>NC_081831.1:62257715-62882715 GCF_030867095.1 Alligator mississippiensis
GACAAACCTTTGTAGATAGGCTCAATAGCAATGGTCCCATAAAAACAAGCATGCATAGCTTGGATCCTACAGAGCAGCAAGGTGAATAGAGTGTAGATAGCTGCATCTATCTTCCAAAAGGGACTGTCCTTAGCTGGGGTGAGAAAAAGAAATGATTGTTTATTAAAAAGGAAACAAATGCACTGAGAGATCATTTTTATTTTTCCCATTTGATAACTGGCATTATTCTTTCGTTCTCATTTTCTGGTTGTAACCTTGTGGCCCAAGGATCATAGAAGAACGAGGTCTCTGCCACCATCTCCTGGTGAACCATAAGAAGAGGCTTGATAAGGAAAAGGAGCAGACCTGGTCAAGAGTATTTTTTGCCTGTCCTCCCAGAGGGGCCAATTTGGTTAAAATTCCTTCAAGGCTTGGGGAAGGAGTATAACAGTGCTGTTGTGCTTTGTGTTTGATTAAACAGGACTATGCATGAGTGAAGAACCACTGTAAACTAAACCTTGATCTTCAGTGGATTGGCAGTAGACCTGGACACACATGAAAAGGAGACTCTAGGGCTCCAGTCAGTAAGGAAGAGTGAATCTCTGCCGGGGCAGATTTAGCTGAAGGGTCACATATGCTACTGAAACTGAATTCACAGACAGTCAAAACCATTATAGTTGGATTGGGTGCTGAAGCCTGAGAACATAAATCAGATGTAGCCAGAAATGATGAGTAACTTTTCAATGAATTTGCAAGAAGCTACAACAGAGTTGAGTGAGGTCTAACGCAGACTGCCCCTACTGTGCTTGATAAGTAGGGCTCACTGTATCTGGGTTAATTGACAGTGCCTTAAGAATTACAGGACAGTCAGAGCAATGATGCAATGAAAGCCAGTGCAGAAATGGCAGAAGACCACCACCACTATCTGGGAAGGATACTGCTGCTTGTTAATTTAAAATACCTAGGCACCCTTTGGTTCCTGAATCTGACTTTTACTGATAACCTTTGGTAGAACAAACACACAGATCAGAACCAGATGTAAGACGGGACGTACCAAATACATTATCTTGCCTATCGCATGATAGAAAGAAATTTAGATCCACAATAAAGGCTAGTTCCACACATTATGTCATGAAAAGCCTAGTTTAGCCCTCTGAAATGAGCATCTAATTCACGCTGTGCAGGACATGCTGCTAGCTCTCATCTTCATATTGCTGTGGATGAGGCCATAGGATCAATTTGATCCTTCCTATATTAATTTTGGCTATAGATTTGTTTTTCTTCTTTATTTAGTTTGCATCCTGTTTCCCCAAAGTAATAAAGCATCTTCAAAATATTGTCAATATATCTTTTATTGTTGATTATTTTTATATGCTGCAAGAAGTATGCATGGCAAAATCAAATGTCAAGGTCCCTAAAGACAGTTCTACATATACTGTTTTAGCAGCCTGGAAATTGAATGTGTGGCCTCAGCAACATAAAAACACCACACCAAACTGCTTGTACCATGAAAATTAAACTGGTTTATGATTAAGCCATTAAAGAGGTGCCTCAGAGTAGGTTCTGTGATACCAGAAGCAAGCATCTTAGCCCTACAAGGGAAGCAGTTGTGTTGGAGGAGAGATTCACATAATCTGAAGAAAATATAAGAACATATAAATATGGGATTAGGACGTAAAATAGCAGCAACTTTGTAAAACATACCACAGCCAACGTTGCACAGCAGAAGAGCATTGATATGATGCAAAGAAGTGCCTGATTACACCATGGTGTTTTGTCTCCCTACTTCCAACTGTAATATGAGAATAAAAACAGCTGGAGAAATACTTAGTATGACAGATGGCCAATATTTTTCACACAAGATTTGTTTTTTAATGGGAAAATGGTCTTTTTTAGAACCTGCACGGTCCACAATAAATGTCAACCTTATTGAATTATTAAAATATTCTGCAGTTTTGTTGTTTCCTAATTTTACTGATTCTGCCAAACTGCCTTGGAACTCATGTATCGAAATCAAGATTGCTTTTTTAGTTCTCCAATACCTGCTTCGCAATGAGAAAATGTGGTTTTTGGTCCTTTAAACATTTCAATAATAATATGATGAGAACAACACTCAGTAAAAATTCTGATTAAATTTTTGGAATTAAACGGAATTTTGTGAAAACCAGGAACTAAGCCAATATTGCAGCCTGTGAAATGGAAGAGATTTCAAAAATGTAGTTTTTCTTTCATAATAATATCATTTTCTTGATATTCATTGAGCTTTGATCAGTATTTCCCTCCTACTCCTTCTCCATGTGAACAATTGCTTGCAATGGCCACAGGAATGTCATGAGATTTCCTGTTAGAGAAGAACTGGTGCCCAGAATCATGAATGAGAGGAGACTTGTCCTTACAATGATTCCTTTACTAAAATATGCTCCAGATTATGAATAGTTTGAAATCTGTCCTTATATAAAGCCAAAATGATGCAGTAAAGCCCTTATGAGGGGGAGTGTCTTGGATCTGAGCTGTAGCATCTTCTCCTTCCTTCTCCACTTTTTCTAGTTAGTCTGCTTTAAGTCTGCCCTGGATTCTGTTGCTCGATAAATGACAAGAGACAGGAGGCTGTGTTCCTTCCTTTTATTGCCCCAATTTCATGCTCAAAGGAGCAGTTTCCCTGTGTTTCACATGTCATTCGTTTGGCTCTGGACTTTATTTGTAATGCAGTCTGATAAAATGTGCCAGGCCAACAGCCCTCTGTTTATTTCCAGAGCAGATGCATGATGGACAGCAGCTATACAAATTTCATCCTCTTATGCTTTCCCCCTTAACTGAAACGCCTGGTTTGGGGTGAATTAAATCTCCAAACGCCCCTACAATTCTTGTTCTCTTTTGAGATCACCAAATACGCAGCCAATGAGTGCCAGGGTTTCTTATAATGTAGACACCTGCTGGACTGAGGTTTAGGTCATTTAGACTATTATTGATGGTAATTTCCTCTCCCTGTTCACTACTAACTGAGGTAAAAGGCACAATGTACCATCACTAACCCACTGAAGCATCCAGTTCCCACAAACTTCACGATCTTACCTGTAGCCATTCAAAACCTGGCTTCCTATTTTCCAGGCAAAAGTGAATGATCTCTGTCTAGGCCAGAAGGTAGTACCAACCAAGAGGAAAGCAATGTTGTATTTATCACCTTGTTCCAAACTTCTCTTGAAGCCAAGTATGTTTCATGTGAGTGAACAGCTACAAAAGAAAAATTTAATTAAGTACTAAAGTCATAAATCTGTGGAAGTTTGCTTTCACCACAGCTGAAAGGCCAAAACTGTTTTATTTGATATTTGCCTTGGAAAGATCAACAGAGTCAAGGGCAAAACTGACCGTAATTAATGAAATGATAGATTCGTCCATTGTTTTTTCTTATGATAGCGGGGCACAGAACTATGCAAGCAGGCTACAAAAGGACACCTCCCTCCACGTTCCCTCAGAAAGGCGCATGTAGCTTTGCAACCAGGGTCTCAGGTCAAGTTTTTATGATTTGGTTCCATAGTACATCAAACCCAACCTCTTATTTCCCAGTGGTAAACCTATCTGTGCTGTAAATGGCTAGTCTTTAATTTAGAAGGAGTAGCAGCTTTTACTAATGTACAGCCCAGTCCTGCAAGCTGTGGGGTGCTAGATGTTTTCTGTAGTGTGGGATTTCCATGGGAGCTGTGACTATTCAGCAGCTCACAGGACCAATCCCATCTGCTCAGATTTTCCCAGTCTGATAGCATACAGCATGCAAGTGCAATGGACAAATCTTAAAAAGACTGGGCACTGTGAGACCTGATCATTAAATACTGATCCAGAGCTCATCATAACCTGCTGAATTCTCCCTGTTCTTTCACTCCAGCCCAGCCACTTCCACTGTCCCAGAAATAAATTCCAAATCAGATTCTCCCCCTTACCTGGATCCCAAATGCTCAAGGTCTAACAGCCCTATTTTCCCAATGTTCTTTTTCCCCACCCAAGAAATCTGTGCAACATGAAACATTCTCTGCTTGCATCCCTTGTTTCTTCATTTCCTGCAATGGCAATAGTGAATGGGGGAGGTATATCTGGCTAGGAGTGTCTCATCTTGTGCACTAGGAGTACTGGGCTCAAAGTTACTGGAGATGTCCGATTTCTCATGCTGTAGGGGTTTTCTGGGTCTGAAGTTGTGCCAGGATGCATCTCATACTCTAGGAAAGACAAAGGACTCATGAAAATTGAAGACTGTAACCAGACTAGCCAGTTTATATACAAAGATTATCTGAACTGCTGGAATATTTGATCAAGAGGTTAGATTGAAGGCAGGAGGAACAAATAAATCTGGTTTGTCTCTGTCTTCATATAGGAAAATGAGTCCTGGAAGAGGCAAACCCTACGCACTTAGACAAAAGGGTGGTGCATTTCAGAGGAATTCTGGTTGCCAAGGGCTCATAGAAACTTTTTATATTGAAATTCCAAATGCAGTTGAGCATGGGACGATGAGTGGACACATGACCTATTTTTGGCATGCACTTTCACCAAGGCACTTCAGTCTTGACCTATTGTTCCTTTATTATACTCATGGATTCTACTTAATTCTACTCATGGATTCTACTCATGGTTTTTAAAAACGTCTATGTTATTAGGGTCCCACTGTGTATGGTAACACTGGAGCTATCTGCCCCACAGCAGGCAGCCGGGGAACTGCTGGCGGGCAGCCTGCCCATTGTTTGTGACCAGTATACTATGAAAATGACCTGGAATACTCCCATGGACACAGCTTTTGGTTTATATTACAGAAGAAAAGTCACTGTCATTGCCAAAAAAAAATTTAAAAAAAGACAAAAGGCCACCAAACAATAATACAACTATAAATAAGAGCTAGAAAATGAAATACGCGGATGCTGGATAACTAACTATGGTAGTTTTTCTCTCACACATGGTATCCAGTTTGGAAAGCATCCTCCAGGTCAGGTAATTTTTCATTCCATGTGACACAGCAGTTGGTCCCACTAAATGTGAAGGAGTGTCTATACTTACAACCAGCAGGGGAAGAGAGGCTTTGGGTTTTGAAGGGCTGGAACTCTTTTTTCAACTCCTACACTGAGTCACGCATGAAGAAAGAAAGCTGGATGAGAAACAAAGCCAACAGATATTTGTCTCTGTCGCCAAGCATGGGCATAGCATGGAAAGTAACCCCTGAGGATAAGCCTTGAGACTGGCATCACAATTACTACTGTTTTGTAGTGCCTTCCCTCATGCTGTAGCTGTGAGCCTGCTGGATACCAGCGCGGCCTGGGGTGGGGAAGGACCGCACTGATGGAACAGCAGATAGCACTGAGAGTTGGGATTTAGGTGCATGGATTAGGTCGTATGAGGAAGGTGACACTGCAGTGAAGGCCTGAAAGACAGTTAGGTTAACATTCTTCCAAATGCTGCTTCTTTATGTGAGGTATTAAACCCAGGCCCACCATGCCTTTCTCTGGTGGGCTGTCAAAATGGAAGAATGCTCCTATTGCAAGCCAGTGACCTATGATGTATAGAACAGACTGGTGTTCAAATGAGCAGGGTGCTAGTCCTGGCTGTGTTGCTGAGTTACTTTGTGACACAAGGAAAGTGGTTTCTTTTCTAATCCTTTAGACTATAAACTCATCAGAACAGGAACTGTCTACACTTCAAGTTTGCGTTGTGCCTAGTACAATGGGGTCTTGGTCTGGACAATGTGTTTAGGTGTTAGTGGGCATGTCTACACATTCATTAATGCACCCTAGTTACTGTGTATTCAGTTTAGTACTTCGTTAACCAAACACTAATTCAATGCGCAGTAACTTGCACTACTGTGCAGTAGCGCCAGCACAAGGTTTTTTTAATGAGGCTTACCACGCAGTAGCCTAATAACACTGTGCTTATTAGCATGGTTTTTGACCAGCATGCTACTGTGCAGCGTTATTAGGCTACTGCATAAGTAAGCATCTTGTGTACATGCACCCATTGTAAGTGACATAACACACATGTTTTCCATTATCTTTACACAGAATAATCTTGTTAAACAAAAATTTTGGTCATATCTACATGTGCATATTGATGTGCTGCAATAAACTCCAGTGTTTATTGCACCAGAGTTTATTGCTTCTGGGCACGTATTTATACATGTGCTCAGGATCCCAGTATGTTGAGCTGGGTTGGAGCAGCCCTGGCTGGCTGCTCAACATGCCAGCTCAGGGCTGCTCTAACTTGGCTCAGCAAGCTGGGATCCTGGGCACATGTGTAAACACGTGCCCGGGGCTTTATTGTGGGGGCTAGCTGGCAGGTACCCCCACACTGTAGCACCTTTGTGCCCCAGCCAGCTGGGGCAGTGTCTGTACATGCACTGCTATGATGTTTTTTTACTTTGCAGCAGGATAGTATTTGTATTTATAAGTAGTATTCTGCTGCAGAGTAAGTTAGTTTATTCCAACCTAATAGGGGCATACATGTAGATGCGCAATATTGACTGCACAGCTAATTAGTCATCTGCACAGTAAATGTCTCATATAGATGTATCCTTTATTGCCTAAACTGAGTTTGGAAATGTATTGGGTCACTATCATGCAGTGAATCCAACTGTGCCCTTTTATCCAGTGGGAGCTGTGTGTTATCATCAAAGGACAAGACTCAGTATGAGGACTTGGTTGGGTTTTAGACAGAGTGCCTCCCACTGTCATGGCTAATACAGTTCATCCAGTTGTTGCCTTTGTAAGCCCTTACACTGTACCAGAGCAATACACCTCCCTTCACCTGTGTGAATGTAGACCAAAGGGACCCTCTGATGCTTTCCACAGCATTTAAGGCAGCATGGCTTAGTAGTCATACATTAGGTCAGGCTAAATCTACAAAAGATTCTAACACAAAGCATTAAGGGATCAGTGGCAAGGCTATGGAAATTCATGGCAGCACAAGGGATGATAGTTGATTAGGTGGGAATAAATGCTAACTCTGTAGGAGCAAAGCATGTAGCTGGTTTTTCATTTGTTCATTTTGGCTTTTTTTCTGCTTTTGGTATTGAACCAGCTTGAGTAAAACTGTCCAACTGGAGCATATCAATCTTTCATGCCTCCAGGAGACCCCTTCAGCAAAACGACTGTGTATAGGATAATTTTCTCTATTGTAGTAAATGTCCCAGCTTCATATACATTGCACATATTCTGTGAGAGGAGAAGTTGACAAGTTCAAGTATTTGGGTCAAACATTCAGAGGAATTCAGAGTTAGATGAAGAGTTGAACCATCAAATAACATCAGAGTAGACAAACTGGAAATTAGCAACAGGAATATTATGCAACAGGAGAGTATCAGTGAAGCTGCAGGGAAGGTCTATAAGACATGTGTATCTAGCACTATTGTATAGAGCATAGACAGGGACCCTGAAGAAAACTCAAGAAAGGAGACTGAACATAACAGAGTTGAGAGTGTGCCAATGGATGTGTAGAGTGATGAAGATGGATGAAGTGAGGAATACTTACATCAGAGGATCGGTGAAAGTAGTGGAGGCATCTAAGAAAGTACAAGAGAGAAGACTGACATGGTATGGGCATATACAAACAAGTCCGGAAGAATATCTGCTAAGGCAGATATGGAGCTAGGGCTAGCATCAAGGATCAAGGACAACAAAAAGTCCTTTTTTAAATACATAGGGAGTATAAAGAAAGCACCGGGTAACGTGGGGCCCCTGCGGGATACGCTTGGCAATCTGGTGGTTGCACCTGAGGAAAAGGCAGATCTTTTAACAATTTCTTTGCCTTCATTTTTTTGTGCAGGGACTGGGACTCCACCACTGAGATTCAGGACGGATTCAGGAGAGACTCCGCCAGGCCTAGGGTCAGGGAGGACTGAGTTAGGTGGGGCTGGACGTGTTCAAATCAGTAGGTCCAGATGCTCTCCACCCCAGGGTGCTGAGGGAATTGGCAAGGGTTATCAAGGGGCTATTCTCTAAGAGGAGTTATGAGAGGTCACTACTAACTTTAAATGTCATAGAACAGAGATATGAGCTAGACAAAATGTCTGAACTGGAAATTAAGGTGGGCGTAACAAGCCCCAGAGAAGGGGATAGCACTGCGGAAGGCCCCAGAGAAGGGGGCAACTACTGAGAAGCCCAGTGTGGGCATGGTGAGCCCCAGAAAGGGGGCCATCTTACTGAGAGGTCCAAGTGGGGCACGGCAAGCCCCAGAGAGGGGGGTTGCATGATTGTGAAGCCCAGGTGGGGCATGCACTATGGAGAAGCCCAAGTGGGGCACGGTGAGCCCCAGATAGGGGGGCAGTATTTGAAGTCCAAGTTTGGGCACTGAGAGCCCCTGATAGGGGGCCACAGAGTAGGGAGGCCCAAGTTGGGCACCAGAGAACCCCAGGAGGGGGCAGCACAAGAAAGAAGGCCCAGGGAGAAAGGTAAGGGACCACATAGTAGGAGAATAGGATTAAGACAACAGTGATTACATCAGTGAGGCGTGGACTGCAGTGTAGGGGAGGAAAAGGAGCTGCAGATAGCGCCCCCTGACAAAGGGGCAGTAGAATGGCAGCCTCCTGCTAATTAACATCGACTAATTAATTAACATCAAGGCATGGCAGGCAAGAAGGCGGGTGGTTGCCTTAGAAACAGGTGGGCGGGTCACCGTTTGGCTCGGCTCCAAAATAGTTACCTGTTACAAGCCCTTTGAGTGGTTTGGTGGTGGCTTTCAAAAGTTTGAAATTTGTTTTCATTCCATGCTGGCATAAAACCAAAACCCATCCAATCTTTTCATGAAATGGAGTAGTATTGAAATATTGGTTTTGAATCGAAAAAGATCAAGGGTTTTTCGGGAATTCTCTCTCTTCTATCCCTCCCTGTCACTGGAGAGTTTACAGTGGACTGCAAAAATATTATTTTTGGCAGCAACACAGTAGCCACTCTGCTGTCAGTGGCCATGTCTATACAAGATGTTAACTATGGAGTAGACTAATTAGGTCTGCAGTAAATGTCTCACATCTACATGTACAGGGCTATTAAGCTACAGGAAACTAACAAACTCCACAGCAGAAGTAAATACAAGCAGTACCCTACTGCAGAATTATTTACCACACAACAATGCATGTATAGACGCTGACCGCAGTGTACATTGCACCTGGTCAGCCCAGCCAGCATGGGGCCACATGCCTGCCTCCTGTCTAGCCACATGACTCAGCAGTTGCAGGAGCCTCATGGCCCAGCTAGCTTCTCTGTCATCTGAAGCAGACACCCGTTGCCCAGATCTGACCCCCTATGCCCCCTGCCAGCCTGGGGCTGCCCCTGGATCCTGGGTCACACTGCTACTGCCAGCCAGAGCCCAAGGCTGCCTTCTGTGCCCCTTGCCAGCCGGGATGTGGCACCCAGGCTGCTGCAGCCAGAGTCTGGAGCTCTCCCTGGCTGCTGCAGTGGGGCAGAGCAGGACAGGAGGAGCTCTGGTGTAAACTGCTCCTCCCCAGCTCAATTTGCTGCTATCCCAGGTGCATGTCTAAATGTTATACCTGGGAGTAGTTTACTGCTGAGTAAATTGCTCTGCAATTTATTCATGTGCTTTAATTGCACGTGTAGATGTGCCCAGTCTCAGCATATGGGCATTTTTCTCTTCATGGAAAAAAATGTATGAAAGCTGAATTAGCAGTTTCAGTGGTTGTCTATGCAACAGTTCCTTTATTTGATACCTTATGCAAGTGCCAGAACTTGAGCAGGCTTCCATACCTCCATTTTCCATCTAGTCATTGGAGCAAACACTTCTTCACTTTTGTAAAGCATTTTGAGGTTATTCTCAGACTAGAGATTACGTATTTGCCAATAAAGTTACAAAGGATAATACGACTGAAAATGTTTTTATGGTGTAAAAGTCAATGAAAAAAATCAATTTTTCCTTGTTTATACAGGCAATTTTAAAGTACAAGGCTAGAACTGCAGTTTTAGTGAAAACAGTTCACTAAAGAATTCTTTCAGCCTTTAGGTCCCATGGGCCTTTCTTAGAGAGACAATGAAATCAGGGAATCGAAAGAAAAGTAGAAAAAAATCAGTTCAAAGAGGAATGGAGAATCAATTGACATGAATGAAACTACTCAGATATTGCTCTGGTGTAGCTGAGAGCAAAATAAAGCCCAAAGATCCTGTTATGTTTATATAAAAAAATAAAAATAAAAATATGAATTTGCTTTAGGGGACTTTGTTTAAAGGATATATTTACCATATATACTTGTCAAAGACTGTAATGCCATTTATTTGAGCAATAACAAACAGTAGGTGTACAAGTAACAGATTCTGCAGCACAACCACCTCAGGTGATTGATGGCATTTGGCTTCCATTGGGGCCTCTCAATGCACCTGAGGCAATAGGCTGTTTCTGATGTTGCTGTGTTTTTCTCCTTAATTATGTGTAATCGGCAGTACTGACTGGCCTGTAGTGCCATTTGACATACACATAAATTGTAGCCCAAATTCTCAGCAGGATTACTTGGCCAGAACTCTAGTGAAATAATAGTGCTATAGCCATTTACAACACCAGAATGCATTTGGCCACTTTCCTTGTCCTTGCTTAATCCAAATTGCAAAAGTCTCAGATAATTTTTCCTACAACAAGGAACCTGGGATGTGCCTGAAAAATAGCTTTACTGTTTGAGATGGTAAGCAGTAGCATTTGTCATGCAAACTAGGATATAAGAAGGGAAGCCTTAACTGAAAAGCACCTCAGCAAGTAAAGTTCTCTTCTTTGCCTACTTTTTTTACCTTCTAGCAACACTTTTGTTTGAATATTCCCATTGACTTCCCATCCAGTATCAAATAACATTTAAACTTCTTGTTGTACTTACAGAGAGAGTGCTTCTTAACTTTTATTCTTCCCTTCTTATTCATACATACCTTCCCTATGTCATTATTCCCCCTCTACTCTGCCAATACTTCCAGCCTCAACAGACTTGGTCACATTTTCCCATAAACACCTCTTCCCTATCCCACCTTTTCCCTATTCTCTGTATTTAGACCACGAGTTATTCAAGGCAAGGATTGTCTTGAAATGTTTGTAAAATAGTTAACACATCTAGGATGCTACTAAAAATAAACAGTAATTCAAATAATGAACAGGAAGATGCTCAAGCAAGTTGTGGAACTAGTTTCATCACCAATTTGGGCAAGTCTGTGCGTTCAATTAATGTGGTTTAGGTAATGCACATTAAATCTGGTACTTCCATTGCAAGGTACTTGAAAAATGTGCATTAACCTATTTTAGTGCATATTAGCTAAAGAGCACAGGTTTTTTTGTGACCCTTTAATGTGCATTAAAATAGGCTAATGTGCATTAAAGTGCATGTGTAGACATGAACAATGTCTACAAAAGACAATATATCAGTGAAGATATGCACATTAATGAAGTGCTCTGTTGATACGCACTGTTTGAGACACCAAAATTGAACAAGAGAACCAGGCAAGCAGAGAGGAAGTCAGGAATTAACTTGGTTCAGGTTCCTACTGCAGAGAACTCTTCTTTACCACAGACTATAATAGAGATGGAGATGCCTGAAAATATCACTGGATCTAATTCAATACCTGTAAGAGTTAGTGAGTGCCCTTCCGTTGAATTCACCAGCCTGTCAATCAAATCCTGTGAGAGGATGGGTCATTAATGAAAGTGATCATATGAGTAGGACCTAATTGTTGAAATGTCTGAACTGGAAATTAAAGTGGAGTCCACTTTAAGGAATGAAAATCTGTTGGAAAGAATAAAGCATACTGAAAAGAGAAAATCCTCTCACAGGCAAGCCCCATATCCTCTTCAGATGAAAGAGATGAAGATAGCCAGGACACGACACACTCAGCAAAAAATAAACATGTTACTTGTGGGCTGAGGTCAGAAGACTGATGCTTCCACATCTTTCCTGATGTCCAGAGCAACATGACGAGGCAGTTATTAGCTTTATGTAAATAACCTAAGCTACAAGGAGCCAAACCAAAGAAATGAATGACAAGGAAGTCAGATGACAGACCACGTGTTATATACCGCTGTGTGATGCTGGAGAAAGAGAATATTTCAGGACTTTTTTCTAGTCTGATAGATGTGCTAGGGGGTGGTGAGCGATATGAGTGAATCGTGCTGTATTGGGACAATAGGGTCAATAAAACTAAGAAATATTTGATGAAAAGTAAGACAATATTTGATGATTGATACCCAACGTATGCTTTAAAGACTTTGAAGATATCCAGGATATCTGCTATAATATCTGTGTTTAGTGGTAAAAAATTGTGGCAGTAAACAATGTGAATTGATTAAAGGAAATGTACTCTATGATGCCATATGACCATATATATATATCATATAAAATATATGTGTGCGCCATTTATTTCAGAAACAAAGATTGTGAACTCAGAAGACTCTGGGAGGGTGTGGGGCTAATTTGTGGCATGTCTGCCAAAGAGAGAAGAAATGATCACATCTTCTAACTATAGTTTCTCTAGTATATTTATTTCAAGACCTGATGTTCATACTAGCATCCATGGACTGTAATGAGAAGTTAATCCTCCCTCTTATTGGTTACTGTACAAACAGCTGTCTGTTTGGGCATTTACTATCTGACATGTCCAAACCCCAAAGGCTGATTTATATACTGGTATGAAGGGGTGTTTACTATGTATAGAGTCATTGTGAGAATATCCCACTATCATTTTAGTTCTTCTTTTTAACATTTATAATTTCATTTATTTATGTTTTGATTATTATTATTATTGCAGAAGAGGATACACAGCAAGCAGGGGGAAATAGTGATAGTTCCACAGGTTCATCTGCTAGAAAAGTATGACAAAGTTAGCTTGGTGTAGCTAGATCGGCACCCAGATGTATCTAGATCCCTTGCATGTCACCACCTGCACAGGTCATAGACTATGGCACAAATGCTCTGCATGTGGCAGACCAGGGAGGGGACAGGCAGCACAGCAGAAGACAGTGCAGGGTGCAGGAGATCAGGCATGGGACACTGAATGGGGAGCAGAAAGCAGAGCAGCAGATTGGACAGAGAAGAGGATCAGAGTGGCTCTTAGGGAGCGCATCTACACATGCAATTCATCCCGTTGTCACCATCTACATATGTGCTTAAGTACAGTCATTTACGATGTTGTTGAATATCACTTGTATCTGATGGGACTATCCAGCAGCATAGTAAATTAGTCTACTGAACCCTAATTGCCATGCATGTATAGACTATATGCTTTACTATGCAGCAAATTAGTTTGCTGTGCAGTAAAGCATCTCATGTAGACACACCCAGAAAGGGTACGTGACTAATTTGTGGTATGCATGGCAAAAAGGTTAGCTCCCACTGTCCTAGGAAGAATGTTTTACACTATTCCTCCCACAGGCTTCTTACACTACATCCTAAACTATTCCTCCTATGGATTCTTCAACCTTCCTGTCCCTTTTCTCTACTCCAAGTTACAGTATGCATCACCAGGATCTCTGCTTCCCACTGCTCTCTGTGCAAATAAAAGTAACTTGTCCCTTGGGAAGATGGTGTACCCGCCATGTGAATACTGAGGGAGCATGTTCTTCTTGTACAGTTTGACTTCATTTTCTTAAGGTGCAAAACAGACAGCAAGGCAGGGTGGCACCTTGGAAACTAACTGGTTTGTCATTTTGAAAGAGGCCATGTTTGCAAAGGACAGCACAGAGATTCACTTTTTTGAGATGAGCAGGAAATGGCAACCATTTTGTCAGAAGATATTTTTTTCATGAAATTATCCACAGGAGAACAATATATATTAACATCTGCTGAAGAAAAACCTTTAGAGGAGGAAAAAAATGCCAGAGTCAATAAGTGAGAATTCAATTCCTTTTAACTCTATGGAACATCAGAATAGTCTGCATCACTTGCATTAAAATTATCTGGGTTTAAAATAAGCCATCCAACATAGGCATCTAATTTTATTAAAAGAACCCATGTTTAGATTAATTTAAACTTGTAAAATTAACATCTGGACTAAGTCAGCAAGGAAATAAGAAACCCAACTCCATTTTTTCCTAACTGAGGAAAACAGTAGAGTACTTACTTTTCTCAAGAGTCAGATTAATAAAAGCATTCTGAACAAAGCACCCAATTCTTGGTTGTTCCCCAGCAGTGTTTCAGGCCTACAAAAAGGTAATCATCAATATCCTATTCACACTGCTAAAGCAGGGCTCTAAAGCACACATGCATTATCCTCTAAATTCTGCAGGAAGCAGATTAGTGCCAATATTTATATTTGTTCTCTTTGCAATTTAAAGATCATTTTACAGAACAAATGGCCAAAACCTGATGCCATAAAACACATTAAAGGCCATGCAGAATTGTTTTCACTTAACATATAAATGAAAACTTTCTTTCCTGCTGGATGCACAACTCTCTGAATCACATGAGATGTTGCCTTGAAAATTAGAGGGAAGTGTAACAGCATTAATTACAAAGCAGCAGTGATGGGAGGCAGAATATATATTCTGTCATGCGGCCTGCTGGGGGTTAGCCAGTTTCTGACCTGGTAACAGAACCACCTTAGTTTTCCCTAGGCCTTCTAAAGAAGAACACTATTGGAAAATAGTGATTGGCAAACACTGTGTCTTTCCAGAAACTTGCTTCTTACAAAAGATCCAAGGAAGTATCTAAAGTCAGGGCCGGTCAAAATATGGCTTGTGGGCCATATGTAGCCCACCATTTGATTCTATCTGTCCTGTGGGCAGGTAGCACAGGTGGCAGCTCTAGCCCTGGCCTCTGTTCATTTTGTGGGGGACACTGGGTGGAAGCAGCCCTGCCTGCTTGCTTGCCTAGCACCGCACGACAGGTCCTGGGCAAACCATGCTCAGGCCCTGGCATAGCTGGCTCCAGCTCCTACTGGTGCCATGGGACACACTGGGCAGAAGCAGCCCTGCCTGCCTTCCCAGTTCCACGTGGCAGGCCCCGAGTGAGCTGCGCTTGGGCCATGCCACCCCCGCTCAAGCTGGGTCAGCAGTGCCCCACCTGTCTGTGGCTTGGAGGTGGCAGGAATTGCCCCCAGGCACAAGGACCATGCAGCGGGCACTCTACACCTGTGCCCAGAGGCAATGGAGCTTCCCCAGTGCCTTCTGGCAGGTGAAACTCCAGCCCTGGCTCTGGCCCCCATCTTGCCATGTACAGCGCTGCGCGCCAACCCAGCCATTTGCCTCCTCCCAGCTGCAGCTAGCATGGCTCCTGTTCTGCCTGCCCAGGTGAGGCTTCCCCCAGCACCCTGGGGTTGGCTCTGGGGCTCCTCCTAGGGGAAGGGGGACCCCTGGGCTGTGGGTGGGCACAGCCTGCATGGCCCTGGCAGAGAGCTGGGGCAGGCTGAAGGAAGCTGCTGGGCTTCCCCAGGCTTTGTGGGGGCAAGTGTAGACAGGAAGGGGCAGGAACAAGCAGGTTTGGGGTGCAGGTGGCTAATGAGGGGTGGGCTGGGGTGCAGGCAGAAGCAGGAGCTCCCTTGTGATTTGGGGAGTAGCTGAACAGTGACAGGGCTCTGCTAGGAGTGGGGACATCCTCCCTTGGCCAAATGTCCTGCTGGCTGGTTTTAGTTCCCTTGAGAGAGAGACTTTATTCTGAGCTGTTATGCAATTGCCTCTGTATATAATGCTCAAAAAAACCTGTAGAATCACAACAAAAAACTGTTTTTTGAAATAAAATGAAATAATTTATAACAGACATTTTATTTTTAGCATATGATTTGTTTTTATCTATAATTTGTTAAAATGATATCTTCACCCGTAATTTTGTGTGTGAAGCCCTCAACAGCTCACCAAAACTCATGAAGTGTCCCTCTAGCTGAAATAATTGCCCACCCCAATCTAAGTAATCATTTCATGAAATAGTTTCTTCTGAAAATTTTGCTTTACTAGTCAGAAAACCTTGCTACTGAATTTCTGACCAGAACCTTGGAGAAGTCATAGAAATCACTGCCCTACAAAAAAATCCAGGTTTAGACTAGGCTTACTGCAAAGTGAGGCAGTACGTAGGGAGTCTAGTGAGTGCTCTGAATTACCGCTGCTCTGGCAGTGCAACCATTCAATAAAGTAGTGGAGCTGTAAGGAGCTCCTAGTAATCTGGGATAGAACATCCTGCCTTGGTATATTTAGAAGACATAATTTTGTAATGAACCCTCCTTTATAGTTGCTGCCCAAGTTTTTGGGAGAGTCCTAATTGTGACATGCCTTGCAGGATTATGAAAGCTCCAAACCTAGTAGTTGAGGCCAAAGTTTAGCCATTTTGTACCTTTGAAAAGAATAGGCCTTGTTCAATGGACACTTTCAATCTGAGCAAGCCTGGTACGTTTCATATCTCTGTACTGACAGGAATCTCCCAAAAACCTAGGATCAGAAGTACAATCATTTGCTTTAATTTCCTGTGAGTCAGACATTTGTGAAAAGAATAAACAAAGGGTTCATTTGCTTTTTATCTTTTAACATGGAAACAAAGAGAAATCTACATACAGATTAAAATTAATTTTATCCTAAAACCAGAACAAACATGAATCTGTTTTTGAAAAGGTCATGAAAAAGAGGTGTTTCAAATAGGAAAATAATTCACCACATTAATCTAGTTCTTATTAAAGTTTCCAAAGAAGTTTCTTTCAACTAGGTCCCTTTTTTAAACAACCTGAGAGATGGGGTTGGTGCTGATGTTGGTCACCAGAACCAGAATTCCAGATTTCTCTTCAGTCATCTGTTCTAACGTACAAACTAAGATGGAAGATGCAAAGCAAGTCCTGCCACGGAGGTACTGCAGTGGGAAGAATGGATCCAATGGCTTCTGGGAAGATCCGGGCATCTGTGGAGGACTTTATTGCAAGTGAACTGTCTGAGGTCCTTCACTGGAGGACAGAAAATTAAGAATAGGATAACTGCTAGAGGCTTCTTTGGAGTCACAGGATGTGAAACAATGATCTAAAACCTCCTCTGAGCCATTGAGCAGAACCAAATAGTTTCTTAGGCCTTGTCCACAGTACAATGTTCTGCTGGCAGAACTGAAGTCTGTGCTAGTCCCTTCTGTCCAGAAATGACAGTTCCCAGGGCTCTGTTTCTTTCTGAGTATCCCCACAAGTGGCAGTCCTTTACTGTCAGCTCTCAAGCCTGTCTTTTGATCACTGAACTCCAGTGATTCCCATCCTAGATAGTATGCGTCTTCTGCGTCACTTGAAGACCTCTCCAGATATGACAGTCCATGACATGGAAAGGCTGGGTCTCAGCAGAGACCTGTTTGGAATCCATGCCTAGGGTAAGAAAGGTGAGTGTGGCTGAAGGCAAAGGTTTAGCAAATGGCAGATGCAGACACAAAGGGTACGTCCAGACGAGTACAGCATGTGGTGCTGCAAGCACATTTGCAGTACCACATACCGCATAGTCAGGTGTTCCCCACGCTGACTATGGCTCCCTGTCTATGCGCGTGCTGCACTTTTTTTTGTGTGTGTGGGTTTTATGACCCCTGGATATCCTTTGGCTGTGTCAAGTAGTAGCGGTGCACCTTGCACATCAGCCACTTGTCGCCAGGGAATATCTGTGCCATGCATGCTTTGGTGCGTGGCAAGTTACCCCAGGTGAGGTAGGGGAGGCTGGGGCCAGTACTGTGTTGGCCCCAGCAGCCTTACCTGGGGTCCTGGGAGCCTCCTGGGGTTGCAGCAGCAGCGATATCCTAGATATGCAGTGGTCTAAAAACCTGTGGGGAAAAAAACAAAATGGAGCAGTGCACCCATAGGCAGTGCGTGCCACTGAAAAGCTGAGCTATGCTGCCCAGACCCACACTGTGGCCGCCAGCCAGGCTTTGCCCAGCAGGATTGCCACAGTTGCAGCCCCAGGAGGCCCCCAGGACCCCAGATAAGGCTGCTGGGGCCAGTACAATGTTGGCCCCAGCCTCCTCTACCCCACCTGGGGTAACTTGCTGTGTGCCAAAGCTCACCTGGCATGGGCGTTCCCAAGCACAAGTAGCTGCAGCACAAGGTGCACCGCTGCTACTTGTCCCTGGGGAACCAAACGCCCATGCTAGTCTGGACGTGGCCAAAGAGGCCAGAGTAGGCAGGTCAGGTGCCTCGTAGATGGATATTACTCCTGACTACGTGCACTCAGCCAGGCTTGGGAATCCTCCAGTCCCAATTCCCTGTCTTCCACAAAGCACCAACTTGGTAAGTGCTGCAAAAGCCACTGGGATGCCTTCCTAGGGTATATGTTGCCATCTGCTCTCTCAGGCACTGCAAGCAGAAGCATACTAGTTTGCCACAAGTGCAGAGATATATACATGCTCTAGGGCAGTGGTGCTCAACCTTTTGGCCTTGTAGGTCAGGTGAGTGGTGCAGGACTGGCCTGCAAGCCAGATCCTTCAGGGGCTGATGTGCAGGATTGGGTCTGCTCCATTCCAACTGGGCCCTGTGCCACCCTGGCCCAGCCTCATGCCAACCCAGTTCTACGTGCCTGGATCGGACCCCAGGCCATCCCATGCCCAATCTAGCATGAAGGACCATGCTATCCAGCCCACTGGGTGCCCTACATATGTAGAAATTTGGCAGCAGGGGAGTGGCAACTAACACTGCCACTGCTCCCCCACTACCATATTTTAGGACCTGTGGGGAGCCCAGAAGGTGAGATTACATGGCTTTGCAAGATGGATGTGGCCTGTGAGACAGGGGCACAGGCACAGTCCAGCAGAGAGGTGGAGGCAGGGTGTGTGCGTGTGCGTGTGCGTGGGTGTGTGGCACTCCCCTGACCACAGCAGCCGGGGTTGTTGCCTATGTTGCCCACCTGTTAAACACCCCTGCTCTAGAGACTTAGGTATGGCAGGTAGTATACACCAGCCAACAGGGCCAGCCTTAGGGAAAAGAGTGCCTTGCATGAACTTGTATTTTGGTGCTCTTTCTGAGTTGAAGTATGTAGTAGTATTAGCAAAAGTTTCAGAAATAAAGTCCCAGGGGAGCCAGGATCAGGAAATTTGCTTCCCCACAGCATCCCCCAGTGGTAGGCAAGCAGGGCAAGGGGAGAAGGGAAGGGGAGGAGGAATGGGCGGCTCCTCTCTTACCAGCCCTGAGGCAAAGACAAAGAGCCGCGCCAGGCAGGCGCCCATGATGATGAGCAGCAGGAACATGAGGAGTGAGTGCTTTTGGCTCATGCAGAAGTCGGACTTGTAGAGCCAGTCGTATGTGTGGGGCAGCAGGTGTTGCTCGCAGCCCACCTGCTCCACCCTGTCCAGCAGGTAGCAGTGCCTCCTCCTCATTGCCGAGCCTTACCGCCAGCCAACTTCCACCACTCCCTGACCCAAGTCAGCAGCACTGCTGCAGGCAGGCAGAGGTGCAAGGCACAGTCCAGTGGAAAGGTGAAGGTGGAGTTTGTGCATGTGTAGTGGAGTTTGTGCGTGTGTGCGTGCGGGGGGGAGTGTGTGGCACTTCCCTGACCACAGCAGCCTGGGTTGTTGCCCATGCTGCTCACCCATAAGGCCGGCCCTGTCAGTGAAACTTGTGCCAACAAATCTTTCAAGTGTTAACAAGCCTTTATGTTTCATGACAGGAGAGTATGGCATACAGGGGTGCTACTGACCTATGCTCTGGGGGGTTTGACACACACTCCCTCCTGTCATGCTGCAGCCAGGGCACATGACACCACAATGGCCAAGCTGCAAACACCCATAGAACCACTGCGAAAGAGTTTTGCCTTTGCCTGTGCCACAGACATTTTCATGTTCCCATTGGATGCTGGGTGCCCTGAGTACTCTATTGAAGTACTGGAATAGGGCATAGAGCTGTAGAAGGCACAAAGCAAGCACAGGGCCCGCTCTAGGAGCTTGCAAATGGAGAAGGAATTTGCTGGGAAACCCAGAGAAACAGCTTGGAGTGATCTCAAAACATGGTATCGTGTACATCTTGTGAGGAATATATAAGGAGGGTTTTCAGGGAGTGGGAAATGCCTCCTCTACATGTAGGACAAGGGTGGGGTGGTACAGGAATTAGGTAAAAAAAAAAAAAGGGGGGGGGTCTGCTGCTGAACTGGGGTGCTCAACAGCATGTGCATCAATGGTAGGCAACGCTGCCCAAATTAACACATTGGCAGTTTCTTTCCTTCTGTCATTTGCTTACATGTGACAGGGCTGTTGCTCCCTGGTAGGGCCTGATTTGAATGTTGCTTGTACATGTTAAAGCTGAGATATTTAAGTTACATGTGGGATTTTAATGCCCAATTTCTTGTTCAAATTAAGGGGATTTGAACATTTAAAAGTAATTGAAACAGGAAATAGGAGCCTAAACTCTTTCAGCTTTACACAGTAACCCTAGCACTGGATATTGCTCTATGTAGCATTTCTGTTTTAAAGTTTATTTACTGATTCTTCTTGTAGAAGCCAGGACTCTTTGTACTGTCAGCAATTTGCCTTCTGGCGAGGTGCTCATGGGTTACATATAAAAAAAACAAACCCCAAATCCCTTCGAACTCACAGATGTTCAGAGAAAGGTATCGAGTTAGCATCCTATGGATGCTTCAGGAGAATGATAGCTTTCTATGCAATCAATAAAAAGGAACTTAATTAAATCATCAAGCCTCTGATTTGCTTTGTTATTTAATGGTAGTAGTGAAAGCAGCTGGGCTAGCAGGCTTGTAGTTTGAAGTCCCCCATCTTGCCCCAGGTATATCATAGGTAGAAACACTGCACATTGTCCCTAGATTGCTCTGCCTTAGTTTTTTTCCAACAGGAATTGGGAGCACTGACACTGGGAAAAAGGCCATTTCTGTATATAATAAAGGAGCTCCATCTCCTTAGGCTGGCTGCTTAGCCTCAATCAAACGTTTGTTCAGCCACATAGACAAACAGCACATCCACTCACTTGCCCATACCGAGAGAAATAAGTGAGAAAAGGGGAGGAAGAAAGAGTAACATTAAAATGCTAGTGGCCTTCACAGAGTCTCTAGCATTTTTCCCACTTCAGGATAAAAATTCTGCTTGAGGTACGACGCATGTATTTTGGTTGATTGACTTGTTTGTTTGCTTGTTTCAGGATTTTTTCACCGCAGGAGTGGTAAGGAGGTGAGGTAGATTGGAGCGTCATAGTTGTGACCCCCCCCTCTTCTCAGCTACACGAGAGGGGCTACAACCAGGAAGGAAAGGGGTTCTGTGTGAACACCTGCCTACTAGATACTGGACTGAGTCCCACAACTCATTTTGCTTCAGCCAATAAACAAATATCCGAGAGTAAAATTGAAAATCCACACAGAATTGCATCAGAGAGATGAAAGTATATCCCCCACACTCACCCCAGCCTGCTCTACCAGTGTCTGTGCTCCAGCTAGACTGGAACTGCTGGCTTGCGGGTGATAGCTATTTCTGTCTGGGAACATGGAAAAGCTAATACAGCCCTTGTCCTTTTTCTCTGAAATCTGGCTTCCTTTTCTTCTGTTCCCTGATGCCACAAATCTCTGACCATCCACTGCAGCCCTATCAGCACACTCGTAGATAAGGGGGGCCCAGAAAAAGACAAGAAAAGTGTGTGGGGGGAGTCTGATGTGTAGCTGAGGCACTGCAAGTGGAGGAGGAGAGAGTGAAAAACATGAAAAGGAGAGGCTGTAACCTTGCCCTTTCAACTTGGCTAGTACAAGTGAGCATGGAGTGCTTTGCAGCTTCTAAATTGCTGCACACAAATGGTGGATGTCTTGAAGAGCAACTTTGCTAGGAAACAATTGTGCTGTAACTGTGGACACTTTCTGCACTATCCCTCTGATTCTTTATATATTCTGAGATCCAGTTTTGCTTACGCCATTGACTTTGAGACAAGCCCTCCACTGGAGTATTGCAACGTATCTTCTTCGCCCTTCTCCCCTTATAACAGATCTAGCTAAGCTTGAAAAGGTCTAGAGAGGAACAAAAAAAAAAAAGGCCAACTTGAGAAGTCGTAGGACTCAAATATAAGGATAGTGATTGCGTATGGATAAAGTACTTTTCAAGTTACAGGTCTCCCCGAGCACCTAAAAATTTTTGTAATGTATATTTTATAGATCATTTAGAAAATGGTCGCTTCACTCGCTGAATAAAGCAAGGCCCTGTGTGGCATACATACCTAAAGATATCTATCTATTAAATTTATTTATTTATGTATTTTCTATCAATATTTATTCACGTTACGGACAGAATAGTGTTGCCAAGATGAAATCCTAGACTCCAATACCAATAAAGATGGGCATTGGAATGAAAATAGCCTCTTTTCTGAAATGTGACTATTGTTATAAAATACCTCCTTACTCAATGGAAGGCACAATTCTGTCTGCATATCCTTTACAGTTGCTGCCAGCTTCTGTGAAGGAAGGATGTATATGAGTTGTTTGCAGGACTAACAGAACAAAACTTCTATTTATTTCTAACCTGAACACACCTGATGTGGAGTCAATGGCACAAGGGTCCATGTTTAGAGTATGGTCTCACTTTAAACATCCTGTGTGCAGATCCCTGTAGGGCAGGTGGTTATGCAAGTTATTACGGTGTGACAAAATACATTTAAGGAAGGAGTGGGAGAAAACGACTCAGCAAATGAGATGTCAGAATGAGCCATAATGGTAAATGTGATTCACATTTGCCTATCAGGCAAATGGACATGATGTTTTATTTGATAGCATTACATTAGTACAAGGGATTTAACAAGCAGTATTTTGTATCTGACAATGCATTTAATTGAGTGGATCAAGACATTTTACCTGCACAATTCTATACTGGCACTAGGGCCTGGGTATAAAAACTTAGCTGGAATGCAACATGCAGAGATGTTCAGTGGGTTAAAAGCTGATCTTGTTTACAGTCTCATTAATGAGGCTCATTAATGGGTGGAAAATAAACAGCATGCTCAAGACATTTGTGACCATGCTAAGTTGAGAGGCACTGTAATGACTGGTAAAGACAGACAGGCAATACAGCCTAGAGGGTTCAGAAACATAGGCAAGAAAAGGGCAGAAGGACTCTGCTGAAAAGGAATCAAATGTATATTCAGGGGGAAAAATCAAGAGAAGTTTGCAAAGGCATGACTGTTGAGGTTCAGCATGGTGCAGTGGACAGGGCACTGGATGTGGACTGAGTTTAGACTGTAAACTTTTCAGGGTAAGGACTATAACTCATTTTGAGTCTCTGCACTGGGGACGAGGGCCCTAGTCTTTTAGGAATTCTGGACATAACCATAATATGATGATAATATAAAAATGCAAGGGAAGGAAGAAACCTGGAGACAGTAAGGCTTAAATTGAAGGGTGAGCCCCATCAGAAAAGCCAAGGCCTGATGAGAGCATTCCTGGAATTCTTCATTCAGCTCTGTACATGTTGGTGCCAGAGAGACTGACAAACTGGAGACCATTCAAAGAAGAGCTGTACAAACAATTCAGAAGCTGGACTCTCTGATTTATGAAGACAGAAGGGATAAAAATCAGCCTACCTGCCATCCATTGGCATTAAGTGAGGGACATTCTTACCATGTACAAATATCTGAAGGTTATAAAACAATGATGCGCCTTAAGCAACTGTGTGAAAGTCTGGGATAATTAGAAAGAACAAAAGGAGTCAGAACATCCCAACAAATGGAACTGTCTCATCTCCATTGGCACTATTCTCCTCGGGGCCAATTCAGAACACCCCGTTTCCTTGGTGCAAACACTTATTTGAGTCCCACTTCCATGTTTATAATTAAAATAGCATGTTGTCCATATCTTTATGAGAGACAGAAAGAATGAAACTGTTCTGCTCTGTTGGACACTGTGCAGAAAGAGGCTGTGTGGATAAGTGGTAACACTGAAGGGGTTGGGGAGAAGGCTGTGGACTAGTCTGAAAAACCTTGTCTCTTGTGATTGAGATCCAATCTAGTGGATAGCAGGTGGATGTGGTGTGGGGCTGAGATAAGAGGGATAAAAGCCAGTAGATCAGTATAGTCATAGAGGTGAAAAAGGGAAAGAAAATTAATTTGATGTCCAGGACTACTTGACCTTCATAAATTAAGCTCATAAAAGAGAACAAAATTCACTCAAAAACTTTTCCCTGCACACCCCAAGCAAGCAGACACACTGCCTGCTTGTTCATTTCAAAGAAAAGTATTCAGTGCCCTCTGCTGGGAAAAAAGATCAGCTAGCATCTTGTATGCAAAATGTTAAATCATGGGCATTTAAAAAAAGAATAGAATCTTCTGATCTCCTGATTCCCTTGACAGACAGGGAGGAAAAAAGGAGATAAGTCTAAGTTAAAAAGTCAGACTCCAAATGAAATTGGATTTAAATAGGACTTCCCAATGGTCCTGAGGGCTTATGTTTTAATTCTTATTTATGCCCCTTTGCCTGCAAGTGGATCTTCACTAATCTGCAACGTGTGATTTAACTCAATGAGAAGCTATAGCAAAACAATGCTATTCTAATGCTCTCTCTCTTTTCTCCCAGGTATAAAGATCTCTGGAAGTAGGAGATTCTGGGTGTGTCTACCCGTGCAATTAATGCGCATGAATTTACTGTGCAGTAAATTCATGTGCAGTAAACTACTCCTGGATGTGCATTTACATGTGCACCTGTTTGGGAGCAATTTTCACCTGACAGGAGCAGTGTAGTCCAGGGCTGGTCCTGTCATGCTGTGCCCCATTGCAACAGCTAGGGGTAGCTCTAGGCTTCCGTTGCAGCTGGCAGGGGCATTGGTAGCAGTCCTGGGCTGGCAAGGGGCTCTGGGGGCAGCTCCAGGCTGGCAGGGGGCATGGTGGCTTAGTCCTGATCTCTGAGGGGTAGGACAAGAGCTGTCCCTGGCTCTGGGGGGCAGCTCTGGGTGGTACAGAGCTCAGGGCTAAGCCAAGCAGAAGTTGTGGCTCCCTGCTGCTTGGACTGACCAGGAGAAATTTGCTACCAGGTCAGCATCTACATGTATGTTTAGGTTCATTAATATAAAGCTCCATTGGGTAGTACCTGTACCTATTGGTACTACCACACAGAGCTTTACATTACTCTACTATGCGCTAATAGCAGCACACGTGCACGTGTGTAGACAGTGACGCTTTACTGTGTATTAGATTAATCTAATGCACAGTAAAGCACACATGTAGATGCACCCCCAGTGTTACTAAATAAGGTAACATTATACCTTAGAACTGCATTCATCTTGGGATGAGCTTGATTCGGATGTAATGCCTTCAACTGTGGAGACTGACAGTTCATTTCCTGTTAACAACCCCCCCACCTCCCCTTTTCTCTGGACCAGTTAATCTTCAGCTCTTTTTTGGAGTTACAGCATGGCTTCAACAGCAGTGAAGTGTCTTTTTGCAGCCTAGCTTATAAGCAGATAGGAAGAATAGATGATAAAATCAGTCCAGAACAGGTGAAGAGACTCTTAGATCAGTTGGACACTTACAGATCGGCTGGTCCAGATGACCTTCACCCGCGAGTGCTGACAGAGCTGGCCGAGCGCATAGTGATGCCTCTAGCGAGGCTGTTTGAGGAATCGTGGAACTCGGGAGTTGTCCCTAAAGACTGGAAGAAGGTGAAGGTGGTACCAATCTTTAAGAAAGGAAAGAGGGCTGACCCTGCCAACTATAGACTGGTCGTCTGACTTAGGTTCTGGGGAAGGTCTTTGAAAAAATTGTCAAGGAGGACATCACCCACACGCTCATCTGGTGGGGTACTGAGAAGCAAGCAACATGGCTTTGTAGAGGGAAAGGTCATGCTTAACAAACCTGGTGTAACTAACCATCTGGACATGGGACAGGAGGTGGATGTCATCTACCTAGATTTCAGCAAGGCCCTTTGATACTGTTTCCCGTTAAATCCTCTCAGTTAAGTCGGAGAGTTCTGGCTTAGACCAGGCTGCAGTGAGGTGGGCTGGGAATTGGCTCAGCGGTTGATCCCAATGAGTCTTGATTGATGGGGTGGCCTCATCTTGGAAGGCTGTCTCCAGTGATGTACCACAGGGATTTGTGCTTGGGCCCATGCTTTTAAACGTCTTCATTAATGACTTGAATGAGGGGGTGAAAAGTGCAATGATTAAGTTAGCAGACAATACCAAACTGTGGAGACAAGCGGGCACATCAGAGGACAGGGTCAAGGATTCAGGATGACCGTGACAGGCTGGCCCTATGGGCTGAACAAAACCAGATGAGTTTCAACAGGGACAGATGCCGGGTCTTTCATCTGGGTAGGAAGAACCCTCACCATATCTATACGAAGTGTGGTGGCCCACTGGCTGGAACTACATCTGAAAGGGACCAAGGGGTGACAATTGACCAGAAGATGAATGTGAGCCACCAGTGTGATGAAGTCGCCCAATGAGCAAATAGAACTCTGGTGTGTATCAGCAGTTGTGTCACCAGTAGGGGTGTGTGAAGTGGGTCCTATTCGATTCGGACCGAATCAGGGACAGTGATTCGATTAATTGATTCAGATCACTGTCCCTGATTCAATTCAGCTGAATCCAAATCTGAAGATTCAGTGCTGATTCAGAGAATCAGTGATTTGGACATAGACACAGCTTTAAATGCTTTTTCTATATACCTGAGGTACCAGCACGGCTCATGAATGCTGCGATGCTGGGGCACATGAAGCATCCCACAGGAGTGTGGGAGGGCCCTTCATGTGCTTGGCGGTGAACCTGGAAGTGGATCGGAAGTACTTCCAGTCTACTTCTGGGTCCACTGGGGAGGGCACTGGGGGCCCTCCTGAGGGGGGGCACCTGGGGTCCCTCCTGCTTGGTGATCAGTTGTGGGGGAACCCCAGGTGCCCCCCAAGACCCAGGAGGCACCAGTCATTGAGCTGGAGGAGTGCGGGGGGAAGGGGGGCAGTGTGCTCCCCAGTGGACCTTGAACTGGACTGGAAGTGTTTCTGGTCTACTTCTGGGTCTGCTGCTGAGTGCACTGAGGAGCCCCCGCACTCCTGTGGGACACTCCATGGGCCCCACCATTGCAGCATTCGTGCCTGCTACCTAGAGGTACATAGAAAAAACTTTTAAAGCTGTATCTATGTCTGAATCTCCAAATCTTTCCAAATCGATTCAGAGGGTTCTGATTTGATTCGGAGAGATTAAAGGGTCTCCTGATTCATTTCAGATTTGGAGATTCGGCCACCGAATCAGGCTGAATCTCCGCCAAATTGAATCAGGGACTGAAGCTTTGCACAGCCATAGTTGCCAGCAGATCCAGAGAGGTGGCTCTTCCTATTCTATTCGGTGTTGGTGAAGCCACAGCTGGAGTACTGCATCCAGTTCTGGGCACCACACTTCAAGAAGGATGTGGACAAGCTTGAAAGGGTGCAGAGAAGGGCGACCCTCATGATCAAGGGCCTGGGGGACAGGCCTTATGAGGAGAGACTTCGGGATCTGGGACTGTTCAGCCTGAGCAAAAGAAGGCTGAGAGGTGACTTGATAGCTGCCTACAAATATGTCAAGGGAGAATACCAGGACCTAAGTGAAAAACTTTTCAGAAAAGGCCCTCCCTGCCCACCCCCTGCCCCTGGGAAGACGTGGACCAATGGTCACAAGTTAGTCGAGAAAAAGTTTTGGCTGGACACAAGGAAAAACTTCTTTCTTGTACGGGAAAACTAGAGTCTGGAACACACTTCCAGCAGAGGTGGTGCAGTCGCCAGCTCTGGTGGTCTTTAAGAGGAGGCTGGACAAATACCTCATTGAGCTCGTTTGAGCCCAATTACCTCCTGCCTATGGCAGGGGACTGGACTTGATGATCTTATAGCTTCCTTTTGGTCCTACTTTCTATGATTCTATGTGTGGTTGAATTCGTTTGGGCTGAGTAGGGAATTGAACTCTAGTCTCCCTTTAATTGTCAAGTGTTCTAATCACTAGATGGTAATATAAAAGTGGGCACTGCCCATCAGTTTTTCTTCCAATGATGTTATAAAAAGAATAAGGCAGTCACCACTGCACTTTTGTGAAGGGTCTGTCCTATCTGCCAGTGTTAAATATGTTTAGAGCTTAGTGGTCTGAACTTCTCAAGGGATTCTGATGGAGGAAGACAGTTTCTAGGTCCTGACTGGGTTTATGCTTGAGCTAGGCACTTGGAGCTGAGCTCTGTCAAGATTGGGCTGGCTCTGGACAGGCCCAGGTATGGAACTAGGCAGGGAAACTTGCAACTCCAGGGTTAGGAAACAACTGAGCCAGGGCTTTCAGGATTGCAGTTCTGGACATAGGCACCTAAATTCTTCCTAAGTCTCATATTAGAAGCTTGAGTCCTTTTATAGATCTGGCTATGTTTTAGAAGACAAGCTTCTCACTTGCAGCCTAAAAGACCAGTTTTCAAGTCCTACAGAAGCACTATCACCCTTCCTAAATTCCAGCTGCGGTGTGTGCAATATCTTGGGAAATGCCTATCTAGAGACCCAACTAAGCCTTTGGAACAACACAAGAAGGGGGTTCCCCGAAAGGCTGTATGTGAATTTGTGCCTTTGCAAAATGGCAACAACAATCTAACTTTACCACCCAGTGATGTTGGTTCCCTGTCCACAGAGTCACAGCCTACATGTACCCATCATGTGAGAAACCCAACTTGCTTAATGACCCTGGGAAAGAAACTACAGCCACTGAGACAAGACAGAGACATAGGGGTGACACTCTACCACAAATGAATCAGTTCTGCCAGACATGTGCCACTACCCTAAGGCATTAGAAATTGAGAGGACATGAAATCAACTTTCATTTAAGTGACAATTTACTAGGCAACTTTACCATGCAGGTAAGTTTCATTCCTCAGCAGAATAAGAATTAAAAATGCCTGGGAGAACTCCATGTTTTACACAGGAGAGGATATCCCATAAATATATTCTCTCATAGCAGGTAAGAAACAAAGATAAATCTGAATCGATGTTAACATAGCCCTACCAAACAGACGAATACATCTGACACACTGTGCTGCTGTGAATGAAACTGTAAATGTGATAAATCTGAATGAATGTCAGGTGGCAGAATGGTACAATTCACTGCAGTGTGCTGAAGGAACTGGCTGAAGAAATCCAGCAGTCCCTGACAATGATATAAAAAGTTGAGTCCTGGGGGACTGGCAATAGACTAACAGTCCTAATTTTTCAAAGGGAAAAAGGAGGACCCAGGAAATTATAGATCGGTCAACCAGACTGCAATATCTGTGAAGTTAGTAGAGCAAGTTATAGCACACAGTCAGCTTGTAGCCACCATGAGAACAAAGGGGTGATCACTAGCTGTCCAGAGTTAAGAACAAATCATGGTAACCCAACCTGATTTTCTATTTTGATAAGGTAATTACCAATAGCTTGGTAGATAAAAGGAATGCATTGAACATTATATAATTAGCACATTTTGATACAGTTTCATATGACATTTAAATAAGTAAATTAGAAAAATGTGGGCTAGAGAGAGGTGGTATTTAATAGGTACATAATTTGCAGATTAACTACAAGCAAAGAGCAATTATAAATGGATCAAATCTCAGAATGCCATGAGGTTTCAAATGGAGTTTCACAGGATCTCTTGTGGATCCAGTGTTGTTTACATTTTTATTAATGATTTGGATGTAGAAATAGAGGGCTTTCCAATCAAGTTTGCATATGACAAAACCATAAGGAGTTAGCAAACATTTTCAAAGATAGCATTAGAATTGAAACAGATCTTGGTAAATTGGAAAACCGGACACTAGACATAAGAGTGAAATTCAACAAGGACAAATAAAAGATGCTACTTTTAGGAAAGAAAAATCAAGTGTGCAAATGTAGGATAGCAGATAATTGAGTAGGCAGCAACAGTGTTGCTGAGAAGGATCTGGAGGTTTACATAGATCCATAGATTTTCAGGGTCAGAAGGGACCTCATCAGCTCATAGAGAATGACTCCCTGCCCTGGGCGGGAAAGAGTGCTGGAGTCAGACAACCCCAGCCAGGTGCTTGTCCAGTCTCTACTTAAAGACCCCCAATGGAGCACCACCTCCCTTGGAAACCCATTCCGGATTCTGGTAACCCTTACTGTAAAGAAGTTTTTCCTAATGTCTAATCTAAATCTGCTCTCTGTCAGTTTTTGGCCATTGTTTCTAATTACTCCAAGGGGTGCCCTGGTAAACAAAGTATATTCCTTGCTACCCCCCACCCCCAACAAATTTGCAGAGGGCCACCAAATCCCCTCTCAGCCTTCTCTGGCAGAGGCTGAAGAGATCTAGGTCCCTCAGTCTCTCTTCATAGGGCCTTACCTCTAGGTCCCTAACCGTCCAAGTAGCCCTCCTCTGGACCCTCTCAAGGTTATCCACACCCCTCTTGAAGTGCAGCACCCAAAACTGAATGCGGTACTCCAGCTGCACCCTTACCAGTGCCTCATAGAGGGGAAGTATCACCTTCCTAGAGGTTTTGGTGGATTACAGACTGGATTACATCAGCCAACGAGGTGATGTAGTTGCAAAGGCAAATCCATTCTGGACTGCCTTTCTAGAAATAATGTATGGAAGACAGGGGAGACGATAGTATTACTCTATTTGATGCTATTTAGGCCCTAGCTGGAGTACTGTGTGCAGTTCTGGGCTCCATGAGTTTAAGAGGGAGATAGAAAAACTGGAGAGGAAACAGAGATAAGCAACAAAATGATACAGGGGTTGTGACACAAGCTGTACAAGGAAAAGGTGAGAGAACTAGGTATGCAGCTGAATTTTAAGAATGCTGATCAAACTTCTGACTGGCCAGCACACATGTAATGGCATTGTCACATGTTGCCATAGGTGTTAACACTGTTCCTAAGGAATGAACATGTAGCAATGCATCAGGTGAGCAGCAATATTTTGCAAAAAAGGGGTGTGAGGCCAAAAGAGTTTGAAAACCATTAGACCAGAAATCCATGAGGTCCCTTCCAACCCTGTGATTCTGTAAATCTAGTTACATTTACTGACACAGCTGTACCTGGAGCCCTGATCCATAACAACACAGCTATCACATGTATGCCTGTATTTCTGTGAATGATATTAATATCTCCAACTTTTCCAAACATGATCTGGGAAGCCTTAGGGCAATCTAATCTTTAATACCTACAGTAATATGCGGGGAAAAATCTAAAAAGCATGATTTCCACCTCATAACTGTATTATGATGTTTTATTACAACACTTTGCACACATGGTTACACTAAGTGCATGGTATAGACAATGACAATTGTATTTTCAGGCATGGTTTTGTGAGAGTCAGCCTGAAGGAGAGCTTAGCCACACAAAATGTATCCAATATAGTTGGAAATATGGAGCTTGCTAGACTTAACAGGTTTCTGCAGCTGTTGTATGGGATATTTGGCAAGCATCCCCTGCCTTCTCCGACAACCCTTCATAGCACCTGATGAAATAAGGCCTTGCTTACAAAAGATTATGCAGCCCTGATTTAGATGGTTTTTAAGATGCAAATCTACCCTGTACATCTGCCTGACTTCAGACTAATATGGCTAACTACCTCTTTCTGACAATCCATCAGTCAGGATAGCCCCTGGCCACAGACTGGGTCAAAAGAAGTCAAATGCACTACACTCAAGGAATCTCAGACTGACCGTGGTTTACAATCAGTGAATAGCTTATGCCATGTGTTGGATGCTCAATATACTAGCTCCAGCTATGATTTAGATAGCTATCCAGGGAAGAACAGTTCAGCATACTGCTCTTCCTTATGTACTTTTCTCAAAACACACACCTCACAAACACTGCATATACTTCCATAAATTCTCTTGACTTTCCTGCTATCCCTAAAATAATGACCCAGCACAGCCATTCTGTCAGATAGTTAGCTAGCTGCATGCATGCTGTCACTCAAATGATGCAAGATAAGCATCAGCTCTACAGCACAGCCCAATTACATCAGCCACGGGAAGCACAAGAGACAAGCAGCTCCCTAGCGCGATTGCATCATGCACCTTCTGGACAAATGTTTTGTAAAAATTAGACAGATTCCATAAGAAAATAATGGGCCCTGTAGATTGGCCATTTAATGGAAAATCTTGCCAGTTCTGCCAGTCATCTACTGCTAACAACCTTCCTTCATGTAGGCTAGATATTAGTGTGGACTTTCATAATTTTCTTAGCAGAAGATACCTATTGGTCATCCATCTGTCTGGCTAATCTTCTTGCCAAGCAAGATATACATGGAAAAACACAGATGATTCCCCCAAAGTTTAAAAACACATGCAAAACCATTTGAAATGCACGTCATGTCTAGTGACCTACTGAACTTGTGATTTTGTGGATTTTACAGAAACCGTGAAATCAGGCATCGTCTGCAAAATCCATGAAAAAACAAACCAAAAAACCCCCTTACTAAAAATAAAATGCTGGCTCCCCAGTCAGAGCCAGTCATCCTCATGGCCACTGTGGCCTGGCCTCGCAGCCCGTTGTAGGGGAGCAAGGAGGAAAAGGGAGTTGCCTACACAAAGCATGCAACTGAGATGGTGGCCTCCCCTCCCACCCTTTTGCTGTTGATTGGCTAAGAGGGCTGCCCATTCCACTGCCCCACCCCCCTACGCCAATCAGTGGTGAGAGGTGGGGCTGCATGTTGGAAGCTGTCTTCGCCAATCAGTGGTGAGGGACAGGACCACTGGGGACCCTTGGCCAATCAGCAGAGAGGGTTAAGCTTGCCATGAAGAGGCTGTAAAGTGGGCTCTGTGCTGCAAGTGGCCCATAAAAATCCCTTTTGCTTGCCATGACTTAGGTCAATCCCTAGTCATGTCAAATGACACCAAGGGCTGTTTCTGAAGGCACTTGGAAAAAAAACAAACCCAGCACACTCAAATTTACTCCACCTCATCAGAAAAAGCTGTTGGAAACAGAATAGCTTTGCAGCATGCTGGAGTACCAAAACTCCAAAGAAACTCAAAATAATTGATCGGTACAATGAAGTAAGTAAGCGTGACCAGCATATAAAAAGAGCAGTACTGTTGTGAAACTGAGATCCCCTGTGTAAGGGGAAGACACGCTGGTACCATTTACTGACAGTCTAGTTAAATGAATTATTAAACACAAAAAATTTTTTCTTCAGTCTGATGTCTCTCCACTATTTCTTTCTTTCACGCACCATGCTATGATATCATAACCCCCCCCCCCCCCCAAGGGGAGGCCACTGTCTTGCAGAGTAGTTTGATCATGTTATCTTTGTATCTGTTTTCTCAGGGGGCTCCTCTTTCCCTACACCCTAACCAGCACATACCCATTTAGGTTTTAGTCATCAGCAAGAGTCCCAGACAGACTTGCCTGGCACATCTTTCATGAATTTCCTTTTCCAAAACACTGGTGATTCACAGTCCTGCCATCTCCTTTTGTCTTACACTAATGAATTTCCATTTACTCAACCAGCTTTCACTTAACTAACAATTCTGAATTTACAATGCCATTCCCAAGAATGCTTAAATCACCTTCGCAATCCTGGCTCAACACATCAATTTTACTACTTTCCCAATTGTCAATTAAGTTCCATTTACAGCAAATTTACTTCCCTAAAGCCACTGAATTCTCTGGAGTTGCCACTTTCTCAGGAATTTTGAACAAGTCTGTCAATTCAGTTCTATCCCTTTAAATCCCCAGGTTCATGCTTTGCTTAATATCAGCGTGTTCCCTTTTACCTTGCCCTCCTGGGCATGATTCCTTTCTGGTGAGAAGATGGACCCCCTTTCCACTCATCCTAATGTGCATGGGCAACAGCCTGGCACCAATCTCCCACTCACTCCTTTTCTCTGGTGTCATCCAGCTCCATCCCCAAGCTCGTCCCATGCCTCCGCATGCATGTGAGGTATCTCCTCACATCCCTTTCTGGGGGTAGAGTTGGCTGGCTGCTCCCCTTTTAAAGGGAGCTGAAACCAACAGCGTCCTTGAGGCCAGCTTCTGCAGCACTTGTCTGAGGTGCGTGGGACTTAAGTCTTTTGGTGCCAGCCTGAGTTTTTCCAGTGTTCCAGAGTGTGATGGCATCCTGCCGGATTCACCTCAAGGAGTGCAATGTAACAGGGCCCAGGATCAGAACCCTGTTACGCCCTCTGATTATGAGGCCTTTCCCATTAGAAGTCAAAGATTCTACAATACCCTTGAAAAATAGTGAGGACTGAGACAAAACACCTAAGACCTCTTCACTGTAGCTGGAGAATAAGGCCCTATGAATTAGAGATGAGAAAGTCCTGTCTATTCATATGGGCTGCAGAACAGAATTGGTCCCCAGAACACATGGTCCAACACTTGGTGTATTCTAATCTCTTGACTCCTTTCCCTGATAAGGTGCACCCTGGAAACAGATTTTTGTGGAGAAAATCATCCTGCCCAGTCCTTCTTTCTGTCTGTCTGTCTGTTTTTTCTTTCTTTTTTGAGCTCCGTCTTCAAATTCCTGATCAGAAGTTTGAAGCAACCAAAGAAATGTATGGAGAAATGTAAAGTGCTCCATGTGGGGACAAATAATCCACAACACACTTACAGGCTTGGCAGTGCTATGTTTGCCAGCACCACAACTGAACGAGACCTGGGTGTTGTAATAGACAACAAAATGAACATGAGCCACCAATGCGATGCCGTAGCTGGCAGAGTTAATCAAACACTGGCATGCATCTATCGAGGCATCTCCAGCAGAGCTAAGGATGTCATCCTCTGGCTCTACTTGGCCTTGGTGAGACCACAGCTGGAGTACTGCATCCAGTTCTGGGCGCCGCACTTCAGCAAGAAGTGGAGAAGCTCAAGAGAGTCCAAAGGAGGCCCATGCACCTGGTTAGACGCCTAGATACCAGGTCATAGGAGGAGAGACTGAAAGACTTGGGACTGTTCAGCCTGGAGAAGAGAAGACTCAGAAGGGACTTGGTGGTAGCCTATAAGTATATCAGGGGCGTACATCAGGGCCTGGGGGAGTAACTATTCACCAAGGCTCCCCAGGGGAGGACAAGAAATAATGGGCACAAAGTAATTGAAGATTGTTTCAGGCTAGACATAAGGAAAAACTTCTTTACAAGCCGAGCGCTGAGGTTTTGGAACAGGCTCCCCCCAGAGGTGGTACAGTCACCCACCGTGGCAATCTTCAAAAAGCGTCTCGATGCCCATCTTGCTGGGGTCCTCTGACCCCAGTGGTCTTTCCTGCCCAAATGCAGGAGGGCTGGACCCGATGATCTGTAAGGTCCCTTCCAGCCCCTAACATCTATGAATCTATGACAATAAGAAGCCCCACCGAAGCCCAGTGCCTTCTCAGACAGGACTTCGGGAATTTCCCAGAGTGTGGTGTAAATACAGTTGCAATGCAAATGTGATCTATAACTGGCATTGTTTATATACTCACTGTTCAACCTCACCGCTTTGGTATAGGTGGCCACTTCTAATCTGGGATGTAAAATGGAGATTACATAAGTAATTAGGTCATTCGTATTTACACCCTAAAGGATTGAAGACGTCAAAGGATGCTGTGCTCTAAGAATGAGATATTCCTAATATTGCATTTCGTAATGTTTAAATTCACGATGCGGTGAAACTGTTCATGTTTTCCGTGTTATATCACAGACCCTTAAATTTTGGTTTCCAGTTTGTTTGTTTTTCCCCTTCCCCTAATTAGCTTATAGACGATGATCAGTTTGATTTTGTCCCCCTTCAGTTTTACTTAAATTCACCTTTCCTCTGTAGTCCCAATCCCTCAGTCTCATCCTATCCTCACCTCTTGACATGTTCTCTTTTCCTAGCTCTGCTGCTGGAATTACCCTGTTCTCTTCCTTTGGTGTGACCTGCTGTGGCCCACGTCCGAGCCAAATGGACCCCTGTGCCATGCTCTCCCAACATCCCACAATGCCTGGGATGCTGTGTACCCTTGCCCAGGACATAAAGAAATCATGCCAGTGCCGTGTGCTCTCGCAGCGTTGCGCCGGGCTACTGACCACAGCAAGATCATAGTCAGATTACAGCGGTCCTGATCATAGGACCATACAGAGAATCCTGTGCATCCTCTGCATGCATGAAAGCGGGGCTCGCTGTGCGGCTGCGAGCCCGTCTCGGCAACCTCACCCCCTGCTCTGGGTGCCGGCCGGTGCTGCACTTCGCCGGCAGCCCCCGAGCCCGGTTCCCAGCCGGGATCTATTCATTCAGCAGCAGCTCCCTGGTGCCTTTCCCTCGCCCCTCGCCACTTTGGGGCGGCTGATCTGCATAGCCCCGCCCAGGAGGGCAGGTCCTGGCCAATGGGGAGCCGGTCCTGCCTGGAGGAGGGGGTGCCTCTCCCTCAGCTTGGGTCCAGCTATTGCAACTGGATTACATCAAGCGAGGGGAGCGTCGCCCGCCAGCCCCCAGCCCGTGTCCGCCCGCGGCCGCACGCAGGTAAATGGGGGCCCGGGCCGCCCCTCTTCCTTCCTTCCCCGGGGCGAGTGCGCGTCTGCCCGCTGCTGGCGCGGGCGGGGGGCCCCTCTGTGCGCGCATCACGGCTCCTCTCCACCCCGATCGTTTCTATTCCAACCATCTCCTTCTATTAGAACTATTTCTTTGGCTTAAATTCTCTTTATTAAAACAACCGAGTGGCCCGGGAGCGCCCTGCCCGGAGCTGAGCACCTGGGTCGCCGGAGCTGTAACAAAGTCCGTCCCGCCTGGGACAGGCAGCAGGTCTGTGCTCAGTACATGCCCGGGCATATTCCGGCGAGATGGAGCATCCCTGCGCTCCCGGGCTCCCTTTGTGCTGCAGGGGCAGGCTGCGTGCGGGGCGAGCGGCTCCGCCTGGGGGCAGGGGGTTTTGGGGGGGGGGGTGCAGGGTGGAAAGCAGCTGGTTGCAAAGAGCGGTGCATTAGCAGAGTCCCATGTGGGAGGGGCTGGGGCAGCGCTGGCCGGGGGTCAGCTGCGAGACACTGAAGCCGGTTTCTTCCCCGGTTTGGCGAGGGCAGGGTGAGCTGCGCGGTGCCGTGGCGATCAGGAAAGATGCGCTGTTTCACAGCCCAGCGCACTGCGCCGTGCCGGCTCCGGGCGGTGTGTTGTGGCCGAGTCCACGTGCACGGAGACTCCCAGGCATTATGACGTAGCGCGGGGGACACGTCACAGGCGCGGAGCCCGAGGCATCCAGAGATGAACCCGATCCGCGGGCACGTGGTGTTGTGGGCAAGTCGGGACTTGCAGGTACTGGATCCCGCCCCCGCAGGGGGAGTTCAGCGGATCCCTTTCTCCTGGAAGCAAGCCGCGAAGATATTTTATCCCCGGCTTCGGAGTACTTGCGGCGGCTGCCAGACAGCGGGGGCGACACCGCCTCGCCCCCGAGCCCGCAAGGGCATTTTGCAAAGCAGTTGCTTTTTGAGGGGGGCGGGGGAGCAGGTCTCCCCATAGCAAGCTGCATGCACTGCCCCCGACCGCAGCCTCCGGACACGAGCCTGAAGGGCGTTTTTAGCAATGACACAAGCTGGTTGTTACCCATCCCTTGCACTCTGACTCTCACTAGTAGTCTCAGCAAATAGCGATGAGTAAAGGCAGCATTTCAGTCCTGCTAGTGTCTAATAGTGATCCAGCAATGGGGTGGATCCAGGGGGGTGCAGGCACACTGATGCAGTTACCCCTCCCCCCCCACACCTTTGCTTCCTATTCCACCCAAAATGTAGCGCAACTGACTGGCATGGCAGCAGCATTTCTGGTGAGGCAGTGCTGAGGGAGCCCCTTCTCTTCATGGCTCTTCAGCATCTACCCAGTTCCTTCCAAACTCTCCCTTCCACAGGTGCTGAGGGCTCTCTCCTTTTTTGTGCTTATGATGTTCCACTGATCCAGGTGGCCTTTGTTGCGCAGTTCTGCTGTCCAGGTGTGACAGCACCAGCCTCTTCTCGGTGGGGGGCTGAAGTGGGCTAGACAGAAAATCAGGGGGGCTGCACTGCGCTGTGTGCGGGAGCTGCCTGGGACAGGCGGTGGCGGCCCAGGGGAAAGGGATGGCTACAGGGGTGGCTAAGGTGAAATTTGGGGTGGCTATAGCCCCCTAAGCCCCTCCTGGAACCTCTCCTGCTGCTGTCTGTTCGCTGCTCCTGGCAATGTAGCTCCTATTTCTCAGCCTTACAGACTGTTTTAAACTCATCATAATGAAGTTACATTTGTTTTTGTATCAGTCTTAAAACTGAATAATACAGTCCTCGATTCCAAGCATGTTGGTAAAGCTTCTAGTTTCTTTTACCTGCATAAAATGTGTTGTGTTATATGTGATGGTGCACCTCTGCCCATGGATATAGGTATTGGTAATAGTTTTTGTAGTTTTTAATAATGTATTTACCCAGAAGCACGGTTGTATTATTCATGGCATACAGAAGTGTTCTTTCTATGTGGCAATATTTTTAATGCTTTTATAGAGCTACGCGGCATTTTATATGGCATTTTTATCTGTGCATTTGAAGCCATTCTGATGAAGGGCTTGTTTTATTTATGACATCCATGGCAAGCTACACAGAATTGTCTCTCATGAGTTTAATCTGAAGGAGTATGTCTGTATTTTTTGGTACTGTTGAAGAGGAGAAAAAGAAAAAGAAGGAACTTTGGGTACATTACTTTGTTACAATAATCAAGAAGTTGGTCCCTTAATAATGGATAATCCAGGGCAAAACAAAGATGAATAAATTAGGGATTTTGGTTAGCCAGCTTGAGACCTTTTAAAACAGTCTGATTTTCAAAGTGTAGTCACTTAATCCGCATGATCAAAACGTAAAGCATCAACAGTGACTAATCAGGAGGGGAAAATGTTGTTTGTACTGTATATAAACACATAATGCGCATTGTAAAGTGTGCATAGATCATGAGCTTGTGCATGCTTATGGACAGAGCTAACTGTGTTCTCAGGTAGTCTTTTGGATTTCAAGGCCTTTGTTTCCTTCTCTTATAAATCGCTTGCCTTCTTAAATCTCAGTCCTCCATTATGTTTTGCTAACATGGCTCCCGGCAACCTGAAGAAGTCCCACTGAAGTAGACAGAAGTACATGTGGGTGCAGGGCTCTGGTTTACAAGGCAGTGCATGACTGGGGTGTCAGACTGTAAATTCTTTTTAGGACAGAAACTATCTTTAAATGTGTGGGAATGCCTTCTAGATACTCAGTACACAGTTGGTATACAAAATAACAGCAACTACTCTAAGTCTTATATCATGTTTTGTTGTACTAAATACCGGTATTTGCTGCTAAAACAACTTGAAAGATACAAATATAAGTAGCAAATGAATATTATAAGAGTAGGAACTGTAAGACAGGTTCAGACTGGTACAAAGCATTCCCCTTGTGAAAGCAGGGAGTTTTCCTTTTAAAAAAAAAAAATGAAGAAAAAGGAAGATAAGCAAGCATTTTTTCTACTGGAAAACAATGATTTTCAAACCCGATTAAAAGAACCAAATTAATTTGCCACTTTTACTTATACTGAATATTAATTTACTGTGCCAGTAACTATTAAAATCAATGGAATTGTTTTGGTGGAAAGCGCTGCTGAACATGAGTTCAAAATCAGCAGAATCAGGCTTCATGATTTCAGGTGGACCTGGAACAAAACGTTTCATTATATTTCAGGGCACATAAATGTTTCAGTTGACCTGAAATGCAGCATTTCATTTAGTTTTCCATTTACTTGAACTTCAAAAATAGGTGAAGTTTCAAATAAGCCATAACATTTCAGTTAGAAAGGACAGATTTTTCCAAGTTTCCCACCACCCTCCCAGCTTTTTTATTTCAGCTGAAGTTATTTGCTAAAGGTGCCCAGATTTGCAAATAGTCTTGATCTCCTGACACTGCAGTGTTTTAGTGAATTTACTCTTCAGGCAAAAAAGTTCCCTGTTCTCATGCTAATGCTCACTCAGGTGACTGAACATTAGCTCTGCTAAAATGCCAGTTTATCAATTTGTGTGGCAAACCTCATTCAGCAAGTTACCCTTGCTCTGTCTGAGCCAGTAATACAGGAGGGAATAGACTGCTCACTGATTTGGGCAGCTTGTCTCACTGAAGACAGCAAGGCAGAGCAAAATGGCACCTATAGTCGACAGCCTACTTTGTGAATCAGATGTGAACCGGTTAGTCTCTAAGGGTGTTTATACATGCGCTTGGCAGGGGAGAGGGGAGGGAGGTTAATTAGAGTGGCTCTGAGAACTGCTGTAGTTAAAGCTCCTGGAGCATCACATGTATCAGTGTCCCTGCACTGAAAAATGGCATCAGGGACGCTTTAACTAAAGCTTGTCAAATGAGCCTTAGTTAAAGTGCCCTGCCACCATTTTCAGCATGAGGATCCCGATACACGTGACACTGGAGCACGGTAATTGCCACACTCCAGCAGATTCGATTAATCAAGTTTGCTTCAATGCACTATAATTATGTGTTGGAGCAGCCTCACTGCACATGTACAGGCGCCTCATGGTGCCACCCTCTCTACCATGTTCAGCTTGACATTAGACTAAAACAGGTTCCTACTTCTTTGAAGACGTTAAGGGACTATCTCTGTGGCAATGGAAGGACATCAGTTGCCAAAAAATATTGATGCTGTATGTCTGGGCATTAACTTCAAGTTCCTGTGTCTTGTTACTGATGCTGTACAGAATCAGCCGCAACTGTCCCAATGTAGAATCACTAGGTTTATTTCATCAGGGAGTTCTAGAAAGTGGTGGTGTAATTGGAAATTTGTAATCAATTAGTGGCAAAATAACAATCAAGTAATAACTGAAAAATGAAGCGTGACAAATCAAGATAAACAAAACAAGCAAACAAAAAAGCTTGTCTTTATGAATAGTGATTGTACATTTTTCCTGGGTGCCAATTTGTAGAGAAAAAGTAAATTTTGAAACGGGGAGAAAAGGAAAAAAAAAGACTCCCTCAATCACAGTCTGAAACTTTTATATTATATAAAATTGTTTATTGCCTTCCTTATTCTCGGGAAAGAAAAATATTTTCTGTGACTTTTGGAACATAATTAAATGACATAATTTTATTTTTAAGAATATACTTCACAGCCCAGTACAGGTTAACTTAGCTTTTTAAGCATTATGGATCTTGGGGAATGAATCTGAAAAAGGAAGCAATAAACAAAGAAAAATGGGAAAAAAACACGTAAGTGAAAGGATTAGGCTAGCCTAGGAAAGATGTTCAAAACACCAGTGTTTTGAATGGACTAGAAACAAGGAAGGTGTCAAGAAGGTAGAAATGAAGTCCTGTAGTCAATAACTGCTGTTATGTTTGGATTCACAACACTTCTTATGAAAATGAAGGATGATGGTACTCTACATCAGTGGTCCTAAACATTGCAGGTTACAGTCATTCTAATTGCAGAAATAAGGGCCATGGTGGGGGGAAGCTGATTTCATTAACATTTTAATAAATCAGGAAGTCATCTCTATTCCATTATCATGTTTTATACACCAATGTAATATATTCCCCTTAACATGAAACAGTGCCTGTGGATTATGAGTAGATTGAACTGCTGGTTAATGTTCCTTTTTGGCAAATGAAGTGTTATGCTGGCAGTCACCTTGAAATCCTGCAGTTTTAACAGAGGTGGGAGAATTCCTTGCTTTCAGTTAATTGGGACCAGGTGTTGTACTCTCCTACTGGAATCAAGTGGTTGCTTTCTAATGAGGGCCACAGTGTGTGATTTTACTTGTGTGTTCACTTGCAAATTTAACTCCAAAAATAAATTAAGGGGGTCTGCTTCTGGTATTGTTAAAGATTATTTAAAAAACAAACAAACACAACATGGCTTTGATCCAGGCCAGGTATTCAATACAGCTTTCAACACAGTTACACTGGTACATATTTCCTTTTACCATGATAGTTTATTTTGTTTGGGGGACTGATAAAATCTCACTTAACTTGTTCTTTTATTATTATCATTTGGATAAGGAAGTACATCAGGCTCTCTACAGAGATCAGGGTCCCATTAGCTTGAAGCGGTGGTGCTTTTTCCAGCTCACTTGGGGGTGTTTCCTACCATACATTTGCTTTTATTCTTAGATAAGAGCCCAAATCAAAATTGCTATTTTAATTCCATGTCTGGATCCATTTCTGAATTTTCTGTCTCTACAGTGGGCAAAAGCAGAACCATGGATCTAAGCCATACTGTGCCAGGGCCTTCAAATATAAACCTTATCAAAGCTCAGAAAGTTTGGATTCAGTCCATTTCAGAGACAAGTTTCAGATGAGAACTTGGATCCAAGTCAGAGGTTCAGATCTGGGGTGTTGGGTCAGGCCTGTCCATTTATTTTCTGCTGTAAATGGCCCCCTAACTAGATACCCATACTGAACCTAAGTGTTTCCTCCCTTAGCTTTAACCCATACCTGCCTGTCTGCCATTTTCTGAGACTGACAACATCCTTTATTTATTCTATAGCATCAGTAACATTGAAACTATTTATAGGCTCTGATCATGTACCTCCTGAGATTTTTCACTTGATAATTTTAGCCATGCTAGTTTCTCATCGTCATAGTTCTTAGTGTCCAATCCTCATAGCCCTTTTACTGCTTTTCCTTGTAGTGTTTCATGCTTAGGGCAAGTGCGTTTGTAACAATAGCTACTGACTCACTTTCTATGCTTGTCCAATAGAGACTGTTCATCAGATGAATCCCAGTGCCTTAGATAGTGGGAAAGCCCAGCCAGGAGTCCACTTCCAAAGTGTAGCCTGATTTGCATGTGACTCGTGAAGGTGGTGGGGGGGTCAGACACGAGACTGCAGACTAGGCACATCAGGAAACACCTGATGTGAGCAGTGCAGGTACAGTTTCTAGTGGCGCTGTAGATAGAAACAGGGGGGGAAGGGGTTTGGTGGGGCGGAGAATGGGGAGTGCTTAGATCTCAGCTGCTGTAAGATTTTGCTTCCTAGTATGTTAATGATGAGCGTTAGCCAAACAATCCTTTGACTCATAACAAGGCTGGTGATTGTGTCAACCAAAACTCCTGTCTCAAGTTGGAAAGTCCGCCGTCAACACTTTATCCTCTTGTCGAACATTTAACTTTCAATGAAGTGGTCTCTTGAGACATGTACAGCTTCATTCATTGTTTTTCTTTCAGTGCATAAAGCTGACAGAAGCAAGATGAAGAGAGGCCCAGCACTAGTTTTTATGCTGTTTCTTGTCACCAAGGTAGGAATCCACTTTAACCCAACAAATAAACTAATCAACTAAAAAACTGCCCAAACTAAACTGTACTGAGCTTTGAAGCTGCAACCTGATCCCTTCTGGATGCTCTCTCATCAGAAAGCACTTGGTAACTCTACTTGGCACGCCTAAAAGTCCAAATGAGGCCAAGGAGGGCTGAAATCCTGGCACCATTGAAGTCACTGGGAATTTTGCCATGGATATCAGTTGGGCCAGGATTTCTCTGAAGGAATTCATGGCCTGACCTTCAGGTCTGTATGACTTGCCTCATGAAGTGTGCTTTACTTGCTCTGTTTAGTCTGCAGGAGAAGATTCAAAACAGTTGTTTATCTAGTGCTAAATTCAGGCACAGATCTTTTTTTAGTGTGAAAACCTTGGTGTCATGGGAGGGAGGCAGCACGGTGGCCAGGAGGGTGTATTGTGGCCTTAGTTGTGTAGAGGATGTGAGAATTATTCCTTTCTGTTATTGTTCTGTGCCACTTGTGCTCAAGGCTCTGTTACCTGTCTGTGACTTCCTCCTCCTTCACTGACCAACTCTGTTCTCTTTTGCATTACTTCAAACCCCTTATCACATGAGCATGGGTTCCCCTAGGAAGAGGAATTTGCCTTTCTTCACCACTGTCACAAACCTTGCTGTCGGGGTGTTCCCAAAACCCCAAGTTCCTCCCTGCTGTTTTGCTGCTTGTCTCAAGGAACAGACTAAGATTTGCCTCTGGGACAGCTCCTTGCCCCCACAAGTTGTAGTTTCACTTGTCTTCACACTAGACTTTGCAGCTGCAGCAGTCAAAACTGCCAGTTCCAGGGATCTTACTCTTGGATTGTATAAAATTATATATTCACTCCCTTCCTTCCCATTCCCTGAAGAAGAGGCAAGCCCCAAATTTTCAGTTGCTCTGAAATTATATTTGACCACAGACAATCAGGAAAGTTACAAAGTAGCAAAAGGATTTATTACATTAGGAGAATAAATGGTATAAGGAAGAGTAACCATAGACTTTGAAGGCAGGATACAGAGGTAAAACTGTTACAATTCTCACCTTCTGTTCTGACTACAACACAACCCAGGATAACCAAAAATGTGGTCTGGACCAGATGGATGTATTGAGCTCCCATATTGTCTGTGTATTTGACCAGTTTGTCTAACGGGAGGCCGACTTCCATTAGTTCTCTTGTAAATGTCACCAAATGACAGAAGGAATAGACAGTTCTGCAGCGTGACCTACTACTTCTCCTTTCCCTGACTAGCCAGGTGCACCTTACCCAGCCCTTTGAGATAAGCTCTTGTGGTTGTGTTCTTGCCAAAGTGAAATTTTCCTTCTGGATAAAAGTACCTACTGACATAACTGAAAAGTTTTAAATGTGCAGGAAATTCAGGCTGTGTTTGCTTCTGAAGGAGCACCTTTTGCCCTGTAAAAATGATAATTACTTTAGTAGCCTTCTGGGGCTTGTAGTAACCTATGCTGTGTCTCTTGTTCCTCCCCCAGACCCCAGATGCCTCTCCAAACCAACTGGAATGCAAGGAGAGTCAATACGTTGATGAGCACGGGAAGTGTGTCCCATGTAAGGAGTGTGGCCCTGGCTGGGAGCTCTCCAAGGTAAGCGGGCCACTCTGGGGGGAACCTTGATGATAGCTCTGGTGGTGTTAGGCAGTCTGAAGAATGATCTGAAATAGGAGTTTTGTTCCTCTCAAAAGAGCACAGTAGACTCTTCCACTCGTTATCATGCATAGTGGTGAGGTGGGAAAAGTGGGGAGAAAAAGGAAATACCAATAAGTGGGGAGGCGTTTTAGACTGATACATATTATATAATGCTCAAAAGGATCCATTATCCCTAGCCCCCAGTGGGAGTCAAAATTCCCACTGACCACAACTTCAGAGTCTTAGCTGGTGATACATATAATGTCCCTAAAAGCTAAAGAATGCCATTCCATTAATCGAGGCAGTAGTGATGCAGTTGCGTGTGTGTGTGATCCAGCCAGCACAAGTGTGTCATACTGGGGGTGGTGTGTAACACTCTTCTGAGTGCATATCCAAGTCTCTTGGTGGCTTGGCCAGCTCTGGCAGTAGAAATTCATGCATTTAGACTTACAGACCCCAGGTTTGGTCCCTGCACCAACCTATTTACGGGTGCAGCATTTTTCTAGCATTCCCCCAAGTCCTAGTGTCTGAGGCAACACATAAAGCTATTGCTGAGCACAGATGTGCTGCTCCAGTTGCTTGCACTGCTGTTGTCTGCTTCACCGCAGTGCAAAGATTTGGAGTATGCAAGGAAACTGAGAATTCTTTCCTTCTGAGAAGAATCCATCTGCCTTTAGAAATTGAGACAGCTGTATGGTAATGTGGGATTTGGAGCAATTTCTTCATTCTAGTCATGGACCTGCCCTGGTCTCTTGCAGGAATGTGGCTATGGTGAAGGAAGAGATGCACATTGCACTGCTTGTCCTCCCAGGAAGTTCAAGGAGAGCTGGGGGCATCATGGATGCAAAACATGTCTCTCCTGCATCCTCATCAACCGTGTTCAGAAATCCAACTGCACTGCCATTTCCAATGCAGCCTGTGGGGAATGTCTGCCAGGGTGAGTACAGGTGGCTCTGTGTCAACCAGAGCCCCAGCAGGGTGCAGGGAGATGTTGAATAAGAGAGGATTTACCATTGCCACGTGTAACACACTACCTGTGATGAGTTAACACTAGTAGCCCCCCTGGCCAGAAAATATTGATCAAGATGGATACATAGACCTGACCTACCCTATAGCTCTAGAAGAAGAAAACCCAATAGTCTCTTTTAATAAGCACTGGGAAAAATTCATTGCCAGCATGAAATACCATTCTGGACACCAGTGTGGCTGCTAGTCTGGCCTCAGATAGCCAAGTACGTATGTCACAAAAATGATCATTATACTCAAACTTACTCTTCTTTCTGACTGCTGGGGTCTTCCATTTCAGCATGAAAGGAGCTTGGACCATCAGTGGGCACAGGGAGCTGTGATGACTGGGGCTGTACATTTGTATTCATATATTTTAAAGAGTTCCTGAAATGAATGCTGCTAAATAGTCAGTGAGCATGTCTACATGATGCTTTCCTCAAGATTAGAACTAATTACTATGCAGTAAGTGTCACCATCTACACATGCTGACACTTACTGTGCAGTAATTTGCTGTAATTCTCAGTAAATTTGCTATCTGTAAATACAAGTAGCAGATTTACTTGGGAGTAATTACTGTGTGGTACGGCACATGTAGATGACCAACCAGGAGCAAACATGCTCCTGGGCAGCAAGGGACAGGAAATTGCTCTCTGCCCCTGGGAGCTCCTTGCTGCTGGGGCAGACTCTGTCACTGGAGCTTGGATGGGGATGATGTCCCCCTGTCCTGGCATCAGGGAGCCCAGCCCCCACTCTGTGATCGCAAAACAAGGGCTGGAAGATTCTTATTTCCAAGCCTTGGCTGAGCAATGTCCCAGCATCTGCCAGGAGACAGCTGTTTGCTGCAGGGGGCTGGTGAAGTGCCCTTGGGGGTGGGAGCAGACTGCTGCCATGAGCAGCAAATCTGCTCCCACTTCCCCATATGTGTAGATGCCTGCCCTGGGTGGGTTTACTCTAAAATAATGTACTCTAGAGTGGTAGGCTGTTTACTCTAGAGTAAACCCACCCTGGATCATGTGCAGGTTTAAATGCACCTAGAGTCTATGAGACTGCACAGTGCCATGGAGTCCTTTCCTGTAGACAATCCCTGAGTGACAGTGATGTAATGTGTGGGGGAAAGAGTGACAAAAGCTCAGTGTCAAGGACTCAGAGCCACTTTCCAGCCTGGCTTCCCAACTAGAAGAAAATATGCTTTGTTTCATTGAAGAAGATGCTATTTAAATAGTGACTGTCAGAGCTCCTGTCTTAGCCACGCTCTGACAGGTGCTGCTCTCTAAGGCAAGGACATGCACAATATTGCTTCCTGGCAAGATGGCTGCTGCTACAAGAGAGTGCCTCTGAATGCTGCTTTAATCCATGTTGTGCAAAGTGCTGCATACTTTATGACTTCTCTGAGTGCCAAGTTACTATGGGAAATGAGGTCAACTTTCTTTAGGCTCTGTAGAAGCTAGAGAGTTTTTACAGCAGTCTTGCGTTGGGCAGTAAGCAAGACAGCTTGGCTGAGTAGTAGAGTCTGGGTATTATTTGCCTATAGATGCCTTGTCCCCATTTGCCCTATTAAAGCTTTCACTGTTTTTTCTTTGGCAGGTTCTACAGTAAAGGCCGGATTGGTGGGATGCAAGATCTGGAGTGCATCCCCTGCACAAAGCAGACCCCCTCCTCCGAGCCTCAATGTATGTACCCTGCAGGGCTCTGACCTGCTGCCTTTTGTCTGACACATCATGCCACAGGGCATGTAGTGAGTCCTTCAGGAATGATGGGAGGTGGGAGGAGAGATGTATTGGGGTAGGTCAATGGTACATGTGATTTGGTATTCTCTCTCTGGCAGTGGACACTGTTGCATGCTTCATAAGAGGCATAAAACCTTGGAGTATACCTATGTGTGTGAAGGAAAAAATACTGTCTCCAGTTGATGATCATCTTTTGCCCTGAAGCATGAAGGCTGCAAATACTTATTCCTGCCATGAGTGTACTTGCAGAGACTGCTCTTGTTCATTTAAATCTCTAATCCCTGTTTTGAACCATGTTAAGCCCCAAGCAAGGAAGCACAGGCAGTGTATATAGGTAGGAGGGGGCAGAGGTGCCATGGTGACAGAACTACTCAAATGTTAGCATCCTTGAGACTAGAAATAGCAGCTTGGACATTCTGTAAACCAGAATATTTTGTTGTTGATGGTGTTCAAAGAAAAAAACCCCCAGCCCTTATACTTGGCAGTATTCAGTCACCACTGGGAGAGAATGTTAGATTCTGTTTCTCAGGTCTCCTGGGTCCTGTTAATGATTTTGCCACTTCATTGCAATGACCTTGGACAAATTCATCAGAATCCCTGTGTCTCAGTTACTCTATATGTAAAATTAGTGCTGAAATACTGACTCCAAACACTGCATTAATGCTTGAGAGATCCTTTGAGATCATGAGAAAGGAAATGCTGTTGGATGGTATGGTTATTATCGTGGAACATTTTTAAAGGGTTTGTGTAACTTGCGATTTCAAGGCCATCCATTTTCTCTGATTTTCAGTGGGAATCAGTTCTCAGAGCCAGTTACGTGTTTTTGAGAATTTTACTCATCTGTAATTTTAGCTGTCAGATTGAGGCCTCTTGTCCTAAGGGCTGTCTCTATGTAGGCGTTTACAAACTTGTATTTGCCTACATACTAATTGCTGCAGGCTGGATCCATGCTGCTTTGTCTACTGCACTGTGTGGGGATTGAAACTCTGACCTCTTTGGCTGGTACATTTGCAGGCAGCTCCAGAACAAACCTGAAGGCAGCAGGATCTGAAGTGCATCCCCTGCACAAAGCAGACCCCCTCCTCCGAGCCTCAACTCCAGACAAATCTACAGCACCTCCTCAGGACACAGCCCTCCTGGCACTAACTAGCAGTGCCCTGGTCATCATTGCGTTAGTGCTACTGGCACTCTCCATCATCTACTGCAGACGTTTCTGGAAGTGCCAGGGCCAGCGAGGTGAGTTACAGCAACTCAGCACTCCTCAGTTTCTCCTTCCTTGGCCCCTTTTTGAGCCTCTCTATCATGTAGGATAATGCCTCTAATTTTCGCTACTGCCTCCTCATCATAAAGTGACACAAATAGTCCTCTGCTTACAGGGAGTGCTCTGTAATGCTCTCTTCATCTGTAGGGTGTCTCTTTTGAAGCCTTCTTTCAAAGACATTGAAGAGCCTCTTTTTTCCCCTAGTACAATAATACCAGGAAGGGGTAGGAAGATGTTTGGGTTCAAATTCAACCATGACACCAGAGCTAAGTACAGACAGTCAAAACACCTGAGGCTGAATTGATTCAGTCTTTGCAGGTTAGTTTAAGATGCAGAGATTAAACTGAGAAACAACTGGACACGCATTTATTTTTTATTCAGGAAGTGCAGCCACATGCCTGCAGTGGCTCAGGCCAGAAGCCAGGGGGTGCTAGACCACAGCTCTCTGGCATGTAGCCAGCATGAGCTGTGTGTTTGCTTCCTCTTCCTGTTGCTCCCAAGGTCTCTGGGATTTGAAGTCCAGACTCACAGCAGCAGGACTGTCCAGGGTTGCTCATCAATTCCTCTTCCTGCTTCCAGGGACCTCTGGAATTTGTAGTCCACAGTCACAGCCAGCAGTAAGTTTCAATAAGTTTAGCAGCAGGGCAGCTCTGTACTTGGGGGAAGTTGAGTGTAACCCCTGGCCCCAGACCCGAGCAGGGGTTTGCTTGGGTGTGTGTCGGGAGGTGGGAGGGGGGGAAGGGAGTCCCTGCCTTCCTCCCCCCCGCAACTTTTCTCTGCTGGAGCAGACAGCTCAGCCCAGCCCAGGGTTGGAAAACAAGCTGGGAGACTCTGATTTAACTAGAACTAGGAAGGGGGTTGGGACAGAAGTTTCATAAACCAGCTTGACCAATTCAGTTAAGTCTGATACTACATTCAGTCAGGTTTAACTTAAACCAGTTTCAGCCATTTTGAAACTGGTTTATGTACACTGAGCTTCTGTTCTGTTACAGGTTTAAACCAGTTTCTGATCACTTAAATCAGTTTATGTGTAACTTCTGACCCTAGCTCATGTGATGCTAACTTTGACACTCTCACCTTGGGCTTTTTTCAGGGCGTGTGGCAGGGTTTGCAGGGTTCTAGATCAAAAGAATCAGGGAGGTGGTTTTAGAAAGGACTGTCGGAAGTAGGTTGGGTAGAACTGAGGTACGTTGGCACAAGTACATGAGAAATGCTTCACCCTCCATGCCAGGCTTTTATCATTCACTGAATAAATTGCCAAGACAAATGGCATAGTGCATTGTGGGAAATTAAGCCAGATCTTCACTTGTATTGGTTTCTTTTTATCCTCTAAAGTTTTTCTGAGGACTCAGAATTTCTCTGGACAGAGAGCGATGTTCCAGGCCTCAGCCGCTCCGGGCAGGTTTCCATGTGAGGAACAGATGACTAGTCCATGCTGCTTGGGTATGAAGAAACTGAGCCCTTGCTACAGGCAAGCAGAAGGTAACTGTTGTTATTGCTGTTATGCTTTTTCTTGGGTTTCAGGGAGGGGCCAACTTCTCTGGCAGAAAGGAGCATCCAGTGCTAAGGATCATCAATATCTTTGTCACCACAAACTATTCTCCCATTCATCTCTTACTCCTGGGTTCAATGTCCTTGGGGTCAGTTACTGGGACGGTCTACATGGACAGAGCTTGGTTATGCTAAGAATTTTCTTTTGGGCTGTGGATGGCAGAAGTCCTGGTGCGTTCAGAAACATCCCCAGGCTTTGAGGGCTGTGCTGACCTCTCACTGCAGTCTCCTTCTTAGCAGACACTGCACTAGCACTAGTCTCACCTCCTCTAGGTTCAATGTCTTTCTCTCCTGTTAGGGAGGAGGGAGCCCCTGGTCCCTACAGTAGTAATGATGTGCTCTGGTCAGCAGTGCCGACTGCTACCCTGTGGACATAAGGCACTATTAGGATTCAAAGGGAGTTCTGCCTTCACCTCTGAGCTGAGAGACAGGCAGTTGCAGTGTGAGGCCACATGGAAGATGGGGTTTAATGGAGTGGCTGACTGGCAGCTGCCTAAAGCCATGTAGATGGGAAGCTTTGCAAGGGGGAACCCAAATACTTTTAATTCGTGATTCTTTTGGTTCCAGGTCCAGCCGAAGTGATTCAGTTCATTTCTGATGGAGAAACTGTTGGCCTTCAGTTCCCTGCTGCCCACCATGATTTGGAGTTGTCCCAGGTGATTGCCGGCAGCCCCAGTCCCAAATCCCAGCTGGCGAGGAGTGTCTTGGAGACCCAACCCCTGATAAGAAACTCAGGGTGCAGCGACGGCTCTGCAGGGGGCTTGTCTTCCACAGATGTCAGGCAGGGCCCAGTTGAGTTCACAGAAGCCCTGGCCCCTCTCTCATCATGTGCCTCAGAGATGCAACACAAATGGCCCCATGCCCCAGTGGAGTGCACCGAGCTAGACCTGCAGAAATTCTCCACGCAGGCTGAGTGCATGGGCACTGGAAGGCAGGAGGAAGCAGCAAATGAGGTGGCTCAAAGAGTCCCAAGAGCTAAATCTGAGTTAACCCTTGAAGCAAAGAGTGGATTCGTTATGGAGCCTGCCAGGGGCTTGTCCCCAGCCTGCCGAAACCCCACAGCTGAAAGTGGGGAGCAGCCAGTAAGTTCACCCCATCTCACCCCTCTGTATAAAAAACAGTAGCATTATGGGCCTGACACAGGGAGGGAAGGAACAACAGAGCTAGGAGCACAGAACCTTTCCCCTGAAGGTGGTTCAGCTTCAGCACTGGCCAGTCACCATGTGATGACTTGTCAGTGATATGTAATCTGAGTTTGGGAAAGAGCTCAGCCCAGCTCCCACTGGTCAGGTGAGCAGCTCAAAAATCCAGACATCTACCAGAAAACTAATTGCATCCTCATTAGTTAGCTGTGGGGTTTTAAGTGAAATGGACATGCCCCTTTGCAGAGAACTGATGTAGGCCCTACTGACTCATTTCACAGGATAATCAAAAAACCATGGGACATGGAGCCACTGCTCACCTCAGCAGGGTTCAAGATACCCAGCCTGGCACAAGGACAGAGTCCCTTCATAGAAAATACAAGCATGTCTTTAGCTAGGAATGAGCCTTGCACTCCACCTGACTCTAGCATCACTTGTAAATGAATCAACCTTGCAGTTTTGCCTATGTAGAACGTTGAGCTGGAGGTTCAAGCAATAGTTTAGATTCAAGCAATGCTTGAAAATGTGGTTTGCTGGAAGGACATAGGGCTCTTACTGGGGTTGTAGAGGATTAATACCACACAGAACAACTGTTATGCCCCTGCTAGGTGCACCATGGGTCATAGGGGCATTGACAATATCTACCTGTGGTTGTTGCTTGTTCTCTGATAAATCTCCCCAACCTTGGGGACTGTGTCTTATCAGGTGGATGACACCCAGAGTCTTGTGACTGGGATTACCAGCACTACACAAGGTGAGAAAATGTCTGGGTTGTATTTTCTAGTCATGCTTTTGCTCACTAGGGGCCAGAGTGGAGGGAGCTAGGCCCTAGGAAAAGGAGAGCCTGCAGTGGTCCACCCAGGCCAGCATGGCATTGCCAGTTTCTGTAGAGATGTGCATCTCTTTTATTGCCCTGTGGTTATGGATTCGGGGAACAGATTTTAATGCAGGCCTTTCTGTGATGCTCATTAGACTGTTCCCTTCTTTTAAAAGTGAGGGTTAAGCCCCCTCCCACTCCAGGGATGAGAGCTTGCTCCATGATGCTAAGTACTGAAATCAAATACCCTGGGTGGCAGAGGTGTCTGCTAGGTGGGGCAAGGCTAAATATGTTACAGTGTCTTATCAGAAGCATGGACATTAGGAAGTGATATGATCCTGGCCACCCTATTTGCTGGGTGCCTTTGCTCAACTGATAAGAAACTCACCCCACTTTCTTGTACTGCCATCCCCAGGTCTCCCAATAGCAGAACTCCCTCACTCCTTGGTGCTGTCGCTTGGCTTCCAGTTGGACCCTTCTTTGCCTGGTCTGAAGAATTTCAGCCATGTGGGGATGGAGCTAGGGGTCCCAGCCCACCTGGTGAGCAAGATGTCTGGATTTGAGCAGCTGGTCACTCACCTCACCTCCTCAGGAGACACAGTCACCGTTCCTGTCCTGGCCCGGGCCCTACAGCAACTCCACCGTTTTGATGCCTTGCTCTTGCTGTGTGATCACTTTGCTGTGAGCTAGACCCTGAGCTTCCAGTGCTAGGTAGCATGATGGGAGCAGAGGAGTTGTAGGTATTTTATCAGCCAGAGGGACCTGGCAGCAATGTGCCCATCTGGTCTCCAATGCCATCTGATCTCCAACTGTGTGAAGAAGGCCTTTGCATCTTGAGGTAAAATCACAGGGTAAGCAGGAACACTTTGCTTATGAGGAAAGCAAGGGTAACCAATGAGAGTATCAGCCCCATGCACTTTGGACACTCACAGTGAGCTCTTCATATACCCTGGACCACTGCCGGAGCCCTGCCTCATGCTGGCCACCATTGGGTTCATCAGTAATGATGCACAAACTTCCTCCACAATCTGCCTTCAGACTTGTGTATATCGGTGTCCAGAAACAAACTGGCCTTCCTGGCTACTGTGAATGGCTTTAGGGCCTTCTGCCTCCATGGCCTGGTGCTGGTGTGTGATAAGAATGATCCTTGGGAAGACTCAGTGTTAGCTGGATTGGCCTTTTAAAAGATTTTCTGAGCCACCCAGCTGCCATGACCCTTCCACGTGGTTCAGTCTTTATGGGTCTTCTTTGTGAACCAGTAATTTGAAGTTGTTTCCTGCCTCTGTGGTTCTCCGTGGGGTTGTTTCCTGCCTTCAGGCTAGGTTCTCTCTGTCTCTCTCTTTCTTTGGGGATCTTCTTGGTTGTTGTGATTGAATAGTTTATTCAAAGGGATACATAGAAGTGTATTAAAATAGCCTTCTCTTCTTAAGGGGAGTTTTTGTCTACTCTGCTATGTGGAACTCTCTCTCACAGGCCCAGCAGTCATTTCATGAATTTATCACTTTTCAGATATGGGCCTTCCTCATTTAGCAAACACTGGATTTCTTGGGTTTCTGCTCAGCACCCAGAAGCTGGGGCTGTTTTTTTGGTGGCTTCTTCCTCTGTGCACTAATACAGGGCATAGTCCTTGAAGGGTTGTTCAGCCATAAGTTCTCCAGGGAGGCTCCTGTGTTGAGTTACTATGTGCCATGCCAAAATGGTGCTACATTTAATTTCACTTCCTGGTTATGGACATGGTACCGTTTTCTTAAGAAGGATATTTCAGATCAAGAGTTGGGATGTTTAAGTTTTGTGGAATTTCGCTTCTAAGAAAGACAGCAAGGTAGTCATTGCTTTCCCTCATCTCCTACCCAGCATCTCTGCCTGCTTGCCACACAAATAGTTTGCTAATGGGCTCTTCCATGCCAACATTTGTGGCATCTCACAGCAAGAGTTTTGTCACATTCTAGTCTTCTATACATCTTAAGTATCTGAGGTTTTAAGGCTACATGATCCAAATGGGACCTGGTGTAGCACAAGGTGTAGGTTCCTTCTTCATTTCCCAGCTGTCAATGCCCAGATTATATCTTGAAATATGGGGAGCCTTAGCCTTTATTTTGGTAGATCATGAATGGATTTGGTGATCTTTAGCCTGTAAAGGTAATAGGCAGCTAAATACTATTGACAAGTAGAAGGAATCTGCAAGGGCCTCTACACAGAGCAGGGGCAGGGAGTTCTCATTTCAGTACATGTGTGTTTGATTTAGCTGATGATCTTTGTGGCTGGAAGCCCAATGGTTGTGGGCTCATTACAATGAGTATTAAAATAATTGTGCCATTAGTAATAAAAACAGGGCTGTTTAAGATCAGTTTGTTGTTCAGGCTGGAAACAGCCTCATTCTCTGATTTCTGAGGGTGGCTGTAACAAGGGTGACTTGTCTTTACTTCCCTCTGCGAAGATGTGTCAGAACTTGCAACAGTTCAACTCTGTTAGTCTTTCTGATGTTCCTGGAGCTGGTGCCTGTAGGCAGATTCCATAGGTGGTGGCTACAGGTTTCCAGGCCGTTTTCACAAAGCTGCCACTAGTTTTTTTGGATTTACTCTGTGTGAAACGATTAACATGATTTGACAAATTGGATCAGGGGAGATGTGTGAGGTATGAAATGATCTAAAGTGCTCATAAGCCTGGAAAAATCCTTCCACTCCAGAGCTGTTCTGACTGACAGGAGCAACATTAACACAAGCCTCTAAATACAGTATTTTCGTCAGGGGCAAATACTTCAGGAGAAAATGAGACACGCCTCTCACCTCCTCCTGGGAGAGGCCAGGGTGGATACGGGATAGGAATCCAGTGCTGGTGCTCATCTGCAGTAGTTTTTCTTGTGGCTGCAGAATACACCCCCGTGCCTTCCTGCGATGATCGCTGGCGTGTGACAAACCCTATTATATTGTCAGTGTGTTTTCCTGCCCTGGCTCTCAGCTGTGCCATGCTGGATTCCTTTCATAGCAAAGTCTTTTTCACTGAACAACTGTGCTCTAAGGAGAGGAATTGCTGGGAGCGAATTGCGCTAAGCATTGTGCAGTGCAATTCAGTCAGGGGCTTTTACTGTAACCCCAACCAGGGTTTCTCTACAATTTGCTGTAGGTAGGATCTAGTGAGTTTCTACCAGGTAAAATTGGGCCCAGGCTGACTTAAGGAGGCTGCTCTCCTTCATTTATGGCTCAAGACTGGCACCTAGTGGAAGAGAAAGGAAGCTCCTCTAATTATCTCTGTCCCAGGCTCTAGGACGGGTTGTGTGTCGGGAGGGGGGTAGGGGTTGTTTAAAACCTGTAACCGTGAAGAATGTGGCTAGCGCCACTCTGACCAAGGTACTGGTGTTGGCCTTTTCCTATGTGTGGTTAAATATACCATATTATTCTGTACTTTGTTGTGCAGGGTTTTTTAATTATTTTTAACAGGGTCTTTAAACTGATGTCTGGGGCCAAGGTTCAGATCGTGCTACTTAGCTGCATATATCCACCTTGCTCTGTACACCAAATGATGAGAGTCTAATGGAGCATTGTTAATCCCAGGAGTTCTGGGACACTGCAAATTCGGAGCAGATTCAGTGGTGCTGAGCGGTATTAGGAGGTGAGGAGGACGTTTTGCTGGGCTCACAGCTCTACTGAAGTGCTTCAGTTAGTTTTGTGAGCACTGGGCAGTTCTTGTCTTCCCATGAGCCTTTGAGACCATGAGTTGGACTGTACCCGATGAAACCTTCCCTTCCCAGATCTAAGAAATTAAGCTGCTCATATTTGGCACCTTTCTTGGCAGCTTCTGCCCTATATGTTGCATGGCATACAGGCCAGTTTGTTCACATTGCCTGAGGATCAGTGGAGTGGCAGGGATGTAGACTACATTGCAGCATGATTCTGGCATGGATGTACCAGGAATGGCTGGTAGCATGTGGGGAGGGATAGAGAGAAGAGGGCAGGATGGTTTTCAGTGTTCCTAGCAAATGACTGCTCTGAGGTTCATGACAGTTAACAAGAGTGGCTAAAATCTAACAAGCTCCAAGATACAGAGCAGAAAGGTCTTGTGAATGGCCCATAGCACTGGAAGTCAGGAGATCTGGGATATGCATACAGCTGTGCCACTGCCATGCTGATGGACCCTGGGGAAGTCCATCATCTCTCTGCGCCTCAGTTTCCCCAGCTCTAAAGTGCAACCAATACTCCTTGCCTACCTCATAGAGCTAGTGTGAGGCTTAATGTTTACAATTTCTTTGAAATCCTCAGATGGGAGATGAAACAGAAAACAGTATTATCCCATTGGTATGAAACTTGATCCCACTAAAGTCCCATTAAACTGCCATTAACTTCAATGGAATCAGGATTTGGTATGTAATGTTCACTGCACCCTTCTTTTCTTGTTTTTTCCTCTCCATTTTCTTCCCTTCTGAAACACCCTCCATGTTTCCTGCCCTCTTTTGTTTCATCTCTTTTCTTCATCTTAAATTTTCAAACGATTTGTCTTACATTCCAAGAAGTACACAGTAATATTCTTATTGTGCAGTTTCCTGATGTCACTTTCTTATTACAACAGTAAGGACCCAGCAGCATGAATAAAAACATCAGTTCTTGCTGTTACCCCAGCAGAGACCTTCATGTATAATATACCCATTGTATTCTCGGTTATACCTGTTGCTCAGATCTGTTGTTCAGCTTAGAACTTGAAACTGCAAGAATGTTTTTAAAACCATGATGGTTCCTAGAGCCCCTAGTATGGACAATTTCAGGGTTGGACTAGCTACAGTCATTTGAATACTAATTAACTTGCATGCAAGGACTGTTATAATGGAATGATATGTATTGTTATTTCATTCTCAAAATGTTAGAGTTCAGAGGTTGATCGAAAGAGTTTTGTTTTTGTGAGAAGGCCAGTAACATTAATTTGAACATATATTTCTCTTGGCTACTTTCACAGCCATGGATCCCTGAAGCTGGCTGAGATCACAGGCCTAATGTAAATAGCTGAATTGTTTTCTAGTAAATAAAGGCATGGTGTCTCCCTGCAGCTAACGGGGGTGGACAGTGTTGCCTATTCTGAACCGACATGCACATTTAGCATGGATTATTTGTTTGTTGATAGACACTTTTGCTGTTGTAAACCTTTCAGATTTGAATATTTTCTGGACAGTCAGTTCACATGCAAGACAGAGGCAGCTCCAGCTGGATGCAATGCTTTTCCTGCCTTCCATTTGTGTTTGGCAAAGTCAGCTCATTGCTGTTTTTGAGACTGTCTTGTAAGAGCCAGAATATTAGACATTTTGTCTGTTATGAGATGCAGTGTCAACAAATTAACACTTATTATGCTGCACTTTAGTTATGCAGGATTAATTAAAAAAATAAAAAAACCTCAACTGTAAAACACCTCAGACAAAAGGCAAATCTAGGGTGAAGATCCTGATTTCAGGGTCTGTCTACATGGGGACACAATCAGAAAAATTAATCTGAATTCACTAGTAAAGTGGATTAAATAAACTGCCACAAATCCATAAGTGGTTGTTTTTATTCAGCATTAAAGGGGTCTTCATTCAGTTTAGCTTACTTTACTTCCAAAGTGAATTAAGCCAATTCGGATTAAGGACTTCTTTGGTTCTGAATAAATACTGACACAGGTTTTTTAATAGTTTTACCTGTTGTGTGAATTATACCATGTACCTCTGTTATCAGCTCTGAGTCATTAGGGTCAATGAGTGTTTGGAAACTTCTGAGTATGTCCTCCCAGGGCGGTTTGTACACGTGATGGGGTTTAATTGTCATTAAATTAAATAGGTTTATTAAGATTAAAATGATTTTAAAACGGATGCGTCAATGTTTAGAGATGACAGCCTTTAAATCAAATTAAGCTCAGTGCACAATTCATAGTAAATTACAGCAGAGGGGAGCCATAAAACAGTCCATCCCACTGATCTCTTTAGTACTCAGTTACAGCAGGGGCGCAGGCAAGCCAGGAATCCCCTCACTCCCTGCCAGCCATAGCTGCCCACAGGGAGCTCCATGCCCAGCTGCAGTCACCTATAGGGTCATCTGCCCCCCTGCCCCGCATGGCCCTGGCATGGGTGCCCCCCTGTGCCTTGCTGCCCATGGCTCCCCAAAGGGTGAGCTTACTGACAGCGGCGCCATCACCCCATAATCCGACCCTGGTTCCATCAAAGAATTAAGAACCGCTTGGGCACCTCTGGACTTTTCATTTGTCCCCCTGCTCACAGGACTCCCCAGGTCCAAACAGGTTAGGTCCAAAAGACCCCCCAGGTCCAAAGTGAGAAGCATCATATTAAATTAATTTATTTGTCAGCGTGCAGGCATTCCCCCCCCTTCCCCCACGCAGTTTTTTTAATCAGAATTACTGATTCTACCAGTTTTTCCCACCCCCCTGCTGGTCCTTCTGCCAGCTGCTGTTAACTTGCTGCTAAATTGCCCATATTCTGCCTTCAACAGGCTCCTTTGGCCATCTTCTTTGCCCCCTGGGCAGCACGGGGGAGGGGGCAAAGCCAGGTTTTGATCAAGGCAAATTACAGGTGGGGGATGAGACTTGGTTTGTCCCCTGTATGTGTTTTATTTAACCCGTCATGTTGAAACTTTATCCATCCTTCCCTTCATCTCTGCTGCCATTAGCAGGGAAGAGGAGGTCTATCTGTGATATTTCCCCCTATCCCCCCAAAGAACAGTTTGTATCAATTTGCTTGTGAAACTTAAAAACTGTGTGGGCATTGTTATTTTGGCTATAGCAGCCTGCATTTCTAGTTATCTTAAGGGTAAACTTATAGTGGGTTAGCATAAGGGTATATTCCCTCGGGAGCATTTTCTTTCACAGTTGTTATCCAGCTGGAGACCTTTAGTTTACCCAGTTGGAGACCTTTAGTTCTGATTTAATAACAAACTTAACGAGGTTCATCAAAGAAAAGCTTCAGTATCTATCCAGGAAATACCCAGTCTAGCTAGGTACTGCAAAGAAACATTGAGAAGAATGGGTCTTATTATTTTAAAGCAGACTTTATTTTTCTTACTTTCTGGCTGCTTTGGAAGCAGTTGTTTATATACAGAATTCATTCATTTAACTACAACTGCTCCATTTCTCACCCTTCCTGGGCTAGCCAGTAGGAACTAAACCAGTAGATAAGTCCTGAACTTACAATTGTATTAATATGCAAGAACCCTGCTGCATTGATAGAGCAACATTAACAGAGTTCATATAAGGACAAGGCTCTGTCCATATAAATATGATTGTAGGTTTGGGGGTGGGGGAGGCACAGGTATCTGTGCAGGTAGGTGAGCAGAAGATTGATTCATGTCAGACTGAGCTGCTGCACCTGGTGTCTGAAAATAAATATTACACAGAAATTCCAGCAAATTGAAGTTATCATTTTTCTCTCCTATCTGCAAATTGAAGCAACCTCTGGTGGCCAGAGGGGCTCATTTCACGTCATTGAGTGAATTTGTGTTTTCACGTGACAGATCCAAGGATGCATCAGTTTAATTTGTGGCGATCCAATGTAAAATACATTGGGGTGTGTTTTCCTTTGAATCATAAAAAAGACATTTAAATTGCCAGAAACCCATACGTGAAAGCTGTAACACAGTTAATTCATTAAAAAGGGCAATTTTCATCATGTGTACGAATGCCTGAGGTACCAAGGACTCTCAACAGCCATGAACTACCATTGGGAGCAGTGCAACATACTTGCTACATACATACATACATACATACATACATACAGCAGCACCTCACCTGGAATTGGGCCCAATGCAGGTGGAGGATTTCCCCATTTCCTTCATTCATTCAAGGTCCAGCTGACAGCCTAAATATGTAATGATGACTATGCAATCAGCTGGTGTGACTGTATGAAAAATGATAAAACTGGGTTCAAAATGACTTTCTTTATTAGTGTGTTGCAGATTCTTGCTTTTTGCTAATGGGTTATTTGTTCCTGCTGATCTCACTGGCAACCTTGACAGTGAGAGGGGAACACAATGCATCAACAAACACGTATTGAAGAAAGAAGACTCTTCTTCCTTTTAAGAATTTATCTTAGAAAACCACATCCCTCTCTTCCTGCAGAGATTTATCTTTCCCTCTCCCCAGCAGTGAGCTATAGCTATGATTTTTAAGCTGCTTATTATATTGTTCAGTAGCTAATCAAAATTATTCAATGATAGAACTTACCCAGTTGTGCCTTAAGAATGAGGCACTAATAACTTGTGCAGTTACTTTTTATACACACATGGCTCAAATAATCTCTCTCCGTATCAGCTAATTGGAACACAGCTGTTTAAGTATTTAGGGAACACCCTCTATGATAAAACCCAGATGGGATTTTTTTTGTTTAATTTTCTGCCTACTTCTCTCCAGGTAGCAAATTAGGGGCTGAGTCATGTAACTGACCCAGGCAAGTTGTTCTTACATGAATGGTCCCGATGGGTTCAAAGGTGTTATTTGCAGAAAGACTGATTGTATTAATAAGGGGTTTGCACAACTCTGCCTGCCATTGTTAAGAAAAATGTAACTTGATTCAAGGGCCTGTTCCTGTTTCTGTGGAAGCCAATGGCTCCATTAATCTCTATAGAAGTAGTGCTGGGCCCAAAGTTATTAACAAAGGCCAAATGTTTCAAAATTGGCAGCTTCCTTCCTGGGTGTCCAATCTGAGATGCCTTTAACCTGTTTGGGATTTTTGTTTGTTTGTTTTTAATAACGCTTGCTGATATTTGTAGAGTTGTGGGTACTAAAATCTGGCTCTTGTCATCACAGTTTAGGCAACCAAAAGTTGTGGCATCCACAATCAAAAAAGTTACTTTTGACAACTTGGCTGAGAACCAGTGATTGACTTCTGTTTATTTTGTTTCATTTTTTTTTAAAGAACAAAAATTGTCTTTAAGAAAGAAAATTCTCAGCACAGTCAATGTAATTTTTGTGGGGGGAGGGAATCCCCATAGAAACTCTGCTTTTCAGATTTGGACACTGATACACTGAGAGAGGCTAGTTTATAAAGAGCTAAAGGAGAAAAAAAATATTCATTTTTCAGCATCAGCAGAAGTTCATCTGGGAAGAGCTGACAAAGAATTGTGGAGGTATTTCATGACTCAGCTTTCTTTAACAAGTAGGCTCTTTTCCCCACTTCCTTTCTTTTTCTTTTAACTCCAGTTATATCTGAATTCCTAATTTGAGAAAAAATGTAGCACATGCTGGAATCCATGTGTCTTTAGGCTGGTTCTTAAGCACACACTTAACTTTAAGCATACACTAAAGTCCAATTGACTTTAATGGGATTTAAGCATGTACTTAAGTGCAGTCTTGTGCAGAGATGCCTAACTGAACTGGAACTTCAATGTGCTCTTACATGGGAGAGATGCTGAGGGAAAGGTAGATTTTTATGGTGAAAGGCAATTTTGGTGCATTTAAGGAGGACCTGAGGATGGTAGGAGGTAGTACTTGGGGTGTCTTTAGATAACACCGACTTGGATTCTACTCACTTTTTAAAAAAATTATTTCTGTGGTCAGGGATTTCCCATGAAAATACACAGGTTTGTATTTTTTATGGTTAATGTTATTTTTTTCTAAAAGTTGTAAATAAGTATTTTATATTTTTTTATAACTCCTGTGTCAATGGCATTGTTATTTAGTGCTTTAATTCTATTTTTTTGGGTGGGACCTGTTTGTTTAAAAACCTCTGATGTTTTAATTTACTAAGGAATGTTTTAGAGTTCCCTACATTTCACCCTGGATCCAGAGTTCTTTAATGGTTTTGTATTCATGCTTAAATAAATTTAAAATGATTGATGGTTTTCAGTGAGCCTTTTTTTTGGTATCTGCATCCAGTCTATTTGACTAGCATAATCAGAAGAGTACATAGTGATGCAAGGTTTTCCATATATATATATATATATATATAAAGATTCTGGTGTGATCTAGTATTCAAAGAAATAGCACATGGGTACACACAGGGCAGACAGAAGGCGGGTTGGAGACACACCTTACAGACTAACTAACTCATAGATGTGTAAGCTTTCATGAACCTGAGCTCGCTCCCTCAGAAGCTTCAACACAGCATATGCTAAAGTGCACTTGGGCTCACAAAAGCTTATATATGTCTGATTTAGTTAGTTTATAAGGTGCATCTCTACCTTGCCTTCTGCATGACTTCAGACCAACACAGCTAACTGCCTCTGTGCACACAGGGCAGAGTCACTGTTCCATTTACTTTTTATAGATTTATATGCTTCCCTCCCCCAAAAGGCTCAGAGCATCTTATGATGAAACCAAGTCAAACAGGAATTGTGGAAACTGGTCAATTATTAAAATAAAACTGGAAATAATGGTCTTCTACCACTTCTGAAGATTGGGCTCTGGTGAGCTTCCAGGGGGAGGAAGTTCCAAAGCGGAGGCGAAACTACTAAGGATGACCTCGTATTTTTGCCAAGCAAACGTGGTGCACAGATGGAAGTTGCAGGAGGTTGCTCTTGACTGATCTGAGGCCTGAAGGATTGGAATGGAATGGAATGGAAAGGAAAGGAGAAGGCAGTTCCTTAGGCATGTAGGGCCCAAGCCACTTAGATCTTTATTGGTCAAAGATAGCACCTTGAATTATGCCTGGAAAACTACTAGAAGGCAGTGCAGACTTGAGAGCACTGGAGTAATGTGCTCCCGGTGACCCACAGCTCTCAAGGTGGCCCATCACGTTCTGCATCAGCTGCAGTTTCCAGACAGTCCTAACGGGCAGCCCCCATAGAGTGCATAGCAGCAGTCTAGTCTCAAGGCTATGAAAACATGGGAGATGGTGGCTAGATCCAAACCTTAAAGTAAAGGTTGTAGTCTTCTTACCTGGTGGAATTGGTGGAAGGTGCTTCTAGCCATCACTGCCACCTGAAAATCCTGACAGTTACAGGCTTAGACTGGGTCTAAGTTCACCTCTGAATGCTACCAAGCACGTACTTTGGATTGGTAGGCAACAATAATTGAAAGCACTGGAAATATCATTTTTGAGTTCTACTGGTACAATTCTTAAGTTATACTAGTACAAGCCGTAACATGGTTTAGATTTATACATGTATGCTGGTATAATGTATTTCTTTTCTTGTATGAAATACTGGCATAAAGAACCTGCCCAAGCTAGCAGTATTGTAATGCTCTAACTACATCCGGATAGAACAGTACAGTAGAGAAAAGAGAATCCCTTAAGTGGAAAGAGCCAGTAAAATAATTATTTAGGGGAAACATGTAGCTGACACACTTGAATTAAAGGACTTTGTCCCGGGGGGAGTGAGGCGGGGTGGGGGGAGGTGTAATTCAGCTTGCAGGGTTACTAAAAAGGCTACTTTCCCATTGCTGAGTGGGCGATGTTGTGTCTCTGTTTACAGAGATGCTTGAAATAACACACTCCACATTGAAATGAGCTAGCAGCTGAACCAATGCTTCCAGCCTAGCTGATGGTCAGCGAAGAGTAAACAATCCCAACGTGTCTCCATGTACAGAGCCCTGGGGAAAATCTGACATGAAGCCTTCAAGGGCAGCCTCTGTCTTGGTTATTTCAAAGTCCTGAACCAGAAACAAAGGGAATGTTCCCCCAAAACTAGGCAGCTCCTCCTTGGATCCATATGGCCTGGCTTAGTGTTTGGACAAGAAATCTCAAATTGCATCACTGGGGGTGCATCTACACATGCAATTAATGTGAAGCAATACATTCTGAAGCAGTTTTAGCTGGAGTAAAGTACTCCTGGGCTCAGAGTCTGCACGTGTGTCTGGGCAGCAGCAGTTTGAGCTGGGGCAAAGCAGGGAGCCTGGGCGTCAGCCCTGGGCTCTGAGTGGTTGTAGCAGGTGGAGTAGGGACTGGCTGAGGCACAAGGGTACTGAAAGTGCAGAACCATGCAGGTTGGTGGCAGACAAGCATCTTGCCCCCAGCTGGCTAGGCTGACTGGGTGCAATGTATGCCCACAGGCAGCATCCACACATGCTTTTAGTTGCAGTAAATTACCCTGGCTTAAGACAGTACTGTCCCTGAGACTAGCCTTGAGACTGCAGTGTTAATTAGTTTACTGAGGCCTGATACTGTCACACTTTTAAATGGTGATGCTTTACTCTGCAGCTAATTAGCCTATTCTGCAGTTAATCCCATGTGTAGATGTGGTCTGGAAGAGCAAGATTTAGAGAGAGACTTTGCTCCAGACTGCTAACAGGATTCATAAGATGTCTGCTAAATTTTCATTCTGTGAGTTCTATTTGCATCAGACAAGCACTTCATTCCCATTAACAAGGTTGTTTGGGGATCCAAGAATTGCACACACAGGTGCCAGAAAGAAGGAAGGCACGTCAGCAGAGTTGTGTGATGAGTGAGTCCTGCTCTGGTTGCTTTATTCCTAGATCAAGGCAGCACCATTTTCCTTTCTACTGTTAATACTGCTAATTGGCCTATAACATTTTGTTATGGCTCCTTATCTAGCGTGATATGGTTCCTTAGCTAAGTGGCTGTTCTTCCAGAGAACTCATTAGGTATAATCAGGATTTTGGAAAGGAGGCAACCCAGATGTCTGGAATACCTCCAAAGCAAGAGGAGTTGCTGAAAAACAAGGCAGTTGAGTCCTTCTGATGAAAGAGGATTCTTATCTTCATTCCCTGCCTCTCTGTGGACTGTGTGGTTTTTCTGAGCCATTGGCTGAAGCCCTATAAAGGGTCAGGCACAAGGTTCCAGTTCAAGGTAGCTCTGGGTTTGTTATATTCAGTATTGTGATAAAAGCTGCTAATTGGTGAACAGCGGATGGAAGGAATGCTCGTCTTAGCAGAGCAGGGACCTGGAAACCAAATGCCAGAAGATCAGAACAAGGATGACTCCTATTCTCCACATCTTGCTGTGTTATCGGCCACAGCTCGCAGAGAATTGGCATTGCATCAAGATGCTAGGTTGCGTGCAGAACTTGTCTCAACTGCCTTAAGAGAGGACATCTCTAGCTGGGAAGCCAAGGCACTGCAAAAGGTATTCATAACATATGGGCCAACTGCCTGGCAATCCTCCAGTTCCAGAGAGATGCCGGTGAATGCTACTCAGACCAGTATGCACATGCATGGGGTGTTCCTTCTGGGATTGCTTTCAGAGCTGGAATGCAAATACATGCCCCATACTTCATTGCTGTGACAGCTCAAAAATGCTTGCCACTGCCAAGTAAACCGTTAGTTTTGTTTGGTTGGTTGGTTGGTTGGTTTTTGTTTTTTTTAGAGCTTTAGCTGCTGGAAGATCTTGAAATAAATCCCTTGTCATCCTCAAAACTGGGGCCAGGAAGTGGGTGGAAGAAATGGTTTTACATGTGCAGGACACATGAACTTCAGCCATCCCCAGCCTCCAGCTTCTGTCAGCATCTCAGAGATCTCTTAGATGTGCAGTCCCCATTTCACCTATCTGGCTGAGCTTCCTCTGGCAAGATACTCAGAAGAGCAATGTTGGGTCCCTTTCCAATGAACTTGCTGAGCTTCAAACCTCTGAAGTCTGAACAGAGTCCAGGGACTGCTCTAGGCTTGGGGTCTCCTAGGATGGGGTGCAGATTGGCCAAAGACATTTTTTTCCAGCTCACATATGGATAAACCCTGGCAGTAATAACAAATAAGACAAAAAAAAATAAAAATAGGGCTCTGAAACAATGCCCAACTAGATGGTAGAGGCAGTCATGAACTGAACTCCAGCATTGATGGACTCCTGACATTTGGGTTTGAATTACAGATACCAGCCTGCATCCATTTTTTTTAGCTAGGGCAGATTTCATGCCATAGTTATCCTGTTGTTTTCATCAGATGTTCTGTAGATCATGGAATGACCCAATACAAAGTTGTGTATCAAGATTTGGCTTCAGTGTCACAAGATGTGGTTGTCCATTTGCCCTTGAAGTGCAAGGTAGGCAGCAGTTTAGATGATGTGTTCTACTGCCAAGAGTCTCACAGGACTTTATAAAATTTCCACTGAACATCACAAACCCCTTGTGAGGAAGGGGAGTAACAGTGCCTTTGTTTTAGAGAGAAAGATACTGAGGCAGAGAAAGGTCAAGTACATGGAGTCAGGACTAGACCTCAGGAGTTCCAGCTGTTCACCACAACTGCCCCCTCCACTTTTTCAAAACCTTTGCTATACAAACGCACTGTTAAATTCACCTTCCGGCAAACACAGAATTCTCATCTTGGATATGCTGCACTTGTAGGTAAGCTGTCTAAATAATCTTCTCTGCGTACTGTTAATATGAGTGATCCTTTCTGACTAGCTCACCCTATGCATCACACAGTCTGAGGGTTATCATATGGGCACTGAATACTGAGTCACAAAGGAGAGCCACATGGGAGGGTGGGAAGACCCTAAAGAGATGCCCAGAGGTTCAGCTAAGGTACCTGGGAACTCACTGCATTTTATTACAAGGGACTGAATGTCTTAACAACAGGGAATGCCCAACTTGTGAATAGCTATAGCACAGAGGTCTGTCATTTACCTTGTGTTGAGAGGATGGTTACACCTTGCACATGTTTTTGTGATAAGGTTGGGCAATCACATTTACTGCTTGTTTTTTTGTTTTTCACTATTTCCTTATTTTTGAGAAACTGGACTCTAGAGGGCATCATTTCCTCAAGACAAAACTGCAAAGGTTTACACTTGATAAGTGAATGCCAAGCTGAAGTAAAGTGCTTGCTGTATAGTCAGCTGTATCTTTCAGGTATGCTTAAAGCAGGCCCCTAATTAGGATATCCTGCCAGGGGATGGAGAAAGGGACATCAAGTAGTATATACAGGAAGCTGGAGAACCACAGGATCTATTGTTTTGCCTGCAGCCTAAGTAAATCTTTTTAATATGCAGAGAGAGGTAGTGAATGGTGTGAGTCCTTGTGGGTCCCGTGTGGGCAGAGGCTCAGAGCAGCCTGAAGGGGAAGGAGAACAGGGAAGGCCGGAGGCCAAGCAGCTCTGCACCCCATGGGTCAGGGCCCCTCTCCCTGTGTAGAGCTGGTTTAAGATGTGGAAGTGGCCAGACTGCTGGGGGCCAGCACCTGCATCAGGGTGCAGGAGAGACTTGAAGCAGAAGGATGTGCACATGTGGGTGAGGCAGCCGGCAAAGCCTTGCTACGCTGTGCCTGCAGAGGCCCATGTAGGAGGCAGATTGCCCTGACTCTCAAGCACTTTTGCTTGTGTTCAGTGTCTATGTGGCTTTTTTGTCCCTGAGCAGGTGGGGTGACCCTGCCTTGCATGGAATGAGCCTTCATTAAGAATTACACTGAAGGATGGAGGGAGAAAAAGATAGAAGGCAGGCAGGCAGGCAGGAAGGCCAGAGGGATGGATGGAAGGAAAGATGGAAGGACAGAAGGATGGATGGGCTGGAGGACAGAAGGATGGACAGATGGAAGGACATAAGGTTGGATGGACAGAAGACTGGATAGAAGGACAGAAGGATAGACAGAGGGATGGATGGATAGAAAGAGGGATGGATAAATACAGAAAGTTACAGAGACAGCTATAGATAGATAGATAGATAGATAGATAGATAGATAGATAGATAGATAGATAGATAGATAGATAGATAGATAGATGTGTCTATTTATTAGGCCTTATTTTGTGTTAGCTACTACATGGTCACCACCACAGTGCAAAATCCTTGTGAAGATGAGTCAGCCTATAGTTTTCATGTGAGGTTACAGGAAAAGTTAAGATCATGGGAAAACAAGCATTCACCGTGGCTGCCAACTGGTATTATTTGTAATGCACCTCACTCCCATTCTCAAACAGCAAACAGGCAACGTGCAAACTGATGATGTGAGGAGCAAGCAGCCATGGTACAAGTATAAAGTCCCATGGCAAGGAACACACAATGGAACGTGTGCGAACGCAGCTCCTGTTTCTACTTATCTCTTAATTAAATGCAGTGTTGTACATTTGTGACATGGACCGGCAGGAACTGGGTTAAAAAGATCTACCAAAGCACCACCCAACAAAACTCATTTCCTTATGACAAAGCTAGGATTTCATCTCAGGACTATAGTGGTGGCTGGTGAAAGTGCTGGTAGAGGTCTGATCAAAGAGGAGCTCAAAACAATTCTATTCCTTATTTAAAATAAAATTAGGGGTAGGAAATTAGATATTCCTAATTCAGTCCCTGGGCTCCCCACAGCACCCCTTGCTCTTGAAGAGTGTCTTTTCCCCCCTGCTTATTTAGGTAATAAAAGAAGCAACGGGTTGTATCTTTTACAGTTAGTTGCTAAATTTTAATGAGATTCTACAAGTGGACGGAGGACAACGTTTGGGCACCTGGAACCATTTTAAAACTTCCCATGAGATAGAAAAGCATCAGCAATACGCTGTATGAATGAAGTAAAGTTCTCAGCAAAGTTTCCATGGTACACATTTCATTGAAGTTTATTGTAATGGCTGTTTCATTAGTGTACACTAAGGGCTAATTAGGTTCAATTATTATGTGACAGTTTTGATTACCTTCTGTAAATTCTCAGGACACGCTTCTCAAAATTGTAGTTAATTTTACAATAATTGGGTCTGATTCTCCACCTGGTGTCATTTATAATTAACTGTTTATACTCTTGTTAGAAATATTTCTGAGTTGGTGGAGTCATCTATATTGATTCACATGAGCTGAGGTGACCATACTGTACATTTTTAGTACCTGAATCTTGGGCCTCATTGTAGACTGATTCAGTTCCTTGTACAGAGGTAGGCAACCCCTGGTACACATGCCAGACTATTGCATATGAAGGCATTTTGCTTGGCATGCACACCTTGGGGTGGATGGCGGGGAAGTGGCCCAGGCTGTGCTGCCACAAAAAGGATCGGGCCACTCAGCTCCCCTACCACCTGCCTCTGGCACACCAACATCTTACAAGTTGAGGTTGCAGGTGTTTTTGACACCACTCATAAATGTTGCTGACCTGTGCCCTAGTATATGATCTATCCAAAGACTGGTAAAATACACATACTGGCTTATGGCCCCTTAGAGTTGTTTTGGAAGATAGAAATAGCCAAAGACATTATCCATGCTTGCTTTTTCCTTGGTGTACCCCTGCATGCAAGAAAACTGGGCAATGCTGTAGAGCTGCTGTGAGTCTATGCACTTAAGAGGAACACCCAGATAATTAAACCAATTTACCAGTTGCTCTGTGACTTTGGAGTTATGCAGAGCAGTACTGGAAGCCAGATGTTGGCTCCCATTCCCAAACTTGTCTGATATTTTTCGCAGGAAAAGAAAATGAGATTGCATATTAAAAAGGAATACTGATAGAGAAAGAGGAGAAGGCAGGAAGGCGAGTTCAAGGAAAATCAACATTTTACATCAGGTTCTTTTTGTGCCATTAGTTATGGGTCCAATATTGTATGTTCTCTATTTGTTTCCATTTTGTGGTTCTCTTAAGGTATAAATTATTCTTTTGCAGGAAACAATCTTACCTAATGGCACAATCTACCATTCTTTTTACTGGGTTTCTTTTTATGATGGCGCTGTGCAGCCTGGGGGTTTCCTGGGCAGGATGGTTAGGGTGTCAGACCTTTCCAGCCTCACGTATATCAGTATGCTCATCTTCTTTACACATTTGCCTTCCCTCAAGATTGGCTGACAAAAGCAAAGGCCCCAAATGCATTGGAGACGACTGATTTTATTTTCAGCTGTATTTTTCTCTCTGCTCACTTTCCTCACAGCTTCTTCTTCTTTACTTTTGTCAGATTCATTTTCCATTCATTTTGTTTTCCTTTGCCTGCTTCTTTTCAAACTCTGCCAAGCAGGACCTAAGTGCAAGAGTATTTGAGTGAAAAATCTAAAATTTAGGTACATACTTTCGATGATTTCACAGGTAGGACAGAAGACAAACTGAGTCATTCTAGTTCAAGTAAACTGAGCTGGTGTATGGGACAGATTCTCAGGTACCCTCCAGTTGCTTTGTGCCACGGTAGTGTCATAAAATATCCTGAACAGTTTGAATTAAAATGGCTAGTTAAAGCCAACTTGAACAGCAGTCCTGAATCTCTTTGAAACTCAGGCAGGAAGAGTCTGTAGAGTCTTGTTGCCCAGATAAAGTTCCCTTTGCTGTATCACTGGGTCTTAGTCCTTCTTCACTTAATTCCCTCCAAATTCATAGATTGTAAGGGGCTGGAAGGGACCTCAGAAGACCATCGGGTCCGGCCCCCTGCACCAAGCAGGAAAGATAATTGGGGGTCAGATGACCCCAGCAAGATGACTGTCCAGTCTCCTCTTGAAGATAGGGCAGGTGATTGCACCACCTCTAGAGGGAGCTTATTCCACAGTCTGGACACCTTAACTGTGAAGAAGTTTTTCCAAATATTGAGCTTGAATCAGTCTTCCAGGAGTTTGTGGCCATTACTCCTGGCTTTCCCCTCGGGTGCCCTGGTGAACAGTTGCTCACTGAGCCCTTGATGTAGTCCCTTGATGTGGTGGTAAGCTGCTACCAGGTCCCCTCTCAGCCTTCTTTTCTTCAGGCTGAAGAGTCCCAGATCCCTCAGCCTTTCCTCATATAGCTTGACTATATGGGTGGCTTTTCTTTGGACTGTCTCAAGCTTGTCCATGTCCTTGTTAAAGGGTGGTGCCCAGAACTGGATGCAATACTCCAGCTGTGTACTCAGCACTGGTGAGACAAGTGGAAGAATTACCTCCTTGGTTTTGCTGGAGATGCATCAATTGATGCATGCCACAGTATTATTTGCCCTACTGGCTGCAGCATTGCACTGCCGGCTCATATTCATACTGTGGTCTATTATTACCCCCAGGTCCCTTTCATTCGTGGTGCTAGTCAGTTTGGCATTGCCAAGCCTGTAGGCGTGTTGGGGGTTGCTCATCTCAAGGTGGAGTACTTTACACTTCTCAATGTTGAACGTCATCAGGTTCCAATCTGCCCAATTTGCCAGCCTGTCTAGGTCCACCTGTAACTGTAGCCTATCTTCAAGCATGACCACGCTCCCCCATAACTTGGTGTCATCTGTGAACTTGGCCAGTGAGCTCTTCACCCCCACATCCAAATCATTAACAAAGATGTTGAAAAGCACTGGACCAAGCACCGACCCCTGTGGGACATCGGTGCCCACTTCTCGCCAGGATGACACAGATCCATTTACTAAGACTCTCTCGATCCTATCCTGCAGCCAGTTTCTCACCCACCTGACTTTCTTGGAGTTAAGCCCACAATACTCCAATTTTCTCAAGAGGATGTCATGGGATACTAGTTCAAAGGCCCTTTCGAAGTCAAGATATACAATGTCAACCTGCTTTCTCGTGTCCAGGCGAGTTACCTGGTTACAGAAGGAGATGAGGTTGGTAAGGAAAGACCTGCCTGTGACAGCCATACTGGCTGTCATTCTGAATCTTACCTTCTGCAAGCTTTGAAATTTAAAACAGGAAAAATCTCCCTCCTCCCCAACCTTAGCTTGTACTCTGCTGCTATAGAAATGGCTCTAAAATACCAAGGGGGAGAATATTTGCATAGGAAATACTAGTGAAAAGGACATGAAGGTGATATTAATGAGAGAGAAAAGTTTCCAAGTGGAACTGCGCTTGTGGTGAGGAGATTAAGAATGGATAGATGATTTCTTTTAATAGAGGTAGAAATTAAATCGTTAAGGAGAAAAAATTGCAGCTCTGATCATAAAGTATCACTCACTAAAAATAAAATCCCTTCTCCTCTGAGGGGACCAAATGTTGGCAACTACTACTGTTTGTCAGAAATGCATTATTGTTATCCCAGTAAAATTCCTGTCTTCTTTTCCCAGCTCCTGGGTAAATGAAGCTTTTAGTAAATTGGTCTGCCCATTTCTTGTGTTACAATAACTCTGTTAACAGGGATAAGCAGATTGTATAATTAGGTTGGCTTTGGATTTAATTATAGCTCCGCTGAGGATGGCATTTTGTAGGATGAATAATGTGTGTCTACAGCCTGTGCGATAATTTATCCAACACCTTGGCAAAGTGGTTCAAAAGAAATAAATAGACTGCAAACAAATACATGCCTTAGCTCCATGCTATAACAAGCTTGATTTTTAAAGTTCTCTATAGGAATGGCAGCATGCTGCATGTCTGAAATTTGGGCCCAACAATTTTTAAAAGATCATAAAAATTAAAAATGGGCCAGCTTGTGAAGACTGATGAGGATGATGATGATGATGATGTGGTTGGAGCAAGTATAATTGAGAAGGAATTGAAGAAATGGGATGAGGCAAAAGAAAGCAAATACAGATGAGCCAACAGAGTTGGAAGAGTCTTGAAGTGAGGACAAAGAGTTGAACTTGTGGAAAGGCAAGAAGATGTACCTGGAGGAAGTCTGTGTTCAACACTCACTTCTCTCTATATCTATATATAACATGATGCATATGTTAAGAGTTCAAGTACCATTGAAATCCCCTTTCGGGGACACAAAGGAACAGGTAAAAAAGGAGCTGCCATGTTCCTGAAAGGTGCCAAAGCCATGCAAGTTCCCTGGGGTTCTATAATGAGATTTTTATGAAGCAGGACTTTTGTGTTCCCACAGCCTGCAGTGAGTGACACACATTCATCCCTACACTAATGGATTTTCTCAGAGACAAAATTTATTTCCTCCCTTTTTTGCCAGTTTTTACAACTGGTTACTGGTAAATGATAATTCTGCCATAGCAACCAGCTTAACCCCCTCTGCCATTTAAGCACCTGTTCCATTATTCTGACATCTATTTGCACATGGATAATAAAGAGTGCGAGCTGGCTAATGTCTGTAGGAGGGTTGTGTGTTGCATACATTCATGGTGACTGTTCACTGCATGGTGCTATAATTTCCATTTTAAGTCCCTATTTTCAGTTGCTCATAAAAGTTTACCAAGCATTTACCATGTGGGCTGAAGCTTATTTTTATGTCTATTTGCCTTAGGCTGATTACAATTTTTTTTTTTTTTTTGGAAAGTTTCAGCTGAAAGAGTTCAGTTGCTCCCAAGAATAAAGTTAGACAAAAATCCATTGTTTTGCCCATGTTAATCCCTCATTAAAATTTTGGTGGAAAGTCTTGGTACTTCTATGCTTTGGAGAAGGGCTGTATTTTGACAGTGGCACAAAACGGCTGAATTAAAGTTGCCTGGGCAGCCTAAATGACAGCATTTCTTAACTTCTGAGTGCTTGACTTTGTAACCTTAAATGCTTGCTTGAGGTTTTTCTTTCTTTTTTTTTTCTAATAAAATATCAACAACTCTGTGCTCTATGCTGAGGACAAAAACACCTAGTCAAGCATTTTGCTTTTATTTGCAAGCCAAAGCAGATTCAGGACTGTCAAACAGTCTGTGGATAATCCCATTAGACATACTACTGATGTGTTGACATGGTGGCTAATAACGAAGCTTGGTGGCAGTGTTCCTGTTTTCTGCAACCCACCTCATTCTGTGGCACTTTGTCTAAAACACTGAAAGGGAGTTGTTTGAAAGAAAAAAAATATGAGAGGCTCTTTCCACTGTAAAAAAACTCCAGGATGACCTTTATATATCGTTAATAAATTGGTGCTAGAGGAATAAAGAGTAGTAACAAGAGATGGAACCTGTCAACAATAGATTTTAATCCAGGTAGACTGGTAACTTGTCAGGAGCAGGTGTAAAATGAGTTGGCATGTTTCTAATGTCCATCAGGGTCAGCAGGATCCATAATATATCTCCATCAATGGTCATTTAACACAGATTTCGTTGCCCTCCCATCGTCTTTGCTTTCCTTCTCCGAGCTTCTACTAACATCTTGGTTTTGTTCCAAACTGAATTTTTTTTTTCTTTTTCTTAAAAAAGTATTTCATTAGTTTGCCATCATAGGAATTTTCCAGGATAACAAAACACTGATCAGACTTTTCTCCATTTGCCAAAGAGTTCAAGCCAAAGGACATTTCTGGTAAATGTTTCCCTTGCTAGTAAATTGCTTTTCAGGGCTTTATGATAATTACAATCCAGCAAGATACCAGCTCAAATATCTAGCCTTATGGCTTTTCTGGCAAGTTTTGTTAAAGGCACATATGGAGTGGAATGAGAAACTCAAGACGACAGAAAGGAGATGGAGGTGTATATGCTTGAAAGTAAGGCAACTGTTCCATAATAAACTCAAGCCTAGTTGGACTGATCATATCTCATAATAAAAGAGTTCAGTCTCCAGGCTCCATCCAAAACACTTGGTCTGGTTTATGAGTCTAACAAAAAGGAGAACAAGTAGTAACATCTTTATTGGTATTTTCTTTTATGATGTTGGCACTTGACCACTAGGAAGTGAACTAAGATGCACCAAACTCATAATCACAATATTGTTTTTGCCAAGAACTGGCCTTACATTTTGGTTTCAAGTTGTAGCATAAAGATAAAAAAAACGTACATCCATCCAGCTGCCTGTCCAGCTCTGGAGAATTTGCTTTTATTTTTTTACTAACAAAAAGGAACATTTGGATTTCAATTTAATACTATATTACTGCTTTCCCACATCACAGATGTATTGCCTAAACTGGTTCAATTTGAATTCTCTGCTCAGGAACCAGCTTTTACTCAGGACTGGTGCAGAGCCAAGATCCCAGTGTGTTGGCAGCACTGTTGCTGGGCCCCAGGTTGGGATATCAGTAGGTGCTGCAAATAAAGAGTAAACTGTGTAAGTATTGATACAGAAGACAGACCACGTGTGATATAACAGTTATATACAGTAGTCGAGTTTATCTGAGATATCTCCCCCTTTGTCCAGTATGTTTTCTAGTGCTGGTATTTTGTTTTCATGAACACTATTCTTCTTTTACACCTACTCCACTCCATAAACTGAAGACAAATTTGTGTGAACGATGATTTCTGTAGAAGATAGGCAGAAAGCAGTCTTGTCAGCTGAGTGATGGGAGGCTTCCAATTCTGTATTATTGCAGAGACCAGGTTTAATGGTGAATAGTATTTTCCTAGTCTTTTGGACTCCCTTTTCTTTCCATGACCTGAGGTAAGCTGAGTTGTGCACAGACAACGGAGTAAACAGTGTCTTACTCTGGGATCTATCATCATGTTTTAAAATATCCCTCTCTTAGATTTGTTTTTTTCTCTTTTAGAAAAAAGTAAGTAAGCAAACAAATTTTAGGAAACCAAGTTTGTGTGGGCTCACGGCCATTCTGTACAACATAACATATCGATTGCTGGAGATGCTCACAGATGTTCTGATGTTGCCTTGGTTGCCTATGCAACAATACGTTTTGTTATTTGCTTCCTTAATTAAATGCATTTGTTTGTTAATTGACAACTTGGCAGAGAATACAAAAATGATTGTAAAAACGATCAGCTCCAGCTTGTGATACTGCAGTGTTTGTGCCTTTCAACTTAAACATTTCCCCTGATTTTCTATATCACTTTTTAGACCACAAAGTCAGTATGGTTATCCTCATTCTACAGGTAGGAAACCCGAGCTGCAGAGGGAAGAAATGACTCTCAGGGCCAAAGAACAGATCAAAGGGAGGAGAGGCCTGAGCCCCACAACCTATACCAAATCCGCTAAAAACTGAAAACTCATAGGAGAAAAAACACTTTCATTCAGGTTCGGAGGGTGAATACATTTGTCTCAGTTCCCAAAATACTGTTTCCCAAAACATGATACCTTATGTCTAAGGGTTCTACCACGATTTACAAATAAATTCAAAAGCCCTTGTGAAGTAAGGAAGTAGTGTATCACTTTACGGAAACAGAAGAACAGAGAAGCCAAGGCTAAATGTCATAGATAGTTGCTAATTTTGAGTCTATGATTTATGACACACACAGACTGATTTTTTCAAACTCCTGATTACTAACAACCCCAATTTGTGGGATTAATGGGAGTTGCTAGTCCTCAGCAGCTAAATTACTTTAAGTTACAAACCCGTAATCATGCATTCTGCTGAGGCAGACTCACTGAGTTATGGGGACAGCACAGGGGAGCCCTGTCACAAGAAGTCATCTACATACTGGTCTGGGAAGAGTGATTGTCTTCTATGCATACTTCTCTCTCCTAGTTAAGGCATAATGGCCTGTGGAAGACTATAAACATAGCCATTACCAGATTCAGCAACAAACTTGAAAGGTTTTTTAGCTTACAAGAGCATGAGATGTATGGCAGAGGAGAATAAATTTAGTTCATTGCCTGGACACCAACAGGCCTCTCAGAAAAGTACTGGTTCTAATACACTGGGAAAGGCCAGTCAGAGGGAAGTTAGCAGAACCAAGTGCTTTCTGATGTAACCAGAATGGTTTTTCTATGCTCACTATTTCTGCCTGAGCATCAGGCCATCCACAAAAGAAAATGTAGTTCTCTCATTCTCCCATAGATACACGACTGCAGATGGAAAGAAACTGCCTGCATTGTGATCATCTAGATTTGAAACTGCACCATTATCTGTATCTGAGAAATTATGTATTTAGCTGTAGGATACAATCTTTAAATGCATTTAGCCGTGCAGAAACTGGGTGCTCATCCTCAGCACATTGTTAGCTCAGGCTGTAACTCAAGTTGTGCTCCAAATGGAATCCATACTTATACAATGCACCTGTTCAAAGTGAGTGTTGCTTTAAACTCAGGATAGCTGGTCAGTTGGGGTTGGGGTGGTTTCAAGCTAGAGTAGTGCTGAGATGAAGGGGGATGCAATCTTGAATTGCAATAGCTCGTCAGGTACTAATCCACTCCTATGTAGTTTAAATGCTTTGCAGCATACTAACTCAAGCTAATCACTGCAAATTCTAGGTCTCAGGTGAATTTTAGCAGTGGTTCCTATTATCATTTTGTACCAGATCATTATAACATAACATAAAGGTTAGGAGTGTATAATGGGTTACATCTCCAGCCTGTAACCCCTCCTTGTAGCTGCCTCAAAGAGAAGCAGCCCACACTACCAGATTTATTCGTTTAGCTGAAGTGGAAAAGTCCAGTATCTTGGCACTGAAAAACATAGCACCGCCAGTAGTGCAAAGAACAAAACTTTTAAAGACCAGCTATATAGTTGGACATTTTTCATCCCAGTATCTTTGCAACAAAGGAGGATTCTGTTTCTGTGCTGTTGATTAGGATTTCTCCTTAGAGAAACTTGGTCCAGAAACTAATATAATTATATTAAAAATAGGCTTTCAAACTGTACTAAAGGAGCAATCAGTTAATCTAAGTTATGGATATAGGCAGAGGCAGAACAGCTTTCATTTAGCTTTCAGTTGTTCACCATTCTCAGCCTCAGCAGCACTCAAGTCATTTTTGATTCTTTCTATAACTTGCACAAAACAATGTAATTGACTGCTCTGTCTCAGGGAGGGGAAAAACAGCTCCAAAAAGACTATAGCCTTTCTTCAGTACAGCTATTATTCATATAAATAAGACCCCATTTCTCTTCCTCCTATCACCATTAACCCCTTTGCACCATTTGTTATCAATAATAACTACTCATAGGTTTCCAGCCACTCAGGGGACCATTTTTATTCCCTTTATTAAATAGTTACCAGGTGTTGCTCACTGGACTTGTTGCCTAAGCACACCTGTGCTGCTCTGCCTTTTAAGAGGCCCCTTGATGGGGAAAGTAGGGCTTTTGGCAGTAGTTTTCTATTAGGCTTGAGATGGTATGTTGATGCCTGACTGGTTGTAGCTAGAAATAAGAGTAGGGAAGCAAATATATCTCATAGTAAAAGTTAGCTTCAATATCCCAGAGTAAGGTAGAAAGAGGTTCTGATCTTTTATAAGAGAAGCATTGATTAGTTTGTTGAAGCAGTCTGTGAGCTACTTGATATGTTTAGCTAGGTTGTAAAGGAATAGTAGTCACAAATATATTCTCTCAGGGCAAGGTACATCGGTCAGATCACTTCTTAAAACACTGCTCTGGGTTCAGGGGAAGCGATTAGTACAAGAAATAGAGGATTTCCTTTGTTTCTGTTTTGTTGCAGCTTCCAGGGTATGGCAAGTCACCTGCTCTAACACTGAACAGAGTGAATTACTGCAGTGTGTAAATATGCTGGCCAAAGATAATTACTAATCACTGATTCTTGATGCAATGTCAGCTAAATCCCTTGCTAATCCAGTGCCTTGGTTTATCTGGCTGTGAAACTGCGTTAAGAGCAGAACCAGCCTGCTGAACAGATGGTATGCTTGAGCTAAGCAGATGGGTTCTAAAACAATAACTCTTACTATTCAAGCTGGTGTTTTCAGTTAATGCAGGAACCAAGGTCCTACCATTCTTTCTAGAGTACCCAGTTCTCTAAGGACCATCTGTTGTACTTGCTGTGATCAAGAAAGAGTTAAGTCCTTCCTTGACTTCTGTGGTCTAACTTTCTCTGATGCTTTAGATAAATACTACAATGTTTGTGCTATCACTTCTCTATTCATGACCCCCACTCATATTATTTCCATGAGGATCCCACTCTTACAAAGATACAGAAATATGCATGTCTAGTTTGAGGAGCTGGAGAGACTTTCACCTGATTGGCTCTCAATATGGAAGACTATAAATACACTGAATTTAGTAGTATGCTGGATGAGTGCATTTAGATCTTGATTTTACTTTCTGGCTACCCAACTCCAAAGTTTAGGAGTATTCCAGTCTGGGATCTTGGTTAGGCTTGGTGTATACAGACTGGGGTAGATATGAAACTCAGCACAGTTTCTGATTCCAGCACTTTCCCCAACAAGTTTGTGAATTGAAACCTGGGGTTGAAAGAGCAAAGGTTGGCAGGATGAGCACAGAGAAGCTGACATCAGCAAGTTCTTACTAGACCTAGATTTGCTACTGACTGGCAGTGTAGTCCTGAACAAGTAGAGAAAGATATTTTTGTGATAACTCTGTGATGGGCTAGCTGGCAATGACTTAGCCCAGGGGTTTTGAAAGGGCAAAAGGTGATTGGAGGACTTGGGATTCCTTTTTCTCACCAATCTGGTAATGATTTGGCCCAGGGGTTTTGAAGTGGTAAAAGATGATTGGAGGACTTGGGATTCTCTTTACTCACCAATCAGACCCCAGAGACTCACCCTCCGATCTCCTGATTGACCCCTTGGGTTACCTGGAGAGGGATAAAAGGGGCAGTGTGGCTGACTCGGGAGACCAGTGAGGGACCACAAGGAAGGAGCTTCAAAGAGCTAGGCTAGCAGGGCAGGAGCAGTTGCCCCAGAAAAGCCTGAAGGAGTGGGACCTGCAGACAGCTGTTGGGCCCTTAGCTGTGTGTCGTGCAACCGGTAGGAGAGGCTCTCCGCTGGGCTCCAGGATTGCTTATGAGAGGCTGCAGCCAACAGGAGAGGCTCCCCTGCTCCAGCAAGGATCTGAACAGTGACCTGAGAGGTTCCCAGCTCTGCTTTCAGCTCCTCCAATCAAAGGCCAGGCAGTGCAATGTGAGGCCGGGGCTCTGGGAAAGTCAAGACCCCTGGCAGCTTAGAGTAGTGCCAGCACTGGTGGCTGTGTGGCAGCATTTCTGTCTACCACATGGGAGATCCAACTTCAAGTCCCAGTTGGGGTGAGTGAGCTAACAAGGAGCAAATCTTGCAGTGGAAAGGGGTCATTGTATTTTCCCCACTTTTCCCCTAGGCCCTATATTTCCTTGTCATTTGACATTTTGTATTTTGTGCCTTTTTATATTTCACCAACCAGTATTGTTTGCTCTGCTGTTTGTGTTTTTATATTTTGTTAACCCTGTCTTTTGTCAATGATTGTAAATGTGTTGAATCCTGCCCCTCAGGGCATTGTAGTGTCCCCTATACCCACTGGTTTATACTGGTTATGGTTCCAGTATTGTTCTCCCATTAAAAGGTATATGGTAAGGTCCCCATTGGTGGTCTGGCTTTGCTTTATAGGGGGAGGAGAGTCCCTACACCTCCCACAGCACTTGTGCACCTGCTCTGATCCCTTCAGTTGGAGAGGGGGTACCTCTTGGAGTACTGCCTGGGTTATAACTTTTATTGTCTCAACTGTATAGTTGGGAGAATATTAGGATGATCTTTTCAGATATCAAATGCCCTTCCTCAGCTCTCAGAAAGAGGCAGTCACAGGCTGAGCTAAATAATGTAGAAAAGTGAACACCAACTATCTGCTGGGACAGATGGAAGAGGGCTGTGAATCAGGAGTGACGAGGTGTTCTGAGGAGATGTTGAAGTATTGTTGTAGCATTTCTTTTGCCTTATAACAAGTAACTTTATTTATGTGCTTCTGTTTCTCCATCTGCAAACTACAGAATTGTACCATATAAGTGAGCTCAAAAATTGGGCTTACCAAGGAGAATTCTCAGCCCCAAAGGTAACAAAGAAGTGTCTGATGCCAAGCTTTTAATTTCCCTGTCCATTGCCTGAAAACAAACAAGAGCAGCAGGGATAAGTAAAATTCACTAGGCTGTAACTGCAGCAACTAAATACTAAGCTTGACCCCTTACAATCCTCAAGCTTCCCACAAAAAATAATTCTCTAAGGGCATCAATTGGTTATTAAAAACTGTTGTTGTTGCAGGGATTGATGGAGGAGGAACATAAGCAGTATATGGGGATTTCTAATGCCTGGAGACAAACAAGTTGACTGTTTTAAGCTTGCTCCAGTTTAAAACCAAGAAGCCTGATTACTTATCAAAACATTTTTCTTTATTAACTATGTTAATCATTGTAACCTACCCTGAGGCATGAGAATGCTAATAATTGCATGGTCTATATTGCAAGCTGGAGGGGATTGCAGAATGCCATTACCTTCTGTTAAATGCAGCGTGCAGACATAAAGGAAAAGGGGACATTGTTATGGTCAAGTCAGTCATTATTGTGGGTACAGTGAAAAGAGCTGGCAAGTTTGAGTGAAGGGTAGAGTTTATAGCCTGCATTGGGAAAACCGAAGCAGAAATAAAGTGATGTCAACCAGCACATTTATATTGAGTTGTAAATCTTGTTACCTTTGCTCAGGAGACTTCAACCAACATAATTATTGCTCAGTTAGTGACCATATTTCTTTCAGCTCAAAATGGGACAGCCTCCTTTTGGGGAGAGGAGAGAAAGGAGAAAGTAGAAGGATTGTGGGTTAAATTACATGGGGGGCAAGGAGAAAGGGATTTGGTGGTAGGGGACTGCTACAGACCCCCACACCAAGGAGAAGAACTAGATTCGGGGCTCCTGAGGCAGCTCTCAGAGACCATAAAAACTAAGGAGGCGGTAGTCATGGGGGACCTAAACTACCCAGACATCTGCTGGGAGACACAGACAGCAAAGTCCCACTGTTCACGCACGTTCCTATTCTGCATACAGGACCTCCACCTGATGCAGGAGGTACACGGTCCCACTAGGGGGAATGCCTTACTAGACTTGGTATTGGCAATGGGGGATGATATGGTAGGGGACCTACACATTGGTAGTCACCTGGGGGACAGTGATCACCAAATAATAGAATTCATCATAAGACATCGAGTGGGTAAGGTAACTAGTGGGGTGAAAATGCTAGACTTTAGGGAAGCTGATCTCAATGAACTCAGGCGATTAGTCAAGGACGCACTGCAGAGTTGGAGTTTTGAAGTGATGGGAGCCCAGGAAGGGTGGCTGTGCCTTCAGGAAATGATCCTTCGGGCACAGAGGGAGACGATCCCGATGTGAGGAAAAAGAGGGAAACGGGCCAGGAGGCTTCCTTGGCTGACCAGAGAAATCCAGGGCAGCCTGCGGACTAAAAGGGGAGCATATAAAAAGTGGAAATGGGGAGAGATTACCAAAGAGGAGTATACCTCCTCTGCTCGCACTTGTAGGGAGGCAGTTAGACGGGCCAAAGCTACCATGGAGCTGAGGATGGCATCCCAAGTAAAGGATAACAAAAATTTGTTTTTTAGATATATAGGGAGTAAAAGGAAGGCCCAGGGAGGAATAGGACCCCTACTAAATGGGCAGAAGTAATTGGTGATGGACAGGGGGGACAAGGCTGAACTCCTCAACGAGTTCTTTGCCTCCGTATCCCTAAGCGAGGGGCAAGACAAGTCTCTCACTGGGGTTGTAGAGAGGCAGCAGCAAGGTGCCAGACTGCCATGCATAGACCCTAAGATGGTGCAGAGTCACTTGGAAGAACTGGATGCCTTTAAGTTGGCAGGCCCGGATGAGCTCCATCCGAGGGTACTGAAGGCACCGGCCGACATCATTGCACAGCCACTGGCGGTAATATTTGAACACTCGTGGCGCATGGGCCAGGTCCCAGAGGACTGGAAAAGGGCCAATGTGGTCCCCATTTTCAAGAAGGGGAGGAAGGAGGACCCGGGCAACTATAGGCCAGTCAGTCTCACCTCCATCCTAGGCAAAGTCTTCGAAAAAATTATTAAGGTTCACATTTGCGAGAGCCTGGCAGGACAAATTATGCTGAGGGGAAATCAGCACGGGTTCCTGGCAGGCAGATCGTGCCTGACCAATCTAGTTTCTTTTTATGATCAGGTTACAAAACACCTGGACTCGGGAGTAGGGGTTGATGTCGTATACTTAGACTTCAGGAAGGCCTTTGATACGGTATCCCACCCCATACTGGTAAACAAGTTAAGAGGCTGTGACTTGGATGACTACACAGTCCGGTGGGTGGCGAATTGGCTAGAGGGTCGCACCCAGAGAGTTGTAGTGGATGGGTCAGTATCGACCTGGAAGGGTGTGAGCAGTGGGGTCCCGCAGGGCTCGGTCCTTGGACCGATACTCTTCAATATCTTCATCAGTGACTTGGACGAGGGAGTGAAGTGTACTCTGTCCAAGTTTGCGGATGACACAAAACTGTGGGGAGAAGTGGACACGCCAGAGGGCAGGGAACAACTACAAGCAGACCTGGATAGGTTGGACATATGGGCAGAAAACAACAGAATGCAATTCAACAAGGAGAAATGCAAAGTGCTGCACCTAGGGAGGAAAAAAGTCCAGCATACCTACTGCCTAGGCAGTGACCTGCTTGGAGGCACGGAAGTGGAAAGGGATCTTGGAGTCCTAGTGGACTCCAAGATGAACATGAGTCATCAGTGTGACGAAGCCATCAGAAAAGCCAATGGCACTTTATCGTGCATCAGCAGATGCATGACGAACAGATCCAAGGAGGTGATACTTCCCCTCTATCGGGCGTTGGTCAGACCACAGTTGGAGTACTGCGTGTAATTCTGGGCGCCACACTTCAAGAGGGATGCGGATAACCTGGAGAGGGTCCAGAGAAGGGCCACTCGTATGGTTAAGGGCTTGCAGGCCAAGCCCTACGAGGACAGACTAGAGAACCTGGACCTTTTCAGCCTCCGCAAGAGAAGGTTGAGAGGTGACCTTGTGGCTGCCGATAAGTTCATCACGGGGGCACAGAAGGGAATTGGTGAGGTTTTATTCACCTAGGTGCCCCCGGGGGTTACAAGAAATAATGGCCGCAAGCTAGCAGAGAGCAGATTTAGACTGGACATTAGGAAGAACTTCTTCACAGTTCGAGTGGCCAAGGTCTGGAATGAGCTCCCAAGGGAGGTGGTGCTCTCCCCTACCCTGGGGGTCTTCAAGAGGAGGTTAGATGAGTATCTAGCTGGGGTCATCTGAACCCAGAACTCTTTCCTGCCTATGCAGGGGGTTGGACTTGATGATCTATTGAGGTCCCTTCCGACCCTAGCATCTATGAATCCTCACTCCCTGCTCTCTGGCATGTTCAACTGTTTCTGATCCTCAGATAGTGGGTGTTGGTGAGCAGGGGACAGGGATGGGGATGGGAGGTTTGGAGCTGAGTGCACTGGTGAGTGTGGAAAGGTGGCTGGTTTCTTCAAGTGAATGCTTTTGTCTCATTTCCAAAAACCCTTCCCCTGTCCCAGCAAAAACAGGATGTATGGTTGGCCTAACCTCATTTCTGTAAGACCAACAATATGTTTTTTCTATGCAAATACAAAGTAGAACCTCCCCCCCCCCACCCTTCTTTCTCTAATAAGCTGAAGACTGTGCCAGAGAAGATGGGATGTGGTGTGAAGGAACCCCTAGAAAAAGGTATTGGTTCAATTCTTGTGAACACTGTAGACAAATGGAGAGTTACCTGACTATGAACTTAATGCAAAAAATCTGATTCAGGATCCATTTGAATATACAATGAAATTGTCGTTCGGTATTGACATAAGAACTGCTGGTTATTGCTGATCTCTGCTTGGAAGCATACTAGCCTTATTGATATCCAAAAATGTGATCATTGCCCTAAAGAAATTATTTTCTCAAGAGTATATGAGTAGTCCAAGCTAAATAATGTAGAAAAGTGTGCTTAATGTTAATCTTTTGCTTAGGAGCTTTGTTGAATCAAAGCCTTGATTTAAAACAATTTCTGTAATCAGAAGGCCTTGTTCTACATTAATTTTAGGCAGCTCCTGGAGTTCTTAACCCCTGGATTGTCCACACATTAACACCTGAAATTAGTTTTAATCACACTTAGGTGGCTTTAAATTATGCCACCCCAGGGCAGGTTTATCTCTAATCTGTGTCACCCAGCTCATGTTCCATTAATGTGTAACCATATTCCTACAGATGAGCTGCCCAACTTGCAGTCCTTTAGTATCTCAGGATGCAGGGTCCCTTTCACCACCTTCCTGTTTTGTGTGGACAAACTTTCCACCCTCCCCTGAACTCTACAGCTGAGGGGGTGGTTCTGGCACCAAGCCAACTCTCTCTCTTGCTCCCAGAGGTGTAACTCTGTGTAAACAGCCTGCAGAACACATGCTAGATATCCAGGTTGAAGGGCATGGACAGGTCCAGGAATGGGATCTAGGAGGGCTGAGGAGGAAACAAAGTAGGGGGCCAAATTGGGTCCCCATGAGCTGGGACTTCTTTCCTGAAGCAGGGGAAGTAAGAGGGAAGGCCCCCAAAAGGGCCTTCCCTCATTGCTCCCACCTCACAGACACCCTGAGAAGCCCGAACAGCATCCTCCATGCCCAACTCCCAATTTATTAAAATATGAGAGCTTCTTTACTTCTTTTTATTTCTTAATTTTGTTTTACTTTTTATTTTACCCTTCAGTAGCTGACTTCCTTCATTTCGCCACCCTTCCCCACACCCCTTTTCTTTTCCACTTCCCATTTCATTACCCACCCCCATTCCATTAACTCTCTGCTTCCCAGCTTCATATTCCTTCCCCCCTCCCCACCCGCAACAGCAGGGATAGAAACCTTGTAGTGGCAACTCACAGCTGTAGCTCCTAGTCAGGCCCCTGCTCACCACAGATGTGCAGGTAGGAGACAGAGAAGGTTTTTAGCTTTAAAGGCTAGGGACAGGCATTTTTAAAGCTGGCACTTGAATTAATTCAATCTTTGCAGGTTAGTCTAACCTGGCTAGGCTGAAATGGTTTGTAACCACACAGACATCCCCTCTGGACTGAGGAAATGCCAGCACATGCCTGCAGTGGCTCAGGCTAGAAGCCGGTTGATGCTAAAGTAGGCCTCCCTTCCCTTCTACAGTACTGAGCTGAGGGGGATGCAGCCAGGCCCTGGCAGAATGCGCCGACTTATGAAGGGGTGTAAACCCCCTCCCTGACTGCACCATTCCAGGCTTTTCCCTGCTCGCTGCTCAAGGGGTGGGAGTGTTGCCAGCCCCAGTCTAGCACTCTGAGGCAAAGGTGGTATATGCAGTGCATGCATATGTGGATGATAATGAACTTTTCAGCCTCCCTCTCCCTGCTTCTTCACACTGTCTGCAGCAAAACTGACAGGTGAGGGAGCCAGCAGGGAGCTGATAACACAGGGGTTAGCAGCCCATCAACAAAACAAAAGCCTCTCTCATTAGTTGAAGTTCTTCTTAAACAGCTTTTTCCAAGGGAGGAATGGAGGGACATTACCAGCTACCTGTTGATTAGCTCTAAAAGGCCCGAAGTGGACACTTCTGTCTGTCTGTCGCAATTAAATTGAAGACACGCGCACACATGCAAACACACATGCACCTCTCAGTATTAGCTAGCATACCACATGCCTAGGGTCTGTGGGGCTGGGGGCTGTGCTGTGGGAGGGGGGGATCCCTGCTTGAACAGCAAGCAGCAAGGGGTTGGGGGAGCAGAGGGAAGCCAGCAGACCCTGCTGTGCCCGCAGTCTGTGCTGGAGCTCCAGCTAGGGAGCAGAGGGGCGGGGGCAGCCCTGTTTTCTGGAGCAGACAGCACAGCCCAGGGCTGCAAAGCATCTGGGATGCTGGGGGACTCTTGTTTAACTTAAAGCAGAAAGGGGTCTGGGACAGACATTGCATAAATCAGTTTGTTTGACCCAAATCAGTTAAGTCTGATACTACATTGAACCAGGTTTATCTCAAACCAGTTTCAGCCATTTTGAAACTAGTTTATGTGCACTGAACTTATGTTCTTTTACAGGTTTTAACCAGTTTCTGATCACTTAAACCAGTTTGTGAAATGTCTGTCCCTAGCCGAAATGTGACTGCCTCAAACTCAAGCTAGAACTAACACCAATCAACATTTGAGCGCGTCAAATTGCAATGTGTAACAAGGCCCTGAGAGAGAGCGAGTCAGACAGAAAGCTTCACCATAGTAACTGGGTCCACATCAATCATAAAAGTTGTTTTAGCACTAGCAGCTCCATGAAGGGAGACTTTCTTGTTTAGAGGCCTGTTTTCACCATTGGAGCAGCAGTAGTCTAGCCCTAACTCTGCATGTGCCTGTTGCTCCCAGCATATGGCCTAGACTTGAGATCCTAAAGAAATGGTACTGACCAAGAAATGACAGGTATTATATCATGGACTGACTGTAAGGGGATAATGATCTCTCTCTAAATCTATTGGTAGTTGGGAAGGGAAACAGTAGAGCTGCTTAGACTTAAAGAGGATGTTGGCACAAGAACAAATTGGCTTTGAATGAGACTTAAGGAGCTCAATCTGCTTAATTTATCAAAAACAAGATTACAAAATGATTTCATTACAATGTTAAAGCACTTCCAGGAGGAAAAAATGCCAAATGCTAAAAGACTTTTTAATCTAGTGGAGGCAGGCATAACAAGAGCCAAAGTGTTGAATTTAAAGCCAGACACATTCAAATTAGAAATAAGACATATTTTATTAATATTGTGGCCTACTTAAGCACTGGACCAAACTATCAAAGATGGAGGTGGATTCTGCATTGCTTTGATGTTGTCATATCAATACTGGAAGCCTTTCTTGAAAATACACCACTGGTATCACTACTGGGGTTTTTTTATGGCTGCTTTATGCCTGAGGTCAGTGTACATGATCTGATAGTCCTGTCTCTCTCTCTAAATCATGAATATATGAATAATTGAGGCTTGAGCATGTTTTCCGCAACACAGCGCCCACTAATACCACAGTAGAACACTGTTTCACTATTGATTCAGATTAAAGCATGACTTGCTAGAACAGCAACAGCATATCCTCCTGCATGTGTTTTTGAGATCTCCCATCTATAGAGCAGTGGCGACATGTAGGGGGTGCACCTGCACCCTCTGAGAGTGCTGGTGCACCCCCTCACAGTCAGCATTCCCTGCTTAGGCGATGGGCGGGGGGGGGGGGCAGGAGCACTGGTGCCCTCTCGAGAGCACCGGCTAGGGAGTGTGGGTGCCAGGGGAAGCACCGCTGGCACTTCCAGGTTGGCACGATTGGCCACAGGAGACCCCCCCCCCCCCCCCTCTGTTCAGCATCACTGGCCATGGGCAGGATCCTCCCCTGGTTGCTGACTGGCTGCTGGGGGGCCAAGTGTCTCCCCTGACTCAGGAGGCACCAGTCACCCATGCTATAGAGTATCACAGTCCAGTCCTACTTAGAATAGCTCATCAAACAGGATATTTTTATGTGAGAGTTTGCATAGAAGAAATATTATTGACCCATTTTCATGAAAAATCCAAAATTCTTTAGTTTGCTCTACTGCTATATAAAAGTGATAGGCCCATCACTGACACTATCATAACATTTAAAACAAGGTGCTAGCAAATAATACTATAAATGTTGTTAAAGTCTGCATGATGCAAACTGGATGAAACATTTACTTATTTCCATTTCTAGTACTACATTCCTGATCCTATCTTTCAGTATGAGTTCAGATAATAAATGATGAGCTCCTTTACGGAAACATGCCAAATATCCAGAAGTAACATCACTTAGTAGTCTAGTCTTGGAAGTGCATTTTTTTCTCCTGAAATGGGAACAGTTGAGTGCATTAGCACAAAAACTATCCCTTAGAGACTTCTACTGAAGGGGAAAATTATGTGTATGTAATAGGAAAATACAGACATGAAGTGCTACATTATTTCTTGATAGATTTAAATCATAAAAGCATAACATAAGATTAGTTCATTTTGCCTAAATTAAGCAGACAGAATAAATAAGAGCAGAAATAATATTTTCACTTGTACTCTGTGAAAAAGATATCACTTACGTACACTGTGATGCCTAGATACGAGACATCACTTTACAAGCTATTATTGAAAATTGAGCTACCTTCACAAATCCTATAAGGTCAAGAGGTAATATGGTAGGTCACTGCACTACCAAGTTCACCTTTGGAAATGTTAGTTCAGTTTAAGAATCTTATTTATTGTGTTCTACAACACGCAGTATCCCTGACACCAGTGGGAGAAGAGTATAAAGCTCAGCAGTCCCATCAGAAGAGTAGTATTTTATACTCCCTTTGCATTCATTCTGCTGAACTATTCCAAATCTGTAAGCAAGGGACAGGGCAGTGGAGAATCAGGCCCTGCATGTAGTAGTTTTACTCACGGTAAGACAAATGCAGAGCTGTCATGTGCGCCGCTCTGACATCAGTAGAAATGTGCCTACTTATGGTTTGTTACATCAACACAAACATATACAAGAGAAGGTCCTTTGCCCAAAAAGCATATCAATTTGATTATATACCAACTCTGAATTAGGTTTATGGTGCATTTCACTTATGTTTCTCAGAATTAGTTTGCTACCAAAGCAACCTTGTTTAGTATTGATCAAATGTACTTCTCGCTGACAGACAAGAAGCTGTGATAGCTTTTTAGTCAACTCCTGTAACACAGCAAGAGCTTTCTATGACTACACAGTTCCCTTCCACTCTATTCTAAGGCACAAATTTACATTGCACAAATTTAACCATTGAGAAACAAAATGAACAAAATGAATGTACAAATACTGGTCTAAGGATGAAAAAACATTTCCAGGAACACTGAGCATTGGCACAGGCCTTACTGTACTAACATCTCTATGCATTAACATACTACTGACAAGGAAGTACACAGGAAACAGCACACAGTCACAATATCAATGTCAAGTCTATCTTCTCTAGAAGATGAAACAGAGTTATTGTAGAAAAGATGGGACTCTGGCACTTGAATCTCTACTGCTTGCTTTCTCTGAAAATATCACATCTGGATAGATAAGCAGAAGGCCCATCTTGGAAATTTGTAGCTTGAAATGCATCATAAAGGGGAGACATCCCCTTCCCACACGATTCTTATCAAACAGATTTACAAAGTTCTAAAGGGTTTCATTGTAATTTGTGAAAAGGTTTTTAAAAAAGGTGTGTAAACTGAAGAAAACCTCAGACAGAAGGCAGGGCAGGGTAGCACCTTAGGGTGTGTACACATGTAGTTGTCATAACCCAATGAGTTTGGTGCCTCGGCACTATGGAATTTTCTTGACACGAGACCTCTTGCACAGCGAGGGTTTTTGTTGCATGAAGAACCTGCGTGCAGGAGGGAGTTCCCGCCACTTTTGCAGCTGCTTTTGCAGGATGCATTTTCTCTTTGCAGCACGGAGGTGCACGGTGCAGAGTTCCCGCCATTCGGATGTAAATTCGTGCCCCGCAATTGGCTAGTGCTAAATTATTCACACGTGGCGGCCGGTAATTGGCTTGTTGGCCGTTTAAAAACTAGCGCGACTTCCGCCCAAGTCGAAGAGCTTTGAGCACGCTGCAGAGTGTCTCTTAGAGATCCGACTTGCGGCTAGCTGATCGATAGACTGATCACCTATCGCTCTCTCTTCCCGTCGCCGAACGCAGTCCCAGACGTACCCTTTTCCCGCCGGCTTGAATTACGGACGAGTTTACTGGCATTGGCCTCGCCAGCTGGAGCAACTCACATTGTTGTCCAGACGACCGAACCGTTTCCGTCGCAGCCACCCGCGACGTAAGTAAAGTTTTTTGCAACCATTAAGCTTGTCAGCCTCTCTATTCACCAGCCCGCCCTGACGAACGGGTAAATTCTGAATCACCTCGAGTCGGTTCAGCCCGGCCGAGACAGTAGTAAGTTGACTTGTTAAGCCAAGTTGGAGTGTACACATGTACAGCTCCTTGCCATGGTGGCAGCCATCTTATGAGCTAAGCCGACTTAACTAACTTGACTCAAGATAATACACCTTGGAGGTGTATTGTCCAGCACTGCATTTAAGTCAACTCTGCTCCACGTATATGTGTACGCTCTGACAGTTAAGATGCTTTAAAAATATTAAGTCGGCTTAAATGTCAGAAATTTAGTACAGGTGTATGCAGCCTTAGCAACTAATTGGTTCAAAGATGCATAAGCTGTTGTAGGCTGTCCTGCCCTGCCTTCTCTCTATCAAAAAAAGCTTTGGATGAAACCCCTTTCTCTCTTTGCACTGTCCATTTCTCTTTCTCAAAGTACATATTTTTTATCCTTCCTTCCCAGCTGCAAGGATCCAGTTGTTTGTCCTCTTCTGGGCGTCTGTTGTGTCTTGCATGATGCAGTCCTTTCATTGGCAATGGAAGGTTCATTTATCCTCTGTGAGGTTAAAAAGCAAAGTCAACAACTATTAGTGCAAATATGTTGTGTTTCCTTATTCCTCTTCCCCTTTCTCATAACTAGTGCAAAGTAAACCGCAAAATAGGACTCAAGAACAATAGAGATGGTTTGGCAACTTTTGAGGCTATGGATTAGTTATTCATGATTGAACTTCTTTTAGACAAGGGACAGAAGCAGGCAAATGTCATCACCATTCTCAAAAAGAAGAAAACAGATGACTGATCTGAAAAACTAGACATTAAGGCCATCATTTGCAAGTGATTGGAAAGGATGCCTATCTAGGGACTTTGAAGACTACCTACTAAACTGCAACTCAGGCTCAGAAAATGGTAAAGTACCTCTGACCAGGTAAGTGAATTAATGACCCTTTTTGAAGCTAATTGCCAATGGTCATGCAAAACAACAGCACCATTGGTGGACCCGTCCAAGGCTCAAACACCATTTGTAAGAATGTCTTGCTTCTGCATCTAAAATAGTGCACTGCAAAACAACACTGCATCTACTGATAGCTATGGTCACCAGTGGCAAATCCCATGTACACCTAATGAAACAGCCCAGCTAGCACTGTCCACTACGACTCTCCAACAGTTGCATCCTGGTACTACTGCTTTTTAATATTTATAACAATGACATGCCGCTAGCACAATCATGGAAATGTAGATACATGTATAGTATGTATGTGTAGTATGTATATTTTATCATCCAAGTGAGCCTTTCACCCAAATATTATTTGAAAAAAATTAGACTACTGTAGGTTACGGTGACTCCAAACATATTTTCAGAAAAACTCTTCGTGTTTTACCTGAGCAATCGTTGTCCAGAAAGATGCCTGAAAATCACCTTCAGCAGAATTAAGTCCAGGCACCAGCATTTCCTGGAATATCTAGGACCTGGAGGGTAGACATGCTCTTTCCACTCCTCCTAGGCTTCTCTTTTCATATTTGAGTAGTCCCGCAGTATGGTCTGTGGAACTTTTACTGCCACAGGATACAAATATTTACAAGAGGACTATACAACTCATATAGATAGCAAGGGCAATCAGACCTTAATATGAGTATGCCACCTTAATATGAGTATGCCACCCACAAACTTACAACCTGCATACAGGAGAAGTCACATCTTAGTCTATAACTCTCCATTCTAAAGTTTGAAATATCTCTGAAGCAGCTGCTTCTGCATCCAGAGACTGGACTAGATGGACCATTTGTCTGATTTTATACATCCATTCCTAGATTTCTACATGCTAAGGAGCCTTTAGGAAGCCTGTCGTAGAGATGAAGTAGCCATTTTTCTTTAAAGATTTTTATGTAAAGGATGATTCACCTGTCAGAAACCCAGATTCCCAGTTCTTTCAGGAGTCTATCTGGTCAGATTTTTTGCTTGGCCACCCCCCCCAATCTTGTTTTTTTTTGGCCTGTTTTCACAAGGAGTTGATATTCAGCTGATCCTCATCAGACTCTCCCTCCCTTATCACCAAGAGCCCCGGGATGCAAGCAATTTTCCTGTTCTCCCACTGCCATCAGCTAGCACCCCCCAGGGTCTGAATCAGCTGCTTCCTCCTAGCTCTGCTGGCTGCTTCATGACCTCCCGCAATGAAGGCTTAATGTTGGGTGGGGGCCTTGAACACTATCTGTGTGGCATTTCAGGCTGATTTTTATATTTAATTGCAGAATATGGTGCCATCATGAGTTTAGTTCAAGTAAAATAGGAAGCAGAGGTGAGTCTTGGCCAGTGGGGAAGTACACTGGAAATATATTTAGGTTAAATATTGTCTGAATAGGCTAAATCTTTGTTTCTACATAAGGGGCTACAACAGCATTGTGAGGGATCATGTTTTTGATTTAATTTGAGGGAAATGATGGTGATCATTTTAAGAGGCTAATGTTAATGGTCTGTGCTAGGCATAGAAGCTGTACAAGCTTTAGCTAGACAGATGCTGTGCAGATTGCCTTCACTCAGCCCTGCCAATGCGCTCCATTTCGACTTAATTAAATTTATGCACGCATTGTGTGATTATCACCACCATGGTCTAGATGCAAATTCTGATTTGCAGCATTTCTTTATATTCTAATCAGGGACCACTAGTCACACACTGTCAACCCTGCCAGTGAATCTCAGTGCAGTTGAAACTTATTCCCATCCTGAGATCTCAGATGCAACTTTGCAATGCCCTTCAGTCACGCAATACCCTTTGAAGCATCTGAGCCCAGGAAGCTAATCATGACAAATTGTGTGGTGGTTTTATTATGTGGAAATGTGTCCCCTGGAACTAACTTGGAAATCAAACTCACCAAAGCATCCTTTTGATCACATGCTGATTACTGAAGCAATCCAAGTAGGAATTTGGGTAGGAGTTGTTGTTTGCTTTGCTTGATTTACAACTTTCAAAAGAGCTCCACTTTTCATAGCACTGACAGCTAATTGATTGAGTATGAGCACTTCATTGCATGTGTGTTGGTTTAGAAATGGTATTTAAAGGCCTGTTTTTTGAGGAATTGGCTTACAGGTAAAGATATATGCATTATAAGGGGTCAAGATGGGCAGCAAGGGTCAACTGGATTTCTAAAGAGTTTGGGAAACACACACACAGCTTCTCATGGCCCTAGATGTAGACAGGTTGTCTAGCACAATGCCAACGGATGGACACAGCCGGAGAATGAAGTAGAGCATGCCATACCACGAGAGCACAGCCTTCAAGACAGACAAGTTGTCGTGCACAACAAGGACACATAGTTTAGGAAATAGCCTTGGAAGCAAAGAAAGTATGTCCCATAACATGAGATACATGACACCAGCAACAAGGCCTCAGAGAGCAGGGGGGCCTAATGGTCTGTTCCCCCAAAACAAGGACAAATTAAGACAAGGCCTGGATGTCTACGTGGATGTGTGACCACAGGGAGACAACCAACCAGAAACAGCTGTGGATAAAGAGCCATCAAGAGGGAAGGAGCATACAAAAGCAGAGACTTGAGATTAACAAATAGTCCCTCCTGTCCCTCCTGCCTGTCCCTCCCTTTGTCCCGTCCCTCCCTCTCTTCCTTGAGAGGGGTCCCCATCCCCACCCCTGTCTCCTGGGAAGGGTCCCTGAGGTCACCATGAACTGAGGGCATACCAGCAGCCCATCTCATGCACCCCACTGGAGGGGGCCTGTGAGCCTCAGCATCTCACCTCCAGACTGCTGATACCTAAGAGAAAGAGCCTCAGAGTGGAGCCTGCATCCTGACCAGGTGTACTTTGGCTCTGATGACAGCCCTAGGATTGGTAGATATAGAATTGTTTAATTGTTTGTATTTTTGCTTTTTTGTTCTTACTCTGTATCAATAAATTTGCCTACTATTGACTAGCAGGTGTTGTGGTCAGTCTGAGGGTTGTGCCCACCTGGAACAAAGGTATAGGTGCTGGGCCCAAATGCAGTGTCAACAGTGTGCTTTAATAAACCTGCCTTTGTGTGTTTTAGATATTTCCAACCAAGACTTCATCCAAAGCATGGGGAGCTCCAGAAACATATCTCCCTTTGCTGAAATGAAGAGGATAATTCAACTATATCATAGAAGGATAGTTTAAGGGGCGGAGGGGTAAAAAACAATTTTACTTCTTAGTCTGTGTGGCGAGGTGCCTATTCCTGACTTCAGAACAGGACAAAGCCAATATAGGTTGCTGTTTTTTTATTTTACAACTTGCTAAGTGATGCAATTGCTCTTTCAGTGTCTTCACACTGCTTCTGAGCTGCCTGGATGTTTATTTTCCATTCTATGATACTGGATTGAACAAATGTTATCACTTACACCTTACCCAAGATCCATAAGGAAGAACTTATTGTGGTTTCCTATGATAACAGCAGCGTACTTTCTCTGCTTAGGGTTTGATCCAAAGCCTAGTAAAATCAGTGAAAGAAATTCCATTGACTTCATTAAGCTGTGGCCTTTTTAGCACTGCTTCCCTTTTGTAGAGCTGGTCATTAATTATTATATTCTTTCTTGTTTGATCAAGATAATTTCAAAGTTGTTGTGTATTTTATCAGGTTGGTATTTTGCTGTTTCTTTGTTGATGATGTGGTGGGCTCATACAATTGATGTGCTTCTTGAATTCAGATGTCCTCTGCACTGTGTTTCCTGTTATCTACTTGATCAGTAATTATGCTGAAGGCTGTTAGGTATGCTTGGTGTGAGCTAGTGTTAATAAATCTGTAGTGTTTGTGACTTCTGTAACATCTTTCTTCTGAATTTGCACAAGCTAACTCAATTATATGTTAAAACATTTTGCCTGGAATAGACCTCTGGTTACTTGGCTAACTGCTTGGAAGTTTAATGGTTGACTAGCTATCCAACATAGCAGATTTATCGTCTCAGGATTTGCCTGCTGATGAAAAATTCAACAGGTAGGCATAGGCAATTATTACTGGGCATGTCTACACATGCTACTAATGCTATAAAGGCTTACTGTGAAGTAAAATACTGTGTAGTAAGTCTTCCCTGGGAGCATATCTACATATGCTCCCTGTTGGAAGCAAATCTGCTCCCAATGGGAGCGGCCCAGTACAGGGCGGCTCCTACCCTGCTCTGGACAGGGGAACTCCAGGCTCCCCCAAGGTGCTAGTGTGGGGGTTGACAGGGAGCACAGGGGCCAGTCCTGATGCACACAGGGCCAGAAAAGCTCTGCCAGCTGCACTGGCAGCTGTCTACTGGCCCCATGTACACCAGATGGTGTCCTGATGTGCATGGGGCTGGGCGACAGCTTCTGCTTCAGAGCTCTTCTGGCCTCATGCACGTAGGGACAAGCCCCAAGTCCAGAAGTGGGACACCTCCTGGCTAGCCCTGGGCTGCTTCAGGTTTTCCCCACCTGGCCAGGGGCTGGCTCAAAGCTGCCCCAGAAGTGAACCAGCTCCTGGAGTGCCCCTCGCTGGGAGGGGTAGCAGAGAGCTCGCTAGTCCCAGTTTTGCTCGGCTCCCAGCTCTTGTGGGGAGCCAGGACAGGGTGGTGCAGACAGCTGAGCAGCACCAGGACTGGGGCAGTTCCCTGTCCCTTGTGGCCCCCTGGTGTTGGGAATGACTGGGAAAAAATTTGGCCAGTGTCTTGGTCACTGTCTAGACATGTGCTGCTGCGTAGTATCTACTGCGTAATTAATTACCTGTATTTACAGGTAGTAGCTAACTGTGCAGGAGACTAATTTACTGCACAGTAAATGGTGTGCACATGTAGACAGTCATACTTTACTGCACAGTAGATTAGTCTACTGCACAGTAAATCATCTTGTTTAGACCCACCCACTGCATAGTATCAAAGGCACGCAACACAACTCTATCTACAAAGAGCGAACAGGTCAGTGAGACTCAGGACATGTATCCACATGCCACTATGGCAACATTGTTAGTGCACCATATGCACAGGGGCAGGGTTATTTTGTTAGCAGCTACTTCGCTACAGTGGCGTGCAATACTGGAGGTGTGCGTCGCTACAGTAAAGTAGCTGCTTGTCATGTGTAGATGCCTGCGGATGCTACATTGCTATAGTGCATAGCTACGGCAACATAGCATCATGTGTAGATGCGCACTTAGCAACACAAGCTTCTTCCACTGCCTGTTTCCCTACCCTATCCTTATCCCAGTCCAATTTTAAAACCCTAATAACACTGTTGCAAAATTGCTCTGGCTCCCCCCAAAATATTTGTTTCTATAGTACTGTACATAAGTCTTTTAGAGAAGCTCTCCTTGGGCAAGCAGGTCTATTGTACACAGCATTGTACCTTGCCATCATCTCTGTATCCCAATTAAGATAACATGGTAGCAATGGCACATTCCCACAACCCTGTCTCTGGTGGCTGGAAGTATGAACAAAAATATTTAGATGACTACCAAAAGAGAGATGGTTATTGTTATTATGAAGCATTTATATTGTGATAGCACATAAATACTGACCAAGTTGGGGAGTCTTAACACAAAAGAACTACTGAGTTTTTTTAGTACAGGGGTGCTTAAGGACCCGATTCAGTGAGCTAGCCAAGGACACAAACACTTCTGTACTTAAAAACTAGGCATGTTACCATAATAAGAAAATGACCATACAAAAATTCAGATACTTTCCAATACACAACAGCTGACATTTCAGAATATGAATTTCAGAATAACTTATATTCCAGCAGTGGGGTTTTTTTCTCCCAATGGCAAGGATGCCAGAACACTGAAATGTAGATGTTGCTGCAGTAGACAAATTTTAGGGCAAATTTGACTAATTATCAGAGCCTGAATTTGCCAATATACTGGGCTCGTAACTGATAGCTTGCAGAATGTGCCAGTGAATTCTTTTAAGGACCATAGCCGGTGAGATATAAAAACTAAGTATTTCACATGAAAGATTACTATTTGCATTGTGGCTATGAATGTTTTATGTTACGGTATGATTGGGGGTTGAGGAATAACAAGTTGTAGAATGAAATGGTGATCATGTGGCTTACAACTCTCACTGATCAGTCCTCCAGTGTTCAGGATTCCTTCTTCTTTAAGTCCTTTAGTCTCTCTCTCTCCTGCAGCCAGCTCCCTGCTTTCTTAACTGGTCCCATAATCAAGGAGGACCTTTCTACAACAGCATGTTCTTTTTGTCTTCTATTTTTCCCTGAAGCCCCACCCGACTCCAGTCTTATTTAAACCCCCAGCTTTGTCAACACTGCTCTTTTGTTATTTTGTCTGGGGATTTTCCACTTTCCATTTCTATGGGTGAAGTTACATGTTACACTTAAACCATACTAAGGGCACTTAAGATGCAAGCACCCATACATTAACATTTGTTAACTTGTGCTAAGTGCCCTCTTCACGTCTCAAAGTTACACCACTTCAGGCAAGGTTTAGCTGGCCTGTGGTACCTAGTTTGTGTTACGGTAACTTCAGTCTGCTCCATGGAGATAAAAGCAATTTGCAGTCCTTCAGCATCCCAGAATGCACTGCATCCCAGAGCAAGGATAGAGCCCAGGTGTCCCAGCTCCTAGCTGTCCCACTGTTTGTCAGGCCTCTAGTGGCAAGTTAGAGCTACGCAGGCAAGAAATGGTATTAACCCTTAACTTGCGACTGCCCACAGCATGTTCTAACTTTTACACCACTTAACATTCCGCACATTTGGTATGGTCTAAGTGTAATGTGTAACTTCATTCTTCTTCCCTGAAAGTACACTTGGTCATACTGGTTTGTCAGCTTGGGCATCATCTTTATCATATCCTTTTTTCAACCAATATACAGCTGTTAAAGGTAACTTCTTTTTCCCTTGAAGCTTCTTCCCTACATGGTAGGTGATGGATGAAGGGACTCTGCCTTGACTGACTCACCCATATTAATGCATTCAAAGGAACAGCAATTTCATGCAACTAACCAGAATTTACAAGTGGCACATGGACAGATCCCCCTAGTTGGTACAGGGAGAGTCTTCAAAGTTTCACATGGAAATTAGGTATGTAGTTCCCATTGGTTGTTTGTGCAGTATTTTTATCAAGAATAGTTTATATTCTGTGACAGGCTAGCTGGTAGTGATTTGACCCAGGGATTTTGAAAAGGTAAAAAATGATTGGAGAGCTTGGGATTCTCTTTCCTCACCAATCAGGCCCCAGAGACTCACCCTCCATGTCCCCTGATTGGCCCCTCGGGTTACCTGGAGGAGGATAAAAGGGGCAGCACAGCTGACTCAGAGAGACTGGTGAAGGACAATGAGAAAGGAGTTTAAAAGAGCTGGCAAGAGCTGGGCCAGCAGGGCAGGAGCAGTTGCCCCAGAAGAGCCTGAACGAGCAGGGCCGGCAGGAGAGGCTCCCTGCTGGGCTCCAGGATCCCCAGCAAGAGGCTGCAGCCAGCAGGAGAGGTTCCTCAGCTCCAGCAAGAAGCTGTGCAGTGACCTGAGAGGCTCCCAGCTCTGAATCTGGTTTTTCCAGCAAGAGGCAGGGCAGCTTGACATGAGGCAGGGGCTCATGGGAGACTTACTACATGGGAAACATGAGTTCAAGTCCCAGCCGGGTCAAGTAGGGGTGAGTGAAGTGACAGAGGGAGAAATTCTTGTTGGAGTGGAGGGGATCATTGTGTCTTCCCCCCTCCAGGTACCCTATATCTCTTGTTATTTGGCATTTTGTGTTTTGTGCATTTTATATTATGCCTAACCTTTATTGAATCCTGTCCCCTTGGGGTATTGTAGTGTCCCCGATATCCCTTGGTTTATATATGTTACGTTCCCACCACTGTCTCTCTCATTAAAAGGTGTATGGTTAAGTCCCCATTCGTGATCTGGCTCTGCTCTATTGGGGAAGGAGGGTCCCTACACCTCCCACAGTGCTTGTGCACCTGCTCTGATCCCTTCAGTTGGAGAGGGGGTATGTCTTGGAGTACCACTCGGGTTACAATTCTAAGCATCATGATTTTATTCCTGTGCTGTGATTGGAGGGCTGAAAAGTTTTTTGATGCAGGATAATAAAAAGTGACAAACAATGAATGTGTTTATCCAGTATGAATTTTCAGATGAATGATCATTTTGTTGTAATCTACAAGATGTACAGGTTATATTGAATGGTTTCATTTTACAAGTACCTCAATCATTTGAAAATTTGTGAAAACAAATAAGATGAGCTCATGAATCACAGCAAACTGAACTGTGTGTCTAACTAATTAATTACTTATTTTTACAGTTTACTTAACACTACTTCTGCATTAGATGATACATTAATATTCCTTTATTTATTTGTAGTTGCTCTGTACAAGTCTTATCTTCTGGGATACCATAAGCTTATGCCTTGTTTTCCAAGGGTGTTAGAACCCACTTAAATGAACAAGAGGTGTTTTAACTAGGGCTGTGTGAAGCTTTGGTCCCCAATTTGATTTGGCGGAGATTCGGCCTGATTCAGTGGCTGAATCTCCAACTCTGAACTGAATCAGAGGACCCTTTAATCTCTCTGAATCGATTTGGAGAGATTGGGAAAGAGTTGGTGATTTGGACACAGACACAGCTTTAAATGTCTTTTTCTTCATACCTCTAGGTACCAGGCAGCTTGTGAATGCTGGGGTGGATGGAGTCTCCCACAGAAGCATGGGGGGATCCCCAGTGTGCTTGGCAGCAGACCCAGAAGTGGACCAGAAGCACTTCCGGGTTTGCTGGAGAGCGCACTGGGGGGTCCCCCGCATCCCTTCAGCTTGGTGACTGGTGCCTCCTGGGTCTGGGGGGGCACCTGGGGTTCCCCATGACCAATTGCTGAGCTGGGGGGCATGCGGGGCCCCACAGCACACTCCTCAGCAGGCCCAGAAGTGGACTGGAAGTACTTCCAGTCCACTTACAGGCTCACCGCCGAGCATGTGGGGGGCCTTCCCCTGTGCTCCTGTGGGACACTCCATCCCTCCCTGCAGCATTCATGAGCTGTGCCTGGTACCTGGAGGTATGTAGAAAAAAAAATTAAAGCTGTGTCTATGTCCGAATTGCTGATTCTCCAAATCAGCATCAAATCTTCAGATTTGGATTTGGCTGAATCAAGTTGGGACAGTGCTCTGAATCAACGAATCTAATCACTGTCCCCAATTCAGGCTGAAGCTAAATTGAATAGGGCCCATTTTGCATACCCCTAGTTTTAACTACTGTTATGTCATGTGGCAGGTCCTTTTGCTGACTGTCTCTCAGTCCTGGTCAAGCCTCTGTTGGAGACTTGTAAGGCTGCCAGGTTTGGATCTACATGCTAGGCCAATGTGCTGTCACTAATTCCTGGTCAAGCTCAAACCACCATCTTTGGTACCAGAACCTTGTAGCTCCTCTGTTGTGGCACGACTTGCAGTAGCAATAATCCCAAATCTCAGATTCCCCTTTCCAGGGTCCTTTAACAACTTCACAAACCTCAAATGGACAATAACTCCCACCCATACTAAGGGTAGGCTTTATTAACACAAATGTTAAAACTTCAGAGTCTACATCAAGTCCTAAAAGCCCACAGCAAATAGTGGCCACAAATTAAGGATCCCAAGCACTGGACGCCATAATGACTCTCTTGCACTCCATCCTCAAACCGACTCGTAACTAGGACAACAGAATATCAATCAAACACCTTCCCTGGGTCTCCCTTCTACTTTTTCATCCCCTTCTGGATTCTGCAAAGTTCCCTCCCCACTACCACCATTTTTCTTATACTGCTGCTTTCCAGAGAGTTTTTTCAGGGCTCTCTTCTTCCTTGTGTAGCCTGGGTATACACGGGTTTGTATTCCCCTCTCTAATTGAGGGAATTATTGGCAGGGCAGTGTGCTGTGGAGGGACACAGAAGCCCAGCAGCTGCCTCTGTCCCCTACAGAATTAGGCTCAGTCAATCAATTACTTAACTATATACAAATTTATTATCACAACAAAACCATTAAAGGGTAAGGACATATATATATATATTCTATGTAGAAATGTACAAAACAATAAACCTTATATACACCCCCCCCCCACAACTATTATTCAGAAATACAACTGAACAATAGAAGAACCCAGAACAAAGGATATTGGTCAGGCAACCTTATAACTCTATAAATATACGAACTATTACTTCAACTTATTCACATAAACTATAAGGCACATTCTACAAATATAACAAGCAATCCTTAGACTATCTGGGTGCCCTCCAAGACGGGCCCCACTCCTAAGGTATCACTACAGGAAAGGAGGTGGGGGAAAGAAAAGAAGAGGGAGACCCTAAAGACTCCTGAGGCCCCATCACCCAGAAGCAGCCCACATGGTGCCCCTTCACAGCCCTGTGGGGTCTCTTCCCTGTGGGGACCCTCTTTCCAGGGTAACTTACTACTCCCCAGTCCCGGAGGGTTGCCTCCTGTTCTCCAGGTTGAGCTCTGTTCCCCACTGTGCTTTTCTGCTGCCTGAGTCTGCTGCCGCTGGCCTGGCTTAGGGCCACATGCACCACTGTGTGTAGCAGGCACTTTGCCTTGTGCTGGGGATTGGAGGCCCAGGCAGCCTTGTGCAGCACTGGGGCTTGGTCTGCTCCCAGACCCTCTGTGCAGGGTCTGGACGCCACATACCGTGCTGTGTACTGTGACCCTAACCACTGAAGCTGTTCACAGCTCCCCGCTGATAAAAGGCTTCAGGGGCTCTTCTGGGCTACTGCTTCACCCCACTGAGCAGCTCTCTTCAGCTCTTCTAAACCCCACTCTTTCCTCTTCTCCATCCCCAATGCTGGGCCCGCAGCTCCTTTTATACTCTCTAGGGTTCCACCCCTGAAGTCTTCCAGACCTCACAGCGTTGCAGTCTTCAGTCAGGTCCGGATGAGCTCGTCGTCCCCCTCCCCTCAGGAAAGGGGTGTGATTTCACTTCTCTTGCTGCCTCCTGATTGGTGGATGAGCTCCACCAATCAAAACAGTAGAATCTCAAGCCTGGGCCTCAACCCAAGCTCCAAAAGGTAAGCCTGCTACATTTGTTATCCTCTTTGTTCAGCCACACAAGACAGCCCACAGTGAGATTCTACTTCCATTCTTTCTTAGGCTAGAAACACTTAGATTTCTCTTGGACAAAGCTTTTATTCTGGGAACCTACAGATGTGCAAGCCCATTGTCCCACTTTAAGTACCTGTGAAGTATTGAGAACACTTTTTCCAGGACAGTGGTTGTTGGGGAGGGGACTAATTCCATTTAGTTGCCATTTAATAAGATGCATGTAAATAACTGCCTGTTTTGATGAGAGTCAAACCCTGGCACAATCAAACCCAGGACATCTGTTTTACCCTTATAAAGCTTGTGGCACTCTTCCCCAGCCTAGAGACTTGCTGCTGCTACTGATCCCCATCCCCACTTCAACTGAGTACCCAGCCCATAGCTTTCTACAATACTGTTTAGTTTTTTATATAGATTAGGTACCCTCTCTCCAGCTCTGTTGGGATGCATGGCTGTTAAAGGAGCAGGCACTTGTCAACCCTCTACTTGTGACCTTTTACTCTTTTCTCAGGATTCTTCACCCTTTGAAATCTTAGCTTTCTGCAGACAAGCTGAAGAAAACTGATTTTCCTCAAGGTAACTCTTCCAAGGTACTGCCCTTCAGGTTAATGGTCCTTCTTAGGCATCCCTGGCTTTGGAGAGCAGTGACACTAGCCCTCAAAGTAAATGGCAGAAGAGTCCGCCTATGTGCAGGCATTCAATGATGCATCAGTTGCTTGAAGCCAAGCAGATCTCACAAATTGTTTATAGAAAGCTCCCCTAAATCACCACACTAACATTTCTGAGAAACATGTTCCTGTTTGGTTTTCATCATGGCTTTGCACTGTGATTACTAGAATGATTAGTGCAGGGGTTGGCAATGTTTTTTGGCTGGTGTGCCCAGGTTCTGGGTAGCGTCTGCCAGCCATGAAGTGTGGGGTGCTTGCAGCAGGGCTTGCAGCCTCCCAGCCACCTGCTGGCAGCAGCCTGGACTCTGTGGCTGGCAGCAGCTGCCCAGAGCCCGGGCTGGTGATGGTGTGCAAAGCAAAATGGCCTTGTGTGCCATGCTCTGGCACATGTGCTAGGGGTTGCCGACCCCTGGATTAGTGCATACTGATATCTGATTGATTTTGAAAACAGCCTGGAAGTTGGCTCATTTTATGAACAGTTCACCTGTGAATCAGGAAAGTAATCACTCTTGCCTAATCTAGTTCAACTTTCTCATCTGTGTGCTTGTCTCTCCTTTTCTTTTTAATAATGACATTCTAATTCAGGATTTAAAATTTAGCAGATTCTGTTCAAAACCCAAGCACTTCTCTGCTGGTATAATTTTGCAAGGGTTTTTGTTAAGGGTATTCAGCAGACCACATTACTGAGAGGGAGAGAGAGGAATTACAGTTGAAAGATCATTGAGTTTAAGATAGTGATAGGGCTCAACCCATATTAGCTGATTTAAATAGCTCCAGGGCCCTTGTTGAAGTGCCTTACTACTCAGAAGATTCTGACATTTGCTCAGCCACTGGAAAAAGACTCTGTGTAATGAAAGGGTGAGTCTCAGAAAACTATGTCAACTTCTTTAAGGCTGGCAACGGTAAAAAATTACCAGACTCATAGGGAAATCTGACTCAGAGAAAGTAATGTAAAGTGACAATAATGCTGGATGGATCCCACCGACTTTAGAAGCTCAATTTAATTTTGTTATTTTTTTAGAAGCCCCGGTGCTTCTGTGAGCTTTTTTTGCGCTACCTGGCTTTCCTCGGTGTTCTAAGTTCTGCTGGCATTTTCTCTGAGAGGGGAAATCTGCATCCTGATTTGGATGGTGCAACAAAACAGAAAGAACACACTTTTTTGAGGTATCTCATCACTTCTATTTTGGGCCCTGGTTGAAACTGAGAAGTGCCATAATATGCAAAACTGGACTCACTATCTGTATGTACTAAATACCCTCATCTTAAAAAAATATTGATTTGGCTCAAATTTTGAATCTGTTGAGAGGAGGTTCTTATTTTACCCAATTTGGTTTATCTCAGTTCTAAATACATATTCTACCCAATATGTAAAATCCTAGATATCTCCTTCCTGTCAATCTCATCCTCTAATCCCTAAAAGAGGAAATTTCGTTTTCTGATTCAGCTACCCTGCTAAGTTACACAAAGAAGCCTCATGCATTTTCTGTCTTCATTTGTGAGCCATCTAGCATTGCAGCATTTCTTTCCCTTTTAGCAACTTTGCTAATTATACCATTAATTTTGTCAAATGATATGTGGCATTTAAAAGCTCCTAGCTAGTGGACTGAAACAAAAGGCATTGCTGAAAGTGATTTTTGTGAGGAAGATTACTTTATTCTGGAGTTATAAGTTAAATAGTTAGGCATTAAAAAGATTGCTGTTCCCCAGGTTTGGTGAATTCATCTGTGATAGAAATACTGAATCCTCTCCAAAATAAGGCTGAATAAGGAACTCTTAGACCTCATCAAGCTCAAAAGAGTAGCCTACACCAGCTGGAAACCAGGAAGCATTACCAAAGAGGATTACTCTGCACTCACCTGCACCTGCAGAGAGCAGTCAAGCCCAAGGCACAAACCAAACTTGGCTTGCTATGGGGATCAAGGACAGCAAAAAGGCCTTTAGATATTTGGGAAGTAGGAAAAAGAACAAGGATAGTATTGGGCCTTTGAGAGATCCAACAGGGCAACTGATATCAGATGCCTGAGGAAGGGCGAATCTCCTAAATGACTTTTTTTACATCGATTTTTCACCCTCCCATGAGGATCACACTGCCAGGAACGGCATAAACAAATTTGGGAGTGGGTGATGGGCCCAAAATTGATGTGGATCAAGTGAGAGAACACCTTGAAAAACTGGACATTCACAAGTCTGTGGGCCCAGATGGAATGCACCTGAGGGTCTTGAAAGAGCTGGCAGACATCATTGCATCCCCCTTGGCAGGGATATTTGAAAAATTGTGGCGCTCAGTCAAGGTCCCAGATGACTGGAAAAGAGCCAAAGTGGTCTCCGTGGAGGAGAAATGAGCTGGGGAACTATAGACCAATCGGTCTGACATCCATCCCTGGAAAAATTCTGGAGAAAATTGTCAAGGGATCCATTAACATCAGACTACTGGAAGGCAAGCTTCTGAATGCCAGCCAACGTGGCTTTATGACTGGCTGGTCTTGTCTGACCAACCTCATCTCCTATGACCAGGTAACATATGCCCTGGACAAGGGAGATGATGTGGATGTCATTTATCTGGACTTCAAGAAGGCCTTTGACCTAGTTCCCCAAGATATCCTCACGGTTAAACTGGGGAACTGTGGCCTAGATCATCATACGGTCTGATGGCTAGGCAACTGGCTGTAGGGTCGGACCCAAAGAATACTAGTTGAAGGGAGCAAATCAGTGTGGTGTAGTGTTACCAGTGGAGTTTCTCAGGACTCGGTACTTGGGCCAAGTACTCTTTAACATTTTCATCAACAATCTAGATTTGGGAGTCAGATGTGAACTGGCCAAGTTCATGGATGATACCAAATTATGGGGGGAGGGCCATCACACTGCAGGACAGGCTGGGGATACAGGCCGGCTTGGATGCACTCTCAAGGTGGGCCGACCAAAACCGGATGACCTTTAATACAGAGAAGTGCAAGGCGCTGCACCACGGTAGGAAGAATGTTCAGCATACTTATAGGTTCAGCAGTACTATGCTTGCTAGCACCATGACCGAAAGGGACTTGGGGGTCTTGATTGACCACAAGATGAAAATGAGCCACCAATATGATGCAGTGGTGGGCAAAGCTGATCAAACTCTGGCATGCATCCACCGATGCTTCTCAAGCAAAACCAGGGAAGTCATCCTCCTGCTTTACTTAGCCCTGGTGAGACCGCAGCTGGAGTACTGCATCCAGTATTGCGCCCCCCACTTCAGGAGGGATATGGAGAAGCTTGAGAGAGTCCAGAGGAGAGCCACTCGTATGATCCAAGGCCCAGAGGACAGGCCATACGAGGAGAGGCTGAGGGACTTGGGACTCTTCAGTGTGGAAAAGAGAAGGCTCGGGGGGACTTGGTGGCAGCCTACAACTTCATAAAACGGGTACATCAGGACCTGGGAGAACATTTGTTCACCACAGCTCCCCAAGGGATAACAAGGTCTAATGGCCATATACTCCAGGAAGGCTGATTTAGACTGGATATTAGAAGAAAGTTATTTATGGTGCATGTGTCCAGGATCTGGAACAAACTCCCCACAGAGGTAGTGCAAGCACCTACTCTGAATTCCTTCAAAAGATAGCTGGATTTATTCTTGCTGGGGTCACTTGATCCCAGCTGACTTCCTGCCTGTGGTGGGGGGCTGGACCCGATTATCTCTTGAAGTCCCTTCCAGCCCCTAATGTCTATGAAATCTATGAAAATGCTCTACATACCCGTCTTTGCTTGGCATTGCTCCTGTCTCCTAGGAGTGTGTTTAACTGTGTCTGCTAATCTTTCCTGGACAGAAGATAGAGGCCCCTCTCTCCAAAAAGAATGACCTTTACATATATTTGTCATGGACACACTTATTCAGTTCACATTTACCACATGGTTTACTTGCTCTAACATTGCTAGAAATTCACAGGCCATTTATTGTAGGTTGTTACCTTCCCAGTTTTAGGATGAGGTTGCTCTAGGTCACACTTCCAATTCCAAATCCAGGTCAGTTCAGTAATTAGAAGAATCGCATTTGAAGTTCTTTATAAGCAAGTCTGCTTTGCATTTTTATCTCTTCTAACAGTTTGTTTCAGCAACCAAATGAGAAGAAAATATTGCTCTTCTAAACTCTCTCAGAACAAATCCAACAATACTCTTAATTGCAAGCTAGTTCATTTTTTTTTTTTTAGTTTGGAAGAGATTCACAAATATAGGAGGACACAGCTTTTCAGTGCTTCAGGATGAATAAGTCTTTGAGAGACCCGATATACCTTTAAATTAAGGCTGGATAGAAACCAGATATAGAGTTGTTACACATTTTCAGGGACTAACTTTATAACTGGTTGGTTCTTTTTATAGATGGATAGTCATTTTTATCATGTGATAATTGCTTTGCAGTCTGGTCTTACTTTACACAAATGGGTAGTCTACATTTATTGTGTGATTAACCAGGTAATCAAGTAATATATGTAATGTGTAGCAAGGGCCTGACATGCCATTCACTATAGACTGGTGAAGACAGAGTCGCAGTGAAAATACAAATGATAAGTGATCAGAACTTGAGGTAGAGGTAATATCTTTTATTAGACCAACTAGATTTTTGCAAAAATATTTCTTTAATTATAAGTGATTCATCTCAAAGCAGCTATTTGGTTGCCATTAGCTGGGACTATTTAAAACATTTTGGGCATCTTGCAGAGGATGCTAGAATGCAATTAATAATCAGTTTCAGCATAAAATGCTCCGTGGTACTTGCAGGAGGGACTCTGTATGTAATTTTGTTAAGGATATAACATGCTGCACTTTTCACTTTGTAAAACTAAAAAATATTCATCCACGATGTGGATGAATAGGTCAATAATTCTTCTCTTGCAAATGCTGGAATTGAGGATCAGAGAGGGTGTGACTTGTCCAAGGCCATGAAACACCTGGGACCAAACTGGGATTAGCACGTGAGTGTCTCACTTCCTGGTCAGGTTCCCTGTCTATTTACTGGGTCATACTCCTTCCTTTCTGGTAGTCATTCAAACTGACTTAGGTTTTTTTTTTTACCTAGCACAACAGAATCTCCGTTACATGGCTCCCAGGCAGATCAGATAAAATGGAATGATTTCCAGGGAATGTATCCAGCTTAATGCATTTCATTGTCCCCTCCGTGGATAAGTGCTTGAAATCATATTTACCAGCAGTTAGCAGAAATGAATTAATATTTCCCAGGAACATGCTGTGAGACCTTTAGTCTACTGCAGGTTATTTTCTTTCTCTGTTGTGTTCAACTCACTTAGAAAATCTCTCAAAAATAGTTTTCAGGTGTGCCGCAGAGCACAGAGGTGCCCTGCTCCTAGAGAGTGGAAACTGCCAGGGAGAGAGAACCCTGGCAGGACATAACGAGCGCAGCTGCAGGTTGCCAGGGCAACTGGAGGCAGCGAATGACCCACACCTGACAGCGGTTAGCTGGCGGTAAGGGGCAAGGCCTGGCCCTTATAAAGCCCAGAGCTGAGGCCAGGCTGGTGGTTCCCTGCCAGCAGCCAGAGAGGCAGGAGCTCCTGGAGTAGGGATGCGAGAAGTAGTGAGAACTGCAGGTACTGCCTGAGCCAGATAACAGGAGGCAGCTCTAAGATGTGGGAGCAATGTGGTTATAGCCAGGCGGCTTATAGTTATGTTGCAGCCTAGGGGCTTGTGTTTTGTTTTGTTTATAGGGTGAGGCTATAAGGGGTTGGAGGAGGCCTCATAGGGACCCCCAGAGGGGTGGGGGCCCCAGTGTCTGAGGAGGGTGCAGTGTACTCATTGGGGACTCGCAATGAAGGGTGAGGACCCCAGTGCCAGAGCAGGCACAGCATACTCAGGGGGAACCCCCAGCGGTGTGGGAACCTCGGTGCCAGTGAGGGTGCAGTATTATTAGGAAGCCCAGCGTGGGCACAGCAAGCCCCAGAGAGGGGGCAGTATTATTAGAAAGCCCCAGGGTGGGCGCGGTGAGCCCTGAGGAAGGCCTAGTGCTGCAGAAAACCCCGGAGAAGGGCGGTGTACTGCGGTGAACCTTGAGAGAGAGGGGGTAGTGGTGCGGTGAGCCCTGGAGAGTGGGGGTAGCAGTGCGGTTGGGCCTGAGAGACAGGTGGCTTGATGAGACGTCCCAGAGGGGGCGCAGAAGTCCCCAGGAAAGGGGGTGACATTACAGGGAAGGCCCCAGAGAGGGGTGACATTACAGGGAGCCCCTGAGTGGGCTCGGAGAGCCCAAGAGGGGGGCAGCACGACAGAGGAGGCCCAAGAGAGTGGGCAGGTGTACACAGGAGGCCCTAGAGAGGGGTGACATCACAGAGAAGGCCCTGAGGGGGGCTCAGAGAGCCCAGGAGACGGGCACACATATAGACAGAGAGACAGACCAACGTATATCCCATCTGCGAGGCTTGGGGCGTGGTATCGGGTGGTTGGAGCCACGCGTAGCCCATAAGGCTAGGGTGCCTGGGAAGCACCCATCATACAGGGAGACCCCCAGTGGGTCCGGGAAAACACGGGGACAGAGGTCCCAGCTAACCGTGCCCATGGAGACGTGAGGCAGCCTCCCAACTTTACCTAAACATCAAAGACGTGGCGGGCGAGAATCTGAGGGTGCCCTTGGGCCGACTTGGCACAGAGGAAGGGGCCTCGAGATCACGGCCCTCCTGCAGGACTCCGCCGTGACAAAGTGCTTTAGCATTTCTTGCAGACCTGAGCAGACTCATGGAAGGGTACTTTGCACCTGAAACCTTGTCTAACATCCCTCTCAATTGTACAGTTGATCCAGTAAAAGATATCATCAAATTAAACCTCACTACTTTCTTTTTGTTTTCTAGTATTTCTTGGAACAATTCTTAGTTCATTGGTACTGATGCAAAAGAAAAAAAATTCTCATACATTGTTTTCACCCAAGTCTCAGGAGCAGGCATTAATTGCTATAGGTTTTCTGTTCCAAGGTTTGTGTGTAACCATTATTATATACAGCATCAGATCAAAAATATTATCTCCAGAGTGGCTTTCATTGAAATGAGTTGTTTTTGTTCATTATTACTTCAATTATCAGACATGACCACTAATATTATACTACCGACTGGAGAACCCACATAAGATAAGGGTCTCCTTGTGAAAGGCAGTGGGGACAACTGGCCTTAAAAATGTCTGATCTAAATAGACAAGATTAAAGGCAGACTGAGAAATCTGGGCCTAAAGAAGGGAGGTCATGTGCTCAAAGCCCAGCTCAGCTAGCAGGGCTAGCAGAGCCCAGAATCTGGGCTTTCTAAATCCCAACACAGTGCTATACTTCTTGAACCAGAATGCTTCCAGTGGGTGCTGTTGGGGATGGGTGCTGTAAGGTCATGGACCCTGCCTGCCCAATGCCTTACTTGAGTAAACCATTGGGGAAAACCAGATAGTATTGTCACCACCAACTTCCAATGTTCTTCTCTTTCCTGCCATGTCTTTATGTATAGTTCAACTACTGGGAGCTGGATGTAGGGTTGGTGACGGTTTTGCTGGGTCTCCCTGGAGGGCTTTTTTATGGGGCTCTGCCTCACCTTGCACCCTACCCTTTCCACTTCCAGGTGACACACGATAGGCTCAGGATCCTGCAGCCCCTTATGCGGCTGACGGTCAGACAAAGGATTACCGAACAAACACCTAGGAGTTCACATATAGTCATTTAGGTTTTATAAGGCCCTTTTCAATTAAATGATTCCTCAGCTCATACGTCTATCAATTCTGATGAGTCCCCATCAAGTCTGAGATGGATGACCCTGACTCGATTCATCACAGACCCTCTGGGGCGAACCATCTATATTGCTCCCTTCAGGATATCATTAAATAATCAGTCCATCAGTCATGTATGGGTCAGTCATGAGTCAACCATCTGTATTGCTCCCTTCAGGATATCAGTTTAAATATCAGTCCATGGATTAAATATCAATCCATCAGTCATGGGGTCAGAGCCTCACAGGCTCCCTGAGCAAACCAAAAGCTGCAAAAGGTCCTTTAGGGGCATATCCATGAATCCAAACAGAAAAGAAAAGAAAACAGACAGCTCTCTGGCTTTTGGGTCACAACAATTGAGATGGGCGCCTTGAAGCTGCATCCAATAATTGGCCCAGGCAAATTGAGCCAGGCTCTTGTCCCGCTTTTCCTCCCCTCTGGTGTCTTCCTCATCTACCTGCCAAGGTCCTCCACTGACTGCCCCTCTCCAGGGCTGGAAATACCTCTTGGCATGATCTCACCACCCATCGGCATGGAGCACATGCCGTGGAAACATGGCAGTGTGCTCCCTGTTTTGGTTGAGCTTCCTTCTGCTCCTGGGGTGAGTATTCCCTGTTCAAGTTTCCCAGGGCTTTTCTCTCGCCCCCCTCCCTTCCTTTCACAGGCACATTTACATGAGATGCCATACTGTGTAGTAGCCTATTTTAATGCACATTAGCATGTCACAGGAAAAACTGTGCTAATGTGCAATAGAATTAGTCTACTGCACAGTAAGCATCACAGAAGAATCTCATATAAGAGGTACTAAACTTAATGTGCAGTAGCAAAGGTGCATTAATGTACATGTAGACGTGCCTTTTAAGCATACGAATGACAAAAATGTTTTTGTTCTTTTTGTCTCCTCTTATTCTTATTTTTTTTTTGTTGGAGGTTTTTCCTCTGGCATCTTTAAACCCATAACAGTGGATGCCAGGGCAAGCATTGACTTAGGGGATAGATCACTCTAGAGATACCCATTTCAGTGCTCTTCCTCTATAGTATCCACTTCTTCCACTGTCAGAGACAGGATCCCAAGCTAGATGGATCATTGGTCTGACTCAGTACAGTGCCTCTTATTTTCATTTTTATATCCCTGTCATGCTCTCTCCCTCTCGCCAATTCTGTATAGTTTATTTCCTTTTGTTTTCCTCTCTGTATGGCGCTTATGTCAAATGGAATTTCCTAAGCATAGCCAGAATAATCCAGCACCTTTTTTTTGGTAAGTAAAAATCCTTCATGTTACCAAGCTCCTGTAAGTGCAGTTGCTTAAAATAAACTATTAGATAACAATCTGTAACTCTGTTGCGTGAAATAATTGTCAGTTAATGAGTACCATAGGGTGGCCATCATAGAGGACGGTCTGGTTGTCCTCTGTCCTCTATTGATATAAAACCCAGACACCTTTATGTCCTCTATTTTTCTCTTGAGGAGAAAAATAGAAGACATAAAGGCATTGGGTTTTGTATCAATAGAGGGCCATTAGTTTACTGCCAGTGTGAATTCCATTGTTGAATTAATGTTGTTATTATAAATCCTGAAAGAATAAATGAAATTAGAACCTAATTTCAAATTCCAGTTCTCTGCTGAAAAGCTGCTGTGCAATGGAACCTCCTCACTCCAGGGGTCTGCTCCCTGTGTCTGCATGTACTCTGAGATAAATCAGATAACTTTCCTGTCCCATGTCTGTTTTATCTGTTTTTTACTCCTTTTAGCCCCCCAGGGGACAAACATTCCTCTGGGAGAGTAACCTGGGTTCTTTGCTAGCTCATGCATCATCAAACAAAATTGTTAACAGATTTCTAATTGCAGGGCTAATTCTTCCTTTCATTGTAACTGTGCATCCTTATCAGAGAGCAACTCAGTGCTAGAGGTACTCAGGTGTCCTCAACCTGCCCTGAGCTCACTGGTGAAACAGTATTTTGGTAAAATTCCAACGTGGGTAACATATCCTGGTTACCTACAGTTTTGCTACAGTGGATATCATCTCTAATCACTTCCTGACCTAAAATGTTGAGCAAAGATGCAGTTAGCTTACTGGGTTTCATTCTGGAGGTGGCTGAATCTCAATAACGGGTAAAATTATCACCATAAATATAGAATCTTAGGGCATAGATGATATGGGGACCCTAAACTGAAGCGGTGGGTTTTTGAAAACACAGCTTCAATTTAGGGTGAAGTAAACCCCCATGTCGTGTACACCCGTGTCTTACCTGCCTCTCTGGCAGTGGGGAGGAGAGGCGAGCTGCCGGCAGACGGAGCGGTCCCTGAGCTGGGGAGGGGCTGGGCAGGGGCTCGTGCTTCCCTCCATGACAGTAGTGGCCCCCGCCCCGGCGGTCCCTAGCTTGGGCGGTCCCAGGGAGCACCACAGCCACAGAGGGAAGGACCAGGTCCCTGTGAGCTCAGGCAGGCAGGCTCCAGGGGTGGGGATCAGGCTGGCCACCTTTTTTTCTTTTTTTTTTTTCCTTTGGTGGAGCCTGCCTTCCCAAGCTGCTGCCTGCACAGGTTGCTTGCACAGCCCCTGAGCCACACAGAGCATAGTGCTTTGCTCTGTGCCTGTAGAGCAGCAAACTAAAACTCCTTGGAGGTTTATTAATTTGCTGCACCTCAAAGTCATTTAAGGTGCATTATGCCACCGAATGTGCTACAGTGGCTTGAATTAATGCACAATATGCCGCCAACACATGCAAACACCAACACCATTAAAGTGGCGCAAAAGCATTTAACCCGCTTTAAAGTGTTGTGCACACGTGTCCCTTGTTTCATCTACACACCCCCCTAGGGTTGGAAGAGACCTCGGGGTCACTTAGTCTGACACCCATTTATTTTGATTTACAAAATACATTAAATATCCCTTTAATTTGACAGTATTGTTGCCACCAATATCTATGATACTGTATGAATATTCAAGGTTAGTTATAGGATCATAACCCAGACAGGACTAGGAATAAGAACCAGGAGACCTGGATTCTGTTCCCAGTTCCAGCACCACACTGTTCTAGGACCAAGGACACTGAACCAGTCTGTACCCCTGTGTGACTCCCCACATTTTCATAATATTTTATTTAGAGATTGAGCCAGGAGGCTTTTCTTCAAGATGTATTTCTGCTTTGCAAAATGGGTTCTTCGGGCACTAATGTGATATAGAAATAAATAAATAAAAGCTAGAATGGTAAATTCAGTTCCCTGTGCCCAGCAAATGCATTTTTGGTGGCACTGAAATGCCATGTAAAAATGCTATTCCAGACCAAATCCTATAGAGCACCCTGATGACTCTGACAATGTATTACAGAAAATGACCTTTGCTACCAAATCCAGCCAACTCACCTTGACACTCCAGCTCACAAATCTGTGTTGACTGTCTGCACATTTATGGTGGAGCGAATGCTCTGTGAGGAAGGTCCCTGCTTGTACCTGGCTTGCTCTATCCAGGCCTCCCGATAGGGCAAGATCACAGCTGGCAGCACATTGTCCTGTGTCCGTGGCATTTTCTGGCTCATACAGAGTAAGGACTTGAGCTCTGAACGGAAGCTCTCATTCAGCCAGCAGTAAATGAAGGGGTTGTAGCAGGTGCTGCTCATGGCAAACCAATGCAGAGTAAAATAGAGCGAGTTTTTGGTCTTGATGCCTAGGCTGGAGATAAGCACCACATAGCAGTTGAGAGGGAACCAGCAGACAGCAAAGACTACCACCACCAGCATCAACATTTTGATGCTCTTCTTTTTGTTCTTGTGGTGGGTGATGTACTGCTGTGTGGTGATGTCCCCAATAGCATTGCGCAGCCATAACTTCTTGGCTAGGCGTGTGTAGGTGATGGTGATGATAAGTAGAGGCAGGAGGTACAGCAGGAGGAACGTAGCAAGGTCCAGGTATTTCCAAACCAGCTCTGCAGGCTCAGGAAAATCAGGGAGACACAAGCTCCTGATGGTAGCTTCCCTTTGAAAACAAAAAAGCATTTTCATAGTACGTGGCTGTGAAAAACTCCTACATTTCCCAAACCACCTTGGGACTTGCATATAAACAGGCACTGCTGTACTCACAGCATCACAGCGTTGTGTGTGTAGGGCTAGTACCAGAGCTTCCATCAACCTCAATTTTGTTATACTTGTTTACATGAGATAGATCCTACACCTATCAAAAGGGGGAAAAAGAGCCCCTTATGGACTGTTCTTATAAATGGGTAGGATATCAAAGTTGGCTTAAGTAAATCAATGTAAAAACAGAAGAGTTCCTGAGACTCATGGGGGATGTTGAGAACAGAACTAGAATGAAGCCCCACTTGGGCATGCTGAAGCACTATAGAAACTGTATCCATCACTTGTCCCCTGCCCTCTACATACAGCAGGAGCAAAACCTCACTCCCTCAAAATCTAATGCAGAAGGGGTGTTATGTAGGGGTGAGAATGATCTGTAATGTCTCCCAGCCTCCCTCAACTATTGCTGGGTACCTAAGCAACAAGGAGCTGAAAATTACTTCACTAAAGTAAGTGCTCCAAATGAGAGGAGTAGAATTGAATGTGGAGGGCAAAGTGCTGGATATGATACTCCCCTTATGGTTCAGGACTCTACGCTGATAAAACATCTTGGTAGTAATGCTTTATCTTGCTAGAAAGATAGGGGGTTCGTCAGAAAACCTCTTGCCAAAGTCTTGTTGACGCATACTAACAGTATTTATTATTACTCCAATGTTAGCTAAAATGGGCTAGGAGTAGATAGTAACTCTATATTACAGGCATCTATCAATCTATTAATAGGAGCCATATTATTTCTCAGTGCCTTCCCGAAAAGGACAAAATGTTCCACTTGCCAAAATAGGTAGTTGGAACTGACAGAATATAAAACAAGCTGATGACTCACTCATTTATTTCTTGTGTCTTAGAAAAAGAAGTATATATCTCTGGATTCCTGCTTTGTTTTTTCCCCACCTCACCTCTTCAAGCCGTTGTATGTTTTCAGCTGCATTTGTGGCAGATTACTAAATTCCTGTCAAGATACTTTATTCTCAACAGTTTGATTAATATCTTTTAATATCCTGTTTTCAACCTCCTGTATTGACTCTTACAGCATGAATATAAGACCCCTCCAGACATGACTTCTGTGAATCTAGGATGACAGAAATCTTTTGGGAAAATGACAAATGCCAGGTAGGATTTAGACTACCTAGACTTTTGATAGATGAAGGAAATAGACAAGAATGGGAAAGCAGTCATTTCACTGTCTTAAGGGGAACCCACTTACCAGCAGCAAGGGCACACCTACAGAACAGCTGTGTACATCTGCCAGAAAGCATTTGATAACAAGCAGTGCTCCTCACACAGTATATACCCAGAACAAATGCCCAACCTGGTGTCACACCTGACAAGTATCCAAACCAGCTAGTCAGGGGGAGGATGTGGGAACTGTACTGGGGGAAAACGGGAGTTTAAAACTGAATTTTTAACAGGTGGGAAACGGGGCTATGGTATCTCTAGGATTCTCTGAGGTAAGTCTGCCACTGATGTCTTGTGTGATTCCATCATAGTTCCCTGGTATGATTTCAAGGTACTTCTAGAACATAAAAATGTCTAAGAAGGCTTTCAGGCTATTGATGCAAAAGCATTTCTGGAAGCCAAATCACGCTCCATAGCATTTTAATACAGTCCTCAGTGAATTTAACAGTTGTCACAGTGCCATACACTTGGAACTTGCTGTTGACAGAACCCGTAGCCTTCTGCCTTCACACCCTAAGCTACCACTATTGAAAAGCTTCAGGATCTGTTAGTATAAGGCAGTGGTTGGCAACCTATGGCTTGTGGACTGGATCTGGCCTACAGAGCCATTTGATCTGGCTTGTGGATGTGGGGCTTCAGCAGTTTTTTGTGGCGGGTGGCTTTAGTGGTGGGACTGTCCCTGTGCAACTGCAAGGACAAGTGATGGCAGCGATGGGAGCGTTCTCCATGCTGTTCCGGGCAGAGGTACAGGTGGTAGCTATATCCCAGCACCTGCCTATCTGCCTTTGACCCAAACTGGGTTATTCCAGCCTACAACCTGAAAAAGTCACTGACTGCTGATATAGTCTCCAACAGTTTTTCAGCTCTGACTAACCCTTAGAAGGCAATGAGATGCATATAAACTCCAGCCAGTTCCTTACACTATTAAGATCTCCATCCCCAATCCAAGGCACGGTTTCCTCTAGATGCACTCTCTAATGTGTCAGTTGATGAGTAGAAACAGGTGCACATATAATAACAAGATCAGCATTCATTCATTCATAAGCAATGTCTTCAGTAATATAGTGAACACCACTGCAAAGGAATGCAACCACTGATGTAATCGAACACTCTGCTTAGGTAATCAGAGCAGTGAGGATATTGTGTCCATTAATAAATCATCACTAGGTAAATAAGAATACACAAGTAGCAAAGAGAGCTCTCATGCAGCATGCTACACATCTATTTTCTGTAGCATCTTAGAAACCAAATGAAATAAAAGGAAATCCTGTCTAGAAATATACATCATCCCTCCCCCAGTTCTGTTTGTATGAGGAAAACAGTTGGGGGGGGGGAGGGGGAGTCAAAGCCAAAACAATCTTTGTGTGTGTCTTCTGTGCAGATAAATCAGAGAGCTCTGTAAACAAGGTACAAATCTTTCTGATGTGGGTTATTATTGGCTTCATATTCTGCTGTCTGGGACTTGGATCAAGCAGACACCTTTTAGCATATTGTGTCTGTCTTACTTCAGCATCAATTTCCTTGAAATCTATGCACCAGTAATACGGAATAGGAAAATATTTTGTAAAAAGTTTTGACCATTATGTACAGCTGCTTTCCATCCTGGTAAGACTGCCTTCATCTTCACTGGCTAGGAAAAAACATTAGTTAGGGCTCTGTTGGTACTGCAAGCTTCCTATGGGGAAAAGGATTACACTCAGACCTCCAACTTAGGTGTTGCCTCAGAGTACACTGATTTTTACATCTATCAGCAAGATAGATGTCGTGCTTTGGTGTTGTCACTTGCATTCTACAACTTTGCTCCAAGCCCTCACTCAGGAGGTTCAGCCCACCTGTGCCTGAAACAATTTTGGCAGATTTCATCGAGTTTGATTCATGGGCACTGAGACCAGAAGAGGTTTTATAACATGAGAGAACAAGAAGTGACTTAGAACTTAGGTAGGAAAAGGCAGCTGATGGTCCTGCATTTCCACAGTATGGACTAGATGAATGTCTACAAATTGAATGCAAGAAAGTCATCCTTGGATTGCCCTGGCTTTCCCCCCAGGGGTTGGGGCTTCGATGGCGATCCAACATTCAAGGATGTGCCAATTTCTGAAGTTGGCTTGGAATCTCCACCTTCCTGTGGAAGTCGGGGAATCATCCTCCAAGTGGGAAGTTTCACTTTATCACCTTCTTATTCTTTCAGCCAAGGGAAGAGCCCTTTGCACTTCTGTTTCACGGCAAAAAGCCACTGCAGTAAGAAAGGCCTTATTTCTCTGCAGAAGCACAAAGCCCTTGCTACACATTCTTTTGGTTGCCATTTCTCTTTTGATTTTTTCTATTTTTAAATGTATGTCAGAGGGGCTTAGAGTGCTCAGAAAGGCCACTTTTGTTTTATTTTTATTTATACATCTGAACAAATAAGAATTCAGCTGAAAGGAGCTGGTGTCACTAAATGACTGAATCTGCTCTGCAGCTCAGCAAGCTAAAATTGGCCCTCCTGTAGATTCACAAATGAAGTCCCATTGTATAATGCAGTGCCCCTACTTATCTCAATGTGTGGATCATTTGGCCTGTCAGCTAATAGGTAACAACATTTCAATAGTGGGTGCGGTAATTCTTCTACATTAGTGTGTCAAATGCCATTGAAACAAACCCCCCCAAAAACTTACCTGTAGTGATACTGGAAAAGCTTCTGGTAGATAGCATGGGGTAGGGAGAAGCATGTTGCCATTAGCCAGATAACAGAAATGCTCAGAGCTCCTTTTGTTAGTGACATCCTTTGCTTTAGTGGATTCAGAATGACCTGTAATAAAGATTTTCAGTGATTTCTTATCTCAGTGGAAAAGTGAAGTTCCTTCATTATGAACTATGACGGCTATTTTTTGCTATGCATTTCATTAATGTTAGGACAATCATGTCATTAAAAATGTCACACAAGAATGACCCAGAAAAACTGAAATCTAGAACTCTTCAGTTAGGACAAAAGAGCACTTTCAGGGAAACTTTTTCTTTGGTCAGTGTTGAGAATAATTCATATCTTTAAACTCTGGATTATTTTGACTAGTCCAAGACCACTGCATAGAATTGTCTTCACTTTAAAGGATCTTGATTTTAGAGAAACTGAATTAAGAAACATCTTTTTAATTGAACCTATACATCATACCTTCCCTGGGGAATAAGGATTTCATAAAAGGAGGAGCAAGGTCTTTAATTTTTAACATATTTAGCTACTGGAAATCATAGTTTGGGAAGCTGATGCCATAGATATAAGTAATAACATTTGCCTAGTGAGCTAGAAAAAAAAAGTGCTATATCCAACTGCCAGTCAAATTAGCTCTTTGAAAACCACCAAACTTTGTCACTGGCTCTGTCATTTTGCAAGTCCTATGATGTGGAGGCCACCACATATGGCATGGCATAGTAGTAGGAAGTAGGGCTGTGTGAAACACTATTGTTTCATTTCGGCATCTGTTTCACCATTTTGAAGGGACAGTGTTTCGTTTCATCTTTTCATTTTGTTTCGAAGCACTGTCCCATTTTGTTTTGTTGAAACTGTTTAGCTATGTCAACGCATTTCAATGTTTTGCCCATAGGCTATAACGGGGAATCATGAAAATGTCTACAACTTTGTCATTTCTTGCCTGATTCGGATGAAAATTGCAGGGTTGGTAGCCCCTTCTGAGGGCATGAGGCCTAACAAGTTTCAAGGAGACAGGTGTAGAGGTTTCTTGTAAACTGCACCTCAAACTGCAAAAAGCAAAACTCTCGACACTTGCCAGCAGTGTTAGTCTCCTGTCATCTGGTGCACAGATCCGGGGGCCTGCACCCCCAGGAGGACTGTGGGGCTGTGCTGGACTCCTCCCGGGGGTGCAGGCCCCCGGATCTGTGCCGGGTGACAGGATGTTGCTGCTGCCGCCTGGAACTGGTGCTGGGCGCAGCCCGCGAACGGTGCTGAGCTCCGTGGAGCTCAGCCCAGCGGCAGGAGGCAGAGTGCAGCCCTGGCTCTGCCCACCTCTCGCCACTGGGCTGTGCTCCATTGGGCTGCAGAGCCTCTCAGAGCAGAGCCCCTGGCGACAGGCAAGCAGAGCTAGGGCTGTGCTCTGATCATCTCTGCCAGCCCCATGGAGCTCAGCCCAGGGCTGAAGAGCTGCTTGGAGCACAGCCCTGGCTATCCCTTGCCTCCTGCCACCAGACTGCTTTGAAACTAAAAATCTTTCAAAACTTTCAAAACATTTTGAGTGCCCTCATTTCATTTCAAAACTGTTTCAAAGCTTTTTGTGTTGTTTCAATTTCGCTGTTTCGAGCTTGAAATGCATCAAAACAGCTTTAAAACGAAACACTCGGCGAAATTTTGCACAGCCCTAGCAGGAAGGTTGTTCCTCAAAATGCAAAATAGTCGCTACTTGGAATATAGGCCAGGAAAACTGAACTAGAGTACAGTCTAATCTAAAAGTGCTGTTCTGGAAGCAGCTTTTGCAAGTGGGTTTCCAAAAAAAGAGTTCACTGCTGAATTCTTTACAGTGAGGGTTGCCAAAATATGGAATATGCTTCCAAGGGAGGTGGTGCTGTCCCCTTCCTTGGAGGTATTTAAGAGGAGATTGGACAGTCATCTGACCCCCGCACTCTTTCCTGCCCAGGGTAGGGGGTTGGACTTGATGATCTAATAGGTCCCTTCTGACTCTAAAATCTATGAAATCGATGACATTTTTATGGGTTTTTCATAACATCACGAGCATCCTGTTAAAATCCACCCATGTGCACATGTGCACATTTCCTGGCTCAATGATTGGCCGTGGGGGACCCCGGGTGCCCCCCCCCCATACCCAGGAGGCACCAGTCACTGAGTTGGGGGTGAGGGAAGGGTCCACTGTGCACTCCATGGTGGACCCGGAAGTGAACTGGAAGTGCTTCTGGTCCACACACGGCATTGATTCGCTTTAACGTGTGCACGTGAAGATGCCAGCCTATTCCTGTTTTAAAATTTAAGTAAATTTAAGCCGGCGTAAATGCACATTTAGACACCCCCACCCGGCATTTAGGTGGGCGCTAAGGGCCAAATCCGAATAGAATATGGCCTGCTTCACGCTCCCCTAGTGGCCAAGTACATGCACCACTCGTGGCACAGCCAGTCTCTACATGTGGCATGTGGCAGATCAGAGAGGGAACAAGCAGCACAGTGGCAGATAAGGCAGGAAACAGAAAGTGGAGCAGCAGATCGGGTGAGGGAAGGGGGCTAGAGTAGTACTTGGGGAGGGTAGAACTTATACCAGGAGAACTTATACCATCCTCTAGTTCTCCTATGCAATATGAAGTTTCATTTCTACCTGGGAGATATTTTACAATCTTTCAACTCTCCTTTACCTCAGGAAGGGTGCGTGAGCCCAAAAGCTTGCAAATAAAGATATTTTTTTGCAACTATCTAGTTCATCTAATAAAAGAGAGTGCCTGTACCACAAGAGTCCTGACTACTTTGGGAGGGTGCCACTCTAATCTACTCTAATTTGTAGCATGCCTGCCAGAAAGGTTGGCCCTCACTGGGTTAAACTTTCTTCTTGTTGTTTATCCCAACCTAGATAGGACATGCTACTGTTTTGGAACATCTGTGCTAAAACACATCCTGGGCCAGGATGGGAATTCCATACCTGATGTCTGTCCAGGGCTATGGCTGTTAGTGTCAGCGTGGAGACATGGAGGGAGCAGTACTGCACAAAGCGGCTGATATGACACATGGCCTTTCCAAAGACCCAGGTGCTATTCACAAACCGAACCTGCAGAGAAATTGACAAACCAACCCGAGTCAAATAACATGGATTTGAGGACATGGATCCTCTCCTAGTGCCCTCCATCACTCTGGCCAGATGTCATTTGAAGCCCAAGGAAAATACTGTCAAGTTTAAATCCTCAAACTCTTCAATGATTTGTTTACAAAGGTTAAGACTAGAGTGCAAGCTATTTCTGAGAGAGAGAAAGCTTTAAAAGCTCCACCTAGTTTGGAGACTGAAAAGTTTGAGTCTGAGTCATACCCCACCTGCCTCTACATCAAAATAATTCTAATCAAATATTCTATACAGGGTGTGTCTACACATGCAATTATGGCACATGAATAAACTGTGGAGCTTATTGCTCTGCAGTTTATTGCTCCAGGGTGCACCAGCCAGGGCAGTATCTACATATATGCTGCTGTGGATAGTATTTACAGGTACTAACCTGCTGCAGAGTATATTAGTTTACTTCAGCCTAATAGGGGCTCATGTGTAGATGCCAAGATGTTTACCGTGCAGCTAATCTGTCAACTGCACAGTAAATGTCTCATGCAGACATGCCTATAAACATCTATTCTACACCTTATCAAAGCCCCAGTGTTCTGCTGTGGTTCAAAGGCAACGGCTGGAAGGCAAAGTCTGAGCTTGTTTTGTAAAGATGAAAGATTTAGAGAGGCCCTGGTTTCACTTGCTCAGCCATGTCACTTCAGAGTTGGCTCTCATGGTGTTCATTTCACATCTCAGACCCAGATGTGCACAGAGGGAATGACACTATCATTTTGTTAGATGGTTAAGGCCACGTCCAGCACCTTGTTGGCAGGTGTGGTAGCATAATAAGGCACTTACTAGCGTAAAAGGAGTGTTGAGCAGAGTGATCATGATATCAGACACTGCCAGGTTGACAATGAAGAGGCTGGTGGCTGAGTGCATCCTCTTGTTTTTGATCACCACATGGCAGACCAGCGTGTTGCCAAAGAGGGACATGATGATGATGACTGAGTACGCCACAATCAGGAGAGCCTTCACTGTGGGTTTCTGGGACTCTGGTTCATACTTGGCCAGCTCAGCAAACTTCTCCCACTCAACAATCCGGCTGTCTGTCCAATTGAAGGCTGTCCTGTTGGTTGCCTGGTAGACTGACATGAGCTTAGACAAGGAAGAGTAATGGTCAGACTCCTCCGAAATTCCTGTGACTTGGGGAAAGTAGGGAAGTGATTGAAGCAAAGGGTAAGCCATGGTGATTTCCAGCTGGGTTAGTCCAGGCGTAGACACAGTTTAAGGCTGGAGAGACTGTCAGCTATGGTCTAGCAATTGTTTCACTTCAGAAATCTGTGTTCTCTTTACGCTGGAAGGGATGCAGTCGTCACTAGTAAAGCCATGATTTAAAATGCAAAGTTAGAAAGAGGCAATGTGGTGCAATCAATTCTTGAAGTGTACAGTCAGAAAGGCATAGGGGTGTCATTTAGTGCTGCTGCACAGAGAGGAAGGGGAATTGTGCAGGTCTGTAGGCTCTCAACTTTTTCACATGGCCAAAAAAATTCAGCAGCAGTCATGGTGACAGATGCAAAGAAAAGCTAATAGGTACCTAAGGCAAATGTAGAATCCTGCCTTTCTCCTCCTAAGAGAACCCCCACTACTGATACTTTCATTCTTCATTTCATTTTCTCCCTTTCTGTTGAACTTAAATACAAAGCCAGTTTTCAGAGCCATCCTTAAACGCTCAGAAACCTCTTTTCTTCATCTAATCCTCACAATTATCCTTTTTGAATTCAGGATTTGTGCACTGTAGAAAAAGAACGTTTTGTGGATACTTTTCTATTTTCTCTTCCCCACAGTAGCTGTGAATTTGGCTTCCAGTCTTTTGATATTCTGTGGGAAAAAAATATCTTTTTAATGAAAGGCAATTGAACACTTTCTAGCAACATGGCTTTTAAACCACAAAGGACACTTTTGATACAAATAAATAAATACATAAACACAGAAGAACTTGAGCATTCCTCTCGACTCAAAATCACTCCTAACACTTTTGTGCTTTCCTGTAAGGGGCACTTCCTCTAGATATTTTGGCAACTGAATGGTAATGAACAATATCCAGTGTGGGTTTGGATGTGCTGGCTAATAACTTCTGATCGGCAGGAGTTATTGTACTTGGACCACACCATGTGGTGTATATACACACACTAGAGCAAAAGTAGTTCAGAAATGTTACAAATGTCTTAAACCTTACAGCAGAGTTATTTTTGCACATTCCTCTGGCTAGAGCAGTGGTGCCCAGTGTTTTCATCCCACGGGCCAAGTGAGAAGTCACAGATCCTCTGCAGATCAGATCTGGTCTATGGGCCTAATCCTACCATGCAGGGCCAGTTCAGACTAAGCCTGATCTTGCTGTGTGGGGCTGCCCTGGCTGGTGCCAATCCAGCCATGTGGGGCTTGGAAATTTGGGAAATTTGCGGTCACATTTCTGGACCTATGAAGAGCCAGATAACATGACTCACTAGGCGGATCTGGCCATGAACCAGGGGGTAAGCACCCCTGGTCTAGAGAGCCGGTTACTTTAGGTTTTTTTGGGGCAAATCAAATCAATGTCTATAAAATAATGAAGGGTCTCAATACACAAAATAAGGAACTGTTATTCTTTTTTTACACTGTGGGCACATCTACATGAGATGCTGTCACTGTAGTGATGCTCTACGATGAGGTAGTGACCACAGGTGTCTACACATGACCAGCAGCTACTTCACTGTAGTGACGTGCTCCCCCATTATAGTGTGCCACTATGGCGAAGTAGCTGCTAAAAATAACCGTGTGCTATACGTACAGAACAGTATGGGTGGTTACTGCGCCATGCTTTAGTATTTTCAAAAGGTAGCACTTTTGTGCTTCTCCTTTTGGAAGTACTAAAGCATGGTGCAGTAACAATGTCACCATAGGAAAACGTGTCGATACGCCCTGTGCGTAGTTAACTTGTGCAACTTGTTGCCACAGGAGGTTGTAGACACCGAGCATAGTCAGGTTCCAAAAGGGATTAGACAAACGAATGGAGGGCAGATCCATTAAAAGTTATTAAAAAAAGAAATGTCAGGGATGTATCTTCCAAGATCCCTAAACTAATGATGGTTGATGCCAAGCATGGTATAACTGGGGATGGATACCTCTAGATCTGTCCTGTATAAATACTCTTCCTCCAAGCATTTACTACTTACCATTGTCAGAGCCAACATACTAGGCTAGACAGACCACTGGTTTGACATAGTATAGCATTTTTTACATTCTTAAATCAGGCCTTTTATACAGGGAGAAATTATAAGTAGTATTCTTCAAAACCTCCCTAAAACAGTTGGCCCATGCTAAAAGCCACATGAAGCCTATGTCAGTTTTTCTTTGTCAATGCTAAGGAAACTGGACTAAACCCAGGAAACAATTCTGGCTAACTGTTTTTAGTGTAGACCAGAGAGGCAAACATACAGTCCACAGGTTATATCTGCCATTTTCTCTGTCCTCCGGGGCTTCCACAGGGGCTGGGAATTTTGGGGATGGGGCCTGCCACAGGATTCTTGGCTACAGGGCCTCAGTCAGGACAGGGGTGTGAGTAACAGCTATGCTGACACAGTACTGCTTGTTCCATTGTTGCTCAAGTCATTGCTGCCTGCCCTACTGTCCCTTGTTCCGCCCCTGCTGCTTGCCCTGCTGCCACCTGCCCTACTGCTGTCAGGTCCACATCTGGCTTGCAAGAAGCCCCATGGCTCCTTGGACCCTGGCCTGGGCACAGGGTAACTTTGACATCCCTGGTGTAGGTACACTGTGCTTTACTGCTATCTAGCTCCAGCACAGATAGGCCTGCACAGTGCCTGAGGCACATTGTCAGGGTAGGACTGGATGTAACAGAGTTTTGTCCCATCTTGTCCCACCCTGGAAAGCACCTGCTTCCCAGCTATGTTGGGAGCAGGTGCTCAAACATGCAGAGGAAGTAACAGAAGCACTTCTGCCACCTGTAGGGGATTTGTCTTGCTCAGAGGATATTCTGGCTGCCCTTCTTCAGCCATGAGAAGGATGCGACTTGAAGTAGCATGAGCACACTGGAGAAACCCGACCTCTGTCTCTGCCAATGGTTTGACTCCTGGACTAGTGAACAAGCATGAACTACAGAATACCTGATGGAGCTTGTAACAGTGGAGGAGCCTGAAAATACGACCAATAAGCAACAGAGAAATTCAGACAAGTCAGTTCATATGGGAGAAAAACTAAGCTGATGCTGCTTTTAGGAGATACTGTCACAGCTCAGCCTTATTCTCAAGGGGATGTTTTTCTATTAGATATGGGGTGATTAGTCCAGTGGCTGAACTGTGTGTTTCAAGACGGACTTGAGGGGAACGCCTCAAGACCTAAGGTTGAGGAGGACCGGGTTAGAGTGCTTCTGGAGGGGCTGGACGTGTTCAAGTCAGCAGGTCCAGATGCTCTCCACCCCAGGGTGCTGAGGGAGCTAGCAGGGATTATTGCTGGGCCCTTGGCATGGCTTTACGAGCGCTCGTGGTGCTCGGGCCAGGTGCCAGACGATTGGAAGATAGCCAGTGTGGTCCCCATCTTTAAGAAAGGGAGGACGGAGGACCCGGGCAACTATAGGCCCGTCAGTCTTACCTCAATCCTGGGGAAACTCTTTGAGAAGATCATCAAGGAGCACATCTGTGATGGGCTGGCATCGGGGATGATGCTCAGGGGCAACCAGCACGGTTTCATTAGGGGCAGGTCATGTCAGACCAACCTGATTGCCTTTTACAATCAGGTCACAAAAGCACTGGATGCAGGTGTTGCCGTGGATGTAGTCTTCCTAGACTTCAGCAAGGCCTTTGACACTGTCAACCACCCCATCCTTATTAAAAAACTAGGCGACCGTGGCATTGATGCCTACAACAGTCAGATGGATTGCTAATTGGCTGAAGGGTTGTACTCAGAGGGTGGTGGTGGATGGGTCATATTCGACCTGGGGGGAAGTGGGCAGCAGAGTCCCCCAGGGCTCAGTCCTTGGGCCCGCACTGTTCAATTTCTTTATCAGCGATTTGGACGATGGGGTGAAAAGCAATCTGTTCAAATTTGCTGATGATACCAAAATTTGGGGTGAGGTGGGCATGCTAGTAGGGAGGGAAAGACTGCAGAAAGACCTGGATAGGTTGCAAGGGTGGGCTTACAAAAACAGGATGCATTTCAATACGGACAAGTGCAGGGTGCTGCACTTGGGCAGTAGTAACCAGCAGCACACTTATAAGATGGGAAACTCCCTTCTTGAGAGCATGGAGGCAGAAAGGGATCTTGGAGTCATCATTGACTCCAAGATGAACATGGGCTGACAATGCGAGGTCACGGTCGGCAGGGCTAACCGGACCCTATCGTGTATCCACACGTGCATCTCAAGTAGGGTCCAGGAGGTGATCCTTCCCCTCTATGCAACACTGGTCAGGCCGCAGCTGGAGTACTGTGTCCAGTTCTGGGCACCCCACTTCAAGAGAGATGTGGACAACATTGAAAGGGTCCAGAGGAGGGCCACCCGCATGATCCGGGGACAGCAGGGCAGATCCTACAATGAGAGGCTACGGGACCTGATCCTGTTCAGCCTTCACAAGAGAAGGCTGAGGGGGGACCTTGTGACTGTCTATAAACTCACTGGGGGGACCAGAAGGGTTTGGGGGAGACCTTGTTTCCCCTGGCGCCCCCCAGGATAACAAGGAATAATGGCCACAAGTTGTTGGAGAGTAGGTTTAGATTAGACATCCGTAGGAACTACTTCACAGTTAGGGCAGCTAGGATCTGGAACCAACTTCCAAGGGAAGTGGTGCTGGATCCTACCCTGGGGGTCTGTAAGAAGTGGCTCGATACCTACCTGGCTGGGGTCACTTGAGCCCAGTTTCCCTCCTGCCCAGGCAGGGGGTTGGACTTGAAGATCTGCAAGGTCCCTTCCGACCCTACTTCTATGATTCTATGACATAAGGAAGGGAGGAGAGAGGGATCTTAGACTGGGCCAGATTCCCCAAGAAGTTATACTGGGAGCCTCCCCAGAAAAGGAGTAAAAAAGTGTCTGACAACCTCAGTGATGGGGGTGCATGTGTGCACATGTGTGTGGTGGGTGCTCTAAGGATATAGAGCAAAGACAGAAGTGGACAACGTTGGTTGAAAGGAGGTAGAGCCTTTCCTATCATTTTAAACACCTTCCTCTTCCTTTATCCCTCTGTATCACCCCATCCTTCCTAGTCTGTGACAGAGTCTCTGAAAAGCCTTTCTGAGCAGTGTTTAGGAAGCTCAATAAAGAAAAATTGATACACATATATATTTTTTCAGTGGGGAGTGGGAGGGAGAAGAGGATCCAGGACACTAAGAAAAGCACAAATCCTACAAACAGCCTATTGAATGCACTTTTCTACTCATATATTTGTTTGAGGGAGAGGGAGAGAGGCAACAGGAGAAACCCAACAGCTCTCTGGTGTATGGCTTATGCAAGCATGGCAGGCATAAAAAACACAGACAGAAAATAAATACCATCATGCCTGATATAATTTCTCCTATTCTGAGTAGAGTTGGAGTGTTGTCAGAATAAGTATTTCTTTTCTGCCCTCACCATCCTCATGCTCAAAAGGAATTTACAGAACACCTCCAGAAGATGGGTTAGAGAACAGACATTCATAAACTGGACAGATGTTCATAACTGGACAGTAAAAAATCTGAACTACAGTGGCTTTATGGCTCACTACAAGCTAACAAATACTGCTACTGATCTTCCTGCGCTTCAGGGTAATAATGACTCTTTTTTTTTTTAAATGGTTGAGTTCTGACACTAACTGCATTACCTGTTCTACTGTTTTATTATATCAGAATTTCTGATAACACCTCTTCACTCCTAGTTCACAGACCTCCTCCATCCCTCCTAGCAGATGGTTTGCGTTTACATGCAGTCTTGTGTCTGCTATTTCAGATTTTTGGGGGGTGATAGCTTTTATTGGACCAACTGCATGGTTGGAATAAAGTTAGACAAGTTTCTGAATGCAAGACCTGATGAAGAATGTCTTGCACTCAAAAAAGCTTGTCTAACTTTACTCCACCCATGCAGCTAGTCTAATAGAAGATATCACCCTCTACAAATCTTTGCTTCTTTCATGATTCCTGGACCATCAGGCTACATCATCACTCCAACACAACCTCTGCTATTTAGCTCAGCCTCTATCCACTCTTTCCAGATTTGAGGAAGGGCATGTAATGCCTGAAAGCTTGTCCAACAGCTTTTCCAACTATACAGTTAATTCATAAAAGATAGTCCTCCCCCCCCACTTCGCCTCCCATTTTTTGGACATTGATATACCACTGAGCCAGTGGCTGACGCTGACTGTTGTGTTAGGCTCTCTCACAATATAAGAAAAAGAGGACATTTCATGAAACTGCAAGGCTACACAAACTTTTCTTAAATGCAGTTTGTCTATGAAATTCATTACAAGTTTGTCTCTGAGACTAAGGATATATCAGGACTCCAAAAAGGAGCAGATTTGTATATTGTTAATGGGACCATCCAGGTTTTAAATAAGGATTTAAGTGTGGAAAGCATATAAACCTCTAGCTTTGGGACACAGGCTGATCCCTGTAGCAGGGGTGTCGGTTTTGTTTGGAGAGGGCTGCAATCCATGCTTGATTCTGGTCTGGCCAGGATGTGCTCAGCACTTCACACTCTTTTCAGTGCAGAGCAGATCTCCTCTGGTGTGGGATGTTACAAGGGATAAAGGGTAAATACAGCTTTTATGGAATAATGAAGCTTTAATTAATTTAGCCCCTTAACACAAGCAGCACCACTCATGTGCCCCTTCAAGTAACTCCTGCCTGTAATGTTTCTTTCCTTACCACATCCTCCTTTCTCACTCATTCTGTTTGTGAGTCTTCTCTGTTCTTTCCTTTACATTTCCTTTCCACAGCAGCTTCCAGTATGCACCTACTTTAGGCCTTCAGCCCCAACCTTTCTGCTAGTAATCAGCACTTCAGCAGATGTATATTGCCATTAATTTATCACCATTATTGACTTTTAGTATGGACACTCCATTGAGAGTGGGTAGTTCACCTCTCTCAGAAGTGCTGCAGGTCACTGTCTGCAGACACTGTTGTTTATACTGGCTTCATATTTGGAAGGTTTCCTTGGTAAGCATGAGACAGTTACTTACTTTTTTTAAAGATGACGTCCAAGTTTCTGGAGAATCTAATAGACCACGTGGGCCAGATCTGATCTGCACACCATATGATTGAGAGCCCTTTTTAAAAGAGAGGGAGGTTAGAAAGATATGTCCCCTGCATTTAGGCTATTCTAGAAGAGACAACTTCTTAGAAGTGCTGAGCTGACTGAAGGGACCAGTTGCTGCTGAAAAAAAGTAGGATTTAGCACCTAACGAACTTAGAAGACCATGGAAAAATCTCACCTTGATTGTCCATAACTGAGCTTTTTTCAGTATCTTTTGGAGCACCTAATACTGACCACTGCTGGTGAATCAGACCTCTGATTTAGCATGGAAATGTCTACTTCCAACAGTGCCTCTGCATTTAAATTAAATGTAGATTGTGCTCTTGTCACAAATGAAGCATTTCATTTTTGTGGCTGAAGTGAGCTTGCTTAGCAGACTGGTTTATGTGCAATAGCTTGGAGCTCTAGATGTATTCATTATCTAGAGGAAAATTATACAGATACAACAACTTCTTGTATTTCTTTTGAGAGGCATCACCACTCCTCTCAAACAGATTCTTGAACATGTCTGTCTAAATGCATCATTCTGATTATAAAATGTTAGCATTTCTCTTTAACACTTAACAGACATCTTTGCAATCACTGCTTGTCAGTTATTTCACACACAAAACAGCATTTCCGCGGTTCGCCTCTTTTTGGTCCGACACCCAGGATAAAACTATGTAATAAAATTGCGGATATTAAATGTGCAGATTTCAGACAAAAATCCAATCAACTAGGAGAACTGAATGACTGCCACTGTAATTTATTTCCCATTGTGCCACAGTTACTTGCTCTTGTACATAAAACCCAGGAATTAATAAGCTTTAGTTTTAGAATGCAAATTGCTTGAAGATTGTCACAAGAAAGTGAAAATGCTCTCCTCAGGGGCCACAGAAAATTCATGCACCTGGAGGTATTGCAATCCCTGCCACCTCCCCACACCTCCCTGGAGAGATGGCAGTGCAGTGACACACAACCACACAGACACACCCAGTCCTCCAAGCCGTGCATGCAGGCGCCTCAAGTGGATTTCAGGATGCTGAGAAGAGCCAGGGAAATGGTCCTGTAGTGACAGCGATACAGCCAGTCCTTGCGCTCTTGCCCTGCACCTGCAAGGAAAGATATCCCACATTCACACCCAGCTGCGGTCCCAGCCCTCCACCAGACCCTTGTGCCTGTCCCGTCAAGGATACTCCACAGAAAAGTCCCACACCTGGAGGTGTTGCAGTCAAGTGACACCTCCGAGCCTGCCACTCACCTGCGGCTCCTAGACGGCTCAAAGCCCCTCTCCCCTCCTGCGCAGCCCGGCAGCGAGAGCGCGGAGCATCCTCCGCCCCGCGCCCGGCTCTCCCGCCGCCCGCGCCGCGCCGCGCCGCGCTCCGCGCAGGGCCGGGCTGCCGCTCCCGAGCACCACCCGCGCCGGCTCCTCCGCGCACGGCTCCCTCGGCCCGCCACGGCCCGCCGGGAGCTGCGCTCGCTGCCTCGCGGTGCCTGTGTTGTTTCACCGCGTCTTTGGGCCAGTTACTTCGTGCCTCAGTTTCTCCTCCTGCCCTGGAAAAGAGCCTGCAGCCCCATGGAGGAAAAGCCGCGCGTGCACACACCGCCTCCAAGCCATATTCCCGCCCCCCCCCCCAACTTCCTCCCCAAGAAGCGCACACACACGCGCACACACATCCTTTCTAAGGTGCGTGCACACACACACTCCCCCCCACTCCTCCCAGCTGCACGCAAGCACGTGCACACGCGCGCGCGCGCTCACACACATTCACACAAACACACATTCACACAAACACACACACTTCTTCACCAGGAAGCGCGCGCGCGCGCACACACACACACACACACACTTCCCCTCCAAGCCCCCCACCCCTCCTCCCAGCTGCATGCATGGACGTGCGCACATGCACACACACACACAGACACACACACACACACACTTTCCCCCTCCCAGCCACACACACACACACACTCCCCCTCCAAACCATATGCCTACACACATGCACACAAACACACCAACTTCCCCACCAAGAACCACGCACACATACATACACACATGCACACACACTCCCTTTCTACTGCACTCACACACTTCCCCTCCAAGCCACACACACACTCTCCCTCCAAGTTATAGACACATGCTCTCAGCCTCCAAGCCATAGTTTCTCTCTGCCTCTCTCTCTCTCTTTCTCTCTATTTGTGTGAATGTAACACACACACACACACTCTCTCCTCCTCCTCCTCCTCCAAGCCAACCTGCCCCCATACACACTCACACACACTCCCCTTCCAAGCCAGCCATACAGACACTTTTCCCCTTGAAGTCACACATACCCACTCCCTCTCCAAGCCATTTAAAAATAACAAAATCAATCTGCCTTGAGTAGAATGCGCACAAGTAAGGGGAGGCAGGGATCGGGAACACCTCCAGGCACCTGATGAAGAAAATGGAGCTAGATTCAGAGCTCACTGAGAACAGTTTTCAGTGGTGGCAGATGACAGAACAAGGAGCAATGGTCTCAAGTTGCAGCAAGGAAATTTTAGGTTAGATATTAGGAAGAACTTTCTTACTAAGAGGGTGAAAAAGCATTGGAACAGGTTACACAAGAGGCGTTGGAGTATCCATCCTGGGAGGTTTTTAAGACCCTACTAAACAAAGCTTTGTCTGGTATGATATAGTTGGGGACGGTCTTGCTTTGAGCAGGGGAGTGAACCAGATGACCTCCTGGTTGGATGTTTCTTCCAACCCTAATTTTCTGTGATTCTAAGTAAAAGACACAAGGCAAAGAGAAGTGTTTGCCAGGTGTGATCTCCAGGTTTCTGGGAAAGCATCTCCCCTAATTAAGGGTTCAAATGCAAGGTAAGAGGAGAGATTATTTTTTTAAAGAGAGTTGCTAAAAAGATCCCAAATAAAGTCTACTGATTGGAATAGATACCAGCAATATAATCCAGCTACATATTTGAAAATATGAAGGTCATTTTTAAAGTAGAATATATTGGTGTCCTTGTTTTTAATATTGCATGACTTCATATACCAAGACAGACAGTGGCGACACAAATGGGGTGCACAGGGGTGCACATGCACCCCCTGACCTGCTGCCCTCACCATTTAGGTGGTGGGCAGGGGGGCAGGTGGAAGTGCTTGTGCCCCCCACTGCAAGTGCCGGCCAGGGAGTGGAACTTGGTGGCGCTCCCAGAAACAACCACAGCCACTTCTGGAAGCGATTGCCCATCTCATGATCGGCCATGGGGGGACCCCGCCCCTCCATCGCTGACTGGTTGCTGGGAGGGCATGTGCCCCCCCCCACCCCGACTAGGGCAGCACCAGTTGCCCTTGAAGACAGAGATTCTATATGCACATGCATGTGCCCATGTGTTTATGTACCTGTGAGTGCACAGTTGCATGTAAGATTGATCTGAGCACCCAGAATAATTTACCAGTCTCCATGCCAATCTGTCCATTTAACTAGCAGGAAGCAGCATGGTTTAATGGTTCTTTGTTTTCTATTTCTGTGCCGTAGTTTTACATAATGTTTTATAGGTAAAGAAGATCATAACTCAAAGTATTTTCAATATGGTCTTTTTGTCATCAGGGATTTTATTCAAGTGTTGATGTGAGTGTTCTTGTTTGTACAGTACTTCAATCATGTTAAGTGCTATTTGCATGCTCAGTACTATCATTATTTTTTTATTAAAAACTGTAAAGATCAGAAAATGGGAGGGAAGATGTAGCCTGGCATCTGTTGACAAGTGCTGATATTTGAATGATCTTGGGAGACATTCTTAAAACTGTTACTGAATTTTCCTTCCTGCTGTAACCCAAGGGTGTGCCCTATTCATAATTGGATGGGATGGGTAGGAAGGAGAGGGTGCTGTGAAAGGGTGTTGCCCCACGCACCATGTGGCCCACTGGCCCTGCCGGGGTTGCAGGCTCGAGCTGCTACCTGCAGCTCCCAAAGCCTGGGATCCGTGCACTGAACTGAGCACCGTGATGGGCCCAAGCAGCCTCACAGGTCTCCCCTGCACTGTGATGAGCACGCTGGGTTTTTATTTACACCGGAGGCCCCACCCCTGAAGTCTGCCAGACCTGCAAAGTGCAGTCTTTAATCAGGTCCAGGGGCTCCTCCCATCCCCCAACCACCTCCCAGCAGGGGCAGGGCAAGCCCCTCCCAGCTGTTACCTGATTGGTGGAAATGTTCCACCAATCTGAAGTGTCCTTCTCCAAGCTGGACTTGCCAGGCAAAAGCAGCAAGCCACACCTCTTTTCTGACCTTCATGTTTTATTAACATTTTTAGTGCTCCTCAGTGTTCTCCAAATTCATTTTTACTAGGCTATTTTCACAGTATACATTTTTCTCTGGCATTAGTAATGCGCTGTCTCACATTTTATTTTTTTCCTGTAGTACCTCTATGATACAGTTGTTACCTGTCAGCTTTGTGTTCCTGAGGGAACCCTGGCAACCAGCTTGCTGGAATTACAAAGGACTTGTTCTTCCCCGCACCTAAGCAGAACTAAGCAGAAGAAAAGTTTAATAGGTATCTTGGGCCATACATTCCCTGGTCCCAGTAAAGGAAGCCTATTTAAACTTAATTGACTGAAACTTGGTTGCCAGGTTAGGGAATGCTGAGGCAAGAGACCGAGTCAGAGGGAGGTATGGGTGACATTTGAACAATGGTTAAGGGTTCATCACAATGCCCAGGCCGCTGGAGCACTGACCACAAATGCTGCCATACTTTTCCCGGGATGACTGGTGGAATTCCTCCCCACAGAGTTTATGAACACTCCAAGTAATCCCCTTAAGTCTGTTCCATGTGCCCTTGGGATTTCCTGTTTTAGAAAACAGACCAAATCAAGGCACCAGTAAAAGACTACAGCAAGATCTGAAACTCATGCTAAACTGAAGCTTATTTACAACAGGTAAAATACAAAACACTGATGCTGACTTCACAGTGCGAGCATAACTAGGCCATCTGAAAAGAAATAAAGAAGTATCCCTTCCAGTTTATCTTCTATATTCATAATAATTTCAAGCTACTCCTAGGTGTCTGGTTATTCCTTAAAACCTTATTTTTTTCCTGGTTGTTAATCAGTTTCTTGAGATGTTTCAAACCAGATAACCCCTTGTCTCTGAGAAAGGTAATTCATTTAAATTGAAACTGTTTAAATAATAGGATTTTCCCTGCCAATTATGGCTTGGGACCCTCTTGATTTACACAATTAAAAGAATGCTTTGAAGAGGCTGGACTAAGGGTATGAGAAAGCTGTAAAGCAACAAACAGTGTGCGTCAAGAGGGAGAAATTTCTCTGACACCATCCACTGTTGTTCTTGAGCAGCTGGGATAAACAGATCATCTCTTTTCATCACCTGTTTAACTTTCAATGATCATGTTAGGAACTTTGCCTGTCAACAAAACACCTGAGTGCCTTGGAATGGTGAGATCCCATCTCTCTCTCTCTCTCTCTCTCCCGTGAGGTTGTCAACTGGACACCCATCCTGATTCAGAAGTATTTTGTTAACCTGTGTGCTTGTGTCTGACTATTTTATTGCTGCCCTGATTAACTGAGTCCATGGCATATAAGGGTGTCAACCTGTACATGCTGATTGACCCAGCTGGCTCAGACATGCTCTATTACTCTGTGTGTGTGCATGTGCATGTGTTTGACTGATTTGGTGGCTGGAGGAACCCAGTCCCACAGAAACTGAGTCCTGCAAGATAGCTCCATTGGGGGTGAGGACTTGCAGAAGGGAGAGCTACAGCTCCATGTAGAAACACAAGTAACACAAGCAGCACATAGATAGAATTACAGAGACCCCAGAAACATACACCTAATAAATGAGTGCACCCCAAAGTGATGGGCAAATCTGGTAACACAGTACATCCAACATCATTACTAGCTTGATCACCAAAGCTGTTCAGTCTTCCAAAGGGAAGTGATAGATGATCCTTTTCATTCTCCTACACACATTATCAGAATATGGAGAGTTGCCATTAACATAGCTGACAAACTACAAATATGGGTTTTACTTTGGGTAATGTGGATAAGATGTGTACTTTTGATTTGGAAAAGTGAGCTTTAAGGGAAAACAAGTTGGGGTGGGGTGTGGGAAGGAGATAATGTTGAAATTCCTCCATAAGGCTCTTGCTAGATGTATATTAATTCAGGTTGCCAACCTAAGCTGGACATTGTTGGCTAAGATTTTACAGAGCACTTCCAGTTTAATTTAGAAAAGACAGAGTCTAGAGGGAAGATACAAAATGAGAGTGTGTATGTATTCACAAGTGTCCTTCATTTTCCTTTAACAAATTCTATACCCTTCTCACATTTCCCACTGTAACAGGCAAGATGGTTCCTTTAGGATCACAGTACTTGCTAAGCAGATGCAATTCCAAGATAAAGAAGAAGTATCTGTATAGTTTCCTGTGCGAATACACTTATTTCAGAATATTGTTCCTGTTTAATTAAACACACCTTGAAAATAGCAATAGAGCTTTAAATCTACTTTCATTTTCATCTGAATTAAGTTTCAAGTGTAGACAAGCTGTAAAACTATGTGTAGCTCTTTGAAAACAGATTTCACATTACGTCACGCTGAAGTCTGCTACTAGCATTTACCATATTTACTTGAATACAAGATGAGTTTCCCCAGCCCCTGTGAAGTGGCATGGGGAAAAAAACCCTTCATAGCTAATTGCATACCAGGACATCTCACTAAATACATTGTCTATCACTAAATGTCTGCCAAAAGCAGCATGGGCTCAGCAATTGAAACCAATGATAAAGTTGATTAATGCAGCCAACATTGAGCATGACTGTGAAGCACATGGCTCACACTAGGCAAATATGCTGATGGGAACCATGTCTGCCTGTGTGTGAATGTGTGTGTGCCTGTGTGGCCCTTAAAAAAAAATCAAACAGCTGCTCCCCCAGGAGAGAATGAACACTGGGTATGAAGGTACTGCAATACCAGGCCAGCACTCAGAGGAGAGGCCAAAGCAAGCTTGACATTCACCCCTTGTGCCAAAAGTGCTAATTTTTTTTGGCAGGGGGAGCCCCTGGATCTGTGTGCAGGATGACTGCAGGCTGCCACTGACAGCAAGTGACAGGAGTTTTGCTTTGAACAGTTTGAGGTGCTGTTTCCCAGAAACCCCTGCAGCTTCTCCTTCATGCCCTTAGAAGGGGATCCCATCCCTGCAATTTTCATCTGAATCAGGCAAGAAATGACAAAGTTATAGGCATTTTCATGATTCCCCATTATAGCCTATGGGTGAAATGTCAAAACGTGTCAAAACAGCAAAACAGTTTCAACAAAACGAAACCGAACAGGGCTTCAAAACAGCAAAACAAAACGCTGTCCCTTTGAAAGGTCAAAACGGAAGTTGAAATGAAAAGCTGCTGTTTTGCGTAGCCCTACCGTGCACCTGCGCACCCACACACCCATCACCATTCCAGTGCTGTTACTCATTGTTCTTTTAGAGGGTTTACCTCTGAGAAAGTCAATGCCAGTCTCCTCTCCACCATATGAGGTCTGCCATTTCTTTCCCATTGTCCTCTTCTGTCTTTCCATAGTACCAGTACATTTCACTCAGCCCCATTTTAATACAGTCCTCAACTGTGGGGTCTGAGTGTCTGTTTATGAGCAGGTTCCTGCACTTGACCAAACCACAAGGGGCCCTGACAGCTCGCTTCAACCAGTTCATCTCCTGCTTCAGATATGCCAAAAGTGCTGATGGGAACCTACCATAAGGATAGGTTAATGAGACATATAGTAGTACCCATTAAGTGCAGTTCCCCTTACTGCTGATTCTTTTTCAAGTCATAGTGAGCCACAGCACTGCATACCCAGAATCCCTCTGCCAGCCCCTCTCTCAGCCTGGTGCACATGATTAGTGTTACCCTGCCCTCTGCCAGGTGAAGTTGAATCAGGTTGTCCTGTGCCTCATTCGCTCATTAATTTTTGGAGCATCCTAATGGGAGCCAAAGTGCTGTTCAAAAGTGTGTTTATGGAGCAGCTCTGTTAAAAGTTGCAGTAGTTAAAAAAAAAAAAAAAAGGGTAACATGCATCAACCCTGGATGACCTAAATGTATGGAGATTATATGCAAATTGCTACAGCCATGTTTGATTTTAACATTATTGTTTTCAAATTTCTTCTATACTTCCACCTGCTCAGGGGGAGCAGGGTCTGACAATAAGAGGAGGGGGAAGAGGCTGCCAGGGTAGAGTTGGAGGGAAACAGAAAGCAAAGAGCTACCTGATCCCCCAGATTTATTTTCCCCTCTGTAGCAGTGGGAAGGGGCAAATTCAAGGAAAATCTATACCTGGAAAATTATAACACATTAATAAATCTTCCATATGTAGAATCTAATTGTTGTGGGGAGGGTTGTCTTATAATCCGGGTTGTCTCCTATCCTAGAAATATAATATTTACTCAAAAGTGGGAGGAGGGCTAAGGTTTTAAAATGGTTTTAAGATGTTAAAAACAGGAAAAGGGAAATAATAAAATAACAAATATTACTTGTTTTCCTATGGGAAGTTACAATTTGTGATAGCATGCAAATGGAAGTTTAATAGCTTCTAATAATGAAATCTCAGAGCACATACAAATAAGCCCTGAAATGAGCTAGGAGTCAAAAGCAAGTGTGTTTTTAGATGTTAAAATTGTCAGCAGTAGATCTGATCCCTGGAATGGTGACACACAGCATAATACCCTAAATCTGCCCTGGTTTGCCGTTAGGGAAAGATGATCTACAGATTACAGTGGAGACTGGGAGCCAGGATTCCTGTTTTTAAAGGTGAAAATATGTAACTAGCAACCTCATTGCATAAGAATATAAATGCACACACTTCTATTTCTGACCCTGCCACTGACTCAGTGTATAACCTTAGGCATGTTGTTTCTTTCTCCACCTCAGGTTCCCTATCTCTAAAATGTGCCAGAGATACATGGTCTAATAAAAGATATCAGATTCACCCAAGGAACCTTGTCTGCTTATGTCCTTAGACCAACACGGCGACAACCTGCACCCCCAGAGATACATGCATACCTTTAACAGAGAACTTGATCTACAGATGAAAAATGCTACTTTAGCGCTGTCTTTATGATTAATAAAAGAGAACCCTGGTGAAGCTGTTAAAACAGAAGAGCTGTTTGTGACCTTTGGAATGTATTTCTTTAAACCCTTTTATGTATGTCCAAGGGGAACTGGGGTGGCAGGAGGGCCCCAGGCCAAAAGAGAGCTCCACTTACCTCTCTTAGAGCCCAAAGAGCCGGAGGAAAGGCGCATGGCGAAACCACCGGTGAGGGTGATTAGCCGCGTGTATATCCGGCTGCAGCCGGGCAGCGTGGGTGGGAGACGCCGCCCGGGAGACATAAAAAGTGGCCCCGACGATGCGGAGGGGCAGCTGATGAGTGGAGGCTGGAGTGAGGAGCCCTCACACAGAGGGGATCAGCCACTGCGCCCGGCAGCATGGAAAGCCAGGGGTGGAGCCAGGAGAGGCTGCAAGAGAGTTGGCAGCAACGCCGACAGCAAAGCTGGCAAGTAAGCCGGCTGCAGCGTTGATAGCAGAGCTGGCAGGGAAGCCGGCTGCAACGTCAATAGCAGAGCCGGCAGGGAAGCCGGTTGTAATGCCGGCAGCGGAGTCAGCTGGAAAGCTGGCAGCGACGTCAGCAACAGGGGCAGCAGTGAAGGTGGGAGCAACGCCGACGGGGGATCTAGCAGCTGCATCCGCAGCAGAGCCAGCAGCAGCACCCACGGAGGAACCGGAGGGAGGAGCCGAGAGAGCAGTGTCGGGGCAGGCCGGCGCTGAGACCTAGGAGCATGCCTGTGCGGGAGCCACGGAGAAGAGGTAATAGAGGGGCGAGTCCAACGGGCCCTCGTCAGGCCGCACCAGAGGGCGGATGAAGACCCAAAGTGGGGTTGGACAGTGGACCTTCGTGGGCCACAGCAGCCTCAGGAAGAGGCGGGGTTTCAACAACCCAGTGGGCGAGCCGCCAGGGCGGTGGAACCCAAGCCCAGGGCAATCCATGCGGCCCAGAGGCCAGAGGCACCCTTGCGGGCCTTCTGGCCCAGTAGTTTAGGGGCCTCGGTTATCTCGGTGGTGGGATAGGCACATCACGTCACAGGGTGATTAAGTATAGAGCGATAAGGAGTCTTATTGGAGGCACCAGGTCGGAGGTCCTCGCAGACCATACACCGGGCCCAAGACCCACGCACACAGCTGGCAAGCCGTGGGCAGAAGTTGAGGAAGAGCTGAGGACACCGAAGGGGCCTGAAGATCGGCAGCCCAAGGTGGCGAGTGGCCGGGGTGTAGGGGAGGTCGGAGCCCCGTGAGTGCCCGCTGGGAGGCGCAACGACCCTGGAGGCTGCTCCAAGGGGGAACCCCTCCACCGAGGTAACATCCCAAGTCGTGGCAGGAGAGTTAAGGGGACCCCCTGACGTCAGCAGGGGTAGCCTGTGGGGTCCACCCACGAGCCCAGAACAGACACGATTCCTAGTCCGGGCAAAGGCCGCACGGGAGCGCTTAACTGAACGGAGGTGGGCACAATGTAGTATATAAGTGTGGTTCCTACTAGCTTGTCCACCATTGCCTTCTTCTTTGGCTTTCCAGATAGAGCTGTCTTCTGTGGTCTCTGAGAATCCTGCTTCTAGGTTTAGTTAGAGAGGCTTCCACTGAAGGTCTAGGCACCATATGCAGGTTCCATTGATGATATCTTTAGACATGAGACTCCACAACTTACACAAGCCTCCATTTCATGTGCATGTCCAGCTGCAAGTGGATGGGTCCAATGTGGAGATAAGGAAAATGTTAGGGCTTCCAAATCATCCCCTTTTAATATTTGACATTACCCTAAAATCATAGTCTCAGACACCTAGATGGCACTGTTGCTATCAGAATGCTCCCCAAATGATTCCTTCTGTGACATGAGAACCAAACAAGCAAATGCTCAGACACAGATGTATGCAGGTGCACTGGTTGCCAAAAGCAAAGAGCAGTCAGATGTGTACATGGTGTGCTGAAACAATGATGTTGAGCAATTGATATCTATCAGGACATGTTCCTGTTGTTGTCTGCAGGTGTTTGCTTATCCCTGAAAGAGCAGATCTGCACACATGTACACTGCTCTCAGTTTGTCTGCAACTGTGAAACTGCAGAACAGACCTCAAGCAATAATGAGATTCCCAAGCTCACCTGAGATTCAGGACAGAGTCCATCCCACCAAGCACAGTGGTCCTGAAACAATATGGCACTTAAGAACTTATTTTAACTTTTGAGCCATGAATCATCTCATTGATTTTGAGATAGGATACACAAGTGAAATCACTGAGATGTCTTAAGATCTTGAAGATAAGCCTGTTGGTAATTGCTTTGCTGGATGGAGTGGTAGAATCCTGTAGAATGGGGATGTGGGAAGATCCCCTTGCCGGGTGGCAGCCCATCGATTAGCTTTGAACCCTTTTTGGAAAGCTCATTTAACAAGAGCCATTAGGCTTTTGAAACTTATAGAGATACCTCATCCAGATCTAATCCAACTGTGGTGAGGTCACGCTCGGCCAGCAGCACAGGGACATGTTCAGGTGTCAATGTAAGTCCAGACCCAGGCAGCAATACAGAGCTGCATTCAGGCGAGAGCATGAACCTGTGTTTCTGTAGTTGTGCAAGTTTGGGGCCAGGTGACAGCATGAAGTTGGGGGCATGCAACAACACAGGGCTGCATTTAAATAGCATTTTGGGTCTGTGGGGCTGCCGCTTATGGTAATGTCCGTTGGGATCCAGGGACACTGAATTGTGTGGCAGGCCAGCTGGACTATTGGTGAACTGGAGAGAATTATTCCACAGCCCAAATGTGGTCCACAGACCACATGTTTGACACCCCTGCTCTAAGCAATTATGTAAACTTGAATTTGTTTGACTAGATGAAGATGGCTGAAACTATACCTTAGCATTTTGCTTGCATGTCCCTGGCTGTTAACAAGTATACTACTGGACCTGAATACAAGTACTCTTTACAAAAGAAACAATGTTCCTCTATGGAGCATGAGGATGGGCAAAATATTCTTGTCATGTTATCAAATGAGTATAATCCTTCAGGGACAGGTCCTTAATCTGGCACCCAGCCCTGATGTCTGGGAGTGGTGCTCTATGCTTGCAGTGAGAGGGAGGGAGAAAGGAGGTGTAAAGGCAAGAAACCAAACTACAAACTTTGCAGTATTAGTGGTAGCCACTTGAATCTGTTGGTTGGAATACACCTCTGTGTCTTTACCTGGCCTCTCCTGGGGCTTGGTGGTGAGGTTGCATGGACAACTGGAATATTTTTGCAGTGATGGATACTCTGGCAATATTTTTCACCTTAGTTCACCTGTGTGTTGAAATGGCCTACTTTTGTATATAGGATTTGAGGAACTGTACCTTTAGTAGGCTTTGGCATGAGCCAGTTAGAACTGGTGATGGCTGCATGCAGATTCCCATTATGCAATGCTTATTAATTAGAACTCAAATGAAGAAAGAAGCAGACCTCTGTCAGCTTTCTTGATTCTGAGTGATTATTGAACACTGAAGACTCCAGGAGTAAGCAAGCAATGGGGTGCCAGTGCAAAGGATGAGTCCGAAGGAAGCCTTATTTCTGACAATAGCTAGTTCTGAAGCATTTGATGTCATAGGTTTGAATGAGTTGGCATTGACTCTGAGAGCAAGTATCACACCTGCCTTTTGTGTGGAGGAATTTAAATACGGGTTTTGCAAACAGTTAAAGCAAGTTCAGTTTGGAGCATAGTAACCTTGAAAACATACAGAACATTCAAGCACAGAACTAACTATTCACACAAGATCCTCTAAAAAAAACAGTAAAAACAAATCATTCTGAGTATAATAAGTTTACATTCATTATTGTTTCTTTGTGTTAAACTTTTGCCAGAACAACACCTGCAACCATAACACACATACACATAAGTTACTCAAAAGAAGCACAAGTATTTTCTACAATGGAAACTCTTCATCTGTTTTTAAAATTATGTTGGAGTATTTAAAAAATTGGGATCTAGCACAGACAACTCTGTCCTTCAGGATAAAGAAAGGCATAGAGCTAAGTACGTATGTAAATTATAGATGTTACCCCCTGGCGTTGTGCTGGACTGCTTCCCTGGAACCCTCTGGGACAGCTGAGGAGCTACATCTTGCCTCTTGTGCGGCTGCTGTCCTTAGTGAACAAAATCCTTGCCTTCCTGTCCTAGGGGCCTTATTAAAGACGTTGATTGATCTACAAGGCTCTTTTTTACCTGATAACTTGTTGACAGACACCTAAGTCTATAGTTTTGGAAAGCACTTGCTTTATCTTTTCATTACAAAACATTTTTCTTCTGCTTATGGCACAAGTCTCAGCAAAAGGAGATCTGGGTGGGTATGGACTCACTGTGAGACTAGTCTGGATCTCACTGAAGTCAAGAGAATGGACTTTGGATTGAGCCCTTTTCTGACTAATGACGAGTCACTTTACCTTCTCTTTGTCTCTGTTTTTCCCAGCTGCAAAATAGGAATTAAGGAAATGACTACTCTACCATTTATGTGATTTGCATTTGTAAGTATTGTTGGGCATATCTACACGTTTTGTTAAGGCAAAGCATTAAACTCCAGCGCTTCTCATGCCAGAGTCTATTGCTCCTGGATACCACGTTTACAGGTGTGCCTGGGGCTGCAGCACATTGAGCCGAGTCAGAGCAGCCCTGGCTGGCAGAGAGCCCTGAGGGGGTCAGCTTGCCAGCCCAGGGCTGCTCCCCTTGACTCAACATGCAGTGGAGGGCCTGGCTGGGGCACAAGGGTGCTCCAGTGCAGGGCTAGCTAGCAGGCAGCCCCTGCACTGAAACACACTTGTACCCCAGCCAGTCGTGTCAGTGTCTACACGTGTGGGGCTGCAGAGCAAAAAGACTCTGCAGCAGGATAGCACTTGTATTTACAGGTACTATCCTGCTGCAGCATAAATTAGTTTCCTGCAGCCTAATAGGGCCCCACATGTAGATGCGAGATATTTACTGCCGAGCTAATTAGTCTACTAGGTACATATCTTGTGTAGATGCACCCACTGTGTATCATTTTAATCTATTCATGTTCTTCTGCTGTTTTATTTCATTTGCCATCTCTTTTACTTTTCTCTTGCCTTTCTCATTTTGATTTCACTTTAGCAAGAAGGGGCATGAAGCAAATTTCCTTTAACTAAACAAGTCAGTCAGCATCATGTTTCTGTGTAGAAAGGTTAATCTGCTCAGCATTGGAAAGGTTCATATTTATATACATTTAATCTAAAAGAGAAAAATTTCCTCTTGGAACACCTCCAGCACTGATCCAGCTCAAAATTTTGCATTTCTATAAACCTTGCACTGATCAGGATTCATGACTCTTCTTTTCTTCTGTTTGTTTTTAACATAAATCAAGTATTGAGCCCTCTAGTAGGTGACACTGATTTGTTAGTACAGAGTAATGATGGCTATTTACATTTAGATGGCATCGCTCTTCTTCAAGCACTCAACATTTTTCAGACTGTGTGGTCTCAGCTGCCATGTGCAGCTATTCAGTTACTGCACAACAAGGGGTTTTGCAGGATGATGTTACGTGAAATCCAGGCATCAGATCGTAAGGCTCTAGCAGCCCAAATGGGACAAGGCTTTGCCCTAAAGGAGAAGCAGGGGATTCCCTCTGTGGATGGGAGAATCCCTGGGTGGCATAAATCCAATCCAGCATTGCCAGCTCAACACTGCTTAATCCAACTCTTGCTTAGTGCTTGAGGTTAGCAATCCTTAGCCTCTGGAAGGGGCTGTTCCAGTGGACATTAGTCATGCAGCCTCAGGAGTGGGAGGAAGGAAGGTGGCAGAAACCATGTGCATCACTTCTTCCCAAGCATACTGGACGTGCAGTAGTGTACCTGAGCGACCAGGCTTCCATAAAATAAAAAGGAGGCTCAGTTAGCATCGAGGCACATTAGGTAAGGCACTTCAGTGTGCATTTTTTAACCTGAAGCAGCTAATAAGTAGTTGGAGTGTCTTGGCAAAATGTCAGTCACTGAGATCTTAGAGGCTAAATTTAACAAAAGAATGACCTATTATTAGGAGGCAAAGGGGCTCAACACCTTCCTGTGTGTACAACATTCTGGGTTCTTTAATATCCCCAGAAGCCAAGACTTGATTTTACTATGTATCCAAAAGCTGACAAAAATCAATAGCAGTCCTGTTAGGGCTTTGTCTGTTAAGATTGCAATGCCAGGAGATTTCCCCCCCTCCTCCCCAGCTAAAATATTGGTCGGTATCTTCAGTGTTCATAATACTAATCTATTACAAGCATGGGAGTGAAATGAGCTGGTCCTTTTGTTACCAACTACCCTCCCTCCATAATCTGTGGACCTACACTTGCTATTGTGAACATATTAATGTAGCTTCTCTTCCTAATCATCTGCTCTCCTCATTAAGATATGGGACAGAGCTGAGCACAAAACTGAATAACTTCCCTTCAGAAAGTAAGTTTCCTAAACCACTTAATAATTAGCTGTGCCCTAAGATGTTTAGAGCACAAGAGCTTGTCTTTTTACAGTTGTGTTATTCTTGGACTTCTTTTTCCATTAAGTGTGGGGGGAAAGTTGGGGGGGGGGGAATAAATACTGTTGTAAATTAAACTCTGAAAAGGTTGGGATTTATTTACTCTCAGCTGTGTTTGGAGTCTATACACTATTAGATTCCCTTTTCCTGCCTGTTAAACATCTAATAAATGAAGGGTTGCAGGAAATGTTACAAAGTTTGCATTTCTTGAATAAGTTAAGTGTAGAGGAGAAGCCTGACATTTATTTTACTTCCTGCCCTCATGATTTATACGTGCAGTTAAAATGTCCCAATGCTATATGCAATTTTGACAATAAATACAATACAATAAATACAATAAATACAAACACAACATAACCCAACACAACACAATAAAACAAAAAATACATAGCAATCACGTACAGCCTGAAAACTAGTTCCACCTGCAAGTTTTACTGACTGTGGGGACATATTGGAGAGCACACACAATGGTCCACAATGCACAAAGATGCTAGTGGAAACTAATGAATGCTCCTGATTTTGGTACATTACAATTAGAGGCAAAAACTACTTTAGGCTGGGTAGTGGGGAAGAATAACTCAGATCAGCATACTGCTGCTTGGTGCCTTGACTCTCTCTGACAGAAATGTCAGATGAGAGCAAACAAATCCCTGTTGTATGTGCTGCATCTGTCAGGTTTGATTCTGAGGTGAGGCTGTCTCAGGGACCTGCCCCTGACAAAGGCTTAATTGCAGTCACTATAGGTGTCACTGGAAATAGAACTGGGAAATAGGAAAGACCAAACAGCATTTAGAGAAATGAATAATATCAAGTTAATGAATAAGGAACAAAATATGATGGTCCCAATCTATCACCAGTGCCACTCTGCCAGTTTCAGTGGGCATAAATTGAATGAGTTTGTCCCTTTTATAAAGGACCAGGTTTAAATAGGGGTGTTGCATCAATGGTGCTCAAGCAAAGTCAACCTCCCAGCCCATCTCCCATGGCTTATGCAAAGTGTAGTTAGGTCAGTGGAAGGAACCCTGCTGTTAAAATTCACCTACGTGACTGAAGAGAGAGTGGAATGATTTGCCTGGCCCTGTTGAAGCTATTCCCTTTCCTATCCTGCCTGCCTTTCCTGGTTTATCTCCAGGAGTCACCACAATACTTCTGAAGAGCAAATGCTTGATTCTGGAATGGTCCAGGTTACACTACATGGCAGGTAATAATTTTTCTTTGAGAGGAAGGCAACCCCATGAAGTCTTGAGTAGCCCAAACTATGCAAAAGATAAAACCAGGTCCCGGGCAGGGGAACAGTACAAAGCCACGGCACCAGTTAAATCCTACTGATGCTGCAGAGGGTTGAATTTCAGCCTTCGTGTGACCTGGCCCAGGGGTTAAAGTTTAGCACTAAATTGTCATGATGTAATTTTTCAGGAAGGAAGTGTGCGGGCCGGGAGCGGTCTGAGGTTCTCGGGGGCGCGCGGCGGGCTGTGGCCAGCAGCCCTGGCACGCGGGTCGGGGAATGCAGGCCGGCAGACTAGAATTAGGCATGGACGCTTAGCGGTTGATTAAAGATTATTTTACTTACACCGAAGATGGTCGCGGTGCAGGCAGGAAAACTTGCTTGAGTTGCGGTTACAGACAGAAAAGAAGAGGCGGACTAGAGTTCCTTCCACGTGAACCTCTAGCCCAATCCAGTTGAAGGCTCTAAACACGCGAGCCCGTCGCGTCAACCGAAGAAAACAACTCGGAGAAAGAGCTCTGGATACACTCACACGAAGTTTGCTAGACTCCGTGGAACTTGCGCACAGGGAAGGGGTTCGTTGAGGGATCAGTCGGCGACGGGGAGAGGCCAGAGGTTGATCAGACCCCTATAGCCTTCTTGAGATACACGCTGGGTCCAATAGGCTCCGCAGCGCTTAGAGATCTTCACGAGACGTGAAGTCTCCTCCTGCTGATGGTTGTGGAGTCCTCCAACTTGGGCGGAAACCGCTCAAGCCTCTTATACGGCTAGCAAGCCAATTGCTAGCCGCCACGTGGGAATAATTTAGAACTGACCAATAGTGGGACACAAATTTGCATGCGGGTGGCGGGAACTCCTTTGCACTGGGGTTTTCTCTTTGCAGCTGAGAAATGCACCTTGCAAAGAAAGTTCCTCGTGGCTGGAAATAATTTAGCAGTGCTGAAGCGCACACACACAAAATCACACCCTTGGGTTGTGACAGGAAGGATGAAACTTGAAGCAAAATGCAACTGCCTGTATTGCAGGTTGGCTTTCCTAAAGTTGCTGCTTCCTTTCCTGGATGTGGTAATAGGAGAGAAATCCTACAGGCATTTTTCTTCCAGTCTGTGAGGCCAGAGCCACTATTTAATGCAGAGGTCAGTAATTGAGGATTTATGCTGTTCTTATCCAAGTACCATGTCAGCATAGTGCCTTCACTGCCACTGCTCTGGGCTTGCAACTCAAAATGTCACGTCACCTGATAAAGTAGGTAGCTGCTTATGAAAGTTCATGCCTCTCTCTGACCAGTTAGTCTCCAGGGCATTTTTACACATGTAAGCATCACAGCACCAGGTGCTTTGAAAATCACCCAGTGCTGCAACGCTTGCAATTGTATAAGTGGCAAAATGAGCATCAGTGCTGAGAAAATGGCAGTGGCACGCTTTTGAATTAAAACACCTCAGAGGTGCTTTAGTTCCAAAGGCACTGCTGCCATTTTTTTCAGCATTGACATGCATCTCTCCACTTATACAACTGCACATGGTGCAGCACAGTTCGCTTCAGCTCACGTGCAGAGCAGACTCAATTAATTGAGTTGGCTCTAAAGTGACAGATCTCTAGTGCATCATGGGAAAAAAGTGTGTGTGTAAATGCTCTAAGGTGCCAGCCTGCCCTGCCTTCTGCCTAACTCAGAACGTGTAGAAGCAGGGTTGGGCAATTAGCCAAGGAGTCAGTACTTGCCCACCCTTTTGATTCACAGAAAGTCTGCATCCCCTTTAGTTTGAATTTGTCTGAGCAAAACTGCCCAGTCTTACCTGGTTCAGGTAAAAAAACTTACAGGAATTTGTAATGAGACCTTATATCCAGCTGACATAGGAGATCCTGAATCATGTAACTTGAGGTCAGTCTTCCATTTAATTGATGTAAAGGTTTTCTATGTCATTCAGAATTTCCCTGTATAATAGACTGCAAGTTCCTGAAGGCTGGAACACAAGTTGTAGTGGGGATGATTTGGAGGGTGACACTAGGAAGCTCATGTGCTTGCAGAATTTCGTGATAGCTATGAGCCCACAGTGCACATTATGGCTGCAAGCAGCAGCACTAAAGACCTAATGTGTTCCAGTACAAATAAAGTCTTTTTTTATTGCACAGAGCACTGTGTATGAAACACTCTGTAATCAATACATGGCTGCTTTGGGACAATACAAGATATGGTTTTCAAGAGCTTTTGGGAGTTTACCATCAACTTCAATGAGAGAAGGGTCAAGGTCAAGGCTGAGTGCTGTAGAGAATTTCACCCATGTTGTCCATCCTTTCAGCCTTTAATGTATCAGAATGGGTTTCCAGGATGATTCACTGACCATCAAAGCAACAACAAAAGTATAGTGGATGACAGATGGATTAATTTATTTTGGGTCCTATCTTTCATGGTGATGAAAACATTCGATTCTCTCAGCTTTCTCTTTTCCTTTTCCTCTCCTCCTTACTGTGGCTGGGAAATGCAGAATGAAAAATGTCCCGATACATTTCTCTAGAATGCTTGAAAATCAATCAGTTGTGGGCCATAGTGTTTCACATGATTGGTTTATTGTGCCTATACAACGCACAGGGCTTTGGACCTTGGTGCTTCCTGTCATCCTCTGTTTCACTGATTAATCTGACAAGAAAAACCTTCTGTGTCCCTAAGGGGTAACATGAGGGTACGGCAAACATTTTTTTCCTTTTTGCAATATCTTGTTGGATAAATAACATAAGTAATAGCAAGTGAAAAAGAATGTCCTATTTATATATCCATTCCATTGCTAAGCTCTGTATGCTTACAGGTGAATTTATATCTTTCTGCTAATCCTTTTGACTACGTTTTAATCAACAGACTGCATCTTAAGTGGAAAGGTCCAGTCTAGGTCAGTTACCCAATGTCTCAATCTCTCCCACATAGTTTGCTGAGTATTTATTACTAGATAAGATGCTATTCAGAAATGAGCCTGAGGATCAGTGAAGTATCACTGCTATAGAATTTGCTCAGCTGTTGTGAAGGAAATGTAGGCTATGTTATTTAATGTTTCAGGTCAATTCTTAAAGTCTTGCCTGAAGAGGAAACTGAAGAATGCAATATTACACGGAGGGCAAATGGTGTGGTCCAAGCTGCACACAAATTGACAAAAGCATCTGGAACATAAACCATTTCTTCAAAGTTTACAACTTTCAGTCAAATATTTATATCAAATTTCATGCAAAGCAGATATAAAAATAACGAATATTGCTAGACACCTTTCAGTACTTGATATAGAACATACAGAATGTTAAAGCCAAATAGAAGTTACACAGTTCTGTTTCACCACCTGTGAAAATGCTTTGAGCTTTTCTTATTGAAAATGGATGTTTTCCTTGGTGCATTGAGATCCTGTCATACTGACAGCAAGGAGATTTCCTGGGAATTCCCCCAGTTAGCCTGAACATTTCATTTCATTAAGCAGCCAAAGACATATGCCTTTGAGCATAAGCATGACAATTCAGTATCTCACCAAATTTGCTGAAGGCAGAGACAAGTTTATAAAAATGTGATATTATATATAAAAACCCTATATAATCATTTCATTAATAATAATATGTGCATGGGAACTGAGGTTCAGGTTGGTGGGGAGGGGATAAAACTTGGGATTTTGGTGCCTTTCCATGTTGCAGAAGGAAGTCTGATGTAATGAGAACAAAATTCATCAATATGGTTTGACAGTTATATGACAGCATGATAGCACACGTCCTTGCGAATGGTGAATGCTCTGACCCCTTTCTGGTCACAAATGGTGTCAAGCAGGGCCATGTGCTCGCACCTACCTTCTTCAGCATGGTATTCTCTACCATGCTGTCAGATGCCTTCCAAGATGATGACCTTGGTATGGGGATCAGGTACCATTTTGATGGAGACAGCTTCAACCTGCACAGGCTCCAAACAAGCTCCGAAGTCCAGACAGCCACACTTCACAACTTCCTCTTCTCTGCACAGGCTCACAGGTTGACATGCAACGGTCCACAGACCTATTTTCATCAGCCTGCGACAACTTCAGACTCACTATCAATATGAAGAAGATCGAAGTGATGTTTTAACCTGCGCCTGGCAAAACACTCAGTTAAAGGCCAACAACTGTCAATGGTCAACAAGTTTGCCTATCTAGGCAGCACGCTGTCCTGTGCTGTCCACATTGACGCATGTACATGCAAGGAGAAGAGAACGTATGAGGGCAGCTACACTGCAGCCCTTTTGAGCTGCTGTGCAGAGAGGACATGCCGTAGTTCACTCTGCTGTATTAACTGCATGGTCCAGAGGCAATGTAGGTCTTTGCTGATGGCCAGGGTGCATGCCACTGAGAGTTACACCCTCCAGATGGGTCAGTTGCACTTGTAGGCTGACATGGCATCTTCTTGAAGTTGCAGGTTTTTAGAGCAGTAATGTCATCCCATTGGGAACATGGGGGTCTTGCAATCTGTGGTTATTCAGTTGTCCCACCAACAGAAGGGGCTTATGTGTGAGTCATTTATATGGAAGGAGGTGGCAATGCATTGACCTCAAGGATCAGAAATAAGATTGCAGAATAGGAAATCTGCATTTGTATTTCAGCTTGCAGAATACATGCCCTATTCCTAGATGACTGCCAGAAAGTGTGACACTACTTTGGAGTCTAATTGTTTTAAAGGCTGCAGGCAATACAGTATAGTAAATTGAATTGTCTTTAAAGGTTTTTCCCCACTATTGAAGTTAGGTCACAGCAGAAAGAAGAAAGGATATACACGTCTACACTGCATATTTCTTTGAAGTGAATATTGAGCTTGGGAAAGGAGCTGGATCAACATTGCTAGTGTCCCAGTAATAGATGCCTTTCATTTAAAGGGTTGTTTCTTTTGGGGAGCATTTAGTCTCTTTCCAATCTAATAATTTCCTACTGTCTTTTACTCCTCTTCTCCTCATTATGAGAGTCTTCAGAGTCCCCAGTTTGAAGGTGAAAATCTTGTTATGCCAGTTACTATTCAAACATAGAGGTAGACATGGTCTTTTTGCTGAGGAGAGCTAGAAAAACACCAGACTAACTCATTTTGCCTATGACCTTTTCCCCACTGGAATTTGTATCCGGATTTTAAGAGGTGAAAGATGAAGTACAGCACACTGCCTTGCCATGCATCTTTTAATGCAGATGATCAGATAAAGAGAAATGAGTGCAACAATGCTGTATATGAAGAAAACCATCCTTGAAGTGATGTTTCAAAGGAGCTTAGAGACTATGTATTTGCTGAGAGAAAACCCATAGGTGTCTACGCTGTTTACATTATCTTTTGCCCTCATTTTATCCTGAGTATTTTCAAATCACATAATGGTCTCAGTTTTGCAGGTGCTGCCTTCTAGCTTTTGATGCTGAACAGATTCTGAGTAGAATGATTTTTGTGATGTAGGCCTTAGAGCATGTGTTTCCCCCCCGAGTAGACACTGCAAGTAGTATGTGAAAGATTACTGCTCCTGACCACCTGAAAATTCAATGTCAAGCACCACTGAGCAGCATTTCTTATGTGTTCAAAAAAATGCAAAAGAATCATTACAGACATGGCTGGTGGGGGGGCTATCTTTTATGAATTAACTGTATAGTTGGAAAATGCTGCCCTGATCTTGTCCTACAGTGCATGAAAACTCAACTCTAGTAGCTCAGCCCTGTTTCAAACACTTTTTGGGGACATTGGCATGGTGCTGAATGAGAGAGGAAAACTGACTCCGCATAGCCAGTGAGCCTGCTTGGTGGTTTATTTTATTAATTTATTGTTCTTTGGGGCAGTTATTCAAAATCCCGTAGGTTGCCCAGTTATTGAAAGAAGCAATGCAGGGAGCATAAGCCTGGATTTAAGAGCCTAAAGAGATGCTCTCTAAGAATGCCTCCTGCCTCCCACCCTTTGTCTCTTTGTCCATCTGAATGGTCTAACTACAGATATGTATGTACTTCTACAGATATGTATGTTGAAGCCTTTGTGGGGGCTTCTACAAAGACTGGCAGTCTAGTGGATTAGGGCCATACCTTGTAGCTACGGCTTTTAGAAACATTCTCCCAATGTGCTTCCTTGATTGCAACATGGCTCCAATCTGCTGAGGACCAAGCTGCAGCAGGTGGTAGAGACAGTTCACTACATAGGCATCTCCGGCTTTGCACTCTGGAATGTCAAGAGCCACTATGGAGACTTAAAGGATTGGTCATGACCTGAAAACGCCCCAGCCCCTGACCTTAGTAAAGCCTAATTTTATTAGCAAGGAATGAACATCTCTAAATATTGTCTTCCTGCTGGGATCTATTTGCACAGTTTAACAGGATTGTCCTACATGGATAACACGGATATTTGTCCAGCTTGCTTGGCAGCTATGAAAGTGAATGATGGGTGAATCTGTTCAGAGCCCTCAGACTCAAGATAGCTATCACACACAGATTCTTCTTGTGGCATTTGTTTGCAAGGGCCACACATGGAGATTGTGACCTGGTAACACATAGGCTGCCAGAGATAATGACAGAGCAACTGGTACACATGAGGCATTGCTTAAAAAAAGAGACTGAGCTAAGAGAGAGAGCACCCTATGCAAGTGTTACTGTGCTTTGAGCAGCTGAGGTTGGGATAGGCGACAGGATAGGACACCATCAGGATTACCGTGCTTAGAACCAAGGGCTGACTGAGTTATTACAGGCTGTACCTAGTAGCCAGCTCTTTTCACTTGACCCACCATGAGTTTCCAGTAAAATGGTGAGATGCTTTAAGGCTTAAGGAAATTGCACATGTGAGGATGTGGATTTTCTTCCCTGTTTCTAAGAAGGAGCTTGCAATGAATGAGATAAGTGTTAATGGAGGGGTCAATCTCACTGCTGTTCATTTCTAGCCAATTCATTGGGGGGGGGCATAATTGGACCAATATATATAGAACAAAATGGGTTATCCCATCCCAAATTACCCTCCTGCTAGCTGACACCAACCCAGACATAGTGGGGCTCACTGAAACGTGGTGGGACCCAACGCACGACTGGGCAGTGAATATCAAGGGCTGTAGGTTGTACAGGATGAATAGGACAGGGAGGAAAGGTGGGAGTGTGGCGCTGTATGTCAAGGAGAAATACACATCCTCAACGAGTAGCATGGGGTCAGAGGAGGGGCACACTGAAGTGTTCTGGGTTAGAATACAAGGAAGTCGAGGGGAAAGGGACTTAATGGTGGGGGTCTACTACAGGCCACCCAACCAAGGGGAAAAGCTGGACCGGGAATTCTTAAGTCAGCTCATGGAGGTAGTTAGGTCAAAGGACGTGGTCATCATGGGTGACCTGAACTTTCCAGATATCTGCTGGGAGGAGCAGTCAGCCAGGTCTGACCGCTCACGTAGGTTCCTAGCCGAGATACAGGACCTCCATCTAACCCAGGAGGTACACAGTGCCACCAGGGGAGACGCCTTGTTGGATCTGGTCTTGGCCACGGGGGACGACCTGGTGAGGGGTCTGCAGGTGCTCGACCACCTGGGTGACAGTGATAATCGGCTGCTGGAATTCACCATCCAGCGCAAGGTGGCAAAGGCCTGCAGTAAGGCAGCAGCCCTGAACTTCAGGAGGGACGATTTCAATGAGGTAAGGAGAATAGTTGGGGAGGCACTGAGGTCCCGGAGGGGAGAGGAGTCGGGTTTCCAAGAAGAGTGGTTATTTCTTAAGGAGATGATCCTCCATGCCCAAAGGGAGGTAATCCCAGCACGGATCAAAGGGGGCAAGAGGGCGCAAAAGCCCTCATGGCTCACCAAAAGCATACGGGAACATCTCCTAGCTAAAAAGGAGTGTACACCCAATGAAAGAGAGGGGCCATCACCAGGGAGGACTATACCTCTATTGCTCGGGACTGTAGGGGGGCAGTCAGAAAGGCCGAGGCAGAGATGGAACTGGGACTAGCTACCTGGATCAAGGACAACAAGAAGTCCATTTTAAATACATAGGAGGTAAAAAGAAGGTACCGGGTAATGTGGGGCCTCTGCAGGACACACTAGGAAATCTGGTCGTCGCACCAGACAGCAAAGCTAACCTATTTAACAATTTATTTGCCTCCATTTTCTGAGCAGGGACCAGGTCACCCCCTGCACCGGGACCCCCATAGGACACAGGGGAGACGCACCCAGGCCTAGGGTCAGCAAGGACTTAGTCAAGGAACTTCTGGAGGGACAAGACTTATTTAAATCAGCTGGTCCTGACGATCTCCACCCCAGAGTGCTGAGGGAATTAGCAGAGGTCATAGCAGGACCCCTGGCATGGCTTTACGAGCACTCATGGTGCTTTGGTGTGGTGCCAAAGGACTGGAAAAGGGCCAATGCGGTTCCCATTTTCAAAAAAGGGAGGAAGGAGGACCCAGGAAACTATAGGCCAGTTAGTCTTACCTTGATCCTGGGGAAGCTTTTTGAGACAATTATCCTGGTGCATGTCCATTAGGGGCCAGCAGGGGAGATTATGCTTAGGGGCAACCAACATGGGTTCATTAGAGGCAGGTCCTGTCAGACCAACCTGGTGGCCTTCTACGACCAGGTCACAAAAGCTTTAGTTGCAGGTGTAGCAGTGGATGCAGTCTTTCTGGACTTTAGGAAGGCCTTCGACATTAGGACTTTCTGGACTTTCTGGACTTTAGGAAGGCCCATTCTCATTAAAAAACTAGGAGACTGTGGCATCGACACCTACACAGTCAAATGGGTCACTAACTGGCTGGAGGGTCACACCCAGAAAGTGGTGGTGGACGGCTCATTTTCGACCTGGAGGGATGTGGGCAGTGGGGTTCCCCAGGGCTCGGTCCTCGGACCCGCGCTGTTCAACATCTTCATCAGCAACTTGGATGAAGGGGTAAAAAGCACCCTGTTTAAATTTGCAGATGACATTAAGATGTGGGGAGAAGTGGGCAAGCTAGAAGAGAGGAATAGGCTGCAATCGGACCTAGACATGTTACAGGGGTGGGCGGATGAGAACAGGATGGGTTTCAACACTAACAAGTGCAAGGTACTGCACCTGGGGAGGAAGAACCAGCGGCACAGCTACAGACTGGGGAACTACCTTCTTGTTAGTGCAGAGACAGAAAAGGATCTTGGAGTCATCATTGATGCCAATATAAACATGGGCTGACAGTGTGGAGACGCGGTCAGGAAGGCCAACCGTACCTTGTCATGCATCCACAGATGCATCTCAAGCAGGTCCAAGGAGGTGATCGTCCCCCTCTATGTGACACTGGTCAGGCCGCAGTTGGAGTACTGCGTCCAGTTCTGGGCGCCGCACTTCAGAAGGGATGCAGACAGCATTGAGAGGGTACAGAGGAGGGCCACCTGCATGATCAGGGGTCAGCAGGGCAGGCTCTACAAGGAGAGGCTTTGGGACCTGAACCTGTTCATCCTCCACAAGAAAAGGCTGAGGGGGGACCTGGTGGCCTGTTACAAACTAGTCAGGGAGGGCCAGTAGGCACTGGGGGAGTCTCTGTTTCCCTGGGCACTCCCAGGAGTGACTAGAAATAACGGTCACAAGCTGGCAGAGGGTAGATTCAGGCTAGACATCAGGAGGTGCTACTTCACAGTCAGGGCAGCTAGGATCTGGAACCAACTTCCAAGAGAAGTGATGAAGGCTCCTACCCTGGGGGTCTTTAAGAGGAGGCTAGATGAACACCTTCCCGGGGTTGTTTGACCCCAGTACCTTTCCTGCCACGGCAGAGGGTCGGACTTGATGATCTGCTCAGGTCCCTTCCGACCCTACCACCTATGAAACTACAAAACTATGAAATTGGCCAATCAAAGAAGTCTAACAGCAGCTGAGGTCACTGTCATGCAGAGATATGAGAGTGGGTCTCATTTTGCAACTCCCACAGTCAACAGGAGGTTGGAGTGCATTTTATTGCTTAACTGCTACTCCATCTAGGTCACGCAAAGTATGGTGGAGAAGGCAAAGCAAAAGGATCTCCATTCCTTTGGACTGTGATCACTGAATCTTTTATATCCGTTCCACAACATGGGCATTTGGATCTCATTTCAGTGACAGTAGTAGGGAACACAGTGCCCTGTTTGCAGTAATAGGTACTGATCAAAAATGAGGATAACCAACTGGTGCTAACCTGGGACAGTGCTTAATAAGTATAGGTGACCTTTTATTTTTTTCTATTTGGAGAAAAGGCTTGGCAAAAGATGGCTTTTTGAATGATTCAGTCATAGTATCATAGTAGCTAGGGTCAGGAGGGACCTGATCAGATCATCTAGCCTGACCCCCTGCCACAGGCAGGAATGAATGCTGGGTTCACAAGACCCCAGACAGGTGATCATCCAATCTCCTCCTGAATTTGCCCAAGACAGGGGCGAGGACCACTTCCCTGGGAAGCTGGTTCCAGATTTTGGCCACCCTAATTGTAAAATATTGCCTTTTGATCTCTAACCTAAACCTGTTCTCCATCAGCTTATGACCATTGTTCCTCGTCACCCCAGGTGGTGCTGGGGAGAAAAGGGCTCTACCTATTTGTAGTTGATCTCCCCTGATGAGTTTGTAGGTAGCCACCAGGTCCCCCCTCAGCCTTTTCTTGCTGAGGCTGAACAGGTTCAGGTCCCTCAGTCTCTTTTTGTAGGGCCTGTCCTGCTGCCCTCTCACCAAGTCAGTGGCCCTCCTCTGAACCCTCTCTAGGCTGGCCACATCCCTTTTGAAGTGCGGCGCCCAGTACTGGACGTAGTACTCCAACTGCGGCCTGACCACAGTCACATAGAGGGGGAGGATCACCTCTCTGGACCAGCTTGAGATGCACCTATGGATGCATGACAAGGTATGGCTGGCCTTGCTGGCCCTGCTGATCTGGCATTGGCGGCTCATGTTCATCCTGGAGTCAATAATGACTCCAAGATCCCTTTCCGCCTCTGTGCTTTCAAGAAGGAAAGTCCTCAGCCTGTATGTATATTGAACCCCATCCTATTCTCGTCTGCCCACTTTTGTAGTCTGTCTAAATCTATTTGCAGCCTCTCTCTCCCTTCAAGTGTGTCCACCTCGCCCCACATCTTAGTTTCATCAGCAAACTTGGACAGCGTGCTTTCCACCCCCTTGTCCAAGTCGCTGATGAAGATGTTAAACAGTGCAGGCCCAAGTACAGAGCCCTGGGGTTCCCCACTGCTCACATCTCGCCAGGTTGAGTACAACCCATTCACCCCTACTCTCTGGGTGCGCCATCAGCCAATTTTTTACCCATCCAACTGTATAGGCATCAATGCCACAGTCGCTTAATTTATTGATGAGGATGGAGTGAGAGACAGTGTCAAAGTCATTAGTGTCAAAGTCGTTTTCATATTTTTTGAATAAAGCAGAAACTTTAGGCTCCATTTGAAACAAATATTTTAGCTTCATTATTTTGGTTTCCGCCATTTCTCTCTCGCTCTTTCTCATTTCTTTTCACTTTCTAATGGGGGGGGGGAGGGGGAGGGGAGGGAGCGTGGGGAAGAAAGGAGAAGGAAAAAGAAACAGAAAAATTACAAATCATTTATTGCATTGAATCCCAAATGTTTTGCTTTTTTTCCATTTTGGGGGGGAAAATTTTTTTTGGAATGTTTCCTATTTCACGTGTTGTAAGTAGCCTGGTTATCATTACCTAGCATGGTAAAAGGAAAGATAGATCACAAAGACTAAAAGGAAAGATAGATCACAAAGACAAAGTAGTGGATATATGTCTTATGAAATCACTCCTGCCTCTACTTTTACAGATTCTTCTTGTCCCGTTTCTCAGGTACCCTTCCTTGGTGCTTCTATGCAAAGGGTTGGGTAAACTGCCCCAAGTTAACCCTTTGCTCATTAGGAAGCATCTAAAGCCCTGCTCTTTCTCCCAGTGTATAAAGCAGAGAGAAGCCTATTCCCACACACTTATCTGAACAGTTCTGAATTCAGGGGAAGTTTGGATTCTGATCTGAGCATTAGGCAGAAGCTCGTTGCAGATATTAATCTTTTTGGTTTTTTTCTTTTACTATTAAATCTGTCTTTCCTCCTTGGTCTAGTTCCTATCACTGATTCCTAGTATTTCACTATACAGGCAGTCCCTGGACTTATGACACAATCGGTTTCTGAAAACCATGTCTTAAGTCGAAACGTCGTAACTTGGAACCAATTTTCCCATAGGAAACAATGTTATAAATGGGTGATTGATTCCTGAACCAAGGCCCAATACCCTATTTTCACCAAAAATACCCCAGAATTTTATACTCAGTCAATTATAGATGAGTAATATAGCTACATTCATGTATTTATATTGTAAATAGCAATTATATTGATTTGGAAGGACCTCTTTGTGGTGACTTTGCTGGACTTTTTGAGGGCTCTTGGTTGGACTTTTTGAAGGGTTCTTGGCTGGAGTCTTCTCAGGAGTCTTGGCTGCAGGTTTTTCTGGAGTCTTGTCTGCTTTCTTAAAGAAAGTGTCCAAGGAAGTTTGGACAAATGTCCTCCAGGGAGATGGGCGACATAGCAAACTTGTTTGCTGGCATGGCATGGTGTCAGATCAAGCCTTGTAAAGCTGAAACTGACGTCAGAAAGTCGAAATATGGTGTCAATTTCCAAATGCCGTGAGTGCCGTTCATTGCAACTCAAACCATCTTAAGTCGAGGACTGCCTGTGTTCAGATTTCTGGATGTGGCTATCCTATAACTCACTCTAGTGGATTTGAGAAAGAAGACACTCAAAGCAACCCATGCAAACCATGCACAGTGAGTTAAATGCCTTGCTTCCGACTGAGCTCCACAGACTGAAGACAAAGGTGGATTTAAGTCACAATTGAACCACTCATCTTTTTTACTCTGACACATGTCTGACTGGTCTATAGACCAGTGAGAGAGAAATTCAATATAAGACCTTTTCAAACCTTAAGCTTCCAGTACAAAGGCTGTTTGGTGTTTGGTTATTGGTCATATAGATTCTTAGCTCAAAACTGACAGTTCATATTGCAGTTGTCAGTTGGAAACCAGCTTCTAAAGTTTCCTACCTCAGCTGAATTTAAAGGAAAGATGAAACAAAGTGCTTTGATACTGGCCACCATGTGGAAAAATGTTCTCCTTTCTGTTAAAAAAATTAATCAAGTATCCTTAAATCATGAGATTATTATCTCATGAGATCATGAGATGATTGACCTAATAAATGTGGGGTTCCTTTTATTTTCTCTCTGTTTTAGGAGCCTTTACAGTCACTCAAGGACCTTGTTACATGTTTCATTGTGAGCTGCATGAATGTTGATTGGGTTAGTGCTATCTTGCAGTCACACCTTCATTTTGAGTGGCACATCTGTGAGGAGTGGCCACACCCTCATGGAACAAGATTTGGGTTATGAGGATCAAGAGATAATGCTGTTCTGGAGTGGCATAACTTTGAGCTGCATAATGAGTGCTCTAAACCACTTAAAGGTGTTAATGTGTGGACAATCCAGGGGTTAAGAGCTCCAGGAGCTGCCTAAAATTAATGTGTGACAAGGCCTCAAGTCATGTTTTCAAGCTTATACAGTGACAAGGGTTAGGAACATACATTTTAAAAATGAAAACAAATATTCTTATACACTCACAGGATTACAGGAGCTGGGGTTTTAAGCAAGCAACAAAATATTGTGGTCTCTCTGCTGGCAATACTTGCTTGTCTCCCACTGTCAGCCTGATTCTGAAGTCCTTGAATACCTGACAGCTAATGTCCTGCAGTGCTGCCCTATAAGTCCTGTGGATAGACAGCCAATGCATTATTTTCCTCTCAAATCATACAAGAGATTAAATTAAAAATCATATTGTGGTTCCATTCTTTCTAATCCATTGCCATTCTACCACACTCCCTCCGTTTTCTGCTGCCCCTGCATCCCATTAGGAGACTGCAGTTGTTGAGATCTCAGTGCTCGTTTTCTTTTTAGTCAATGTATGTGTTTGTCAATTTATACCCTCATTCAATTGTAAAATTTGCATGCAGACAAATACATCACAAGTTTCTGTTCTTCCCCCCTCCATATTCTTGAGAGTAAATCTCTCTTTGCATCTTCCCTTTGCAACCTTTCTATACATGCATGTGGGCAATGGGAACACAAGAGGGCAGCAAAGAGGTAGAAATGAAAAACTGGGAGGCAGCGGCTGAGAGAAAGCACTTTTTTGTTCACGGAAAATCAGTTGCTGCTTTGTGACTTGTGACATTCAGAATTTAAAATTGAAATAAAAACCTGAAAGTTTTTTTTTCCACCCTGTGGTGAGAGAAAATCCTAGTGTGCTGCTTTTTCTTTGTTGCCACCCATGTAATTTTATTGTAAGTTTGGAAATAGTTTGGTTGAGGGTTTTTTCCCCTTAAACCTTCATTGCTTGAAGTCATGTTATTTCATGGGAATCTCAAATTTCATTTTAAAAAGAGCTCCTAGCTCTCATAGTTGCAGAGAAAACATTACCCAACACATTAAACAGGCAAATAAAAAGAATGTATCATTTATTCCCAGGGTCCTGACTGCTCTCATTTCTCTGCCTTCATAGCACAGTGAATACCCAGGGGCCAGGATCCACTGCTATGTGTGTTTTTGTATTTTGAAAGCTTAGAGTTGGCAGTATTGTCTCCTCTGTATTTAAGATCCACTGCTGAAGTGGACTTTTCATTTGGTGCAAATTGACACACACTAAAGAAACCCCTCTGTTTCTGGGTGAATTTGATGCTCATCCATGTTGCAAGTGGGAACCAAGCAAAATGCTGGTGGGGTTCTGCAGTTGCGTCAAAGTATGTTGTTACCTGACCAACAGCACATGCTCACTGACATTTCAAACCAAGAAGCTCAGGTAATTCTGCCACTGAATTTTTCTCTTCTTTACCTGTTAAGATTAGATCCAACATATGGACCTTCCTGATTGCTTATTAGGGCTCTGAGAAGATTCGGGTGCTGATTCCGTGAAGATTCAGCCCAATTTGGTGGCTGAATCTCCAAATCTGAATGGAGTCAGGGGACCAATAAAAAGGTCCGAATCAATTCGAAGCTCCCCAAATCTTTGGAAAAGATTTGGAGAGTTTCAATGATTTGGGCAGTCCCCCTCCTTTGCAACAGGGAGCTGGAGCTGGACGTGTAGCTAGTAAGTAGGGGCTGGAGGAGTGGGGGGACTCCAGACCTCAGCCTGCCGGCCTCTGCCCGTTCCCTTAGCCCCCCCATGGCTGCCCAGCCCGCTCCAGCTCCCGGTGCTTTAACAAAAAGCACTGGGTGCTGCTGGCAGAGGGGCGATCCCCGCTGCTCCCCACTGCCCCATGCTGCATGGGGGAGATCTGCCATGAGCCCCGCAGCCTCTCCCTGCTCTCCCAGCCTCCCCACCACACCTGCTCCAGCTCCAGCTCCAGCCCTTAAAAAAAAAAAAATGAAAAAAACCCCAAACTCACCAGCTCCTGCAGCAGCCTCAGGGCTTCAGGGGGTTCATGCAGAGCCCCCCGCATGGCATAGGGCTGTGGGGGGCAGTGGGGATCGCCTCTTTGCTGGGCAGGAACTGGTGACCGGAGGGTTTGGTGCGGAGGGGGTTCATTAAAGGGCTGGAGCTGGGGCGGGCGGGGCATCCATAGGCGGGGCTGGGACAGTGGGAGAGGGATCAGGGGGGCTCATAAAGAGCCCCCCACACAGTGTGGGGCAGTGGGGGACAGCAGGGAATGCCCCCCTGCCCAGCAGCACCCCGTGAATTGGGGCTTTTTTTTCCAAGTGCTGGGAGCTGGGGCCAGGCTGGGCAGACATTGCCAGGCTGCAGGGGATGGGCCTGGCTGATCCAGAGATTTGGCTGAATCAACTTGGCACAGTGATTCGAATCACCAGATCGAATCACTGTCCCCTGAATCGGCCGAATTCGAAGCAAATACTAGCCATGTTGCACAGGCCTATTGCTTATCCTTTGCTGCACTTCCAAAGCTGCAGAGCAGGTGGGCTGCTTGTAGCCCTCCTAATTTGGTGTGTTCCCTAGGCTCTCCTCATTATGTAGGATGGACAGGAGGAGATCATGTGAGTCAGGAGCCAGATCAGTGAGTCATCTTAGAACTGCATAAAATGTTTGGGTCAGGACAACTCTCTTCCTTTCTGCTTGGGACTAGCTGTCAAATTCTGATCCTGTTTCCACTGTGTAAATGTGGAGTAAGGCTATAGACTTCATTACAGTTTCTCTGGATTTATGTCGGACGAGGAGTTTGCAATAACTGGCAACCTCTGATTTTAAATAATCCCCAAGCCATGTTGGAAAGCTCAGCTGTACACAGATGTCTCATTCAAGGCTGCCAGGCCAACAGGAAGAAAAATAATGGATTTTATGTATTCCAAATAGCAGGCAGTTTACTCCCCACACCTACCACTTCACTGACACCCCCACGGTTCTTTGTCTTAGTGAAGTCACATTTTAAATTCCCCACTTTCCTTTTAAGCACAGTCTGTGAGACCCTCCCTGTTCCTTTCCACCAATCTTACTTCTCTTCTGTCATTGTAGGATCTCATTTCCTGATGCTCAGTCCCTTCAGGCCTGACCTACTACACAGCTCCTGGCATAATTACTCTTATTGATTGGGGGATTTTTTTGGCCACATTTTGGCATTGTCCTTATCCTAGTCATACACCCACTGCTAGGACTTTTCTGCCTTTATAGCACAGTGGGCACCCATCTACACATGAATTTACTGCGCAGTAACTTACTGCACAGTAAGTGGATTTTAGGCCGGCATCTACACATGCAGCTGTTAAAGCATAGTGACACTGTATGTGGACTGACTTGGATTAAAGTTAGTCCCAAATCAGTCCAGACACACAGTGTTACTGTGCAGTAAGGCATGTTATTGCGCAGTAAGGTGTGTTACATGTGTGTTACTCCACAGTAACAAATCGGGCATAAGTTGCCATAGTTACTACACAGTATGGGTATGCACATGTAGATGTGTGCCCATACTGCACAGTAATTTTTGGTTACTGCACAGTAACCTAAATTACTGTGCAGTAAATGTGCATGCGTAGATGCACCCAGTGAGTACCATTTAATTAAACATGGACTAGAATCTACTTTGCTGTAAATCCACTGCTGTCAGGGGAGCTTCTCTGTATTCACATTGGTATAAAGGAGAGAAGAATCTAGTTCAAGCACTTGAATATCTTATTGATACTTTGGTCTCATATACTGCTATCGTGCAAGGATGTTAACAAACACATTGCCCTGTTTACCTAGCAGTGAGGTGGCTATGGTGAATAATTGCCTGAAGTCATTTTATTGGATTTAGTAGTTTCTCAGTAGGTGCATCTGCATGTGCAGTTAGCACAAAGCAATAAAATCTGGCACAAAGCAGCTCCTGGGTGCAGCGTATACATGTGCACCGCAGCAGTTAGAGCCATGGTGGAGCAGCTCTGGGCAGGCAGCAGTCTCAGGAGGTCAGCCCTGGGCTTTGGGTTATGACGTTGGGTGGTGAAGGGACTGGCTGGGACAGAAGAGTGCTACCTGGCAGGCAGCCCCTGCACTGTAGCACCCATGTGCCCCAGCAAAACCCAGTCATCGTCTACATGTGTGTTGGGGCAGTGTAAATTACGTTGCTATAGGATAGTACTTGTCCTGGAGTTAATTAATTTTCTGTGCCTTAAAACGGGCACATGTGTAAATGGTGATGCTTTACTTTGGAGCTAATTACTCAACTCTGCAGTAAAGTGCATGTATAGATGCACCCAGTGCTGCCAATCTAAGGGGAGACTCATTTCCATTTTCAGTAGAAATCATAACACATTTGTATGTTTAGAAGGAGCAGTTCCCTGCTACTACAATCATAGCCTGTCACACAACTCTGCCATGTACTTCTTTCCTCACTTGAGTTTCCACTCCTGTTCTGATCTGTGTCAACACTTCCATCTCCCCCCTACGCCCCCCACTTCATTGATACACTTCAGTTCTGACCCAGGTTGCTTAGTTGCTTCACCAAAAGCTTCCTGTCACAACCCAAGGGTGTGATTTTGTGTGTGCGCATTTCGGCACTGCTAAATTATTTCCCACCACGAGGAGCTTTCTTTGCAAGGTGCATTTCTCAGTTGCAAAGAGAAAACCCCGGTGCAAAGAAGTTCCCGTCACCCGCATGCAAATTTGTGTCCCACTATTGGCCAGTTCTAAATTATTCCCACGTGGCGGCTAGCGATTGGCTTGCTAGCCGTATAAGAGGCTTGAGCGGTTTCCGCCCAAGTTGGAGGACTCCACAACCATCTGGAGGAGGAGGACTTCACGTCTCATGAAGAACTCTAAGCACTGCGGAACCTAATGGACCCAGCGTGTACCTTAAGAAGGCTATAGGGGTCTGATCAACCTCTGGCCTCTCCCCATCGCCGAACGATCCCTCGACAAACCCCTTCCCTGCGCGCAAGTTCCACGGAGTCTGGCAAACTTCGTGTGAGTGTATCCAGAGCTCTTCTACGAGTTGTTTTCTTCGGTTGACACGACGGGCTCGTGGTTTTAGAGCCTTCAGCCAGATTGGGCTAGAGTTCGTGAGATTAGAACTCTTGTCCGCTCTTCTTTCCTGTCTGTAACTGCAACTCAAGCAAGTTTTCCTGCCTGCACCGCAACCATCTTCGGTGTAAGTAAAATAATCTTTAATCAACTGCTACGCGTCCGTGCCTAATTCTAGTTCGCCGGCCTGCATTCCCCGACCCGCGTGCCAGGGCTGCTGGCCACAGCCCATGGCGTGCCCCCGAGGGCCTCGGACCACTCCCGGCCCGCACACCACCAGCAGCAGTGATATATAGAAGTTCCATAGCATCTTTCATGTTTGGATTCTGTGGAAACATGAATTCATCCCCACAACACTCCAGTATAGCAAAAAGCAAGAATTAAACCTCCTCCACTGATACATACCCTGTGGCTCTTTTGTCTTTTTAAAATGATAAATTATTCTTTTTCATAAGCAATTTGAATGCCTAGTGGAGTAGATTTAATCCATTGGTGGTCACCCTTCCCCTGCATCTTTTCTCTTGTGCTGCAGAGAGGAGGATGAAAACCAATGGCTGGAAGTTACAGCAAAGTAAGCTAAGACTGGATAACCAGAAAAACTTTTTCATTGTTAGAATAGTGGGGCAGTGGCATAGACACCCAGGGAAGGTGTGGACTCCCCATCACTGGAGGAGTTCAAGAAGAGGTTGAACAGCCACTGGTCAGGGATGATCTAGGGGTACTGATGCTTATGTTCTGCTATGGGGATTTCCAATGCTTCTGGGCTCTACTGGTTGCTCTTCCCATCCACTCTGCCCCTCTGCTCCAAGTCAGACTGATTGCCACATTTGAGGTCAGGAAGAAATTTTACTTCCTAGTTGGATTGGTATGGACTGTGGGGGCCTTCCTCTGTAGTGGCCTTCCTCTGTAGTGGCCTTCCTCTGATTGGCCTTCCTCTGTAGTGAGGAATGTGCCCCCCTACCTAGGATGTCTTGAGCATATATTGACAAGCTTTTATAGAAGCAGTGCATTGGCTTCTGTGGTTCTCCTGCTTTACCTATGGCAGATTAGGGTGTTAGTTCTATGTTGTGTCAGGGTTGACGTTAGTCTTGTGCAGAGTTTAGATTATAGATTGTAAAGGATGGTTTGGGTAGGGAAGATCTTGCCTCAGGTAGGGGTTGGACTAGATGATTTCTGGAGGTCCCTTCTAACCCTACTGCTCTATGATTTCATGATTCATGTATGCATAGCCTGAAAGCTACTGAATCCAGTACCTGCTCCTTACACCTAAAATGATGGGTCTAAGACCATTTATGTTCTGTGGGCTGCTCTACTGAGTGACAAAACATGGGCTTTTCATAGGCTGAGCCAATAGGAATTCTGTTAGACATGCACCATGCCACAGCCTCCTTGATGTGTGCTAGGATAAGGAGGCAGGTGTTGGAAAAACAGATCCACCAGATACATGTGAATATTCAGCTATCAGCCTTTCCATCTAATTTATCCCAGCTATTTTAGTCTCTATGGAGTCTGTTTTTCTCTCCAGCACTGCATCCTCCTGCTTAATTATTTTCTTTCCTGCTTTGTCTGCATTGCACCAGATATTGTCTTTTGGTCTCTTAAGTGGACCTAATTGTTCTCTAGCTGGATTCCTCTTGCGTTCTTCCAGAAGATGTAGTCATGTGATGTTATGCAGGTTCTGTCCACAGTGGAATTTTTGGTACTGGTATCACTAATAGCTATGTAAGAATGATAACAATATCTACTGAAGCTGACACAGCCATTACTCTAGCACATACGTCTGGGATGATAAAATTGTATTTGTCACTCTCTCAAAAAGCACAGCTTCCCTCCACTGATTACTTTTCAGGAATGGCATGTTTGACAAATAGGAAGAGTTAACTGAAGCTGCAGCCGTCACTGAGCCTGTACACACAGCCCAGCACAAGGTGCTGAACCTCAGGGAGTTTGTTGGCAGTACTTCAGATCAGAACATAAAAGTGCTTTTCCTGGACAATTGGTTATATGGTTGTTATATTTTTGTATGTGGCATATCCTGGAAATAGACACGCAAGTCAACGGCATTGTGTGTAGCGCACACCCAGCTTTTTACTTATAGTGATGTCATATTTCAGCTATCATTGCAGCTGTTAAAACCCCCAAGACAGGAAAATACAGCTATATAACCTAACAGCGATCATATCAACTAAACTGCTTGTGTATTGGGTGTTGCATTCCTTGAAAGTTTCAACAAAAGGACAAGGAACTGAATGTTTCTGCTTTACCTTGAGGTTAGCGCTAGGGGTGTGCAAAGCTTTAGTCACTGATTTGATTTGGAGAAGATTTGGCCCAATTCAGAGGCCGAATCACTGAATCTGAATCAAATCAGGAGACAAAAAACCCCTCAAAATCGATTTGGAAAAGATTTGGGAAAAGATTTGACAATTTGGCGATTTGGAAGGCAGTCTTGCAGGGAAACAGAAAGTAAGAAGAGCAAGGGGGAGCAGGCGAAGAAAGACTGACATCTGTAGCTGGCCAGTGACTGTGATCTTTTCCTGAGTCCCTTTCCAATCACAGTGCTTTGGGAGAGGGACATAGAAAGAGCACATAAGCCTCTGTCTGCAGCCTTTCTGTCCCTTTTGTGAGCTGTTTCTGCCTGAGCACTGGGAAGGCCCCCTGTTACAGGCTACCATCCCTGCTGTTTTTATCCTGCTGTGCCTTAACAGGCGCACAAAGTCATACATGTCACGAGTTTTGCTTTGAACAGTTTGAGGCACAGTTTCCCAGAAACCCCTGCACCAATCTCCTTGAAATCTGGCAGGCCTCATGCCCTCAGAAGGGAATACCATCTCTGCTGTTTTCATCCAAATCTGACAAAAAAATGACAAAGTTATAGATATTTCAGTGATTCCCCACTATAGTCTATGGCCGAATCACCGAATCTCTCTGAATCAGCGCCAAATCATCCAAAGCCAACTTGGCCGAATCAATTCAGGACAGTGATCTGAATCTCCAAATCAAATCACTGTCCTCCGAATCGGCCGAGTCCAAATCGAATACTTCCCTATTTGCACAGGCCTAGTTAGCCCTCCTTTTCCATAGTTCACTGCCACAAGCAGACTGAATAGAGAGAAAGAAATCTGGATTGTTTTCCCAATTCTATTTCAATTTTTGGATGGGACTTTTGTTTATTTAAAAATAAAATTTTGTTGCATTGTCCTTGTATTTTTTTAGAAGCATGTCAATTTGAAAGGTTTCTTCATAGATTTAATGTGATTGTACGCTGAGAAATGACTCAGTCTGCCAAAATGACTCTCTGAGTTCTCCCTCCCCCCTCTTAATTAATTGCTATTTGTTGAAGACCAAGCAAACAGGCATCTCAGATGTTTTAAGATGAGTACATCATTCAGTACTTTTTTGGACTGGGTCCATACTCCTTGCCCCAAGTTAGAGCCTTAGCAGACAAATAGTAGCTAGCAGCTAAGATATACAAAGCATTAGAACTTACTTCTCAATTGTCCCCTAAGATGAGTTTCTGGCTATCTGACTTGAGTTACCTTGAGTGTAGTTTTGTGGGTGCTGAACACTGACAATTCCTGGGCTAGGGACAGAAATTACACATAAACTGGTATAAGTGATTAGAAACCAGTTCAAATCTGTAACACAATGAAGTTCAGTGCACATAAACTGTTTTCAAAATGGCAGAAACTGGTTTAAGATAAAATTGGATGGATGTCGTATCAGAATTAACTGATTTAGGTTAAATCAGTTTATTGAATGTCTGTCCCAGATCCCCTCCAGATTCAAGTTAACTCACAGTCTTCCAGCATACCAGGATGCTTTGCACCTGCCCTGTGAACCCCTTCTTGCAGGGTGGGTAGGCTAGCCTTGGCCCAAGCTGTCTGCTCCAGCCCAGCAGGGAGGTGTGCTATAGCACCCTCTGGCTTCTGGCCCAGGCCACTGCAGGCCTGGGGCTGCATTTCTGGAATCAAAAGTGAATGTCTGTTCACTTGCTTATTGCTTCAATCTATGTAGCTTAGACTAACCTGTGAATCGAGTTAACCCTGTGGTTTTTGATTGTCTATACTTAGCTCTGGAGACAAATGGAATTCTGAGATCTCAGCAAGTTAAGAAGTGTTAACCCCAATATCCGTAAATTTGGAATGCAAATGGAAAAGGCTTTTGACACTGTATCCCACAACATTCTCATTAACAAGCTAAGGAAATACTGATTAGATGAAACTCCTGTAATGTGGATACATAGCTGGTTGGATCATTGTGCTCAACAAATAGCAATCAGTCTCTCAGTGCATGGTTGGGGGCTGTATCAAGTGGGGTTCCAATGGAGTCTGTCCTGGGTCCAGTATTGTTTATTATCTTCATTAATGATTTGGACAATAGGATTGAGTGCACACTTAACAAATTTGTGGATGACACTAAGATGGGTGGAGCTGACGACACCCTGGAGGGCAGGGCTAGGATCCAGAATGATCTGGACAGACTGGAAAAATGGTCTGTAATCCATCAGATGAGAGTCAATAAGGACAAATCCTGCATTTGGGAGGAAATAATTGTACAGACAAATACAGACTGGAGAATAATTGGCTAGGTTGCCATCCTATGGACAAGGACCTGGGAGTTATAGAGAACCATAAGCTGAATGAACTAATAGTGTACCCTTGTTGCAAAAAAGCCAACAGAGTCCTGGGTTGTATTAACAGGTGTGTCACTTGCAAATCTATTCTTATCTTTCTATTCAGCATTGGTGAGGCTTCATTTGGAATTCTGTGCCCACCTTTGGCCCCTAGTATGGAGTGACAAAAATGATTTGAGGTCTGAGAAGCAATGCTTTTCCTCTTTTCTCTGGGCACAAGTGATTTTTGCAATATTCTGGAAAATCTGGAATATGTCACTTAAAAAAAAAAAGAACAAGAAATCTTTACCCTTTATATTTGTACGTACAAGCTCGACGTATCAGTCTGGCCTGGTCTGAATGACAACAAAATGGAGGATCACTTTGGCAAAAGATGTAAACAAGATATGATTGTTTAATGGTGTTATTGGGATTGCACAATACCTCCCGTTTCCTCTGGTACTTGCCTGCCATGACTTTGATCTTATGAGGGGAGGAAAGAGGTTGGTATGATGTTAATTGGTACTCACAGAATAACTTTCCCCAACATGTTAAGTCACTCCACGTGTTTTTATTCTCTTTTCTTTTACAGCGGCCCAAGTTGCAGGCAGCAACCTCTTAACTTTTTCCCCAAACTGCTCATCAGCTCTGGAGAGGATCCCTGCCTTTGCGAACCTCAAGGTAAGTCCCCACCAGTGCTCCACGGTGCTAATTAACTCATTAGCAAGTGCAGTTACAGTCTCTTTGCCCTCTTGCCAGCGTAAAACCCCAGACAACCTTTCTCCTCAGTTACCCTTCCAGGTCTGGCTGGGGCCAGTCAGGATAGCCTGTGCTCAGCTTGTTACCCCCAAGTTACTGAGGCTTTCCCCAGTTTTCTCTTCTTCTTTTCCCGCACCGTAGCTCCCTGCCAGTAATTGATCGGTTTGCAGCTTTGCTCGTTAAGCCCTGCTTCCCGATTCCCTCCTTGGGGCTGGGAGTGTCCCTGGCTGTTGCTTGCAGCCAATCCTAGTCTCTCCTAAGATTGGGTCCTCCTTATTATCACAGGATTTCCCCCCAGATCGTGGCAAGAAGCCTCGGCTCCTTTGAACTCACCGCCGCAGTCAAATCCTTGGGTGAGTGTCTGACCCACGTGGTCCTGCTGTCTTTCACATGCCTGAAGGTGTTCTGTCCGGTTCCTCCCTCTGATTTTATCCCTGGGAGCTACATCCGTTGGCCAATCCTGAGTTAGGTGGAGAACCTCCCCCCCCCCCCGGCTGTGTGTTGTCATTAACAGACCCCAGGTGTTCCTCCAATAACAGGGCTCCTGACAGAGACCCTGTTACAAAGAGATTAAATACTTTACTGCTTTACATAGGGAAAGTTAGAAATAACATCCACACATTCAAAACTATTTTTATAGCTTGCTTCCCACTTGAGGCCCCCATGGAACCTGAAAATACAAAGCATTGTAGTTTTTTTAGTTTTATTTTCAAATATTTCAGTTTTCCCTATGTGATGCAGCAGAATCTTTAGAAAGAATCTTAAGAAAAAATGTTTTTCTAATGAGGCCCCAACTGCCATATTTTTCTTTGATTGTGTTAAGTATAATTTTCTCAGCATATTTGAAATGGAACTAAGTGGAAGTGTCCATCCACACGCATCCCTAATTACTGCGGACCAAGCAGTTGTAACAACTGGTCTGTTAATTTTACACCAATTGAGAGAGAGAAAAAAACAAACTGAAAATGAAAACTGAACTGTAGGTGTTTGACAACCTTATTTCAACCTACAAGTCAGTTGTATGTGCAAAGTGCAATTTGCACCTGCAAAAGGAAGGCTGCCTCTTTGAAAATTTGGTCTGAAGAGTACAACAGAGGGTGCACAATTTGACAGCTTTATTCTTGATGATTTAAAAGCCACGGTTTTAACTTTAAATGTGTGCTTATTTCATTGTTAGTGGCTCAAAGTGCAAGAACATCTAATGTCATGATGAGTCCACATCTATGTGACTGACCCACTGGCAAAGAGACTTCTCCTATCATACAACCATTCCAGACAGGATAGTTCTATGTCAGCTGCCAGGTGACTTTAATAACCTAATTTATAAGAGAGAACTTTTAGGAAATTTGAATAATCAAATATATGGAGATTAAAAGGTTCACCTTTGAAGCACATTTCACTGGCTTCTATATTGCTAGGACAATTTAACATGAGGGAACAAAGAATGGCTATTAGTCCATTTGAATTTCATTTCTATAAATTCCTGTGGCTTTTAACAGTGACATAGTTTCCTCTCTGCATTTTCCCCACACAGCTGCACATAAGTGAAAATTTAAATAAATACTCCACTGAGAGAACAATTTTTAGGTTTTAACTTGATCGTGTACTATTAAGCATTGAATGTCATGCTCAGCTCAAAATGCTGTAGTGCTTTAAATGAAGCTATGCTGTGCAAAGTTTCTATGCTCTTTAAATGTCACATTTGAATTGTATCATAGAAAATTTGTCAAACCCAAGGAGGAATGGCCAGAAAGGTTTAATCAGTTTTACAAGTCACCAGGACTCCTTTAAGCAGTTTCCTTTTTGGTCCATCTGTCACAATGGACTTTCAGCATCTAACCATGCTGTGGTGGCTAATTCATGGCATGTACTTGCTTTGCTCCATTTGCCTGGAATACAAAAGAGGAAATGAGATTGGGCAGCCAAGGGGAAGCTGTGCGTTCTAATCTATGGCTTTGTTACTCAGGGCTCTTCCTGTCAAAGTGCCATTTTTGAATGAAACCCAAATCAAGTGAACTGGAATAAAGACCAAAGCAAGTGCTAAATGGAGGAAGAATGCTTGGCATTTCACCAATGAGGTCCTTGGGTATCAGCTGTCTGAATGGTTTGGAATTCTTTGCCAGCTCTGGGGCACATTTTAATTATAGTTGTTTGGTGACTTGGCTTTGCTAGCAATAGGTGATTTTTACATGCAATGATTGCAATTGCCCATGATGGATCTGATATAAAACACCATACTGGAATGAAACAGGTTGTTGTATACATGCGCACACCTCCCACACTCACAGTTACTCTTTGTTGGATTGCAACTTAGTGGCTTAATTGTGTAAAAAAGGAGCTTCTCCTTGAACTCCCATGACGGAGATCTGTGCTTTTGGAGTAGGTTGATGCTGGTGCAAATTCAAGTGCACAAATTACTGTCATCTGAGCAATTCTTAGGTGGCCATGGATTTGTTACAACGTAATCTGAGCTCAAATGGTACATGCCAGATTTTTCAGCCAGTAGGGATGGGCAGAGGGATACTGAATGACAGTGGTTTGTACCCCACAAACTAATTCAAGGACTTATCAGGATTGATAGTATAGCAGGTAAAGATTGTCCTGGGTAATGTATGTCTTTTTATGAATAAACCGCTATGTGCTGCCTTCTGGAAATTAAATAGTGTGCTGTCTTTCATCTATTCATATAGCTGCTCTTGTGAATCTGCAAAACAAGGCTTTTCAAGCAATACTATAATTTCCTATGGAATTAAGGAAATAGCAAATTAACATATAATTGTCCTGCTTTAATTTTACTGCATAGATATAAGGATGTTTGGCAGGATTTACCCAAGCATAAAAAATCCCTTTCTTCACAGATGCTTCTCTCTGTGAACTTCCCTTCCCTGTAACAAGTAGTGTTTCTTCAAAGCCCTGGAAGACATCTTAAACTAATGTCCTTCACTGCACATACAATGTGTCATACTTGTAACTGGAAACAGTAACCATTTTGTAAAGGCCTTGGCATTTTTTTACAATATAATCTAAATTACATTAATCTGGATGCAGAAACTGATCAGAATTGACATAGGTTTTGGTTGGGAGGATGCAGATTCAAAACTGTAGTGTTGTTATAACATGCCTAAAAAACAAAACACTACAGTTATCCCCAGTCAGAAAGTACAATTAGACGCAGACAGTGGTAGGAGCAATGAGATACTCTTTAATATTCATAAAGTTTCTTTTTTATTTTCTTTTGTTGTCCCTCTTTTGACCTCCAGCTGGTTTGTTTTCCATGGAATATTAATAGGAGATGACAATCAGAGGAATCATGCAGAAATCAAGGAGGAAACAGTTGAATCCTGAAAGGTCCTGAACCTTTCCAGTGAGATCAACAGGAGATCTCGGTTCTGTTCACCTCTGAAAATCACAGCAATGAATGATTTGGACAGTCACATATTAGGCATTGCAGTGTCTAATGTTTAGGCATCTGGTGTTTTGGAGTGAATTTCAAAATTCTGCTTACAGGAGTTTAGGTTGTAGCCGTGTTGGTCTAAGGACAAAGGCAGACAAGGTTCCTTGGGTGAATTACTCTGCTTATGCATTTTACATTAAATGATCATTGGATAAAATATAGAAGTAGTCTTTGAAGCAGAGACTGGATGTGAGGCCTCCCTCTTCATAGGTGAGTATCCTAACCACTAAGCTAGGGAGTCATGCTCACCCTGGCTTTCTTTTACCTGGCCCATTGAATCTTGAATATTCATGCAAAATGGAACAGCTTAAATAGGAGGTGATAATAGTGCCATCCTTTCAAACCCCTCAGAGCAGCCCAGAACTGGGTGGTTAAGGTGCTCTCAAACCGGGTAAAATACTTGGGTTTAAATCCCCTCAGGCTGAAGCGGGTCTTGAATGAAAGTCTTCCACTCCCCCAATGAGTGCTCTAGCCAGAAAGCTGCTATTTAAAAAGTTGAGGCTGCCACCAAAAGCAGCCACAACTGCATTTTATGTTTGGCCTATCAACATCTGTCTTTGATGTTTGCCTACTAGTTTGCTGAACAGATCTGAATGGAGAATATACTGAGCTGATATACCCCAGTGAGAGGCTCTGTATAACACTTATCTCAATAGAACAGGCTCCCCCTGCTTTGCTTGACATTTCTTTAGTTGTTTTTTCTCCACCAGGTTCCCATTATATGACCTAGATTTGCTTACACCAATGTATACTGACATGTCAGTGTGTAAGTCACTCTGTTATTTATGTGACCTCTCAAGTTGGCCTTAAATCTATACCTGTTATATTCGCAGCAGGCTGTGATTCACTGACAAGCTGAGCTGTAATAGCAGTTATTTAAGATGATGATGATTGTGGATGAAACCAATGAAAAAAAATAGATCCTTGCAGCTGGTTTAGATTTTACGTCTCAGTTACTAGAGGTTGAGGGAATCTGTAGTTATCCCTGTTGGGAAGGCAGCATCAACACCTTAGAAAATTATTAGTGGAAATTATTACAGATTAAAGTAGAAAATGTTCTGAATGTATCAATTAAACAGTTGTTTATTTTAATTTGCAAAGCATCATGGGAAGGCAACTGTAACAGCCATGAAAGGATGGTCAAACCAGGTATAAGGGCTAGGAACAAATTTATTTATAGTCTAACTCAGGGGTAGATAATTATTTGGGTGTGGGGGTCACATAAGAAGCTCTGGGGAGATGTTGTGAGCTGGGTCAGCACCTCCCATCCCATACAACAGCTCACCAAACCTCCCTATATGGGATGGGCTGTGGGTGCTGTGATAGCTTCAACAGGGGCAGCTCAGCCGGGGCTCCTGCTGCCACCAGCACAACCTCTGGGCCACCCTTCTACACCAAGAAGGGGCTGGAGCTACTGCCTGGCTTCAGTGTCAGCAGCCCAGGTGCAGAAGTGTCAGTGGCCAGGCAGAAGCTGCTGCTGGGCACCAGGAAAAAATGGTACCTGGTGGTGGGTGCAACTGCCTCCCCCTCACTGCTGCTGGGGCCTTCTCACTGCAGCCACCCAGAGCTCATGCTGAGGCTGCTCTGTGGTTCCTCCACACCACCACTACCACTGCCCTGGGCCCCCCCATGCCCAGCAGGGAGGAGCCACAGGGCAGTCCTGGCATGGGCTCCAGGTGGCAGCAGCAAGAAGGCCCCAGTAGCAATGAGGGGGAGGCAGCCATGCCTGTCACCAGGTCCCACTTTTCCTTGGCACCCAGCAGCAACTTCTGCCCAGCCATGGGCTGAGTGCACAGCCCTGGTCAAGGCCCTGGCCCTGGCACTGGCCTGCCCCATGTGGGGGGTCAGAGTCCCTGCAGTTCCCACTCCAGACCTGCCTGCCACAGCCACCGCCACAGCCACAGCCATGATGAGCAGTGATAGTGATGGCAGCTGGGAAGAAGGTGCTAGGTGCAGGGAAAAAGCAGGACCTGGTGGCAGGTATGGCTGCCTCTCCCCCACCTTGCTATTGCTGGACCCTTCTCACTGCTATCACCTGGAGCCCATGCCAGGGCTGCCCTGTGGCTCCTCCCCATCACTGCTGTTGCTGCTGCCTCACCAGGGGTGGGGATCCAGGGCAGCCCAGAGACACCACTGGTGGCAGTGGTGGTGGTGGGGATGAGCCACAGGGCAGCCCTGGCACAGGCTTCAGGTGCCTGCAACAAGAAGGACCCAGCAGTGGCAAAAGGAAAACCACCACACATGCTGCCAGGTATCACTTTTTCCCTGTACTGAGCAGCAGCTTCTGCCCAGCTGCCATTGCTGCCGCTCATGTGACTGGGGCAGGTGGGTCTGAAGTAGGTGCTGCAGGGACTCCAACCCCCCATGTGGGCTGGGGCTCGGGCCAGGGCTGGGGCTTGGGCCAGTGTTCCCTCTAAGGTGTGCGGCATGCACGGCCATGCAGGTGTGCTCATGCCGCACTACTAGGCACATCTGCATGGTCACACACACCTCAAAGCTTAGAGGGAACACCTGCCCAGGCTGGGCCCTGTCCATGTGGGTCCTGATGGGTATCTATGGGGCTAGGACTGGATCTGGTGGCAGTGACAGCCAGAAGGAGCTGCCACTACTGCTGGGGCTGCTGGGAAATTGTGTCCAGCTGCAGAGCTGCCCCAACCCCTCTGCCTCTCTGGGGATGGTAGGATGCATCATGGGCCAGACAGTGCCTGAGCCAGGCAGTACCAAAGGACCCACCATGGGCTGGAAAAAGTCCCTCCACAGGCTAGATCCAGCTGACGGGCTGTATTTTGCCTACCTCTGGTCTAACTCCACCAGTCAGGGATGACATTATCCCTTCATCATGTACTTTGTAGAACTAAGAGTGGGTGTAGATTTGGAGTCAGGAATATATATCATTAGGACAAATGTGGGGATGGGAGGGCATCTATGAGTGTGAGATGTAGGTGACATATTAAAGCATCTTAAGTGCCTGGGATGGTTTCATTAGCATTGTCTCAGGAAAATCCTTTGCATTAAATCGGAAGACCACTGCACCAATCCCAACCTCCTCTGTTCAGCTAATATAACCAGTATTAAGGCAAGGATCATGAAACATCAACTCCACTGGGCTGGCCATTGTGTGCAGATACCTGACACCTCCCCAAGCAAGTCCTTTTCTTTCAACTCATTCATGGTAAGAGGACCTGTGGAGGACAAAGGAAGCACTCCAAGGACACCCTGAAAGCATACCTCAAGAAGGGTGGCATCAACCTTACAAACTTGAAAGTGCTGACTGGTAATGGGTATCAATGGCACTGCTCCATACATCAAGCTACAGCCCACTTTGAAGAGAACCATCATGTTCAGCAAGTCAAGAAATGGCAGAGGAGGAAGGAAAGTGCACAACATCCTGGCCAACAGCTGTGCTGCCCCCAAAGCACCACCTGTCACATCTGTGAAAAAACTTCCAGAGCCTGGATTGGACCTTGCAGCCATCCAAAAACTCACCAATAACACCCCCACCACCCCACACACACACACTCACCAGACATTATCCTCATATCAAGGGATAGCTGAAAAAGAATCCTCATATCAAGGGAAAGCAAAGTGCAAAGAATGAATACCTTCACTGGTTCCTGAAATGGTAGCACTGCTGGGATGGAAGGTGATATCTGTAGTTCATCACTACCTAACAAAACAACTTATGGGACAGAATGGGAAGAATAATACCAGGCTCCCATGGAGCTTCAGGTGGACTATAAGAAGGGAGAATGATCTCTGAAACAGCATCTGAGTCATCCCCTTTAATCTTAAAAAAATAGTTGAATAATTTGCAAAATGTACTTCAATGAGCTTTGAATCAGGTTCTGTGGGAATCATTCCATTGACTTGACTTGGAATTGCAAAATAAACTATTCAGTTTTTTCTCTTCTAGAGAGGCAAGCTCCTTCTTCCCACTATTTAGCATTTCTCTCTCCAGAGCATGCCATAACTTTGACTTACCTTGGTCTAACAAAATATCTTGTGAGGAAACAAATGCAAAGAACATGGAGAGGATATGTGTTAGGCCTGTGCAAATAGGCAGCTATTCGATTCAGCTTTGGATCTGGCCAATTCAGATGCCAGCAATCCAAGTTGGAGTTCTGGATTGGTTTCCTGCTTCAATTTGGCCGAATCAGCTCTGAAGCTTCAGAGCCGCCCCGGAGATCTGGGCATAGAGTATAATGGGGAATCAATGAAATATCTATAACTTTGTTGTTTTTTGCCTGATTTGGATGAAACATGCAGGAATGGTAGCTCCTGCTGAGAGCATGAAGTCTGCTAAGTTTCAAGGAGATAGGTACAGGGGTTTGGAGGAAACTGCACCCCAAATTCTTGAAAGCTAAACTCACTTCACATGTATGTGTTACACCACAGTGGGGTCAAAACTGCAGGGATGCTAGCCTCCAGTGAGGCCACAGAGTCTGCCAAGTTTCAAGGGGATAGGTGCACCGGTTTGGGGGAAACTGCACCTCAAGCTGCTGACAGGCAAAACACATGATATAGATAACCCTGTGTGTTAAGGTACAGTGGGGTGAAAACTGCAGGGATGGTAGCCCCTGTGGAGGCCACAAAGCCTGCCAAGTTTCAAGGAGATAGGTGCAGGCGTTTGGAGGGAACTGCATCTCAAGCTGAGGACAAACAAAACTCGTGACATGGGTGACACTGTGTGTGTTAAGGCACAGCAGGGTGAAAACTGGAGGGATGGTAGCTCCTGTGGAGGCCACAAAGTCTGCCAAGTTTCAAGGAGATAGGTGCAGGGCGTTTGGGGAAATTGCACCCCAAATTCTTGAAAGCAAAACTCATGTCACATGTATGTGTTACACCACAGTGGGGTGAAAACTGCAGGGGTGGTCACCCCTGCTGAGGCCACGAAGTTTGCCAAGTTTCAAGGCGATAGGTGCAGGGGGAGTCCGGCTTCTGGGGCCCTGCACCTCTGGCTGCTAACAGGCAAAACTTGTGACATAGATGACCCTGTGTGTGTTAAGGCGCAGTGGGGTGAAAACTGCAGGCCTGCTAGCCTCTGCTGTGGCCAGGAAGCCTGCCAGCTGTTAAGGAGATAGGTGCAGAGGGGTTCTGAGGCCCTGTACCTCTAGCTGCTGACAGACAAAACTCGTGACATGGGTGCTTGTGGGACTGACTGTCTGTCTTGGGGCAGTTGATTGCCTGTATTGATTCTTTCCTCTCCTTAGTCTGTGGTTGTATAGGTGTTAATCCTTGCTTGTTAACTCATTACATTAGCTAGCTACTGTGTATTGACCTGGCTCCTGAGTGACTGATAACACAGTAGCTTAGGAGCCAGGCCTGAAGTAGTCCCCGCACACCCCAAGACAGACACAGTTGCACAAGCACCCATGTCACAAGTTTTGCCTGTCAGCAGCTAGAGGCGCAGGAACCCAGAACCCCCACACCTATCTCCTTGAAACTTGTCAGACTTAGCAGCCTCTGCAGGGGCTACCATCCCTGCAGTTTTCACCCTGCTGCACCTTAACACACACAGGGTCATCTATGTCACGAGTTTTGCCTGTCAGCAGCTTGAGGTACAGTTTCCCCCAAATCCCTGAACCTATCACTTTGAAACTTGGCAGGCTTTGTGGCTTCATCAGGGGCTATCATCCCTGCAGCTTTCACCCTACTGTGGCTTAACATACACATGTGACATATGTTTTGTTTTCAGAACTTTGAGGTGCAGTTTCCCAGAAACCCCTATATCTATCACCTTGAAATTCAGCACAGATCATTCTCTCAGCAAGGGCTACCATCTCCACAAGTTTCATTCAAATCAGCCAAAAGACAACAAAGTTATAGATATTTAATTGATTCCCATTATATTCTATGGCCAAATCGCCAAATCAGCTCCAAATCTTTTCTGAAGCGATTCAGAAGCTCTGAATTGATTTGGAAAGCCTAAAGCTTCCAGTGATTCAATCTGGATTCATAGATTCATCCTTTGAATCATCCGAATCATCTCCGAATCCGAATCATGATCCGAAGCTTTGCACAGCCCTAATGTGTGCGCCTGCATGATTGGCAGAATAAGCTAATGATGAGCTGAGAGATAATGCATACAGTTCCTTAAAAGTCATGTTTAAATGCATTAAAATTTAAAAAGCCAGTTTAAAGCATATCCAAGCAATTAGACCTGCACAGCTTGTCTGTCTTTATAAGGTGGTAAATTAGAGCAGGTAACAATTGTCAGCAAGACATGTATTGTTAATATTTTAATGTTCTTAGTTTTAGCTGAAAAGCACTGTAATTTTTGCATCTCAGCAATGAATCCCCAAGTACTTCTTATTTAAACAGATGTGTTAGCCCTCTTTAAAAAATAAAGCCCAGGTAAGGGATTTCCTGTAGGACTTTGATGAGATCTGGATCTTACTGGCGGACACTACAATTGCATGTGCACTGTCGGGAAGTGTTAGACAGAGACAAACTGTGGAAAACGTAAACCAAGTGACTGGAACGTTGAAAAGTCCAGATTTAATAACAGGCATTGCACAAACAGTGGCTGAGCAGTCTTTCCCTGGGCAAGCCTGCAGAGCTACTTTCATACTCTGCTCTTCTTGTCCTGGGTGTTAAAGGTGTTTCTACATTGTGGCAGACTGAGTAAAACCAAAAGCATCTCTAAATGCAGAGCATTTCCAGATGTGTTTAAAAAGTACATTACAACCATGAGGGAGTGAATTACATACCTAAATGCTGCCACAGTAGAAATACTGTGCTGGATTGCCTTGTAGTACAGGGGCAGATTTCATAGAAGGCAAAGGACATGAGAGCAAGGAAAGGCATTTTTTGTACTATCACAATGAGTGTGTACTGGCAATGAGATGTCATTCACATAGAAAGGCTTAATTGAGATCATAACTCTCTAAAGGCCACATCAGAGCTCCTGAGCCATTTTGAGCTTTGTCTGAAGCAGCCATATTTCAGACAATCCTCCAAGCCCAAAGGGTGGCAATCCCAACATGGATCAAAGGGGATGAGAGTGCTCAAAAACCCCCACGGCTTACCAAAAGCATCCAGGAACATCTCAAAGCCAAAAAGGAGGTGTACACCCAATGGAAGGGAGGGGCCATCACCAGGGAGGACTATACCTTCATTGCTCGGGATTCTAGGGGGGCTGTTAGGAAGGCGGAGATGGAACTGGAACTATCAACCCAGATCAAAGATAACAAGAAATACTTTTTTAAATACATAGGAGGTAAAAAGAAGGTTCTGGGTAACATGGGGCCTCTTCAGGACATGCTTTGAAAACTGGTGGTCCCAAGAGATGACAAAGCTAACCTATTTAACAATTTCTTTGCCTCTATTTTTCTGAGCAGGGACCAGGTCATCTCCCCACTGGGATCCCCGATGGTCCCAGGGGAGGCACAGCCAGGCCCAGGGTCAGAGAGGACCTAGTTAGGGAACTTCTGGTGGGACTGGACGTGTTCAAATCAGCAGGTCCTGACAATCTCCACCCCAGAGTGCTGAGGGAATTAGCAGAGGTCATTGCGGGACCCCTGGCACAGCTTTACGAGCACTCGTGGTGCCCTGGCAAGGTGCCAGAGGACTGGAAAAGGGCCAATGTGGTCCCCATTTTCAAAAAAGGGAGGAAGGAGCACCCAGGAAATTATAGGCCTGTTAGTCTTACCTCGGTCCTGGGGAAGATCTTTGAGAAAATTATCCAGGTGCACATCTGCGAGAGGCAAACAGGGGAGTGTATGCTTAGGGGCAACCAAAATGGATTCATTAGAGGCAGGTCCTGTCAGACCAACCTGGTGGCCTTCTATGACCAGGTCATAAAATCCTTGGATACAGTTGTCGCGGCGGACATAGTCTTTCTGGACTTTAGGAAGGCCTTCAACACTGTCTCTCACCCCATTCTCGTTAAAAAAATTAGGAGATTGTGGTGTCGATGCCTACACAGTCAGATGGGTCACTAACTGGCTGGAGGGCTGCACCCAGAGAGTGATGGTGGATGGGTCATTTTCGACCTGGAGGGATGTGGGCAGTGGGGTCCCCTAGGGCTCGGGCCTTGGGCCCGCACTGTTCAACATCTTCATCAGCGACTTGGACGAGGGGATGAAAAGCACACTGTTCAAGTTCACAGATGACACTAAGATGTGGGGAGAGGTGGGCATGCTCGAAGGGAGGAACAGGCTGCAATTGGATCTGGACAGGTTACAGGGGTGGGCGAATGAGAATAAGATGGCATTCAATACTGACAAGTGCAGGGTACTGCACCTAGGGAGAAAGAACCAGCAGCATACCTACAGGCTGGGGGACTCCCTTCTTATCAGCACAGAGGCAGAGAAGGATCTTGGAATCACTATTGATTCCAATATGAACATGGGCCACCAATGTGGGGACGTGGTCAGGAAGGCTAACTGCACCTTGTCATGCATCCACAGATGCATTATGAGCAGGTCCAAGGAGGTGATCCTCCCCCTCTATATGACATTGGTTAGGCTGCAGTTGGAGTACTGCATCCAGTTCTGGGCGCTACACTTCAGGAGGGATGTGGACAACATCGAGAGGGTCCAGAGGAGGGCCACTCACATGATCAGGGGGCAGCAGGGCAGGCCCTATGAGGAGAGGCTACGAGACCTGAACCTGTTCAGCCTCCACAAGAGAAGGCTGAGAAGGGATCTGGTGGCCGTCTATAAACTGGCCAAGGGAGACCAGCAGGCAATGGGAGAGTCCCTGTTCCCCCGAGCACTACTGGGAGTAACAAGGAATAACAGCCATAAGTTGACGGAGTGTAGATTCAGGCTAGATATCAGGAGGCTCTACTTCATAGTCAGGGCGGCTAGGATCTGGAACCAACTTGCAAGGGAAATGGTGCTCACTCCTACCCTGGGGGTCTTCAAAAGGAGGCTAGATAATCACCTAGCCAGGGTCATCTGACTCCAGCATTCTTCCCCCATGGCAGGGGGTCAGACTTGATGATCTGCTCAGGTCCCTTCCGACCCTACCAACTATGAAACTATTCAGAAAGGAAACCAGTTTTAAATAGCAAAAATATGCACAGCCTAAGTTTCCTTCCATTTGTGGTAGATTTAAGGTGGTGCCACCACATGTATTACGACTATATATCAGAAGTACATATGTTGCCATACTCCCATCACCATAATATCTGAGTGTCTGACAATCTTTAATGCATTTGTCCTTATAACACTCCTCTGAGGCAGGTGGAGTTAGTAATCCTATTTTATAGATGGGAAACTGAAGTCTGGAAAGACTGAGTGATTTAAGCACACATAGCTAAGCAGAAAATTGAACTTGACTCTCAGAACAGCCAAGGTGATGCCCTGATCCCTGGATTATCCTCCTGTTTTACAACCATTGATGCCTACACAGTTGGATGGGTAAAAAATTGAAAGCACAGAGGTGGAAAGGGATCTTGGAGTCATTATTGACTCCAAGATGAACATGAGCTGCCAATGCCAGACCAACAAGGCCAGCAAGGCCAGCCATACTTTGTCATGCATCCAAAGGTACATCTCAAGCTGGTCCAGAGAGGTGATACTCCCCCTCTATGTGACTTTGGTCAGGCTACAGTTGGAGTACTGTGTCCAGTACTGGGCACCGCACTTCAAAAGGGATGTGGCCAGCCTGGAGAGGGTTCAGAGGAGGGCCACCCGCTTGGTGAGAGGGCAGCGGGACAGGCCCTACAAGGAGAGACTGAGGGACCTGAACCTGTTCAGCCTCAGCAAGAGGAGGCTGAGGGGGGACCTGGTGGCTGCCTACAAACTCAGGGTAGAGCCCTTTTCTCCCCAGCACCACCTGGGGTGACGAGGAACAATGGTAATAAGCTGTTGGAGAATAGGTTTAGGTTAGAGATCAGAAGGCAATATTTTACAGTTAGGGTGGCCAAAATCTGGAACCAACTTCCCAGGGAAGTGGTCCTCGCCCCTACCTTGGGCAAATTCAAGAGGAGGTTGGATGATCACCTGTCTTGGGCTAGGGCTATCTTGGTCATACTCTTCTAGGCTCTACCTAGATGAGACACCACTCACAGAAAACTGGAATTTCAAAATATGCTCTTGCATGTTTCTAAGCCTTGCTAAGCCCAGCTGCTCGTTATGATGCCTCATCAACTCTGCTGGGCTTCCTTGTGTCTAACTCGTTCTTGGATGAGGAGTGGGGAAAAAGTAGAGGCATAGTGGGCAGTTTTCTGACCTGAGTTGCAGTGGTACACACAGCATCAGCAGTAGCACTGGGCTGATAGTGACAGTAGCTGCTATCTTTGCAAAATCCCCAGTTCAGTGTCCAGGGCTGGTGCTTCACTCACTCCACCTTAGTTACCCTACTGGAAATAAATGGAGATATTCCAGAGACTACTTATATTTGGTGCCCATCAGAAATGTTACCCACAGTAGAACAAACAGATCTTCATAAGCTGATCTTCCATCTCATTGTTTACATCAGGGGTTGTCAACCAGGGGTAGGCATACTTGAGAAGGCCCTAGGAGGTATGCACAGGTGGACGGGGATGGAGCACCACCATGCACCATCCTGCGCTGCTGCAGAAGTGCTGTCCACCTGGCTGGACACAGCGGGCAGGGGAAGCTTGCACGCAGTGGCTGCTGCCGCTTCGCATACAGCCATGCCCCCCGCCCCTCACCCCCCGCTCCCTGTCTGGACACATGCCACCCCCCTCTCCCTGCTCTGAGTCTAGCCACCGAGGGTACACTGACCCCAAAAGGTTGAAAACCCCTGGCTTACATGCTTTGAGCAGTGATATGGTTAATCATATCCATGTCAATGTTGTTCTCACTGATCATGTCTACAGATGCGATTAATGCACACAAATAAGCTCTGAAGCTTATTGCTCTGGAGTTTTTTGCTCCTAGGCACACTATTTGAACATGCACCTGGGAGCAAAAACCTCTGAAGCATATTACTCTGGAGCTTATTTGTGAGCAGCATGTGGAGCCCGATTAAAGAAGCACTGGCAGGGGACCTAGGGGGTTAGCCTGCTAGCCAAGGGCTGCTCCAAGGTGCTCCACTTGGAGAGGCCGGCTGGGGCGTGAGGGTGCTCCAGCATGGTGGCTGCCTGCCAGCTAGCCCTGCGCTGAAGCACCCTGTGCCTCAGCCAGCTGTCTACATGTGTGCTGCTGTGCCAGCTGTCCACATGTGTGCTGACTGTGCCAGCTGTCTACATGTGTGCTGCTGTGCCTGAAAAAACTCTGCAGCAGGTTAGGATTTGTATTTACAAGTCCTACCCTGCTGCTGAGTTTTTACTAGTTTTGTGTGCCCTAACATTTGCACATATAGACATTGAGACATTTACTGCACAATTAATTAGTCAACTGTGCTGTAAATGTCCCATGTAAATGTGCCCACTGAGTCTGAGTGAGTACTCTTTGGCATGAATGGGGTGGCCCATGTCTCACAAGCATTGTTCAGGTTTTGAAAGCTCTCAGTAAAAAAACTTCATCAGTTACATCGGGTTTTCGAGACCCTCTCCACAACAGAATGACTAGTAACTTAAATATAAAATTAGATTCTGGAAATAAGGAAGCAAAATGAAAAGGGTGTGGGTATACCCTACCATTGATGCTGAATTCAAGTCCTCATCAAAACTACGTTATGCACAGAATTTGCAGTGATTTATAAAGGAACAATTCTACCCCACTCTCTGTGACTATCCTAAAAGATCTTTCACTTCTTATGCCTTTTATTCCTTGCTCAGTTAAAATTTTTGTTTTGAAGCCTCCAGCTTCGGTGCTTGTTGGGTGCTTCAGAGCTGTGTCATTTGTGCTGCTTGCTTTATGGGGATCTGTGTGAGTGGTTTTGATCTCTGTCAGTTTTCCCCTATGCTGCTGATTGAAATGTACAACAGGAGCTCTTCCTTTTTTTGCCTTGATGACCTGATGACAGGGAGTGACTTTGATAAAGCTGGAATTAAAATCCTTCCTTCTAGCCAAAAAAGGAATGTGTGGGGAGAATTAGCTATGGAGAAGGATCACTGCATTTTTATGTGGGAATAGGCCTTTCTAAAAAGTTTTTTTGCAGGATTTATTTTTGAAGGTAGGTGTCTTGTTAGCTCTCATATTCTGGAATAGGGGGGCATTGACTTGACAAAAATCAGTTTCTAATGAATCAAGAGTGAATATCTTGTTTCCTGAGTGTCTGGTGCTTTCTCAACTAGTTAAATACAAGTTGGTATGAAAAGACATACTTTGCCTGGAGCTTCCTTTCTCATTCCCTCAGCCATTCAGACAATAAATAGGTTTTATTCTCTGCAATGAGGAATACATAATATCATGCAAGTGGCATTTTTCTGTCAAATATCTTTCTCTCCTGTCATTACATATACCAGCAATTGAGACTTGGAGGGTTTTAAACTATTCCATCTCAATACGCAAACTAGTTCTTGGCAGAACTTTCTACACAACCACTCCTCTCCTTTGGAATGTTCTGCCCAAATTGATCAAAGCTGTGATGTTCTGAGCACATTGCCAATATTACCTGTTCAAGCAGGCACTGGATAAGGGCTGGCAAGATTTCTGTTTTGGTGGAAAATGTTCATGGGGGATGAATTTTAATTTGTATGGGGTCTGCTATTGATTAGAGTGTCAGTTGCAGTTATCCTTGGTCTATTTCAGAGCCATTCCAATCAGAGCTCTCTGGAGTTCAGTTGCAGATGTTGACTTCATGGCTGGAAGGAACTATATGTGTTCCAAGATCCTCCTCATCAGTATATTCTGTGTTATTGTTTAATTCTGGACAAGATACAAATTCATCCATCCAACCCATCTTTGCCTCAGAATTTTTTTTCCTTTAATCACTTATAGAACTTATGCTGGTCACTCATAAGGGGTGTCACAAAGGCTTGTTAGATGTTAAATGTACCTGGTGTTATGAGACTCAAGGGATACCATTTACTGATATTGAAACTGGCACATAAAAGTCTACTCATGAAGTGGTTCATGTGTCACAGGGTAAGAGAGTAACTTACAATGGGAACAATATCAAAAGCAATAAACACCACACCAATATCTCAAGCCATCTTCCAGCCACCAAGATAATATTTACCACCTACAGGCAAAGGGTTTAAAAACACAAAATTTGTGTTAATCAGTTTACTCTGGTGCCACGCTCATCAATCAGAGTTTAATTAAAGGTAGAAACTTTGCAAACACCAATGGGTTTTTGTTGCTTGGAGCACTGTTTAGGACAAAGTGTTCAGGTACCTTGTTTTACAGCTTAATATTGCAGGAGGGACTCTGGCTTTCTTCTTTCTTCCTGTTGCCATCAGTATAAGGCAGAGATGTGGGTTTTCTGGAAAATTTTGAATTGGAAAATTTTCTGGAAAAGTTTGCAATTCCCTGAATAGAGTGTGATCTGATTTAGCATATTTATTTGACTTATATTTAGTAAATAAAACTAAAAAAGTACCCCCACGTTAATTGTAAGTTATGTCCCAATAGCCACAAGTATTTGAACTGAAATATTTGATTAGGAAAAAATTAAATACAGCATACTTAATGTGGTTTAAATGTTATAGTCAAACAAATTCAAAGCTTTATGTGGAAAGAAATTATTTTTATTGGAATACTTGTAAAAATGTCAAGACAATACACAATAGCATGTACTTCCCTTACATTTCTTTGTTTAAATTTAAGAAAAAAAAAAAGGCTCTGAAAACTTTTGACACACTGCTTTTAGCACACCCAAAGAACTGTGCATGATATACCATGGTTGTTGTAGCAGGGAATCCTAGCCCTGTCTGAAGACAGATCGGCCCCTTTAAGACCAAAACTTTCTGGGCACAGTGTGCTGGCAAGGTGGGGGTTAAAAGATGAGCCTGGACAGCTAGTCAGGTGACCAGAAGGGGGCAGGACAAAACTATAAAAACCCTGGGCTGGGCGGCAGTAGTGGCTAGTAGCCAAAGGGGAAGGAGCATGTAGAAGAGTGCCACGGAGAGACTTGGTGAGCTGTCCAGCTTCTGCAGGAGGGGAACTACTGAGGATGCTTGGAGAAGTGGTGGTAGTCCCAGAAGAAGGACCATAGCAGACAATGGGGAAAAGAAGCACAAATCCCTGAGAAAATGTAAGCTGGCATGCTGCCTTTTTTAATTATATTTTTGGTGGTGGCTATAGCCCATGGACATAGTGTTTATAATTTTGGATTGATTAACACCGATGGTTTGTGAATGAGGCTGTAGGGGTGGAGGAAGCCTCATTACTGCCTTAGGCGCAGGCGTAAAAGGCCAAAGTGGCCTGGTGCACCTGTGTGTTTTTGGGCAGAGACAGTGGAAGTTTGAGGCCACTGCCCAGCTTTGAACAGGCCCCTGGCTGTAGGGGCCAGTGGATGGGCCTCTGGGCCAGAGAGGCTGGTCTCCATATTGGGGGCAAAAAGGAGGGCCACAAGCCCCAAGGTGAAGGAGCTAGAGCCTCAGAGTCAAACCCTATCTGGTGGGTTTAGATGGGGAAGCCCAGCTAGAGAAAGACAGGGGTCAAGGCCCATGGTGGCTGAGAACCCCAGCATACAAAATACAATAGGCAGTCTCCTGCTTACAAGAACATCTGTATAATATTTCCATCAAGACGTGGCAGAAGAGTAGAAAGCAGGACACGGGAAACATTAAGGGGACTTCAAGGGCGCCCCTCATAGGTCGCGGATAACACGAAAAAGATGGCTCTGGGGAAGGCGACCTGTTACAGTTGTCCACTCATCTGCTTCAACAGAGTTTAACTCTTCTACTGAGGTCATTGTGGCACCTCCAGTTTCACTGTCACTATCTGCAGAATCACTTGTACTACTTATTAGTTCCATTTCAATCAGATTGCGCCAAATCTGATTCAGAACTATTTGAACCACATTCTCTTTTGCTAAAGGATGGTTTTACCAATGAGTCTACGGGCAAGGGCAACTTAGCATCACACTGCGTCGTCTTCACCAATTGTGCTTCTGTGCATTTTCCAGAAGCAAGAGATTTTGAGAAATAGAAACAAGCTTAGCGGTGTATTCATTTGTTAGTCTATTCTTCGTTTTTGTCTTGATTGAGCTGAAAGTCTTTCAGTTCCATTCACAAGAAGCTGCTGTTGGTGGGATGCTTAGGATCCTTAGAGCAATCCTGGAGAACAGTCGGGTGTTACAGTATCCCTTCCACCATGTAAGAGGAGACATATTCTCTGTTGCCTGTCAAATGATGTCTTTGCTCCAACGTTTTTCTTATACATAGTACTGGGCAATGTCTGTCATGACAGCTATTTTGTCGATGTTGGGGACATTCTTAGCTACTTCCATAATTGTATCGAGAGCTGTCGATAATTCATCTTCTGATGAATGTTGTCCTCTGTGTTGAGGATTCAAAAGGTTTGCTGCCAGATGAATTGGATAAGAGGAACTCAGATCTCTTAGTAAACATTTGTTTTACTACTACTACTACTTTTTTCGGATAGAAGTGAAGAGGGCAAAAGCTAAGTTAGATTTTCATTCAATTGTCTGAATATCTCTGGAATATTTGAAAGGCTTGGTGTATCTCCTTCAAGTTTCTTGATAGCCACTGAAACTGGTAGGAGCAAACTGAATGCTCCTTGAACTTGACCCCAGAACACATCGTTGTCAAGAATCTGCTTCCCAATGTTCACGGGAATAATCTGGGATACTGTCATCTAGTGAAGGACACTGCAAACAGTTCTTTGTGTGCAGCAAACTATGTAAACACTTTGTAGCCAAGCCCCATCTAGTTTCTCCTGACAATAAAAATGCATTTTCCTTCCTCTGCTTCTCTTTCTGTAATTTCTTCAAAATCTGATTAGCAACATGAGAATTGTTTGCTTTGCAGTTTGCCAATATTGTCTTCATTGTATTCACACTTACTATGTCCTTTGCCAGAAGATTCAGGCCATGAGCAAGACAGCCAAATACTATTAAATGAGGATACTTTGCCTTTAATATTTGCCATGCAGCTTTCATGTTGCTCACATTATCAGTTACAAGGACTTGTACCCTGAAGGGACTTGCACTTTCAATTTCTTCACTCTAATTTGGCTATGTATTCACCTGAGGACATGAAGATTTGGTAGCAATTGCTTTCAGGAATATTTGTTCAGGTGTTGCTAAGATAATGTTCAATAAAGGATTTCCTTATATATCAGTCCATCCATCTGACATCAGAGTCAGTGATTCTGCTTGACCAATCCTTTGAATAACCATTGTTTGAATTCTGTCATCCTCTCTGTTAAAGAGAGAATGTGATAAGTGATAACGTGATAGTAACGTATATGATGGGTGAATTAGTTTGTAATGTTCCTTCCAGTATTGATTTTTAGTTATGGAAAAAGGTGTACCACTTGCAGATATAGCTTGAGATAATGTCTCATCTGTTTTTTCTTGATCTGCTTTTGACATTTTGTCCACAAAGCTTGATAAAAAGCTTGACTGTCTTGAACAACTACTCATGATGAATCACATATCTAATGATGGTAATCTTGAAAACAAGGATCCTACTTCTTCTTCCTCCAGACCTGGCAGCTATTTCACTTGAGCTACCAAGTTCCTGCAACAAAAAGGGGGAAAGATTTTTATTTTAGCCTATTCTAGTCTGGCCTCACTCATCAGAAGGAGAAGGAGAAGTGGCAGGGAGCTTGCTTCCCCCTTCCCTGCCAGAAAGAACACTCCGCTGCTCAACTTGCTGTTCAGTTGCCCTGGGGCTGCAAAGCCAAAGGGAAGTATAGTCTGGCCTCTGCCATTTGACCAGAGGACTAAGCTCACTCTGCTGGGTTGAAATAGTTAACTATTTATCTATTATGTAATTAAAAATATATTGTTAAGCCTAAGTCACTTTGGGTGCTTAGTGCAAGCAGAAAAGCAGGATACAAATATTTTAAACAAATAAATAATAGTCCACAGTTGCATTAACAACTTTTAAAATTATAGTGTTATAAAACAATATAGATGCTAGTCTATACTGTACGTTGTTTAACGTTCATTTGTTTACTTGCATAGGATTCCCAAAGTAGACTTTTCTCAAATGATGCTGTTCTACCACTTGGTTGTATTAGCTTTCTGTATGTGGCTTGTACTCTTTCAGAACAGTTTTTACATGTTATTAAATGTTTCTTCATTCTTGTTGCCTTGTTAGCATACTCCTGCCTGCAATATTTACATCTACTAATTATCTTCCTTCTTTCAGTGGCTTGAACTTCACTATAATGATGCCACACACTAATTTGTTTCTGATTAGGCATTATTATAACTACTTTAAACCAAAAGCACTAAAAAACTAACATCTTATGCAAACACTTCCAACTTCCCCAGCTCAAGAAAAAATCAGACACTGCTCTGTGTGTTTGCTGAACTGAAAGTGAAACAAAAGTTAATCACAGTTTTAGTTTTGGTTTTGCTTTCACTTGCAGTCTGAGATGAAATAAGAATTTTAGCTTTGGTTTTCATTTGACCTGCAGTGCACAGCCAATTAGGTGAATTCATAACTTGATTTTTGGTTTGGATTATTATATGAGTGTATCTATCCTCCTGTTTACAAATCAATAAAACATATAAGTACTCTCTCACACACTTCCTAGGGATAATCACCTGAAAAATATTAATTACAACTTTGAAACTGACCAGCTTGCCTAGTATTGTATTGGCATCCATTCATTGTTACTAATGAACTTTATGAATCAAGGGTTTAGGTTGCACCTCCAGAAATGTACCTCCAGAAATGTAATATACCTCATCCAATGCACCAAATGCCCTGATGGAAAATATGTAGGAGAGACCAAACAACAACTGCGCACCAGAATGAACACACACCGGAAATCCATCAAAGACAGAAATACCCAATTACCGGTGGGGACACACTTCTCACAGGAGGGCCACTCTCTCTCCAATCTCTCAGTCCTGATCCTCAAGGGAAACTTACACAACACATCCCAGAGAGGAGCCTATGAGCTCCATTTCATCAACCTGCTGGATACTAGAGATCAGGGACTAAACACAGACATTGGATTTTTGATACATTATAATCTGCCTGGCAACAGACTCCCCAGCCCAGCCCAGCCCCTGGCTTCTTTACTTTTCATTCCATCCAGGAAGAGCATGCAGCAACTGCTGCAGCGTCCTTAGCCTGACGAAGGGTTTTTGAACTCGAAAGCTTGCTTAATAAATATTCTCCAACTATTTGGGTTGGTCTAATAAAAGATATCAAATTCACCCAAGGAACCTTGTCTCTCTTTATGAATCAATGAATTTTTAGAAACTGAAAATTTCCCACAGAAAAATCAAGCACTGGAAAATTTTCCGCCCCACATCTCTGGTATAAGGCTGAACAGCAGGGCACCTACAGTTGTTTCTAAGTAGGCAAGGTTTGAAATAACCAGCAGGCAGCATCTCAAAGCATCTGAAATGCCCCTGCATACTCAGAGGACAGCATCTCTCTCCACAGTTCTGGAGCGGTATCAAAGAATTACATTCCCGGGATAAGAACTTTTTAATGCTCTTTGGGGTTTAGTCCCTGCTCTTTTCCCATTTCCCTGCCTCTTTCTCCTTCTGGAACTCTGCTTAAGAAAAGCATGTCATAGTTCTCTTTAGGGGCTCAGGTAGTTTTTAAGCTCTTCCTTTTCTTTCTCAGATTTTTTGGATGCCCAGGACTTAGATATTCACATACAACCCCATAATCAATTCCACAACTGAATTCTGTAATGAATAATTAGACAAAATCCCAACTATTATAGGATAATTTTGTAATAAAGAAAAGGTATGGCCTTTGATTTCTATCAAAAGTCTCCCAGCTACTTAAAAGAAGGTTGTGGCTTTTCATCACTTGTGACCATTACAGCTCAGAACACTACTACTTCTTTTTCCAAATAAGTGCTCAGAATACTGCTACTACTTCTAAAAAAATATTGTCTGTAAAGAATGTGCTCTGTTGCCCGCATGGCACTGCATACATATCTTCATGTTTTCATCAAGTAAAAGACATTTAGCAGTAATCCAGGAGTTACAGTAAATAATTGATCCATTTACTTGGGCATCATGCCTCTGGTCACAGTTTGTATTTCTGATGAAGTTTCCCAGTTTTGATATCAGCCAGCTGGATTATGATGGCAGTGGGAGTTTTGCAACTCTGAAAGGCCCTGTGAAAGGCCTTGGTGCTTAAGGAGTAGGTATGATGATATTGCATATGTCTATAATAGGCAGGAAGAGAACACACCCAATTCACTCTTGTCTGTAAGCACAACAGTCTGTTAGAGCTGCGTGAAGCTTCAGTCCCTAATTTGATTCAGCAGAGATTTGGTCTGATTCGGTGGTTGAATCTTTGAATCCGAATCAAATCAGGAAACCCTTTAATCTCTCCAAATCAATTAAAAAAGATTTGGTGATTCAGACACAGCTTTAAATGTTTTTTTTCTACATATCTCTAGGTAGCAGGCAGCTCGTGAATGCTGAGATGCTGGGGCAGATGGAGCATCCCACAGGAGCGCAGGGGGCTCCCCAGTGTGCTTGGCAGCAGACCTAGAAGTGGATCAGAAGCACTTCTAGGTTTGCCACTGAGCATGCGGGGACCCCCCCACAATCCTGTGGGACAGTCCATCCGCCCCAGCATTGCAGCATTCATGATCTGTGCCTGGCACCTTGAGGTATGTTGAAAAAACATTTAAAGCTGTGTCTATGTCTGAATTGCTGATTCTCTGAATCAGTATCAAATCTTCAGATTCAGCTGAATTGAATCGGGCACAGTGATCTGAATCAATTAATTGAATCACTGTCCCCAATTCAGGCTGAATCCGAATCCAAATTGAATATGGCCCATTTCACGTGCCCCTAGTCTGTATGTGTTGTGCAGTCAGGGCCTCTGAGTGTGGCCAGTGCTCACCTCTCACTGCCAAGCTAGATGAAATTGTTGTTCTATGTCCATTGTCCTGCTGGATAGTAGCTAGTACTGATGCATCAGAGGAAGCTACAACTTCATCTCCTATTCACTGCATCATATCAGGTAGGATTATCTTTGCAGAAGGGGAAATTCAACTGGCTAGAGATGCCTCTAGATGAGTTTGTATTTATTTAGGAGGCTTCCAAGGGGCAGGTGAAAGCTTGTGGAGCTGTTGTACAATAAGAACTCCTGCCTTCGATTCCATTTGTTCCAGGTGCTGCAATCAGATTTGTAAAAAAAGAACTTTAATGGTAACATAAAACCACATGGAGAATCGCTAGTGTTTGATATAAGCTCCACAGTCTGCATGTTGTTACCCACCTGTTTATAGGGCAGGATCTTGTTTGTAAGGATTCTACCTAGGAAAAGAGGGACAATGTTGTATCCAGTGAAACTGTTGAATGAGTTTCCTCTTTAAGGGCTGACATTCTTCACTGACAAATGGAAACAATAATTCATAGGATCATAGAAGTAGGGTCGGAAGGGACCTTGTAGATCTTCAAGTCCGAACCCCTGTCTGGGCAGGAGGAAAACTGGGCTCAATTGACCCCAGCCAGGTAGGCATCAAGCCTCTTCTTAAAGACCCCCAGAGTAGGATCCAGCACCACTTCCCTTGGAAGTTGGTTCCAGATCCTAGCCGCCCTGACTGTGAAGTAGTTCTTGCGGATGTCTAATCTAAACCTACTCTCCAACAACTTGTGCCCTTTATTCCTTGTTATTCCGGGGGGCGCTAGGGGAAACAAGGTCTACCCCAAACCCTTCTGGTCCCCCCTAGTGAATTTATAGATGGTCACAAGGTCCCCCATCAGCCTTCTCTTGTGAAGGCTGAATAGGTTCAGGTTCAAGTCCCATAGTCTCTCATTGTAGGGTCTGCCCTGCTGTCCCCGGATCATGCGGGTGGCCCTCCTCTGGACCCTCTCAATGTTGTCCACATCCCTCTTGAATACCTATAGCATGATAGGGTCCAGCTGGCCCTGCTGACCGTGATCTTGCATTGTCAGCCCATGTTCATCTTGGAGTCAATAATCACTCCAAGATCCCTTTCTGCCTCTGTGCTCTCAAGAAGGGAGTTTCCCATCTAATAAGTGTGCTGCTGGTTACTACTGCCCAAGTGCAGCACCCTGCACTTGTCCCTGCACTTGTCACTATTGAAATGCATCCTGATTTTGTTAGCCCACCCTTGCAACCTATCCAGGTCTTGCTGCAGTCTTTCCCTCCCTCCTAGCGTGCCCACCTCACCTCAAATTTTGATATCATCAGCAAATTTAAACAGGTTGCTTTTCACCCCATCGTCCAAATCGCTGATAAAGAAATTGAACTGTGCGGGCCCAAGGACCGAGCCCTGGGGGACTCTGCTGCCCACTTCCCCCCGGGTGGAATATGACCTGTCCACCACCACCCTCCGAGTATGACCCTTCAGCCAATTTGCAATCCATCTGACTGTGTAGGCATCAATGCCACAGCCACCTAGTTTTTTAATGAGGATGGTGTGGTCGACAGTGTCAAAGGCCTTGCTGAAGTCCAGAAACTACATCCATGCCGACACCTGCATCCAATGCTTTTGTGACCTGATCGTAAAAGGCAATCAGGTTGGTCTGACATGACCTGCCCCTAATAAAACCGTGCTGGTTGCCCTTGAGCATCGTCCCTGATGCCGGCCCATCAGAGATGTGCTCCTTGATGATCTTCTCAAAGAGTTTCCCCAGGATTGAGGTAAGACTGACGGGACAACCATCAGATTGCCCAGCGTATCTTGCAGGGGCCCCACATTTCCCAGTGCCTTCTTCATCCTCCCTATATATTTGAAAAAGGACTTTTTATTATCTTTGATCTTGGATGCTAGTCCTAGCTCTATGTCCACCTTAGCTTTCCTAACAGCCCCCCTACAGGCCCGAGCAGTGGCTCCTCACAGCAGTCAGGGCACTGCAAGAGCAATGCCGGTTCTGTGCTATGCATAGCAATTTGCTTACAGCACCTTATGCACAGGCCTTCGTAGTAGTGAACTCTGCCTTGTTTTATCCTCTGCTCTTCAGCCCAGTCATTTCCCACCCATGCCCATTTTCTTTTCCCTCGTAGAAGAGTCTGGCTTCCTTGGAACACAGAATTGTGTGCGCTACTTAAAAGTAAAAGCAGGGGGTTGTTAATGGTAGCCAAAGTGTTCCACAATGAAACCACTTACCAGTTTCTGTCCAAAGCCAGCTTTCCTTTGCAGTTGCTTTCAGGACTGCTTTTAGGGTTGCTTTCTCCATATGCCCAGCACAGTTTTGTGCAAGCTCTGGCTTTTGTTGCTCTGCTCAAATCTGGACTGTGTTTGTTGAGAGTGGGTGTTCATTGGCTTAGCTCTGCAGTCGGTTGGGATCACATCTATTAGTGTGGAGAGGGTCTGAGTGCTATTATTCTGACTGGCTTTGTAGTGGTCTATGCTGACTGGAGTCTGAAAAAGCCATTTAGCTCTCAACCTCCTGCATTCGCTTTCCTGGTTAGTGGCTGGAAAGATGTTGTCTTATCAATCTTTATTTTATTTGGCCTGAAATTACCTTTCTGACATTATGCAAATTCCTTGCTTTTATAACTGGGTAGTTGTAAACAACTAAGGAAATGTTCAAACATGACCCATCAATGAAAATGAACAGCGCATTACCAATACTGTTGGTTATGACTACAGCCCCTGCCACTAGCATGGAGAGGAGGAGAGCTGTAACAGGGTAAACCTTAGCATTCATAATGTCCTACAAGCCCATCTCTCTCTACCATCTGAGTTCTTGGTATCTGTGAGGATAAAAATAGCAGTGCATTAAAATGATGTAAAGTGACCTTTTGATTAAGGCAAAGAATGAGGTTGTGCACTCATTTGATTTCTTTATGATGAATAAAGATGAGGAACAAGTGTTTAGTTTTTTTTTTCCCCCTTCAAAGAGCAGAAGGTTATTTCCCCCACTTTTTAGACATGCTCACTATGGGAGCAGAGCTGGATAAGTAATGGTAAGTCTGATTGCAAAAACAAGGGGTATTTTTTCATTTACTTGGACTTTTTTTAGTCAAAATTACCTTTATTCCCATTAAATAGACAGAGCCCAAAAACAATTGTTAGAGTTTCAGGGTTTTTAAAGCCTTTCCTCACCTTCTTCTATCTTGCCACATTTCACAATGTTCGTAGAATGAAGCCTAGAAAGGACTTCAGAATGGCATCTGGTCCAGTCTACTTCTCAAAGCAGAATCATTCCTGTCTTAACTATCCCTGACAAGTGTGTTTGTTTAACCAGCACTTAATAACTTTCACTGTGGAATCTCTATCTCTTCCTTTAAGTAATCAGTTCCAGTGCTTATCCACCATCATAGTTAGAAAGTAAGGCTATGCGAAGCTTTGGGTGGTGATTCGATTCAGAGGAGATTTGGCCTGATTCGGTGGCAGAATCTCTGAATAGGAATCGAATCAGGGGACCAATTTTAAGGTATGAGTTGATTCAAAGCTCTCTGAATCTTCGGAAAAGATTAGGAGAGCTTTGATTTGGGCAGGCCACAGTGGCTGCAGTAGGGAGCAGCAGCTGGACTCTGAGCTGGTAAGTAGGGGGTGGAGGAGGTGGGGCTAGGGGAGGGGACCATGGGGGGAACAGCTCTGGCCCTGTAAGAAAAAGAAAAAAAAAAAAAACCGAGGAAAGCCCTGGGCCTCACTGCTCCTGCGGCAGCCTCAGGGCTTCGGGGGTGGGGGTTGTGCAGAGCCCCCCACATGGTGCAGGGCAGTGGGGAGCAGCAGGGATCACCCCTGCTGGCAGAAGCAGTGAGTCTGGGGGTTTTCTTGGCTTTTTTTTTTCTTAAAGGGCTAGAGCTGGCCTGAACGGGAGCACCTGGGGGGGGGGGGGGCTGGGGTAGCAAGTGGGGAGGTAAGGGGGCTCATGCAGAGCCCACCATGCAGCATGGGGCAGTGGGGGGCAGCAGGAGTGGGGGGCACCCAACAGCACCCAGTGAGCTGGGGGGGGGGGGTTCCCAAAGAGCCCGGAGCTAGGCTGGGTGTTGCAGCCATTGCCAGGGTAGAGTGGATGGGCCTGGCTGATTTAGAGATTTGGCGGCAGCCAAATCTCTGAATCAGATTTGGCCAAATTGATTCGGGACAGTGATTCAAAACACCAAATCGAATCTCTGTTCCCTGAATCAGCCAAATCCAAAGCGAATACTAGCAACTTCACACAGGCCTACTAGAAAGATTTTTTTCTAATATCCAGTTTAAATCTCTCTCATTGCAATATAGGCCCACTACTTACTTGTCTTGTCCATGGACAGAGTACAATTGATCTCTTTGTACTAACCCTTTTAGTGTTTCAAGACTTAACAAATCATCCCTCAGCTTTCTCAGTTTTCTCTTCTCCAGACAAAATAATCTCAAATCTTTTACACTTTCATTACATATCATGTTTTCTAGACCTCAGATCAGTTTTAGTGCTACTCTCTAGACTCTTTCCAACTTGTCCATGTCTTTCATCCATCTTTCTTGAATGTGAATGTAGACGCTAACAGGGCGTGTTTGCATGAGACACTAAAAGTGCAAGAAATTAATTCTACTGCACATTAACATGTCATGGTGAAAGCTGTGCTAATTCAATTAGCTCAGGGGCAGGCAATTATTTTGGGCAGAGGGCCACTTACCCAGTTTTGGCAGGCTGTCGAGGTCTGCATGGGGAGCCCCGCCCCCTGGTCACCATCTTGGGACCAAAGTCCCAGGGCTAGCACTGGTGGGGCCCAAAGCAGGGCGCAGGCTGGCAGGTGTCTGTGGAGCCGGGTTGGGCTGCAGGGAGGGGGGAGCTGGCCCAGCTCCATAGAGCCCCTGCTGGCTGGTACCCCATGCTCCTGCCACCCTGCTCTGGGCCCCACCAGCGCTGGCCCCAGGACACTGGTGCAGGCCCTGTGCTCCCGCTGGCATCCCCCCAGGCACACCCAGTGCCCCCCCAGCAATGCAGTTGAGGCAGGGGGCAGCGCACAGTCCTGACCCCCTGCTCGCCAGCAGGGAAGAAGCTGATGCTGAGCGTGGGGAACAGTGGCCCCTCGCCTGCCCCATGGCCGGCGCTCCCTGCTGCAGGCGCTCACAGCCCACGTGGGGCTGTCTGGAGCAGGCACAGGTAGCCTCATATGGGCTGCAGGTGGCTGCAGCACAGGGCACTGGCCATGGGGTGGGCAAGGGGCCACTTTTCTCTGTGCTCAGCACCATCTTGTAACCCACCCCATTGCCAGCCTGGCAGTGGGGATGGGTTACAAGCTGGTGCTGAGCACGGGGGGAGGGCAGCAGCCCCTCCCTGCCCCATGCCCGGCGCTCCATGTTGCAGCCTCTCTCAGCCTGCCAGGGCTGTCTGTGCCTGCTCTGGACAGCCCCACATGGGCTGCGAGCACCTGCAGTGCAGGGTGCTGCCCATGGGGCGGGCGAGGGGCCAGTTTTCTCTGTGCAGGGAAGGAGCCCAGGGAAAAACTGAGCGTGGGGTGGGGGGAAGTGACCCCTCCCCTGCCCCAAGCCTGGTGCCCCACACTGCAAGTGCTCACAGCCCACATGGGGCTGTCTGGAGTGGGCACAGGCAGCCCCATGTGGGTTGCAAGCAGCTGCAGCACAGGGCACTGGGCGTAGTTGGGGAGGGGCCTCTTCCCCACCCCAGCACTCCTTCCTTTCCCGGGGTCCCCCCCCTCACCTGAGTTTCCCGCCAGGGCAGCCACGTGCTCCCAGCCCAGAAACTGCTGCTGGGGCTTCTGGCTGGGGGGCGGGGCCAGGTGAGCCCTGCTGTTGTCGGAACCTGCAGGGCTTTCCCTGGGTCCTAACGCCCTTGGTTCCTGCATTTTTGACAGGAACCAAGGGCAGAGAAATATTAATTCTCCAAATTTTTTTAGGGGCCCAGATAGAATGGCCTTGTGAGCTGAATCCAGCCCACAGGCCATATTTTGCCCACCCCTGAATTAGCTATTAGATAAAAATAACAAAAAGCCCTGCTGAAGCATGTGATCTATACAAATGTTGGGTCAAACTAACACAATGCCTCTTCTGGGCATGCATCATGCTCTATGTGCAGCCAGTACTCCATGTAATACCTCACACCAAAGCTAAATAGAGGGGAAGAGTTGTTTCCCCAAACTGCCATACAATGCTTATGTTAATCAATCCCAGTATAGTATTTAGCTTTTTTGGGACTCCTTATTTAACTTGTAATTTACAATAACCCTACTGATACTTTGCTGCAGCCATTCCCATTTTGGATTTGTGCATTTGATTGTTCTTTCTTAAGCAAATGTTCTAATAGAAACCAAAAAGAAATAGCAACAAAAAAAAAAAGTTAGGATTTTTGAAGGTTGTAGAAGTTTGAAATAGAAAAGATTCTCTGGACTTTTGCATTTATCCCCAAACAAACACAGAGCAAGTGGGGTGGTATAATATTTAGAGAACAGGACCACAATTCAGGAGACCCCAAGTGAAATCGTTATCCAGTTGAAGTCATTGGCCAAAATCCAATTACTTCCCTGCAGCTGGGGTGACATCCCTAGCTTCTGGTCTCAGTTCTGCCACTGATCTACTGTATGATTTTAGACAAGTCAAATTTTCTGTGTAAAATCTACTTATCTGCACAACATGGGAAATTATACCTGTCTTCTTTAGCAAACTGTTTTAGACTTTATAAGGAGAAGCACCAAATATAAAAATAATAGAATTTTGTAGGGAAGAGTTATTAATCTTTTATTACATTTATCTTTTGTCAAAAGGCCAGGAAGGCACCTGGAGACATACGTATCTCTATGTAAGCACTAAAGATACCATGGCGATGAGAGTCTAAAAAATAAACAGATATTTAGCACCATAGGATGGCAAGACACAGTTAATTTAAAAACCTTGAACGGAGAGACTTGAGGTGACATTTTTACACACACTTCCCCCCTAATTGCCAAAGATACTTCCACATCATGTCTGATGGCTGAATAACCTTAATGTTTCTCAGACTGAAAATATAATGGCTTCCATGTTGTAAGGAATCTCTTTTCTGGAGCTATTGTCTGCCTGAAAGTCAAGTACAGGTTTGGATAGTCATGATGTGTCCTTCATATTAGAGGATAACTACAGTAATAGGGGAGTAAATTGGCCACAAGCATGGGAGGATCTAAAATTTGGAAAGCAGGGTACAGATGGTGAGGTGCATCATCACATATGAAACAGCACATCTTTCTCTAGTTAAAAATAAACTAGAAGCTTTACTAATATCCTAGGGCTCTAGGGCCATATTATTCAGTTAAAGATTGCAGCAAAAACAAATATAACTTCATTGGAATGAGTTAAAAACAATTTGCAGGGCTCTGAAATAGGAGCTTCATCACCAGGAGGAGCAAACAGACAGCAGAGCTGCAGAAGAAATGATAACTTGATTAGTGGAACCTCAAGACCATGTAAAAGAAGAGAGGCTCATTAACACTTGTGGAATCAAGAGTTCAGAAGGGATCAGGTAGATTATAATGAGCCATGAAGTTAAGCAACTTCCTAGCACTGCCTTATTAAAAATGCTGCTGCCTTTGCCAGACAGTTGGCTTTATACTTTATGTGAACCAGGGGGGGTGAATTAAAGAGGGGGTGCAAATTCATCTGTTCTCCCTCCTCCCCCCCTCCAATCCACCCTAGGCCACAAGCTCCATGGACATGAATGTATCATTCATCTGTACTATTTGTCTGGCTGGCTAATGTAGCACTAATTTGTATTTAATCACAATGCCAACCAAGTTCAGAGCTGGCACAGGTGAAAGGCCAAAATAAGGGAGATAGATATTTGGGCAATGAAATATTTTCCACCCTTAAGACAGCCCCATTCAATCCTGTCATGAATGATTAGTGTGGGATGGCACTTTGACCCATATGAACTGAATTTTGTTTGTCATAGGGTTATTCCCAGTGAATATACACCAAGAATCTAGAACCAAAGTCCCCTTTTCAACTGATTGAATTGTCAGACTCCACAAAGAGGCCCAGGGAGGCCAGGAGTCCAAATTCTGATGCCTGAGCCAAGTCTGTCTGGTATGCATTTAAATGCATCCATTTTGGGGTAGATGGAGCTTGTATTTCTGCCTTCCCTTGCTGTCCCTGGATTTCTACTTCTCCAGTCTCTAATGTTGTGAATCCAGCACATTACCCCAGCACACTGAAGGCTAGAAAATGTTATTTAGAGATTTGCTTTTGGGCATCGGCTTGTAGGTAAACAATGGTTCGGGGCAATGGCAAGGGTTAATTGATTTGTAAAAAGTCTGTTTGTGACAAAGTTTCCTCGAAGCCCACTGTGATGCAGGCAAGCAGTAAGCAGACACACAGGCTGGGAATCTGAAGACATGTGTACCACACTTTCATAACACAAGATAAGGTGGCACCAGGTCACAGTAACCAAATGCAGAGCCCTTAGGATATCTCATTTTGGGGAATAGACCAAATTAGGAGAGACCGGTAAAGCCAAAATTAGGATGTGTTCATGTGATAGGTTTGTGAAACAAAGAAATATGCTGACAGGACAAAACTTGGACCAATCAATGATGCCCAGAGGTGAAGAGTCATCAGAAGAGAGAGAATACAAAAGGAAGGAGATCAGAGCAGCAACGGGTCCCCAAAAGGGGAACCTGAGCCCACCAAGGATGGACGGCATACCATCAACCCATCTCACCCACCCCACTGGGGGTTGGTAGACCTTAGCCTCCAACCTCCAGGCTGCTGAAATCTGACTTTCAAGAGAGAATCTCAAAATGAAACTTGTGTACTGACCAGACGTACCTTGATATAGAATTGTTTGCATTATTCTTATCTGCTATCACTGTGTATCACCTATTATCAAATGGAGAGGTCATGTTTGGTCTGAGGGTTTGGGTCCACCTGGAACAAGGTATCTGGGTCATAAATCCAGTGCCAACATAGACTGCAGCTCATAGAAGACACAAAAATAATCAAGGGTACTCTGATTGTGAATTTACTCTCTCCTGTTTCTTTGAGACACATTCACCTTTCTCCCTCTTCTTATGCAATTGGAGTCTGACTCAGGATCCTTGATGAAACAGGCACAAATCAATGAGTCAAAATTAAACACAAAATGTGGCAATGATCTCTGACTCTTAGCTATGAATTGCAGAGGTTTTGCTATCCATATGCTGCCTGTGGTAACAACCTGCCCAATGACATGAGTGGGGATAGAACATCAGTGTGCTGAAGCAGAAAATGAACAGGCATGAGGCTATGACAAATATTCTGATTACACAATGCATTTACCCCATGTTGCATCTGACTTCGATCTGAATCCCTATCCCTATAGAAGAGACAAGGATCGGCCTTGGCTGTTTCAACTGACTTGATTCCTTTGACCTTATGTTCAACAGGATCTGCAGCTTCCTTTTCTGACTTATTCAGTTGCCACCATTTTCAAGTCTAAATGCCTAACATTTGGCACTTGAATCCAAATTTAACGCCTTTAGTAGACATGGCATGATGTGTAAAAAATTAAACAAAGCCTGTTGAAAGCAAGGAAGCTGCACTTCTGGAAGTTATATCAGCTTATGTGGGTGTGTATGGATTTGAGAGTATTCTACTAAGCATAGTGCCTTGAAAATATTGGCTATTGGGCAGGGAACTTTATTTTATTTTTTCTTTATTCTATTTTGAATTATGTTTTAAAAACACTCTGGTTCAGTCCAACTCTGCTTCTTCCCTGTAAACGTTACTTATGTCAGGGCTGTCCAGCTGCCAGCTTGCAGGCCACATATGGCCTGTGAGGGGTTTGTTTGTGGATCCCAGATTCCTGCTGAGCTCCTTCTCCTTCCTCCGGCTTTTGTTGCCTGCCTCCACCCCAGGGCTGGTGCAGCCCATGAGGCTGCTTAGAAGTTGGACAGCCCTGATTTATGTGATGATCCCATGTGTTAGGTATGGTAGTGCCCCTACCTGCCAACCTGAGTAGACAGTGACTGATGCCATAGTATTGAGCCTTTAAGGTACAGAATATTGAGAAAAGATTTGAATTCATCCCCAGGAATCCATAGTAGGTCTTTAAACCTATTCTTTGCTGAAGAAAGGGCATCAACAGTGCTTCAGTAGGCTTTCCTTTCCAAAACAGAATTCTCTACTGTTCTCCTGCTGCTATCAGCAGTAAGCTGTTCTTCTGCCTCATCTGCTATTTTAAAATGAAGCCAGGTGTCTATTTAAGCAGCATCCTCTTTCCCTGCAGTGTGATCCAATTGCCATTAGAATAATGGAAATCTTTCCAATGACATTTATAGGACTTGGATCAAGTATACCCCAAAAGAGGGGTTGAAGTGAACTCTCAAAAGTAGCAGATTATTACAGCATTACTTAGCAGTAACAATTACACATAAGGAATATAAAAGAAGGAATGGAGGAAAACACAGTTTGTGTGTGTGTGTGTGTTTGTGTAGGGGTGTGTATATGACAGAAATTGAGAGACAGATTCTGTGACTTCATTGGAGCAATTTGGACCAGCCCTACTTGCACTGGAAATAGACCAGAACTAAAACTTTGTATCCAACCCCATGGACTTAGGGAAAGTTGAGATTCAGACCCAAATGTCACGACTCGGGTATTTCTCCATGTTACATTACTGTTTCCTTTGCAGTGTTTTGTAGGACAGTCAGTGGGTAAATTAATCCTTAGATGATTTATTACTTCTGGGATTTGTCTGGTTCTATATTATAGGGTATGTAGACTGAAAAAAGGAATTGAATCATAGAAAATTAGGATTGGAAGGGACCTGAGGGTGGGTCATCTAGTCCAACCCCTTGCTCAAAGCAAGACCATCCCCAACTAGATCATTCCAGTCAGGGCTTTGTCGAGCTGTAGGGCTGTGCAAAACTTAGGTCCCTGATTCGATCTGTCAGAGATTCGGCCCAATTTGGTGGTACTTCCAGTCCACTTCTGGGTTCGCCTTCCCCCCCTGCCCCCACACTCCTGTGGGATGCTTCATGGACCCCAGCATTGCAGCATTCACAAACTACGGCTGCTACGTCCAGGTATGTAGAAAAAACTAGTAAAGTTGTGTCTGTGTCCAAATCGCTGATTCTCTGAATCAGCATTGATTCTTCAGATTTGGCCAAATTGAATCGGGGACAGTGATCCAAATCAATGAATCAAATCACTATCCCTGATTTGGGCCAAATCTGAATCCGAATCAAATAGGGCCCACTTCACACACCCCTATCGAGCTGAGCCTTAAAAACCTCCAGGGATGGAGATTCTACCACCTCTCTAGGTAACCTGTTCCAGTGCTTCACTACCCTCCTAGTGAGAGTTTTTCCTAATATCCAACTTAAACCTCCCTTGCTACAACTTGAGACCATTGCTTTTTGTTCTGTCATCTGTCACGACTGAGAACAGTCTAGCTCCATCCTCTTTGGAACCCCCCTTCATGTAGTTAAAGGCTACTTATCAAATCCCCTCTCAATTTTCTCTTCTGCAGACTAAATAAACCCAGTTCCCTCAGCCTCTCCTCATAAGTCATGTGCCCTAGCCCCTGAACCATTTTCATTGCCCTCTGTTGGACTCTCTGCAACTTGTCCACATCCTTTCTTGTGGAGGAGCCAAAACTGGACACAGTACTCCAGAAGTGGCCCCACCAGTGCAGAATAGTGTGAAATAATGACTTCCCTCAATCTGCTTGCAACACTTCTTCTAATGCAGCCCAGTATGCCATTAGCCTTTTTGGCCACAAGTGCACAGTGTGGACTCATCCATCTTATTGCCCACTGTGACCCCCAGGTCCTTTTCTGCAGAGCTGCTGCTTAACCAGTCAATCCCCAGGCTGTGCTGGTGCATGGGATTGTTTTGTCCTAAGTGCAGGACTTTGCACTTGTCCTAGTTGAACCTCATGAAATTTCTTTTGGCCCAGTCTTCCAATTTGTTTAGGTCACTCTGAATGCTAGCCCTACCCTCCAGCATATCTACTGCACCCCTAGTTTGGTGTCATCAGATAGTTAATGAAGATATTGAACAAAACCAGCCCCAGGACCAACCACTGGGGCACTCCAGTTGATACTGGCTACCAGGTATACATTGAGCCATTGATTACTACCTGTTAAGTCCAACAGTCCAGCAAGATTTCTACCTTAAAGTCCATTCATCCAACCAACCCATACTTCCTCAGCTTGTTTGGAAGAATGCTGTGGGATATAGTATCAAAAACCTTGTTAAAGTCAAAGTATATTACATTCACTACCTTCCCTGCTTCCACAGAGCCAGTTACCTCATCATAGAAGCCAATCAGGTTGGTCAGGTATGACTTGCTTTTGGTGAATCCATGCTCACTGCTCCTAATCACCTTCTTCTCTCCCAAGTGCTTAGAAATGGATTCCTTGAGGACCTGCTCCATGATTTTTCTGGAGACTGAGGTGAAGCTTGGTGGTCCATGGTTCCCTGGATCCTCCATCTTCCTTTTCTTAAAGATGGGCACTATATTTGCCCTTTTCCAATCATCCAGGACCTTTCTCAATTGCCAAGAGTTTTAAAAAATAATGGCCAGTGGCTCTGCAGTCACATCAGCCAACTCCCTCAGCACCCTTGGATGCATTGCATTTGGCCCCATGGACTTCTACATATCCAGCTTTTCTAAATAGTCCTTAACCTGTTCTTTCACCACTGAGGGCTGCTTACCTTCTCCCCAAATGGTGTTGCCCAGTGCAGTCTGGGAGCTGACCTTGCCTGTGAAGACTGAGGTAAACAAGGAATTGGTTACTTCAGCCTTTTCCTCATCTTCTGTCACTAGGCACATCTTCTGTTGCCTCCCTCATTCAGTAAGGGACCCATGCTTTCCCTGCCCTTCCTCTTGTTAGAATCATAGAAAATGAGGGTTGGAAGGGACCTCAGGATGTCATCTAGTCCAACCCCCTGCTCAAAGCAGGACTACCCCCAACTAGTTCATCCCAGCCAAGGCTTTGTCTAGCCAGGTTTTAAAAACCTCCAAAGATGAAAGTCCACAATCTCTCTGGGTAACTTGCTCCAATGTTTTACTACCCTCCTAGTGATAGAATTCTTTTTAATATCTAACCTAAACATCATTTGCTCTAACTTGAGACCATTGCTCCTTATTCTGTCATCTGCTGCCACTGAGAACAGTCTAGCTCCATTCTCTTTTGAACCCCCCTTCAGGTAGTTGAAGGTTGCTATTAAATCCCCTTTCAGCATTCTCTTCTCTAGACGAAATAAGCCCAGTTCTATTATGCTCTCCTCATAAGTCATGTGCCCTAGCCCCTGAACCATTTTTGTTGCGCTCTGCTGGACTCTCCAATTTGCCCACATCCTTTCTGTAGCGGGGGCCAAAAACTGGACACAGTACTCCAGATGCGGCCTCACCAGTGCCGAACAGAGGGGAATAATAACTTCCCTTGTTCTGCTGGTGATACTGCTACCAATGCAGCCCAGGGTGCCATTATCTGTCTTGGGAACAAGGGCAAACTGTTGGCTAATATTCAGCTTAATGTCCACTGTAATCCCTGGGTCCTTTTCTGCAAAGCTGCTGCCCAGCCAGTCAGCCCCCAGCCTGTACCAGTGCATGGGATTGTTTCATCCTAAGTGCAGGGCTTTGTACTTGTCCTTGTTCAACCTCATGAACTTTCTTTTAATCTAATCCTCCAATTTGTCTAGGTCACTCTGAATCCTAGCCCTACCCTCCAGCATATCTACTACTCTCCCCAGCTTGGTGTCATCTGCAAACTTGCTGAGGGCACACTCTATGCCATCTTCCATGTTGTTGACAAAGATATTGAACAAAATTGCCCCCATGATTGGCCCCTGGGGCACTCCACTTGATTCTGGCTGCCAACTAGATATCAAGCCATTGATTACTACTCTCTGAGACTGATGATCCAGCCAGTTTTCTGCCCACCTTACCATGGGCAACTGGTGCCTCCTGAGTCAGAGGGCACTGCACCTTACAGTTCATTCATCTTGCCCATACTTCCTTAGCTTGTCAGCAAGAAAGTTGTGGGAGACTGTATCAAAAGCCTTGCTAAAATGAAGGTATACTACATCCACTGGTCTCCCCACATCCACAGAGCCAGCATAGTTGTTGCTAACATACTTGTAGAAACCCGTCTTTTTTCCCTTCATGTCCCTTGTTAGCTTTGTGCTTTGGCCTTCCTGACTTCATCCCTGCATGCCCATCCAGTATTTTTATACTCCTCCCAAGTTGTTTGTCTACTTCCACTTCTTGTAAGCTTCCTTTTTGTATTTAAGATCACCAAAGAGTTCTCTGCTAAGCCAGGCTGGTTGCATGTCATATTTGCTAGTCTTTCTGCACATTGGAATGGTTTGTTCCTGTGCCCTCACTAATGTTTCTTTCAAATACAACAAGCTCTGTCACCTGTGAGGCTGCAGGGGCAGAGCGGGTTGGCTGGGGAGCCTGGAGAAAGCAGGCTAAAGGAAGGGTTTTTGGTTGTAGTCATGTTGGTCTAAGGACATAGGCAGGCAAGCTTCTTTGGGCAGATGTGATATCTTTTATTAAACCAAAAGCTTGCAAAGATCTTTTTTCCAACTACTCAGCTGGTTTAATAAAAGATATCGCATCTATCCAAAAAAGCTTGCCTGGCTAAAGGAAAGAGTACTTTGCCTTGTGGTACAGCGAGTGGGGGAGTTGCTAAGAAGTAACGCTCTGCTTTTACCATGGTAGTGATTAGGATACAAGGAGAATCTTTGCCTGACAGAGCAGTGTACAAACACTGTCATCTTAGTATTGTACACTCATGATGAAATGAGCTGGTGAGTTTGTATCCTCAAAATATGAACCACAATCAATATATAAACACTAACTTAGGCTTTTGGCTAGTCTTAGGGCCCAAGGCCTGAAAGTGTCGTGGACACTAAACTCTTTTCAATTTTAATCTACTTCCTGAAAATGGAAGATTCATGTTGCTCAAGGCAGTTTAACGAGCATAGAAAGTGTGCAAGAATATGATCCCAGAATAGGAGCTTCAATAGCTTTCAGTAGCTCTGAATTCACTGTTTAAGAAGAGAAATCACTTAAAGACCCTAGCATTTACTTCAGACTTATTCAGTTCTGAATGTGCACTGAATTTCAGCAAGTGGAAAAATCCAGGACTACTAAGCAGCTTAGCTTGCTGTCACATTTTAAGGAGGAAGCTCCATTTTTGCCTGGATCAAAAAACCTAGAAATCTTGGTTTTCCTCTATGGACTTTGTGAAGTTATCACTGTGTGCACTGAACCATCATTAAATATCTGGCCTATTAAGTTTTATTCTAACAATTAGGTGCCTGGGGGCTTTAATAAACACCACTAATCTATTCTGCATCAGTGGTCTGAAAGACTAGAAAGGCAGCAATATCAGCCTCTTCATATTCTAGAATACAAAGAAAACAATTAAACCAGTAACCAGTCTTCATACCTAATCTTCCAGACACTGTAAACATGCTATTTTGTTTAGCTTGAGCTCAGAATTTTGCCTTTGAAATAATTGAATGGGGGTGGATGAAGTTAAAGGTCTTCAAGGAAAGTTTTTGCATGTAAGTCCTGCCAGCCTGTAGTATAGAAAACTGAACAGGAAGCACTCATACAAGAAAAACTGAAGCCACAGCCATGGCTTGTAATTCAGGTGGTTACTGTCCACAATTTGGCATTGTCACACATCAGTGTTCCCCTTTCTGTTATGTGTCAGCAGTGGCGATGCATGGGGGTGCACATACACCCCCTGAGAGTGCTGGTGCATCCCTTGTCAGGCTGCCCTCCCTGCTTAGGTGACAGATGAGGGGGCAGGTGGGAGTGCCAGTGCCCACCCTGCGAGCACTGGCTGGGGAATGGGAGCATCAGATGAAGCACCGTGGCCACTTTTGGGAGCACTGTGCCTGCTTCCCGGTCAGCGTGATGGGCCGTGGAGGAACCCCTTCCCCCGGTCACTGACTGCTGTCTGGGGGGGGGGCACGTGCCCCCGTTCCCCCCCTCGACTAAGGTGGCACCAATCGCCCATGTGTATCAGGTTGTTTTTAAGTCTTCTTCAGAGTCATTGAGTGGTGGCTGCAGTCAGGACTGGGGATTTTGACTGGGGTGTACCAATGCTTCTGCTGAGACCAAAGCTGGGGGTTCCTGGTTAGATGGTATTACCCCTCCACTCGGGATGAGACCAACTGCCATATTTGGGGTCAGGAAGGAATATTACCCCACAGTTAGATTGGATTATGGACTGTGGGGGTTTTTGCCTTTCTCTGTAGCAGGGGGCATGGTCCTCTACCTGGGATCTTGAGTGTATATTGACAACCTTTTACGGAAGCAGGACATGGTTGCTGTGGCTCCCTGCATTACCTGTGGCAGGTTAGGGTGTTACCTTGTGTTGTGTCCAGGTTTACAGTACTTTATACTAAGAGGTTAAATTATGGATTTGTATAGGTGGAATGGATCAGGATGATCCTGCCTCAGCAGGGGGTTGGATTAGATGACCTGTGGACGTCCCTTCTAGCCCTACTTCTCCATGATTTTATGATATTATGTACAACTACTATGAATCTTGAAGCAGCTTTGAGAAATGGTGTCATCCATTATAGTAAAGGCAGTGTGCTTTCTTGTGGACAGAGTGAATTTTTAAGCCTGGTATTCTCATCATAATCTCTAGCAAATGTGTCTACCACTTCAAAAGCTAGTCAGTGCCAATATGGTTGAGTCTGCACCCTGCTATGGAAAGAATGAGGTTAGGACAATGCCTCCTTCACCAGCCTGAATTTGGCACCGTGTACTACACATGTCTAAGATGCACTTGGAGCATATGAAGTTCCAAGGAGCTGTGATTGAAAAAAAATTCAAAGCAGAAAGATATTAATATTCCAACTATAACTTTTGATGTATGTTTAAATATTAGCATTGTAAATTATGTAACTTGCAACCGTGAGGTTTGCCTTAAAGCAACATTCTTTAAGGCAGCTGCTAAGTTTGTCATGGCAAGTCAAGATGATGACATCTTTTAAATATTTTTTATTACTAATGTTTTTGGTTGGGCGTTATCCTCTTTTAAAGAATGTGTAGATATACCATTACAGTATACTTTACCCTTAGGCCACAGGGGTTGCCTGAAAATATTAATCTTCAGTGAATTCTCTCTCAGTTTACATCAGCGTAACTCAAAACATAATTTAGCCCCTAAGATTTACAAGGACATCCAGATCTTCCGTATGGCTACTTCAAATATACCACAGATGCACAACAGGTATTTCCATGCCTAAGCATCAAGGGCATATTTTGTTAAGGAGCCCATGTAAAAAGTGTTGTCTCAGTCATCATCCCTGAACTGGGGACTTCTGTTGGTAAAAGATGTGATTTCACAGGTCTAGCTGAAGGATTAAGCCCCCATTCTGGCTGCAGAAGATGAACTGTATCCTCAGAGACAGGGAATGCCCAAAAGAACACAGTGGTTTAAATATACCAGTATTTGAAACCTGGAGTTACAGGGTCCTTTGTTAGCTCCTACTGATCAAAGATGATTCTGATGCACATTGGGCTTAGCTGTCTGTTCAGAACCTCTCACTGAGCTGTTCCCAGCTCAGATTCAACCCCAGCATCTCAGTCAGACACATTCATAGCCTGGTCATCTTCTTTTAGTTATGGGACAATAGCCTATAGTAAATGTAACCCATGCCAGCGTGCTAAGGCCAGATGATGTGCCAGATTTTGGGTCCTCAGTGTGGTAGTAGCCCTGGGAGCCCCCCAGGCACACTACTGACTGAGGTGTCCCATGGAGAGGGTGTGCCTTACCCTCACCACCCAGGAATTCATTCTCAACCCCAATGAACATGTTATTCTTTATTATACACAACCCATATATACACAGAAAAAATAAATAAACAAAATTAATAACAATAGTTAATAATCAAACTAACAATTTAGATACAATTTTACAACATTAGGTGGATAATTCCAGCACACTGGATGGTCCCACTTGTGTTTAAACAACCTCAATAATTAAATATACCTTGTTATAACCCTTTAAAACAGCCCCTCCACCCCCCCCCCCCCAAAAAAATTATTTCCTTCTGGTCACAATCCACTTTCCATAGCAATAAATAGCAACACAACTATAACTATGATCCACCGCTAGATGGTGAGGTGAGGCTTCTGCTGCTCCAGGGAAAATGGTCTCTCTTAATCCTTCCTTGTAACACAGTGAAACAAGTTCTGAACAGCTGCTGCAGGCAATAGGCTCCCTGTTGTTTCCTTCATTGGCAGATTGTTCTCCTAAGCAGTTTCCTTCTGAAAATACACCTACTGCAAAAACTAGTGATTAGGTGGCTTGTTTTCTCTCAGCCCACTCCCTCACCGCAGACAGGGGTTTCCCTCTGCAGGTTTCTGACCTGTGGTTTGAGCCTTCCCAGCTCAGATTTCATCCCAGAGTCTCAGTCAGATACATTCATTGCCCAGTCATTAGTCCTTTAAGGGCTTGAATGCTTCCTCCCAACCTCAACAAGCTTACCAGCCTTGCTTACAAACCCCTCCCCACTCGTTCCCTGGCACCTGTGTCCCTGGTTGCACTGCTCTGAGCCTGGTGGGGAATCAGCTTGTCACAGGATGACATAGGCTCTCCCCCGTCCTCATGCCTGCTCCCCAGGCAAGTTTCAGCTTGGTCTCCCCTGGCTTGGGCTAAGTCTGCACCCCCCTCTCCAGGGCTGGAGTCTGCTCCTCCCATCTACTCTTTTCCCCTCTTTTTCCTCCCTTAACTTTTATGGCTCAGTAGCAGCCAATCAGAGTCCATGGTTTGTCATGTGGGCTCTGGTCACAATTTAAATGCTCCAATAAAAAGCGTGCACCATGCACTGCATACCCTCCTGTCTGGTAAAGCTTATGCACCCTCTGCAAAATTTTGCCGCCCTTCTCTTGCAGAGCTCTGAAGCACAGCTCACCTACTTGGCTCGCAGCCATGTGAGCTTTACAGCTGTTACAGTTCTCCCCTGTGTTTAATTTACTGTCCCCAGTAAATGCACTCAGATGAGGGGAAGAATTGGTCTTTTCAGGGTCAAAGGATATGGACCTCCGAGGCAATGCCCTAGGGTGTCATATGTCAGTTTGAGCACCAGCTTTGCCACATGAGTGGGTCATGAGGCATTGGTAGAGACAGAAGTCGAGGGTCCCTCATCAGAACTCGACTCAGTTGTAGGAACCAATGGAACCCTACGCATTGCCTCAGTTGGCTCTTGAGCATCTTCCAAGTCCAGGCAACTTGGGCTCTGTGAGTTGGGACTCCTGAGGTCTCCCAGTCAAGGCATATACTTCCAAAGGGGAAGGACTGACCTCTTGCAACTGCAAAGGCTTGTGATCTCTGGGGTGTAGGCAGTACCCTGATGAATGATTGTTGTCTTCATCACTGTCCAATGCTGCTGGTTGCCAAGGTCTTGCCTCTGCAGGAGCATTGGGCGACTGTGTTCAGGCTCCGAGTTGGGCATTCCTCTGTACCTGCTGTTCATTGGGGCCTACAGCAAAGCGTCCCACTAATTCTCCCACCGGAAGCAACAAATTACAATGCACTGTCCTGAGGACTCCAGACCCATCCTCAGCTCTAATCTTATATATGGGTAAATTTCCTATCTGTCTTTCAATTACATAGGGTGTGGGCCTCCAGCAGTCCATAATCTTATGTTTCCCTACTATGCCTACATTTCTTAGGAGCACTTGATCACCCAGGTGCAAATCTTGGGGCCATACTTGCCTCTCATACTGGCCCTTGTGACAGGTCATATTTCAATTTGCTGCTTCCCGGGTTAGCTGGTAGTCCCTCCATAGCCTTTCTCTCAACTTATTGAGGTACTGATTATATAACACAATCTCTCCATTATGTGGGGCTATTCTGAACCACAAATCTATGGGCAACCATGGTTCCTGGCCAAATGTTAACAAATAGGGGCTTACTCCTGTTGCATTGTTGTGAGTAGCATTATGGGTATGCACCAGAAAGGCTATATGCTGACACCAGTGGATTTCTTCTTCTGGCTAGAGGGTTCCTATCATGTCTAACAGGGTCCTGTTAAACCATTCTGATTGTGGGTCCCCTTGGGGATGGTAAGGTGTGGTACAAGACTTTTTAATACCTGCCAATCATAGGACTTCTCTCAACAGGGTGCTCTCAAAATCACACCCCTGATCTGAATGGATCCTGGTGGGTAGGTCATACACTGAAAAATATTTATCCTGTAGCACCTGGGCTACTGTTAAAGCCTTCTGATCCCTCATAGGATAGGCTTGAGTGTACCTGGTGAAGTGATCTGTCCAAAAAGTACTTTCCTGACATTGTGCACATCTGTCTCAATAGCCAAAAGGTCTATGCAGACCAACTCCAAGGGCCGTAAGCTAGTGAAGGTATGTAGATAGGCTGCCATCTTAGGTAGCACTTTTCATTGTACACACCTAGAACAACTTTCACACTTCTGTTTTATGTCTTTGGCCTTATGTGGCCAATAGAAACAGTATCTCAGCAATGCCAAAGTCCTATCTACTCCCAGGTGTCCAAAGTCATCATGAAGTACTCTCATGGCCTGTTCTTGATAAGCCTTGGATAGAAGGGCTGTGCAAACCTTCGGTCACTGATTTGATTTGGAGGAGATTCAGCCCAATTTAGCAGCCAAATCTCTGAATCTGAATCGAATCAGGAGACCCATTAATTTCTCTGAATCAAATCGTAAGCCTCCAATTCAATTTAGAGAGATTCGGAGAGATTCAACAAGTCAGCCACAGACACAGCTTTATATGTTGTTTTTTTTTTTCTACAGTCTTCAAGGTACTAGGCATGGCTTGTGAATGCTGAGATGGTAGGGTGCATGGAATATCCTAAGGGAGTGTGGGGGGGCATCCCTCATGCGCTCAGTGGCAGACCCAGAAGTGGACCAGAAGTACTTCTGGTCCACTTCTGGATCAGCCGTGGAGCACACGGGGGATTTCCTCCCCCCCCCCCCCCCCCCCCCCCCAGCTCAGTGACTGGTATCTCCTGGGTCGGGGGGGGGGCACTCCGGGTCCCCCTGCAGCCAATCACCAAGCTGGGAGGGGCAGGGGGGCCCCCGTGTGCTTGGCAGATCTGGAAGTGGACTGGAAGTACTTCTGGTCCACTCCTGGGTCTGCTGCAAAGCACGTGGAGGGCACTCTGTGCTCCTGTGGGATACTCCATCTGCCCCACCACTTCAGCTTTCACAAGCCATGCCTGGTACCTCAAGGTATGTAAAAAAACATATAAAGCTGTGTCTCTGGCCGAATCACTGATTCTCTGAATCAGAATTGAATCTTCAGATTTGGCTGAATTGAATTGGGACAGTGATCCGAATCAGCAAATCAAAACACTGTCCCCCAAATGGAATACTGCCTGCTTTGCACACCCCTATTGGGCAGTACCAACTGATGCTCAGTGTCTCTGATGGGGGACACTGTAGTCTGATAGAGCACCCCATTACCAGCCTGTAGTTTAGGCCAGTCCCACAAGAGCTGTCAGCCTTCTGTCTACTCAGGTTTTGTTTTAAAGGTGGTGACCCCAGCCTCCTTCCACTTGAGGACCTCTCATATGTCAGGTCCTCTCATATGTCAATCTGAGCTTCCATCTACCTAGTGAGACTTATCTGGGGCAAAGTCTCTTGGTTCAAAGTAATGTAGTGTACTAAGGCTCCTAGAATACCCTCAGGGGGTAGCCTCAGGATCTCTGCTGTGCAGCCTCCAGGGTAATCACCCAACTTCTTCAGTTCACCCCGGTTACAAACATTCCTTACATCTTCCTCAGAGATTACCTCGATCTTGTCAATCCTAGGCCTATGCAAAAGGGCATCAGCATCAGTGTTCCACTTACCAGATCTGAGTTGATAGTTGGTGAGAGCTGCTACCCACCTATGGCCCATGGCATCAAGCTTTGTGCTGGATAAGATATATGTGAGAGGGTTATTGTCCATGCATACTTCTAATTTTGCCCCATACAGCTAGTCCCTGAATTTTTTTCTCTTACAGACCACTTTTTAAAGCCAAAAGCTCTAATTTATGCATGGGGTGGTGTGCCTCACTGGGGGACAAGCTCCAGCTAGCAAATGCAATTGGTTGTTTTCTCCCTGTGTGATCTTGGTACAATACCATGCCCAGCCCCTTAAGGCTTGTGTCAGTATGCAGCTCATAGGGTTGAGCTGCATACCCTCCTGTCTGGTAAAGCTTATGTACCCTCTGCAAAGTTTTGCCATCCTTCTCTTGCAGAGCTCTTAAACACAGCTCACCCACTCAGCTTGCAGCCAGGCGAGCTTTGCAGCTGTTACATAAAGAACCTATTCATTCATCTATATAGCTATGCAAATTCCTTGTGTTAGTACTATGCAAGAAAGCTTAGGAAGCAACGGCTGATTTGTAGTAATTACTCGGGGTCAGATTCTACCACCTTTCTACATGCTGAACAGTGCCTCTGGCCAATGAAAGCATTTCCACTATCATCAGTGGGCTTACTTGCATAGCAAGACAACAGTGAGGATGTCAGAATCTGACCTTCAGCATACAAGCCAGCAGTGGCTGTAAATCAAAGGGAGGCAAAATAAATATTCATGCATAGTAATAGGAGTATAGAATATTTTAGATTTGCAAAGCACTTTGCAAGTATTAAGTAATTAATCCTCATAAAGGCTGAGGGAGGCAGGTATTATCAATTAATCGAGCCCTTACCCTACAATGAAAACTTTACATATTTTTAATCCAAAGAAGATTGCTGAGTTTAAATGACTATTCCCCCCAAGGAGTAGAGTGGGGGTAAGAACAGGCCTGAAAAATTGCAGAATTAAAATGCAGATAACAAGACACAAAATATAGGGGCCAGGACACGGTGGGTACATCTAAAAGTCACCCTATGGCAACATAGTGACATGTTATATCACCGTATGGCACGCTGGCTACAGCAACATAGAGATCATCTGGGTCTACCTGCCGCTACGGTGACGTAGTGGAGAAATTTAAGGATGTGCTGTTGCCTGTATGGTGCAGTATGGGCAGTTACTGCACTGTGCTTTAGTACTTCCAGAAAGAAGTATAAAAGTATGGTGCAGTAACAACATTGCCATATGGCAACGTGTAGACGCACCCAGTGTGGCCCAGAGACTGGCATACTGCACTGAATTCTATCTTGCTGGATGACCTGGTTTAAGTCACTTCCCCTCTGTGTGCTTCAGTTTGCTTATGGGATAATGATATTCATTTATAAAATGCTCTCAGATATAAGACATACTGTTATATAAGAGTTAGATAATATTATTATACCATTTACCAGCTTTGTCATTGGTTTACTGAGTAGCTGTGGGAAAATCATTTGACCTCCATTTCCTTTTCTGTAGACAAGGCATATTACTACCAACCTTCTCCCATTTCATAAACAACCTGCAGATCTAGGGAAGAGAAAAAACATGTAAAATGTTAAATATTAATTTTTCTCTTCAGTGTGTTCCTCCCTTTTCTCAAGAGGTGTTCATGGGAGGAGAACTGTCCACATGTACAGGCAGGAATAAATAGTTTGAACTCAAGGTAAAAGCAAGCCTAGTAATCTCCAGTGGAAAGCTTTACCATAGTCTTTGGTAGGGGTGTGCGAAGTGGACCCTATTCGATTTGGATTTGGCCTGAATCGGGGACAGTGATTCAATTAGTTGATTCAGATCACTGCCCCTGATTTGATTCAGCCAAATCTGAATTTGAAGATTCAATGCTGATTCAGAGAATCAGTGATTTGGACATAGACACAGCTTCAAATGTTTTTTCTACATACCTCAAGGTACTAGTGCGGCTCATGAACACTGCGATACTGGGGTGCATGGAGCAACCCACAGGAGTGTGGGGGGCCCTCCATGTGCTCAGAGTCCACTTCTGAGTGCGCTGGGGGCCCCCCCACTGCCCCCAGGCTCAGCGATCGGCTGTGGAGGGGCCCCCCTGGGTGCCTCCCCAGATTCAGGATGCACCAGTCTCTGAGCTGGGTAGGGTGTGGGGGTGCTTAGCATGCTCCCCAGCGGACCTGGAAGTGGACCAGAAATGCTTCTGGTCCACTTCTGGGTCTGCTGCCAACCGTGCTGGGAACCGCCCCCCTGAGCTCCTGTGGGACACTCCATGTACCCTGGCATTGCAGCACCCATGAGCCGCCTGGTACCTAGAGGTATGTAGAAAAAACATTTGAAACTGTATCTATGTCCGAATCACTGAATCTCTCCAAATCAATTTTGGAGGTTTCCAATTTGATTTGGAGAGATTAAAGCATCTTCTAATTCAATTCAGATTCAGAGCTTCAGCCACCGAATCTTGCCAAATCTCTGCCGAATTGAATCGGGGACTGAAGTTTCGCACAGACCTAGTCTTTAGTACTTTCTTTTCCAATCAAAATGAGGCAGACCGAAGATACGCAAATAAATCAAGAACAGATGTCTTTAAAGCACCTATTGTGAGTATACAGGACTGGAATGAGGGCTAACGTGACACTGAGAAAAAACATTGTAAGAGAGTTAGATCAGGCTCTCTTACAGCCTGGTCTTTGTCTGGTTGGGCTTATGCTTCAATCTGTTGCAACAAAGGAAATTCAGTGCAATTGGACCGTTCAACCCAAACTTCTGATTGGACTAGCCATGAACCACAGATGTGACATGAGGTGATTAGAGAATCCACTCCAAATTCCTGATTGGATGAGCTGCTGTCTAGGGGTGTGGCCCTCTGAGGGGATAAAAGAAGGCATGTGCTGCCCTTAGGGGGAGGGAAGCACATGGGCATTGAAGAGCTGACATGAGCTGACCCAGCGGGGCAGTCAAATGAGCCCCAGAAGAGCCTCATGTCAGCAGGACAAGGCCAGAGCAAGAGCGGGACGGCAGAGACTGAGGCGTTGCTCCAAGGGCCAGCAGGTTTTGGGAGACAGAGCAAGATGATGCCTGTCAAGTCTGGACAGGACTGTCCTTTGATTGTTATAAGCATATCCTTTGATTGTTATAATGGAAGGAATTGTAGCCCCCGAGGAGCCTTCCCTGGGAGCTCGCAGCTTGCCAATGAGGGGGAGGTGGGGAGAGTCACCTGTCCCATATAGGGGAGAGTGCCTCCATTGACTTCTGAGTGCTAGAGAGAGGTATTGCAGGCGGGGATCGAACACTGCAGGTTTTCACCTAGATGTGGAACAGGAGACAAACCCCTCTCAGGCGGGCAGGAGTCAGGTAGTAAGCTGCATGGTGCTTGCCCAAGCCCTTGCTGAGGGGGAAGAGCTGGGTTCAGGCCACAAGAGTTTGGTCTTGTACCAATCACCCCTCCTGCGGAGGGAGTGGAGTCAATGCAGGGAGGATCTGTGACTGCTACAGTCTAGAGTATAAGACTGAAGGGGCTTACCCATGTGGGCGAGTCAGAACTTTGCTGCCTCTCCTGTGGGAGTAGAGAGTGTGTATAAAAGACTGGGTTGTTACTTGCATCCAGGACCAGCGTGACATTCATCGATGAGAGTTGTACAACATCACTACAAGCAACATAGGGTGAAACTCATCTAGGAACTGACCTGCCATTTGAGTATAAGGGGTTCTCACTGACCCCTACCCCCCTTCCCCAGAGACTGCTCCCAAATTTCCAGAAGAAAAGGTGGTTTGGGGTTTCATACTGCTGTACCATATGTATAATAGTTATTAGTTTATAATAGTTATTAGTTGTTTTTTTTTTTTGCTGTATATATTGATTTTTATGGTCTTTTCTCCTTCCCCATTGCTCCCTATGTAAATAAATTGTATATAGTTAAGTACTGAGTGTTGTCTCAGCAAAGGTTCGAGGTACCAGGAGTCCTTCTGTAGGGAGATTCTCCACACTCCAGAAAGGAGGGCTCCAAGGCAAAGACCCCAGGGATCCATAATTGGATGCAGCTGGTGGGTAGCTCTACTTCCTGGGTTGCAAAATATTCCTTTGCTATTTCTTCTATAATTCAATACAGTAATGCAGCTGTGTCTCGCTGGACATGGAGTAACAGAATGATATTCCAGAGGAAGGTTGAAGTACTTGCAGTAGTTTGGCTAAGACTGGATAATGGCAAGCTTTATTAACTGTGGTTCTTACTACTTCCTTTCCAGGGGCATTGGAAGTCTCACAAAATACTGAGCTAATGGAAACTATAATCACTACAATCTTCTTAGGGTTCCTCCAGGTCAGAGAATTAGGCACATTGGTGTAGCTGTATGGAGGAAGTTTGCCTTGTCATTAGCCATGGGTGTGCTCTTGGTGTAATAGTCTCTCAGAGGTGTCTTTCTGGCTCTTCTTACCTGTTCAAAACTTAATCATACCAAGAAGGTAACATTTTTCAAAATAAATCTTTAAAGAAAAAAAAAAAAACAAACACACAGATCTCATCATCCCTTAATAATCAGGACTTTAAACTCAGCTCCTGGTCAACATCCAAGATAATAGCTCAGAGATGGGGTTTATGTCTTGTTTTCGTGACATGCCAATAGGGAAGTATTATGTGTAATGAAGAGTGGGAAGATCAGACTCCAGTCACAATAAGCGAGTCCATAGCAAACTGACATTGGAGTGGCTGCTTCAAAGGGAAGGGCTAGAATTGCCACAATGAGCCTCAAGGGAGAAGCCTAGCTCTGGGTCTGATGATGATAATAAAGGTTTGAAGACCAGAGTGTCACGGCGGGGTCTTCGCGGAGGGCCTTGATCTCCTTGAGGCCCTCTCACCGTGCTACTCTGGCCCGAGGGCACCCTCCATTCTCGCCCACCACGTCTTGATCAAATATGTAATAGGGAGGCTGCCTTGTGTTTCCTCGGGCCTGTCAGCTCCTGGACCCCTCGTGGGTCTCCCCGTACAATGGGCGCTGCCCAAGCGCCCTAGCCTTATGGGCTATGCGTGGCTCCTACCAGCCCCTAATACCACGCCCCAAGCCTCGCAGATGTAATGGACGTTGTCCGGTCTGTCTCTCTGATGTGGCCCACCCTGGGCTCCCTCTCTCATGCCCAGCCTCTTGCTGGGACTCTCATCTAGCCCACTCTGGGCCTCCCCTGCCGGTGTGGTTCCGCTTCGGGACTCTCTAGCGGGCCTCCGGTCCTATGGGCCAACCGCACAGACACCCTCCCTGACTCTGGCTCCCTGCGCTGCTACTCCCTGTCTTCTCAGGGGCAACCGCAGCGCCCTGCCTTGGTCTGAGGGGGATTGCCGCACTAGCCTGCAGCCGGGCTCGCTATGCCCGTGCGCCCACACTGAGCTACTCAATAAAACACAACAGCGTTCCCCCTCTCTGGGGCTCGCCGCGCCCACACTGGGCTCTTCAGTAATACCGCCCCTTTCCTGGGGCCGGGGGACTATGTTCCCCCACACGCAATCCGGGGTCTCGGTCCCCGTCCACAACCTACGGGTTGCGCCCGCGACCCACTGGCCGCGCTCCTCGCCGCCAGCTGCTCGGGCAGTGGTGTGCGAGCTGCGCCTTTGGGGTCTATGTTCCCCCACACGCAATCTGGGGTCTAGGTCCCTGTCTGCAACCTATGGGTTGCACCCGCGACCCACTGGCCGTGCTCCCCGCCGCCAGCTGCTCGCACAGTGGCGTGCGAGCTGCGCCTTCGGGTGTAATAATACAAACACAAAGCAAAACCACAAGCCCCTAGGCTGTAACACAAATGCAAGCCGCCTGGCCATAACTCCTCATCATAGCTCAAGCCTCCAGGGCTATCATGAGCTGTACTTGCGACTTAGGCTCCTTCCCATATCTCGGCTGAGGGAGCTCCTGCCTCTCCAACTGCTGGCAGAGAACTGCCAGCCTGGCTTTGGCCCTGGGCTTTATAAGGGCCAGGCCCTGCCCCCTACAAGCAGCTGGCTCCCCTTAGTTGCTCCGGCAACCCACAGCTGTGCTCACTTGGTTCTGCCAGGGCTCTCTCCCTGGCAGTTTCTCCTCTCTTAGGAGCAGGGGTACCGAGGTGCCCTGCAACACAGAGAAATCTTACAGAAATTCTCTCTGTTCTTGCTCACATTTTTTCCCTGGAAGAAAGTTAACTTAATCATTTTTCTCTCTCTCTCCTATTGATTTATGGATCCAATCTTAGTCCCATGAACAGTTATGATAGTTCATCAAGAACGCATGGACTCTTGGACCTAAGTCTTTTTGGCATCCCTGTTGGGCCCAGGAGTTAAATAAGTGAGTACCAATACCTCCCCTGGGTCTGTTTGTCGTTGTGGCCACTGTAATGGCACCACCTTTTCCCCTTATGGGGAAAAGGAGGAATGGTCTTTTAAGAAGGATGATGCAGGCTGGGAGACCCTGCCCTGGTAGGGATATGACAAAGGGGAACAATGAGGAAAGTGATATATAGACTAAAATGAAAGAAGGAGCTGGGGAAGCCTTGATCCTGAGTGCTGAGACAGACAAAAGGGGCAAGAGGCTGTGTGTAGGTCTGGGGAAGGATCAGTGCTGGGTGGAAGCCAGCTCTGACTGAGCAGGCCTAAGGGAAATACAGGGCTTGAATGGCTAAACAACGGAGCAGAGCTGTTGTGAAGTACAGGATGGATGTAAAAGAGGCAGGAAGCTGCATCTACAAGGAGTCTGCTCAGAGACTGTTGTGGAAAGCACCATTGGGTATTTAATGATGACATGTGGCCAAAGGCTGATGTTGTTTCAGCTACTTACTGCTTCCTAATGAATTATAATCCCAATTAATTTCCTGAAGCATCTCAGGTTTTCTGTGGGCTCTTACTGTTTGAAGTAAGGGCTCAGTGCAATGGTGTTTGCTTCTCTGAGCTATTATCTTGGGATGTTTATCAGGAGCCATGTTTAAAGTCCTAATTAATAAATGAGTATTTTTTCCTCAGGTGTCTCTTGAAAGTTTTGCTGCTACAATCTCTAATTATGCTTAGTTTTTCTCTTCATTTAGCTGAAAATGAATTGCTAATAAAATTAGAGCTAATTAAGTTTCACAGTATTTTAAATGCAATTAAGAGGTACTCTAAAATATTAATTCCACTCATGAGAATACAAAAAGGAGTGAAAAAAAAGCTTATATATTATTTTTTTAAGTACATTTTATACACCAGGTAGATTTAGAAGCCCAAGTCATGGGTCTATTTTGTACCCTTAAGTGTAGTGAGGTATCAAATATTATGAGTATCTCAATCTGTATTATCTGAGAAGCTGTGCACAGCTGTGACATAAGGTGGCTGGTGGTGAGACTACTTTGGATGCATTTAGAAATGGATGGTGTTTATGAAAGCTTCCAATATAATTTGAAAAGATCTCTCAGATAAGCAGCTCTGTTGCTAAGAAATAATAAACCTATGTATTAGGCAATAGTGAGTAGCCTTGAGGCACTGAAGCTATTTACTGTACTGTAAACGTATGTATCCCCAAATACGATGACTTGAAGCCTGCTGTACTGCTATGGCTGTGCTGCTTTGTAAACCTGAAGCAGTGTAGGGGCTTCCTTTGCCTGGTGAATAGCCATCAAGAACACCTAGCAGTTTCAATCTCCTCCCCACAAGCCTCCTTGCCGTCACACAGCAGCTGTCCCTGCTTGGGTATGTAAAAGTCTCTGTGATGCAGATCTTTGCTTGGTAGAAACCAGCAGAGCTCCACTGATGTCAAGAAGGAGAAACAGAGATTTGTTCCTGACTGTGAACAGCCCCTCAGCACTAGAGTTGGACACGTTTGCTGTACTGTGCTGAAAGGTGTTGCCAGGCATGAATATAATCACTGCCATTTGGGTGGATTTTTTTCCCCCATAGTGCTGCAGTTTTGCAGGATGAGGCTTCTAGGGAACAATCTCACCCCTCATTTTAATTAGAAATGACAAGAAGGCAGCAGACAGGTTTTGACTCAAAGCACAGTTTCTTAATCTCGCAGGCATACCTGCCAGCTTCCATATCCAGGACCTAACAGCTTCATAGATCCATCTCCCTCAACTTCTTCGTATGCAGATAAACCAGCCCCTGTGGCTTCATCAGTGAAAAAAACCATGCTGCATTACTGCGTTATTAATAAATTCTCCAAGGACTGAGAATAAAAGGCAGTGGGGCTAATTCTCCATCATGTCATTCTAGTTTAGACTGAAATCAATGGAGTTTTACTGGAAAATGGGTTGGTGAATCAGGTTCAGTCTTTTGACTTCTAATCTTCTTTGTTCTATGATAAATATTAGGCCAGGGCTGGTATTGCTGACTGGAGACACTGGCTATTTTATTTACTTCATAAACTATTTCTCTGCCTTAAACCCCATTGCTGTTTGGAGCAATAAAAATAGGATTGGGGCTGAAATCATTATTACCCCAGTGGTGAATAGTTCTGGTGCTTCCTGTGTCTGTTGGAAATGTCACTTCCCATACAATACAATTCCTAGTAGTGAACAGGTTCTCGTCCTTCTGCCCCTGTTTGCTTTCGAAAGCACACATGAAGGCTTGAGGATTTTATCACACCTTTGCCACACTAGCACTAGCGTCATGCATTCCCTCTGCTGATCTCAAAGCTCTGTACAAAGCTTTGTTATCTGCACTTCAGAGGCACAAAGAAGATCCTTTCTGTTTCAGGTGGAGTTTAGGAGACTTGGATTGAATTCCCCTCTATGCCACTCTGTAGAGCTGGTACTATAAGAAATAATTCATCCAAATCATAGAATCATGGAATCATAGAAAATTATGCTTGGAAGGGACCTCAGGAGGTCATCTAGCCCAACCTGCTGCTCAAACAGAATCATCCCCAACTAGATCATCCCAGCCAAAAAGCTACACGGTCTTTTTGTATATGTTATGTTTCCTTCACTTTAGTTATCCTGAACCAATCTGATTTTCAGTCCTCGGAAGCTTCTTCTTTGATGGCACAGATGTGATTTATACCTCATTAAGTCCTCCACAGGAATAAATCCTGCTGGAGGCCATCAACCAGCAATTCCTCCCTTACTACTGCTTTGATGCTCCTATTGCAAAATATTGTGTACTCAGTAAGTCTGGCTGAGTCCTTACTACTGAATCCAGATCATTCAGAGGATGATGTAGATGACCTAGGAAAAGAGGAGTGAGAGGTATATTTGTGTGGAGAAAAAAGATTACAGTTTTTTCAAAGCAGCATTAAGGCTTTGGAGGAAATACTTAGGACTAAGGAAGACCCATATACTTATGTATCCTCTTGTTAATCACCCTTGGAATAAATGTTAGCTTTGGTCAATACTGTAGCCATTCTTTATGTAGATCTCGATGTTATAGACTCATGTGGGTGATTCTGTTTCATTCATATACGCAGTAATATTTTTATCTGCATTCTAGTTTTTATAGGAACCTGCATTTCCTCCACTAACAAGATTCCCTTTGTGCAGCCACTTGATGATGATGATCTCTTTTCTAGCCCTGCAGTAAGAGAAAAGAACAATCATCTGACTTATTTGAACAGAGGAGTTTCTCTATAGCAATGCAGATTTTGTGATGAGTACAGGAGCCCTGCCCATGCCTGCCCTGCAATGAACACTTGTAAAAATAATGGGTGCTACCATGGGATGATTATGGAGCATAATTCCTTCAGTTTTTAGCTGATCTAATAAGAACTCATTCTGGTGAGACTCATTGTAACTATATTGTCTCATTTCTTCAGAGGTAAGTTGCCTGGCGAGCTTATTTATTTTAATATGTTCATTTAGCCAAATGGAAGATTCTTGAGTCACATAGTGTACCTCATTTCCAAAAGTATATTTAATTTACAAGAAAGTTCTGCCAAAAAATAGCAGGCTAAGCTTCCTAACTAAAGGACAAATGCTTAGTATTATTAATCATGGATGAAACTTGTCAGAGGCAGGGAACTCAAAATGAGGATACCTGTCAGAATATATCTGAACCCTGGGCTTCTCAATTTTGACTAGTGTATAGAACAGCAAGAAAAGCTCTTTTTATGGCATTTAAAAAATATTATTTGTATTAAAATGCCCCATCTTTTCAAATTATCCACCAAAAATACATTTTTTGGCAAGTAAATCTCAAGAATCTGAATTTCAAGGGCAATGGGCAGCTGCGTGATTTCAGTTAGAGTTGTGAGTACTCAGAACCACTGAAAATTGGGCCATTTTACCTTACATAAGCACTGCCATATATTTGCTCAGACCATAGATCCATCTAGCCCAGTACCTGTCTCGTCTCTCACAGTAGTGGGGAGTGGATGCTGAGAGGAAGGGTGAACAGAGCATGCCCAGTATTTTCTACCCATTGTTCCTTTCCCACTGCAACTTCCTAGGAAGTTCTGATTTAGAGGCTGCCATGCCTTATCTACCACGTTTAATCCCTATGGATGGATCTTTCCTCCATGCATTTGCCCAATCCCCTTTTGAATAGGTAAAACTACCAGTCTCCTCAACATAATGTGGTAATGAGTTTCACAATTAATTACACATTTTGTGAGAGAGAACTTCCTTTTTGTTAGCTTTAAACCTACAGCCTAATAGTTTCATTGTATGACCCCTAGTTCTAGCATTATGAAAGCTGCTAAAAGAATAAACCCTATTTATATTCTCTGCAACATTTATTATTTTGTAAACCTCTATCATGTCACCTCTCTCTGCTTGTAAACTCCTATCCTTTATTTGTTTAGACTGTAAACACCGTGGGCAAGGGTTGGCTTTCCGTGTATGTGTACAGGACACAGAGTAACAGGGCCCCGGTCTCATTTGGGGCATCTAAACACAACTGAAATACAAATAGTAGATTTACAACTTGTTTTGCTGCTGGTTTATCTTTGGTTATGCTTACAGCCAAGGCAAGTGTGGCATCTGTTCACCAGGACCTACTGTTCAGACTTGTTGCCAAGAATAAATTTTGTAATGCAAATAATGCTAACGTGACTGTCGACACCTCTGCAGCTCCCATTGCTACCAAACGATTCAGAGGCATTTGAGCTGCTCAGTCATTTTCACAAGCCCGGGGATGATACAGCCTTTTATTTTCACACTTGGATTACATTTTGTGGTATCTTCATTATCACCTTCACCCTCAGAGAAGCTGCATTTCCATCATCCTTCTGCTGGTGCAAAGCCATATCTATTGAGACGGACTCACTTCCACCCCCACATGTCATCCATGTTCCATGCAGCTACCTTCTCTTTCTTGCTGAGAGGTAACTATTAGGCCTGTGCAAGTCAGCAGCGATACGATCTGGCTTCAGGTCCGGCTGCTTTGGATGGCTGTGATCAGATCCAGAGCTCTGGACCGGGTTTCTGCCTTGATCCTGCCAAAGCTTCAGAGCCACCTCGGAGATCCGGCCGTAGGGTATAATGGGGAATCAATGGAATATCTATAACTTTGTTGTTTTTTGTCTGATTTGGATGAAACCTACAGGGATAGTAGCCTCTGCTGAGAGCATGAAATCTGCCAAGTTTCAAGAAGATAGGTGCAGGGGTTTGGGGGAAACTGTACCTCAAGCTGCAGACAAGCAAAACTGGTGCCATGGGTGACGCTGCGTGTGTTCAGGCGCAGCAGGCTGGCAGCTGCAGGGATGGTGGCCCCTGCTGTGACGCCTGCCAGCTGTGGAGGAGATCGGTGCAGGGGGGCTCTGGGGCGCTGCACCCCTAGCTGCTGACAGGCAAAACTGGTGCCAAGACTGTGTCTGTCTTGGGGCAGTTGATTGCCTGTATTGAGTCTTTCCTCTCAGCCTGGTTTTGTAGGTGCTAATTGATGCTCGTTAAGTCGTTATGAAGTAGTTAGGTCCTGTGTATTGAGTTGGTCCCTGAGTCCCTGGTCCCTGAGTGAATCATGATTGATTGGTAACTGGTAACACAGCAGTTTAGCAGCCAGGCCTGCAGCAGTCTCCCCTTCCCTGCCCCAAGACAGACACAGTCAGTCCCACAAGCACCCATGGCATGAGTTTTGCTTGTCTGCAGCTTGAGGGAGAGTTTCCCCCAAACCCCTGTACCGATCTCCTTGAAACTTGACAAGCTTTGTGGCTTTAGTAAGTGCTACCGGCCCTGCAGTTTTGACCCCCCGAGTTGTAACGCATAGATGTGACAGGAGTTTTGCTTTCAAGAATTTGGGGTGCTGTTCCCCCAAACCCCTGTACCAATCTCCTTGAAGCTTGGCAGGCTTCATCCTCTCTGCAGAGTCTACCACCCCTGAAAATTTCATCCAAATCAGATAAAAAATAACAAAGTTATAGATATTTTATTGTTTCCCCATTATACCCTATAGCCAGATCTCGGAGGTGGCTCTGAGGCAGCTCCAAACTGCTTCGGGAAGCCAAACGAGGCCAGTGCTTCGACCTGGATGTGCTGCTTCGGACCCCGAAGTGTCCGAAGCTTCTCCAGTTGCAAAGCTCTGTCCGAAGCCTCGCACAGCCCTAGTAACTATTGCTGCTCTAACAACCAAAAAAATGTCCCTCTTCCCTGAGAGTGTGTTGTGTTCACCTTTGAGGCTTCCTTGGAGCCCGTTGTTCCTGTCTATATGCCTCCGCTGCACATTGAAGTGAAGGGGAATGATCAAACTAGTGGCAAAATACTTCCAGGACTACTGAGAGAGCAGGAAGAGGGGGGGAAGGAGATGAAGTAACTGATAGCAAGGAGCCCCTTTGTTGTCAATGCAACCAGCCTTGAAGTCTGATGAAACTCTTGACCCACTTGAGTAGACACTATTGCAGAATCTACAGTCGGACAGAGGGATTCTATTGCAGTTTCATCCACCGTCTGTCCTGGAGGAAAACTGTCATGTAGGACAGTGGTAGAGAAACACATCATGAAACCTGCCACCATAGCCAGCCAGAGAGAGGTCAATGCTTCACTGGTGCATGGAGTAGCACACAGAAAGGATGTACCATACCCATTTTGTGGATAACAGAGCACTTCATATTTTAGGGCTCTCAGTCCAACAATGAGTTTGCTGAAAGGCAGTATCTTGGATTTTCTACAGTGAGCTTTGACTTGTGGGGAGCCTTACAGGAACAACAAAGTTTAGTTTTGAAACAGTGTGTTCTCAGAATCACTTTGTTTTGAATCCAACAGCGTTTTATCACCCTTGAGGCTAAGGATCATTTCTGTGTAAGTGAATTAGAGTTCCTGACATAACTCTTTTTCTATTATTAACTCATCGTGGACACAGTGTACAGATAAGTACAAGTGTCTGTCTTGCTTTATATCTCCTCAGTGCTTCATGAACAAGCTGCGAAAATCAGCACAGCACACGTCCTATAGGCGAAGCTGGACACAGTGTAATAGATATGTTCTGTACGCTGCTGAGTCATTCAGGACCCAGTGGCACTCAGTGGCCTTGTCATCACCATGCAAACAAATAAGCCATTCCACATGAATACAGACAGAAAGCTGAGGAAATGTCACAGTGGTTTGCCAGGAGTAGAGATGATACAAGCTAGCAACCACTGTCTCTCTCAGTATGCTACCCTGAAAAAATAATGAGTTTGCATTTACATAGTTCCTCTCCTCTGAAGACTTCAGAAAAATGTTATGTGAGGCCCACCCCTTAGGGTTAAATATGTTCTATAGATGGAAAACAGATGCCATATGACTTGTCCACCTGCTCTAAATGTGTCAATGGGAGAACAGAGAGTGGATCTTGGAAAGCTGATTCCTCATCCTCTGCTTTCCCTGTTAGTGCATATATACATGCCAAATTTTACATGCCAAAATGAGATGTTTGCGAATATCTAAGTTTCCTGAGTACTGGAAACCTGAGGCATAACTGGTAAGCTTTGTGCTGGAGGTAAAAACACAAGTAGTCCTGGTCCCCTCATTTGTCTTGTGCTCCCTCCCCATGGAAGATGCTGCTGCTGAGGGTGGTGTCTAGATGCCCAACAGCCAGGTGATTGATGCCAGAACCCCACTCATGACCTCTACAGCTGCAACACTCAGTTCACCTGTGCCTCCTTCTCTGAATACTTCCCCAACTCCCATTGTCAGTGTCTTCTTTGACTTGACTTGGGTTCATGCCCTGGTCACCCACTGATAGTTATGCATTGCATGCTTACAGGCTAAGTAGCTCTACTGAGAATTAACCTGGGTAGAGCCCCAGGATAATGTAGCAATCATACTTCTGGTAGCTGAGCTAGTTCTGAACAGCACTATGCTATGTAAACTCAGATTTGCTTAGCTGAATTCTGCCCTTGTGTAAAAAGTTGCAAATTTATTGCATCAAATATAATGACACCAGCTCAAATCAGAGTTGAATTTGTACCCTAGCTCTCTGGAAATTGAGAAGTCTGAAGTTGAGAATTAGAGCAATGAAAGTACAGATCCTGTTTTTAGGCAAAAAGCCTTTGTGATCTATTTGTCTTTTATTTTTATTATCCAACCCCAGATTATATTTCCCAAGCATCTCATCCACTAGGATTGGGGAGAATGCAACACCTATAAGCATGTTCCAGGTTTTTAGCCTTAAGGTGTGACTGCTTCAGACTCAATCTAGCACTAATACTGGTCAATATCTGAGCAGCTCAAAATGCAATGTGTAACAAGGCCTGTAGGCTCCCCATGTCTATCAAGCTTCATAGGACAAATCAAACACTTTGTGGGAACAAATTTTGAGTGATGACTCAGCTGGAAGATGGTTTGATGACTACTTTGTTACTGAAAGTATTTATTATTGATGAATAGCATTTAGTTCTTGAGTTAAGGAAGTTGTTTGGGTTGTTTGTTTCTCAGGCTAACTTTTCTAACCTTGCAAGACTACTGAACGCTACACTGGTGGGCAACACTAGCAAGGTTATTAAGGTTTAAAGGGTCAATGAACCCAGTTACATATATGAGATCCACGCCTCCCATAGAACATCAGAAATGTCTATAGGAGACCATAGACAGGTGGACTTCCACTGCAAGCCACAGCACAATTCAGTTCATTTGGGGTATTTCCCTACAGTCACACTGAGGAAAGAATCAAAGCAGGCAACCAAATATTAGGAGAAAGGGAGATAATCTAATTCTCATTCTGGCTTTTCAGGCAAATAGGGGGAATATTGCCACCTGAAGGGCTTGTATTGGGGGGGGAGGGGAATCAACCTAATTACTACAAATTTGCATAAAGATGTGAGAAAATTGTCTCTACCATATTATGTGATTTTCTGTGTATTAATGGTTAATTCCATCAGTGTTCAGAGGATTAGCTGGAACATTTTGCACCCTGCTATGGCTCTATTTAATAAAGATTGATACTGTAAATTCAAGGCTTTTGTATCCACAAATAATAGCTCAGTTCAGAAAGAAATAGAGGGTATGAGTATTTCAGATCTGTGCTTAGTGCAGTCTCTTATGCAGATGAGATCTGTTACGTTTTCAAATCTATTTATCCTTGCAGCTTATCTGAATACAAGGTGCTCAATGTTCTTTAACTCAGATTGGCAAAAGTTTTTATCATTTTGAAGGTTGTTCAATGGCATTTGAGATGGGGCGATGCTAAATACACAGAGTAACTCTGAATTGAAATATCCACCCAATGTCCAGCACCTAAATGGGCCATGGATTGGGTTACAGATAATACCTGTTCCTTGAAGCACAGTGATTTGTCAGTGGAGGGAAGCTATCTCTGCTTCTGCTTTTGGATAACAGCCAGTTGGGCTTCCATTCTGACATCATCCACTACCATTATATTAGCAATGGCATAGCATACTGCATTTCCAGTCTTCTAATTCTCACCTAGCTCTAGTTCCAAAAATGGTCTCTCATATTTTTGAATTTCTATGCATGGCATCAGCTGCAGTCATCACACAGACAGATGTTGAGGTAGATCTTCTCCACGTTTGTAACTAATGGCCATGGAGAACTTCACATTTGCAGAGGTCTCAAGATATTAAACAGTAATACTTCACTCACCTTTGCAATCTTCTGTCTAAGGATACAGGCAAGGAGGGGAACAGATTCTTGCCCAGGAATATACATAATATCTATGACCAAAGTCAGGGACAGAACCCAAAGGCCACCCTTCACCAAAATCCCACTATCCTTCCTTCTGTAGTCTTCTTTCATTCCCCTTCAGTTGAGTTCACTAGGTTTTTTGAAGTAACCCCCTCTGTTTTCTATTGAATTAGTGAGCTCAGCCTTTCAAAACCCTTTTGTTTCCTTGTGAGTAAACAGAGACTGGTTGTCACATGCAAGTCTCCCTTACTCTCTTGTGATATTATTTTCTCTCTTAGGTCAGCTACTTTTATACTACTGAGTTAAAGAACATGAAATTGGTTTTTCAGCAATGATAATGTGAGATTGCCTGCTGCTGGATTCCTTTAGCTGGAAGACATGGTATGAAATTGCCTGAAATTAAAGGTACAGGGAGAGAAGATTCTGAGATTCTTCTTGGGGAGAAATGTTTGAAGTGATCTTTTATTTCATATATGATGTGAGAATAGATGAGATAGACACCATTTTCTAAATTTACATCAGTCATGTGATTTTTTTTGCCTTGATTGGATACGTAATGTGACTGAGTGAGATGGCATTAATTGCAAATGTTACAATGGAACAGATATTTTTGGTGAAGATTTGATCAGTTATTTTTCATTGTTGTACATTTCTTATATCATTCTGGGTTTTAAATATAATTTATTAATGAAGCAAAATGGTAAGCTGATGGAGTTCCAGTTCTTGAAGCACTGACAATATGATACAATCATAGAATTATGTAGGACCCAATGATAGCCATCACTTTGACCTGCCTTCATTTGAAAAATGTAATTCTTTTTTTTTTCTTTTTTGTACACACAATTTTTTTACTGAATTATGGTTTTGTCTGGGGTGGAATGTAGCAGTCAACAATAAAAAAGTAATGCTACAAAGAAGCTAAAGAAACAAAATGAAGAATACAGTGTTCAACTACAGTAGTAGATTCCATTTTGGGAAGCCAGAAAAATTGCTCAAATTATAACAGATGTAATAACACTTACATTGTGAAAAGTGTAGTAATATCTTTAATGGCTATATCTGATTGGGGCCTTGTAGCAAGCTCATTGCCACAGGGGTGACTGTGACACCTCCGAATGGCTTTACCACTTTTGCCTGGCTGAATCTCTAATGCCACTCTCCCTAGATTATTCGCCTGTCACGCCTTGTTCTTAAATATTATAGGTTGATTCAGGGAGGTTGCCAACAGGCATTAGAGTGAGCCCTCATCCCAATAAGTTCCCACTGGGTTTTTCCTGGGACCCCACTAGCTTTGGTCCAGCCCTCAGGCTTGGTAAGTCCCTCTCAGACTGACTAGGCCTCTGTAGAGCATCAAGAATTTTAAGGGCAAATTCTGCAGCTCCTCCAACTTCTCTATACTGCGCCCCAAGCCTAGTGGATGTTTTTTCTCACTGATGTAACTGTTTATGCACTCAGGCTTCTTGGCCCCTCAGACCCCCTGGTCCCTTACTCAGTTTCCCCTTCCACTCTTGGACCCCTGCTCCCATACACAGCCCCCCTTCCAGGCTCTCTGACCTCTAGCCCCATACGCAGCCCCCACTCCAGGCTTTCGGGCCCTCTAGTTTGGCTTGGTCTGCTCTGGGCTCCTGGACCCTCTGGCCCAGCTCAACCTTTCCCTAGGCTCTTGGACTTTCTGGTCAGAAATGTTATGTACCCCTGCTCTAGAGGTTTAACATAAATGAAGGCCACTTGCCTGTAAACCCAGTCTTTCTCAGTCCAAGGAACCTGCCTCTGTTCCCAAGCCTGCAGTTGTTCAGCCTCAAATCCAGATCCCTTCAGGAGGCCTGGTGCCCTGCAGCCAGGAGCTCCTCACTTCTTGGTTGCTGGGGAGAGACTACCTGACCAGTGCAGCCTCTGGGCTTATATAGCTCCAGCCTGAGCCCTGTTCTGGACAGGTGAGCTCCCCTCTGCCGCCTGCAAGCAGCCTCTCATTCTGCTTGCACTCTTAAAAGGAGCAGGTACATCGCAATGCCCTGCTACAGGCCTCAATGTGACATCTCATCTGGAAGGATAAGTTCCATCTCACGATTCTTTTAATTTAAGTTTGTTCACATAAAAGCTCTGTGTTTACAAGGTAATTTAGGAGATGCTCCCTGAAGCTTTCAAAAGCACTTAGCCTCTTATGCATCAGTGACATAGCTCAGAGATAGCATATAACAGCAGTGCTGATTGTGTTGTGTGTCAAATTCTGAGACCTCAAATCAGGAATGAATTCCTGTCCCTTCTCTAGGACCTGGGCTCTATTTCTAGAAGATGAAGATTAGGCAACCATAGATATGGAGGACAGGTAGGCCATGCCCCTACACTAAGGCAGGATCAAGTGTACCTAGAACATCCCTGTGAAACATTGTCAAACCTGTTCTTAAAAACCTCAAATGAACCTTCACCATGTCCCTAGGGATCCATCCCAGTATTCCTTCACACTCGTGGTTGGAACTCTACCTCATAGGCAACCCATATCATCTTCCTTACAATTTAACCAAGTTTTTTTCTTGTCCTCTGCCAAATGAAGGATGATTGATCACCATTCCATTTATAGCAACTTTCATGTACTGGAAGACTATCATGTCCACACATTAGTCTTCTCTTTTCTGAAGTAAATAACCTAATTTCTTCAACCTTGCCACAGAGGCCAGATTCTCTAAAATTCTTCTCAGTCTTTTCACGCTTCCCTGCACTCTACCCAGCTTGTCTGCATCTGTTTTAAAGTGTGGTCAATAAAACTGGATACAGCGTTCCAAGTGAGACTTTGTCAGCACTGACTAGAGCAGAATAATTACTGCCTGTGTCCTACATATCATTTTCCAGTTAATTCCTCTCAAAGTGAGATTTGTCTTTTTTGTAACAGCATTGTGTTGTTGACTCTCATTTAGTTTCTGATACAGCCACAATCCCCAGATAATGATTGACTGTATTGCTGTATTGTGGCTTAATCAGTTATTTTCTATTTTATACTTTTCATTTAACTTCTCCTTCCTAAATGTAACACTTTACACTTGTCATAATTGAATTTTGTCTTGTTGATTTCAGACCATCTCTCCAATTTGTCAAGATCATTTTGAATTCTAATCCTGTCCTCCAAAGTACTTGCAACTCCTTCTAGCTTGATGTTATTCATGAGCCATTAATAAAAATATTGACTAAAACTGATCTAGGACAAACCACTGTGAGACCCCATTTGAGATGTCTTCCCAGGTGCTCAGGAAACCACTGATAACTGCTCTGAGAGTTTTTCTTCAACCAGCTGTATACCTTTCTGTGTATAGGAGAGGTTCCACAGGACAGGAGGAGAGGGAAGGGTTCTTTTTTACTTTAACTATATTCTGGCCTGCACACCTGTCTCTTTCCTAAGTTTAATTTATCTGTCACAGTTGTCCTTTTCTTGAGAAGGCTGGTGGAAAAGCAACACTGAATACTCCAGGCATTTCTGCAGCATCCATTTGGTCACTTTTCCTATTAGTAATGGACCTTTTCTCCCAGTTGTTTTCATCTTACGTTTGCTATGTTTATAGCAGGAGGATACTGATATTTATTATAGATATATTTATAGGACCTCTGGGCATATCTACACATCATGCTATGTCACTGTAGGTACATGCTACATTGCTGTAGTGATGTGCTATGGTGACATAGCAATCACATGGGTCTACACATGACCAGCTGCTACTTCGCTGTAGCGGCATGCTCCCTAATTATAGAGTGTTCCTATGGCGAAGTACAGGCAGTTCCTGCGCTGTGCTTTAGTACTTCCAAAAGAGAGTACTAAAGCATTGCACAGTAAAAATGCCTCTGTAAGGCAACCCCTTATGTTGCTTTTTATATCCCCTACTAACTGAAACTCATTTTATATTTCAGCTTTTCTGATTTTATCCCATATGCTCATACTCTTTCTTGATAGTCATCCTTACTTATATGCCCTTGTTTATGTTTTGTGTGATTCCTTTTGTATTTTCAGGACACTGAAGAGTTTGTGATAAGGCCACAGTGGTCTTGTATTATGCTTGCTATCTTGCCTTCGCATTGGAATAGTTTGCCATTGTGCATTTGAAATAGTCTCTTTCAGTAACTGCCAGCTTTTCTGTACTTTATCCCTTGCATTCTCTCCCCAGGAGACCCTGCTTCCCAATTGCCTTCCGTACCAACATACTGGGCCTGTGATGTGTTCTCTGATATCAAATATGTCATAGTTTTGCTTGTGTACTAAGACCTCTAGTTCTTCCTGTTTGGTCCCCATACTCCTAGAATGTATGTGCAAACATCTCTAATGCTCAGCTAATTCTTTCATTATTCTCAGTCCTTTTTCAGTTAGGGCCCTATTGCAGTTTTCTGTTTTCCTCTCAGATTTGAGCAGTATATCTAGAATAGATCATTATTTATTGCATACCTCTGGTTTTATTATCCAGTCTAGTTTAAATGCTCTTCACTAGGTTTTTTAGTTGGTATCCACAAATGCTCTTCCTTTCCTTTGTTAGATGCACCCCATGTCTTTTGCAGAATATTCTTCCATACCTGAGAAAGCTGAAACCCTTCTGTTGACACCATCTGCAGAGCCACATTTTCCTCTCCATAATCCCCCTGTCCTTGCCTGGGCCTTTACCCCTAACTGGGATTATTGACTAGGTCACTACCTGTACCTGCATGAATGAGCAGTACAGAGTATTACTGAGGACTAGGGCTGTGCAAAACTTCAGTACCTGATTCAATTGGTCGGAGATTCAGCCTGATTTGGTGGCTGAATCTCTGAATCCAAATCAAATCAGAGGACCCTTTAATCTCTCCAAATCAAATTGGAACCCTCCAAATCAATCTGGAGAGATTCAGAAAGATTCAGCGATTTGGACATAGATGCAACTTTAAATGTTTTTTCTACATACCTCTAGGTAGCAGGCAGCTCGTGAATGCTGAGATGGTGGGGCGGATGAAGTGTCCCACAGAAGTGCTGGGGGCTCCCCACCACGCTTGGCAGCAGATCCAGAAGTGGACCAGAAGTACTTCTGGTCCACTTCCGGGTCCACCAGGGAGAGGCTGGGGGGCTCCCCGCACCCCCCTCCCCACCAGCTCAGTGACTGGTGCCTGCTGGGTTTGGGAGGGCCCCCAGGGTCACCCCACGGCCGATTTGCTGGGACTTCTGGTCCACTTCCGGGTTTGCTGCCAAGTGTGCAGGGGGCTCCCACACGCTCTGGTGGGATGCTCCCTCCGCCCCAGTATTGCAGCATTCACGAGCTGCACCTGGTACCTCAAGGTATGTAGAAAAAACATTTAAAGCTGCGTCTGTCTGAATCACTGATTCTCTGAATCAGTATTGAATCTTCAGATTCAGATTTGACTGAATCGAATCAGGACAGTGATCTGAATCAAAGAATCAAATCGTTGTCCCTGATTTGGGCTGAATCTGAATCCAAATCAAATAGGGCCTGTTTTGCACACCCCTACTGAGGACTAGATGAGCTTCAACAACCTTCTTGCAATATCTCATGTTGGTAATGCAGCATTTTTCATTCATTATGTTCTTCCCTCTGAGATACCTGTAACAGCTAGGGAAATGAAAAATACCTGTATGCTTCTGCTAGCTAACTCAGCTGGCTAACTGTATTCATCTCCCTGCTGCTTTAACTCTGGTCTACTGCTGACTTTTGATGGCATAGTTTTGTCAGCCAAGCATATGAAAGGATTATACTCTTTTACCAAATGACATATGCCATGGAAAGATCTGGCAAAGAGAAGCAAAGAGAAAGTGTTTCCCCCTTCCAGGGTAGGAATCAAGTAGATTAATAGGTCAGAGGTTCACCATGGCTGATTAGAAAATCCTATCGCACTGCAACAATTAACACATCCAAATGCCTACAGTCTTTGAGCTAGATTTGTATATGAGGATGATAGGAGCTATGAGGCCTCCTTAATTATCAGTTAGGAGATCTGAGTTTGTAGCTGCTCCTTCTGGCAGGATTTTAAGTGCAGTTTCCATAGGGGATTTTTTTGCTGGTCTATTGATTTTTAGGGAGTAATGTGGATGTGTGGAGGTGTAGGATATTTCCAGTGAGATTAGCATTATTACTCATAGCTAAGCAGACTGCTCAAGGCATATTTGGCTGTTGTTGCTGCCTGAGTATTTGAATTTTATTTTACATTTAGTGGAAGAAAAAACTGTCTTGTTGTTGGCTTTGATGCTCCCAGTGGAGAAGTCTGGGGTTGGCACTGCTGGGCGGTTGCAGAGTGAGCTGATGCTCTGTTTTAGCTCAGATAAAACATTCATCTTTGTTTACCAGGAAGTCAAAAGGTGTTTTGTCTAGACCTAGGCAGGGAACAATTTTCCCATCTCACAAACATTTTGAAATGTAAAGAAATGTTCCTGTTTCTATATCACAAATCAACCTAAACCTTTGCAAATATTCTATAACCAAGCAAAAGGAGCAATGGGGCTCAGGGCACTGGGTATATGAAAGAGCAAAACTCAAGCCCTGGCTCTGCCTGATTCAGGCTAGGGAGTCTTGAGTCTGAGTTCCTTCAGTATCAAGTGAGCTCCTCTATTCTAATTATTTAAAGTAGAATAGAAGCAGGAGGAGAACAAAGTAGCTTGGTTGCTCAGAGCATTCACATGGAATGTGGGAGGTTCCAGTTCAAATTCCTCCTTCATTCAGAACAAGGACTTGAACATGTGTAAGTGACCATACCATTCACCAGAGCGCCTGGTGCATGCTGGCCTATCAGATGTCGCCATTGTCCACAGGAAGGATGGTCAGTTGCCAAGCCAGATTCTGGAGGGCCCTCAGTGGTTCTCACCTGCCCTGACTTTGCTGGAATAAATGTATTTAGTAGGGAGGAAGATCTATGTTCTGTCCCTCCTGGTCCCCTCCTTCGATCCCCGCATCAATCTTCCCATTTTGGGGCTCCGTCTCCCCCACACCCCACCTAGTGCCAACCAATGATGTCGAATCCCAGTCTTCTGGGTTTGGTCACAGTGTTGGTATACATCTTGGCCGTTTGAAATGGTATCTTGGCTGTTTGAAATGGCCAACTGACGTATGGATGTCAGTTAGCCTCACTGGGATCTTGCCTCAGTGGGGCTGACCTAGCCTCTACCTGGCCCGGGGTTACCTTGCCTCTCGGTGTCAGTTTCAATTCTCCTTGCTTCTTGTAGCTGAGTCATGGACAGCCATCTCTTCTTCTCTCCGTAGGTTTCTGATAAGCCCAATCTGCCTGGGAGATGTCAGGAATCCATGTATCTGTTTCAGGTAAGTACTGCTGCCCTTCTGCACTTGCAATTTGTCTCAAAATCCCCTCCCTTTCGGGGCTGCCATCACTTTCCTCCCATGGGGCAGAGCTCTGTGTTGAGCCGCCGAGTGCCAGCAGGGGAGCCTACTTCCAGTCCCCCAGCCTTCCTATCCGTTGAGGTTCTGCGGGCTGGCCGGCGAATCAGTGTCGGCAAGTGGCCATAAAACGTGACCACACCAGCATGGGAGCTGATCCCAGCTCCTCCTGCCTCAGCTGTTTCTTTGCTGTTTTTTTTTGCTTCCGCCATGGTGCTTTCTCCAGCTGTGCATCTACTCCCGCTGCTCCCTCGGCTCAGCGTAGTCTTGTGCCAGCTCCACTCATCTTCCACCCCAGGTAAGTTCCCCTCTTCCTTTTTATATTTGTCACAATATGGATATCTCCCATTCTGGCTAGTGCCAAGACCACCAGGCTTTTGACTGTTGTCAGATTTCCCTTGTTGTCTAGGTTTCTGCATAAATGTCATCCTGGAACTGAGAAACCTTCACCCAATAAAAAGTTCTGTAAAAACTTCACTACTTCTAAATCCACCCAATCACTACAAGGATCAGTGTCAGTAAGTAGGTGTCTTCCTATGGAATACCATTTTGGCAAAAAATTCCTGCCTAACTCCAAACTTTTTCACCAAATGTTGGAAAGATGACCTAGAGTAGTGTTTCTTAAGCAGGGTACTCTGGGTGCCACTGGATATTTTGAAGGTGCCACAACATGTGAGGTTGTAGGTGGTGAGCAGATAAATTAATCAGGTAAGTGCAGGCTCAGACTTGTCTCTGCCTGGAGAATCCTTCATTCCCTTTGTAAGGCTCCTCTGCAAGGAGGCAAGTGCTGTAATCTATAAATTAGTTTTTTAAATTGGGTGCCACTCCATTTACAAAAGTTATAGAGGAGTGCTTTGAATCCAAAAAGGTTGAGGAAAACTAGAGCCTAGATATTAAACACAGGCCTGATAAGAGCACATGGACCATAGGCTAAATTATTTTAAATAGGCAATTCTAAAAAAAGACATAGCCTGACTACCGCAATAGTTTCCACTGCCAAATAGCGAGACTAAAAATTTGACTAGTTATACTAACCTGATTAAGAATATTTTATGTAGCCTATGCATGCTCTGTCTTTTTTTTTGGTTTCTCAGAAAATAGTCATTAGTCTTGTTTATGGTAGATCTACAATGGCGATGCTCTACTGCAGAGCAACCCAATCAACAAGCTGAAGGCCCAGTTGGTCTGTCTCAGGATGTGACTAATTCCCATTACCATCATTAGGAGTTATTCATATCCTGTGCTGTGAGTGTGTGAGGGTGCCTGTTTTGTCATGGTCTACAATATCTGTGCCAATTATAGAAGAAATATGCTGCTTGTATGACAAAGATTTGGTGAAAGTTGCTGAAGTCAGGAGGAGTCTTTCTATTGGCTTTAAAGACCTTTGAATCAAGGTGCCAAAAAATGGAGAGGAAGACCAAACAAATGAGGGAAGCAAGGCTATTTTAGGGGTTCTACAGTGACCAATTAGAGCAGAGCTAAATAGAGATTATATTTATTTCAATAAAATAACTTGTGCTTTCAGGTATGTTGGAAATAAAAGAAGAACAGATCTCTATTAAGTAAAGCTATTTGTTTAGTGTCTGGGTTACTTTATCTAAGTTACTTATACTTGTCTCCTTGTTCTTTGGTGGTGGTATCTGTTTTTGATTAGATTGCCCTAACTTGCTATTAACTCAGAGGGATGGTAATCTTGAAAGAGCACCTTTTATACAACTCCTATCAGAGATCTGACATTGATTTAATAGAACATCTCGTACAGTCATATACTATTAAAACTGGCTGTCAGGAACTCACCTAAAGCACATAATTTGCCAGGTTTGCACCTAGAATGCCAACGGCCACTTTTGTTTGCATTAAGAAACTTTCCTGGATTTTCTGCAGCATCCAGCTTAGTCTGAGCAGAGGGGAGGGGAGGGAAGCAACAAAAAACTGGTTACAGTTCACTTTACTCAGCTCTGCCAGGCAAAACAGCAGAATGTATGTGCCAGCAGGGACTGGGGATTATTTCAGTGTGCCCACTCCCTCTTCCTTCCTCTTGCAACCCTGATATGCCCCATCTGGCAGGAGCTGCGAGGACAGAAGTTTAGGAGCTGGCCGTGCTGGCTTTGTGCCTTCTTGGTACTCTTTATGTAATTCTCTTTTCATGCTGCCTGGGCAGTGTAGAGCAGGGAAAAGAGAGGACTGTGTTTCACAATCATTTACAACTCCCTTCACTGTTCAGAATGGACCCTGGGAAGCCTGCGACTGTCATCTCTTCCCTCTTTAGGTTGCATCATATACAGTCACTAGTTTATTGTCAGGTCACAATTGTTCTAGAGCAGGGATCTCCAGGTGGTGACCAGTGAGGGGTTAATGTGTGGCCTAGGGGTTCCCACCAGGCCATCACTTCTCCCATTGATCCTGTTGCCGTGGTGGTGCCTGGGGTGTCTGGGGCAGGAAAGCCTGGCCAGAGGGGGCCTGATAAGCTCACTGCCTATGTGGCGGAGGGGGGCTTGTGTTACCTGTGCACCAGTGCTTACGTGGAGGTGGTGGAGGGAGGGGTGGTGGGGCAGCGGGTTTGCCCACAAAACAGCAGCAGTGTGAGGGGAGGGGGCATGCTGTCCTACAGCATAGAGTGGGTTATGGTGTACGGCTCAAGGTTTACTCTTCAGTAGTTTACTCGAAAGTAAACTGCTCCCAGATTATTTGCATGTGCAGATGCATCCTGCGAATGGCACACAGCATACCTATTCCAGACCAAGCTATTGATGGCAAGTTATACTTAAGAACTTACTGCAAATAGCTAGCAATGGGTGAATGCCATAGCTAAAACTTAGTTGTCTTACTTTAGATACCTAAATCCATATTTTTCTCAATTTATTTTAATTCTTTTCTGGAAAATATTTACCTTGCGCTTTCATGCAGGATGGGGGTGGATTTTTTATTATTATTATTTTATCTGAACCATAAGCTTATATAAATAACCTGCAAAAATCATCAGCCCATATGAACAGCCTAATGGTGTTTTGTATGGTGCTTACATAACTGGTAATTAGTCATACTTTTTTGTCAGTGTATTCAACTCACTGTAGGGTTTGAATTTTCCCTTGTGCTTGTTGGTGTTTGAAAGATCCCAGGAAAGTCGGTAACTCGTAAGAGCACAGAAATAGTTACAGGCGGACAGCCGAGTGCTCCTGAGCCACATGAAATGAAACTGATTAGGTCTGGCTAAATGATTTGCAGCTGGGAGTCTATTATTCTGCTTCCAAAGCTTCATCACGGGAGAGAGGCAATGAATGAACACTCTTAAAAGATAATGTGGCATGTTTTTTGGGGGCATTATTGGCAAATTTTAATATTTTTGAACAATAAAGGCTGATTTTAACTAAGAGTTGTGGACTATCAATATATTTAGACTCTTTCTCTGACTGTGCTATAAGCAGCTTGAGCTGAGATTTAACAAGTAGCCAGTACGGATGTGCAAAATGGGCCGTATTCAATTCAGATTCGTTGATTCAGATCAATGTCCCAATTCGATTTGGCCAAATCCAAATCTGAAGATTCAATGCTGATTCAGAGAATCAGTGATTTGGCCGTAGACACAGCTTTATTTGTTTTTTCTACATATCTCAAGGTACCAGGTGCGGCACGTGAACACTGCAGTGCTGGAATGGATGGAGCCTCCCACAGGAGCACAGGGGGGTCCCCTGCGTGCTTGGAAGCACACCTGGAAGTGGACTGGAAGTACTTCTGGTCCACTGCCAGGTCTGCTGAGCATGTAGGAGGCTCCCTTTCCTGCGCCCCCCCCAGCTCGGCGATCAGCTGTGGGGGGACCCTGGGTGCCCCTCCGACCCAGGGGGCACCAGTCACCGGGCTGGGGGGAGGATTACCCCCGACTCTGCGCTCTGCAGCAGACCTGAAAGTGGACTGAAAGTGCTTCTGGTTCACTTCCAGGTCCACTGACGAGCACGCTGGGGACCACCTCCCCCCACCACACACACACACACACACACTTCTGTGAGACCTTTCATCCGCCCCAGCATTGCAGCATTCATGAACCGCCTGGTACCTTGAGGTATGTAGAAAAAAAATGTAAAGCTGTGTCTATGTTCGAATCATTGAATCTCCAAATCAAATCAGAACCAGTCGATTCAGACAGAGATTAAAGAGTCTCCTGATTCTATTCAGATTTGGAGATTCAGCTGCCGAATCTGGCCAAATCTCTGCTGAATCGAATCAGCGACTGAAGCTTCACACAGCCCTAGTAGTCAGCATCCACATCTTGAAAACTTCCTGGAGCTCTTCACCTATAGCTTTTCCAAACCCGAGCAGGTCACATTTTCTTAGTATGAGGTTTAGATCACTGTTGTAATACTTCACATCGTGCCCTTGCCTAGGATGAAATTGATTTGGCCATAAGAATTACTTCCAAAGCTGCAAAATTAATGTAGGTGGAAGTGCTGCACCTTGAAGTGCCCATAATAATTTGGTGATGGAGACAGTGAGATGTGTGCATTCACTGACCTTTATCTGCTGTAATTATAGCCATGGAAAGTGTTGTTCAGGCTGAAAGATCCTGACACACACAGCCCGTGGGTAAAATCATGACTCTGGGAGCTTCTGGAGTCTTGTTTTTTTCCTTGCTCATGTTCTCTGTATCACAAAAGCTTTTGCCCCAGGCCAAAACACTACCAGTAGGTCGGGATCTTTGATCCTCAGCGAACACAAAGCAGAAGAAGGATTTATTTGGCTTTTACCAACCTGACCAATTTTGTTAGCTCTTCCATATTATAATACAATCGCAATAATTAACAGAGCTCTCTGAAAGAAAGAGCTTCCAGAGGAAGGCAGCATAGGAAACAGCACTCAGGCTTGCCAGAATGCTACAGAGCTGCAGCTTCTGATGTATGCCTCACGGGGTGGGGGGCCTTTATTTGTCTCTTAGGTTTTTTAAAGGCAGCCCAACATGTGTTGCTCATTATAGCATGGATTTTTACTGGAGAAAACAGCCCTCTGTTCAAAACTTAGCACTGGATGTGTACTTGGAAAAGCAACACAAAGCCCAATATATTCAACCCTTTGAACAAACTGCTGGATAAAGAAATGCAGAAATGCCCTCAGATAAGTGTATGTGTGTGTGGCTCTTCAGTACTATAGTGTGTGTGTCAGTTAGATATGATTATAATACATCTAGATGCGTGTGTATTTGAGTGTGTGGATTTATGTGTGTTTCTGCAGTATCCTAAAGATCTCTAGCAGCTAACTGAGGCTAAAAAGAACAAGCGCAACAATGAGGACCAGTAAACTAATATGGTGTTACTATACGCTGTTTGCCCCATAATTGGGATGACCATCTGACCCATTTTAGCTGGGACAGTCTCAGATTACATAAACTGGTCCCAGCTGGCTGTGGGGAAGTATAATGGGCATCCTGGAAAGGCAGGGGCACTGGGCACAGTCTGGCCAGGAGTCAGAGTGGTGTGGAGCGCCTTGCAGCCCCACACCCACTGACTTGTGAGGGTGTGGGGCAGAGGAAGGGGCAGTGTCCTGGATTTCCCAGATGATGTTCCAGTTATCTGGAATTTCCATACGGTCAGCCTAACCATAATCCATGCACAATAAGCAAATAGTACAACATGAAAAGTCCCTAGACAGGAAGATAAAACTTCATCTGGGTGAATGCTTTTATTTATCCCCTCCTCTACATCTTTCTTCTTTTACATGTGATTTTTGCCCCGCACTTTGCAGAACAATTAATAAGTGTTTTGAGACCCCCCACAACCCAATTCCTGGGGGTTGCTAGAACAGAAGAGGTAGCTGCTGCCACGGGCACTATCTAAGCCACCGCTGCTGCCCACACTACAGAAATTGCTTGTTACATGTCTGCTTCACATTGAGCTAGTAGTTGTTAGTAAGCTTCAGGTTATTAGCAAGCATGTGTATCCTTAGTTCAACTTAGCTGACTTTAAGCAAGAAGTAGGATTTTATTTTAAAAAGGAAGAAAAAAAACCATGGAGGCAGCTGGGTCTTTGAGGCATGCTGTTTACAAACTAGGGATTGAAGCCTGTAAATCTCTACTTCTTGGAGTTCTGGTGGCTTTGGTGTCACCCTAATTGTGATTGTAAGATGAGGAGTACTTTCAATTAAATAGCAGCAGGCCCTAACTCCTCTAGTATTGGCTAGTTTATCCTAACTTGGACTTCTGGTTGAATATCCTGGAGGAATCAATGCTGACAGTTCTACAGGAGTCCTGTGAAGAGCAGCTTAACAATGTTGCTGGGTGCCTTGGGTGGCTGCCACATGCAGGGCAGTAGTGACTTCCAGTTGCCTCTGTTGTTGCAATTGCAATCACACAGCTGTGGCAAAAGAGGTTTCTCTCGCCCCCTTAATCTGGTTGGTGTCCAGGGTGGCTGACCCTGTTGCCTTTCCCTAGTTGCACCACTACCTGTGAACTATTATGCAAAATGAACGATGCCATCACATCAAAATCTTGTCAGTGTAAAGAGAAGCGGGATTACCAAAATAGCAATAAATGAAAAAAAATCTGTAAATTATTGATCAAACAGTGTTATTCTTTAGGTTTTTAACAGCTCGTTGCTTGAATGTGTACAGGTTTTAGATTTCTAATTTAAGAATATATGTCATTTACAAAGCAGTGCAAATCTCAGCAGTCTTGGCCAGTAGTGTTGAATGTTGACATTTACAGAGAGGGTAAAATGAAGGATGAAATTGTTCACAGCCATTGTGCATACTGATTTGAAATCTCATTTTACACGTCAACTCAATATAGAGTTTACTTAGTAATAAAGCAGACATTTTAAGCAAATACTTACAAGTCCATATATATCAATAGTTTATACATTTTCTCCATAAGTAAATTAAAAGCAAATTCAGAAGTGTCATGTTCTTTTTGTAGAGAGATTTCCTCTCTGAGTTAGTTCATATTTGGGTTCATATCTTCCTGTATATTGTTCTCTGTGCAAATGCAGTTCCAACAAGGCACTGATTTAGTTAAGGCAAAGTACCATCATTAATGCAAAAGGAGTTTGATATTTGTTAAGGGCATTTGAGTTAAAATTTCCGTGTTTTCTTCAGTATCCTAAGGAAAGCGCCTCAGTATTTCCTGTCATCTGGTGTATTTCAGTTGTTATAACTACTCTTCCAATTGTGATGAGAAGCTGGAATGACATTATACATATCACAGCCCTTTAATATTAACCAGCACTGAGCCAAATTTAGTACTCTGGTAAGTAAACTTAATAGTTCCTACTGACTTCATTAGGAATTACACTTTTCTACACCAGGGATGAATTTAATCCACTGTGTGTCTAGACCTTTATACACCCCTTTGAGAGGCTCTCCCGAGCATTTTGAAGCCCTACAGCTATTTAATTATCTACTTAGGAACTCTGCTCAATGATAAAAATGATAACATTCACAAATGCAGCAACATCAGTTTTATAGCAACTGTGACGTGATAGCCTAATGTTATATGCATAACAGTGAGAACATATCTATGTTTATGAATGAGCTCATTCCATCTAAGACTGTCAGTTTTGTCTTTAGCCTTTTGGATTTTAAAAACTACATGTTGATTTCTGAATTAGAAAAATATTGATTTAAAAATTAGATGATTACCTGGCTTTTTGCCAAACATTATGCTTTATTTAGCAACTACAAAAGCATCATCATGTATTATGATTCCTATCCTGAAAGAAGTACTAAGTGTAGAAAATAATGTTGGCATGATAGAAGCCCATCTGAGTTTTCTGACCAAACCACAAATAGTAAAAATTGTTTTTGGTGAACATTTAAAAACTCAGAGCACTCCATCTGTAAATAAATTGTATCACATTTAGGAATGATATTCCTTACAATTCAAAATTGCAGTGCTGGTTTTCTTTGCAAATGACAGGTGTTAATGGTGCTATTCTAGCATAGCCCTAGAAACTAGATAATCGTGTGTCCAGCCACAGGACTGGCACACACTGGACAATAGCAATGCAAATTTCTCCATAATGTTTATGTGTGCTCAGGTCACTGCATTTCAGTCGGTATCAGGAGGGATCAGGGAAATGTGTTCCACTTCATTCTATTCTAGGGGTTTCCCTAGCATCTGCCAAGAGTACTGCCCATTTTGTGGTGGGTTCTGGCCTGTGGACACCTGTGCACTGAGAGCTGTATGGAGATCAATAGGTATTTTCACAACAGCCAGTGAAATGCTGTTGGAGGGCAATGACTTTCATTATGTTAGATTCAAGCCAGCAGTGCCAGAGTGTGCGGGAATGAAAAATGAAATAGGCTCTCAAACCTTGATCCCCAATTTAATGTTTCCTACGTAGGGATAGAAACCTGGGAGAGAACAGAACAATGGAAAAATCCTCTTAAATGATTTTCCTTTACTCATTCATAGAGGTTCTGCACTGAACTGAGATCTCAAAATGCTGTTTCATAGAAAATATGTGGGTAGCATGTGGGTGTGGGTGTCATCCTCAGAATACATAACACTGTTTGTTACCAAAAGGTCAGTTTAATCAGCTTCTTAATTCTTGTAAACCACCTCCTCTGAATCATTTCATACTTGTTCAGAGATTCCTGCATAAATTTCATTTATGCTTCATTATGGCTACTAATTATATTTAAAAAAAGTTTTATTTTTCTCAGACTTTGCATTTTCAGTTATACTTGTAGCTACAATTCTAGGTTTGTTCTCATTTGCTTTTTAAGATACTCTGTACCTATCTTTCAGAAGTAAAACTCTCTGTGGTGAAGGAATAAACAGTAATTGGTTCAGATTAATCCTGACTTTAAAATGACTCCCTGTGTAATAGAAGAAGCAGTAGCACAATTAGGGGGCCATGCTTCCTGGTCACGAATCCCAAAAAGGTTACAAAAGTTACAAATTAATCTTGAGTACATCATTAATACATCAAAGACATGAAATCCTTTCATTTGCCGGTTTTTGCCCTTAAATAAGCTTCCACCCAAAAACATATGTAGTCATAATTAGGTCTACTTTCACCACTACAGTCCAAAAGGTTCCATGTTCCATTACCCAGGCTGTTGATTATGATTGCAGTTTAATACAAATCCATTCAGTACGCCAAACTCTCTAGGTTCAAGATGTAGGGACTCTGCCCATCAGTTCAGTGGTTTAGTTCCCTGTTACAATTGGCTGGACACTGGATATGTCCGTCTTTGCAGAGTTCCTTTCCGAAGGTGACCTTGCTTTCTGGGAAGAGCTGTTTCTTTTATAGTGACAGTTCTCAACCCAGGCATGCCTGAAAGGAGGGGAGATGGACTGAAGCGCATGGCTCTGAGCTGCACTCTTCCGCTTGCACACGCAAAGCAGGGACTTGAGCTCGGAACGGAAGCTTTCATTCAGCCAACAGTAAATGAAAGGGTTGTAACAGGTGCTGCTCATGGCAAACCAATGGAAAGCAAAATATAGAGCATTGTTGCTGTGGATGGCCCTACTGGAAATGAGCACTAGGTAGCAGTTTAGTGGGAACCAGCAGACAGCAAAGACCACCACCACCACCATTAGCATCTTCAGCGTCATCTTCTTCTTCCGCTGATGGGCATAGTATTGCTCCATGGTGATGTCCCCAATGGCATTCCTCAGCCAGAGCTTCTTGGCCACCATAGTGTATGTGATGGAGATCACAAGCAAGGGCAGCACATACAAAAGTACAAATGTAGTCAAGTCCAGGTACTTCCAGAAAAGATCGGCAGGAGGAGGGAAGCTCGGAAGACAGACCATTCGTATAGTTCTGTTGCTGGGGCACAGAAGGAGAAAGAAACAATTATCTCCACTCTCAAAAGCACAATGTACTAAGGGAACAAACACCTTAGAAAAAGCTACAAATGAGCTGAGCTGATACAATAAATAGAAAGAGAATGACTTCCAATTTACAGGTTAGTGCTCTTTTAATTGACACTTTCAATCACATTTGTGCTAAAGAGTAGGTTGCATTTATTTATTTAAACATGTTTTTAAGGCCTTGAAACAAAAGGAAAAAAAAAAGCACACCTCTTTTCATCTCTGCCTGTGCTTATCAGGTCTAATAGAGATAGTTAAAATGAACCTGTGATGTCTGATACCAAAATAGTGCAGCCCTGAGAAAGTGACAGTGGAGCAGACTTAAGAGAAAATGAAAGTGTCTTTTTGATCTTCACTGTTCATGTAAGAGAACTGTAAGGTGAAGACTCACTGTTCAGATGATAAACGGCAAAGCAGATATTTCAGGTTCTTTCAGTTTGGATGTCAGATGGTTTTAACAATAGAACAAAAGATGCAAGTGTTTTTGCACTTTCTGGTGGTGAAGTTGACAGAGTCATTTAAGAACACCACTATTTATACATCTTACCCAATATAAAATTTTGCTAGATTCTGATAGATCGCGTGGGGCAGAGAGAAACAGCTGGCCATAACCCAGATTATAATGATGCAAATCCCTCCTTTCACAATGGACATCCGTGGTTTCAGAGGGTGCATTATAACCTAAGGAAGACAAAGAGTTTGGAGGATTTAAAATTTTCTCCTTGGAGGTGAATGAGCTGCAGGCTTTGAATGCAAATCCCAGTTTAGCCTTCCTCATTGTTCAAAGCCAGAGTAAATCTACAAAGTGGTGCATCACAGTGGTGGACTGGCCCTTTCCCATGGATCATTTGAATTCAGAGCTACTAGCAGAGACAGAGCCAAATTCAGCAGAGATATAAAGCCCAATGCAAGTTGCAAGCCAAAGGGTTGCTCCTGTTCCTGTTGAAGTGAATAGCCAAGCAATTTATTGAGGATAGATTATGCCTTAAGTGTAAATGAGGGTTAGGTAATGTGCATCACATCAGCATCCAATGGATGGATAAGACAAGTGTGACTTACACCAATTTGATGAGTGCAAGGACCAAGTACAGCCTCTGACTTAAATAGCTACAGCTTTCACTGAAACCTACCTTACCTGAGTCAGGGCTGTAGTTGGTGCTGGCAATGAGTTGGGGTGGGGAGGATTGCTTTATCTTCTTATCATTCCTGCTGAAGGAGGCTCACGGGAAACTTGGTCTAGTTCCCTGGACTGCTGTTTTTTCAAATGCTAATATAGTACCACCTCTCATAAAAGACTGACACAAGCAGCAGGATCTTGAGAGCTAAGCTCAGAGCTCCATGTGAAACTTGCCCTGCTACTGATTCCAAATGGGCCTTGATCAGGTTGCTTCACTTCTCTAGGCCTCACTTTTCCCCATCTGTGAAATGGGGGTATAATATCTAGTATCTACATCACATGGCTTTGAAGAAGAACAAGCAGTTCATAGACTGCCTGGGAATAAAGCACTATATACCCACTAATTAGTTTTAAGCAGTGATAGCTAGCAAAGCAAGGAAACGCTCAGTGCCACCAACTAACATGGCTCCTGAGACATGAAGTTAGAAAACCCTTGAACAATCCAAAGTATGTGGCTTATTACATTAAATTGTGAAACTGTATATGACAAATGGCTACATAGTAATATAAGCTCTCACATTGCACATATACTATTCCACCCTTCAGTAATTTCTTGATTGCCTTTTCTAGTCTAATTATAAATATCCACTTGATAGAGCTCCTATCACTTTCCTCGAGCATCTGCTTCATATTCTGATGCATTCTAGAATTAGAAAACACTTCCTGAGATGAGTTAAATTTTCCTTCATGCAGTTGCATCCCCTCACTCCTAGACCAAGCCTCTTGGGCCATATTATAGATTTCTTCGCAGCTTGCTGGTATTCGAGAAAGTTATCATGCCTGCTTTTAGTCAAAGTGACGCTTTAGAACAGCTAGCATGGCTCTGTAATTAGACTAAGATTATATTTCTTATTTCTTTAAACCTTTGCAGTCTTTGATCATTTCAATACAGAATATATGCTATTTCAAAACATATTTCTTGTGAAATGGCAAAGGCTTTGCTTTGAAGAACTATGCTGCTGTCTCTTCTAGCGTCTGAAAGATGAGTAACAAACTTTAAAGGTAAAAAGTGTATAAAATGCCGATTCTGGCAATGGCTTTAATTTTTTTTATGACAGATGGAGCATATGGCAGGGAATCTGAGCATTTTGCAGGGTCTGTCATTATTTGGAATTTCATTTGACTTTAATATTTGTCAAATGAAATTTCTTTTCATTAAGAGCTGTTAACAGCTATGCCAGCTGTGCTAGAAAAAAGGTGCAAGTGACATCTGCAAGTATACCTCATACAATTTTCACTCCAATGAATAGTATTTATGGCTAAAAAGGATCAGATGCAGTCAATCAAATGCTAAACTGTATTATTAGTCCTAAAAGGTAGTAGAATTACAAAGATATTGCCTGATGCAACAGAACTGTACAGGTTTTCTCATCTATCTTTGAAAAGAGAAGTATATTTGTGGGGAGCAAAAATTACTCAGCACTGGGTAATTAACCACAAATGAAAAATTAACTATAACTGAATGTATAGGAAATGGTATCACCTTCAGAACTGCTAGATTCAAGCATTCAAAAACCATGGGTCAGGTCACAAAGAGGTATTTTTAAAATAGTTTGCTTTCCTGTTTTTGAACCTTTTGAGAGTAACCAGCTCATGTTTTTAAGCTTGTCTCCTTAACCAAGGGGACTATATATATATGTTTGTTTGTGCTAATGTAACACACACACATATACATATATATGACTGTACACACATTCATTCATATATGTATACAACTGTGTATATATACATGTGTACATACACACACATTCTTACATATATATGTACTGTGTATACACATTCATCCATATATAAATGAATATATGTGTACATAGTTATATATGTTAGTGTGTGTGTATATATATATGAATGTGTGTGTGCTGCATTCATACAACTAAACATATATAGTTCTAGTCCATATGGTTAAGAAGAAAAGATTAAAAATATAAGCTGGCTAAACTCTTTGAAATACCCTCAAATTTCCTTAGAATATCTTTTGAGGAAAGTACTGTTACAGATATGAAAAGGGCACCAGACTTCCTGTAAGCAATTTACATTCATAAAAACTAACAGGATGAACATAAGAAAAAGTGAATGCTGACTGAACATTGAGAAAGTTGCTTTGAAGGTGAGATTAGTAGACTGGGAAAGTCTCACAAGGACAGTGGTAGAAATTTTATATTATATCTATATTAGTGAATTGCCCAACAAGAATGATTGGGGGGTGGGGGACCGAGGGGGGGAAGCTTGCTAATCCTAACCCTAACCCCTTCCCCTCCACCCCCCGTGCCCCCACTGCCTCCCAGGAGCCAGGGGTTAGGGAGAAGCTTGCCCTGCTGTCCCATCCGTCCCCCTCTGCCAGCATCTCATGCTACCACCTCCTCCAAGGAGCAGGGCCAGGGGTGGGGAGGGAGGAGAGGCGAGACCAGTGGTACTGGCCTGGCCCCCCTGCTCTGTCCCCTCTGTCCCCACCGTCATGGCAGTGCTCCACCTTATCACCACCAACTCCTGTCCGTAACGCATTTGGAGCACTCTGATTGGTTGTTTCAGTAACCAATCAAAGTGCTCCAAGAGTGTTATGGACAGACAGACAGATGGACTAAGCCCTTTATTATATTACAATACAAACAAACAAACAAACAAACATATATATATATAACTTCTACCAATGTCTTTGTGAGACTTTCCCAGTCCAGTATATAGGCTGAGATTCTTACAAAATCACAGGATTCTAGACGCTGAAGTTTGAAGGAAAGCACCAAATGTTCCAGGAAATGCAGGGATGCCTTGTGTTCAGGATTACCTACCTGGTGTCGATCCAGTGCAATAGCTGCAAGGGTAAGCACAGACACGTGGACAGAGCAGTATTGAACAAATCGGCTTATATGGCACATCAGCTTTCCAAACACCCAGGTACTGCTCACAAAACGCACCTAGAAGATAGACAGCATTTAACCTCTTAGGGAATGTCAAGTGTGGATTACAATAATGTGCATCAGAGAGGGCAAGAAGGAGAGGAAAGAAATAGTTCAACAGGCAAATCAATCTCATACAGTTGGGTTTGAAAACCAAAATAACCTTTGAGGAAAGTACTGTTATGGACATGAAAAAGGCACCAAACTTTCCATAAGGAATTTACATACCTAAAAATTTAAAGGATGAACAGAAGACAAGGTGAATGCTGACTTAATATTGAGAGAGCCATTTTGAAGGTGAAATTACTAGGCTGAGAAAGTCTCACAAGGGCATTGGCGGCGGTTTTACTATTTGGGATATTTAAAATTGGCTTCCAATGGCAGGGAGCCAGAAGGCAGGACAGGGTAGCCCCTTGTAGACTAACTCCTTCAGAGGAGCATTAGCTTTCATAGGCTTCAGCTTATTTCATCAGATGCTAAAGGTAGAGAGGGGTTTGATTATGCATTGGAAGAGATTGCAGTAGATGGCACTGAGTAACTATTCCCTGTAATTGTATTACTTTTCTTTTCACATCTGTGTTTATGTAGTGTATGAAAACAATGGCAATTTAATCCCCTGGCAAATACATATAAACACAACGAATACAGCAAATGAAGACCTGGGGAGTCTGCTGTGTGATATGCCACCCACTCCCCACAGCACAAAGGCAGCAAGTCCCCCTGAAACAAACCTGTTTAGGGATCTTAAGGAAGAAAGACAGCATGCCTAGTTTCCATAGGAAACTGTAGTGTCAGTGCACTTCTCAGGACAGTGTCTCCATTTCCTTCAGTCTTAAGTCAAACATCAGACTAAGAGACCACTGTCTCCCCCTGGGCCCTGGGAGAAAGAAGGGTTTATCATCCACAGCTATAGCCACTCTTTAGGGGATATTTTAGATGCTGCATACTGTCTGCCAAGCCCTGCGCTCCCTGGTTATTGTATGTATGAGTGTATGGGTAAAAAACAGAGAGAGAGAGAGAGAGAGAGTGGTTGTGAAGCAGGGGGAACAAGACAAACTTAGTATGTATGGACAGGGAGAAGGTAGATTGGTGCGTTCCTTACTTGAGCTGGGGAAGCAGAAATACTTGTATTTTGTTTCTTTGTCAATAAAGAAGGGGATAGAGAAAGCTAAGATGCAGTGCAGGTATTGCTTGCATTGCCTTCAAAAACTCATGCACACAGAGCCCTCTCACAGAAATGCATATGTACAGTCTCACCCCCACACGTGCAAACTGTCACACATGCATTTTGTAACCGGCAGTGAGTCCTAGTCCTGACACATTTCCAGATTATTTTTCCATGGGGGCTGGGGGATTCATGGTTTCCCCTCCTCCATGATCTCTGGCTCTGACCACCTCTGTACAGTGGATTCCTCCTCTTGGAATCACTTTGGGAAATGGTGATTTGATTCTATTAACTGGCTGATTCCATTAAAAGGAGACCCGTTTTTTTAAGAACACAGATACTCCCTCCTTCCCCACAGCCCCCTGGCCCTGCTCATGCCTCTCACTCCCCCCCCTACAGCCTCCCCCAGCCCTGCTGCTGCCCCTTGCCCCCCCCCCCCCAGCCCCTGAGCCCTCAGCCCTGCCAGAGGTGGCCCCCAGCTGCCAGGGCTACAGAGCCAGGGGCCCGGGTCCACAGCCCCCTGCCCTCAGGAGAAGGTATCAACTGCTGCAGCAGAGTGGAGCCCAGCTTCCCACCTACTGCTGCCTGCTGCAGGCTTGGGTGTGGGGGGTGAAGCTAGCTCCCCAACATGACACGCACTCCCAGAGGAGTGCGGGGGGGCTGCACCCCCCAGATCTGTGCATGAAGCGGGGATGGGGGCAGGCATGGGGAGTGAAGGCAGCAGAGAGGGGTTGTGCCCCTCAAAGGTACAGCTGCAGTCCCATGCCACTCCCCACTGGGGACCCAGCCCTGCCCAACTCCCTCCCTCCCTTCCTACAGGGGCTCAATTTCCCTCTTCCCCCCCACTTCCCTGTGAGAGCTGCTCTCCAGGCTGCCTGTGGCCATGTGCATGTACAGTACATGCACATGGCGCCCCTGGCTAACCCCCCTCCTCCTGCTCCCTCCCAACCCCCTGCCGACCAGATCTCTGTCAGCCTGCAAAAGGCTCCTCACAAATGTGCAAAATCCCCAAGCTTCTCCAGTAAAATGATTCCAAAACCCCAAAATTGTGATTCTAATTTGAGTGATTTGTACATGAAATAATACACAAATAGTGTTGATTTTCCCATATTGATTCAAATAAGCAGCGGATTCTATTAACCAGCAATTCTATAAAGTGAATCCACTATATAACACTTTTTGGCTTTTCACTTTTGCCCAGAAGTGCAGATGTACTTCAAAGCCAGTGGCAGCCTTCAGCAAAGAGAGATGGAAGGTGCAAGCAGTGGAAAGCAAGGTGCATAGTTAGTGCGCGCGCGTGTGTGTGTGTGCATGTGAATATGAGTAAGGGAGTGCCAGAGAGGGTTTTGCCCATCCTCACTGTGGTTGGGGTGCAGCACTGCTTACCAGGGTAAAGGGTGTATTCAAGATGGTGATCATGATGTCCGCAACAGCCAGGTTGACGATGAAGAGGCTAGTGGCTGAGTGCATCCTCTTGTTCTTGGTCACCACGTGGCAGACCAGGATATTTCCAAAGAGCGAGATGCAGATGATCACTGAATAGGCCACAATGAGCAGTGCCTTGACTGTCCGGCTCTGGGACTCCCCTTCATATCTGGTGCTGCTGTCAAAATCCCCCATGTCATCCAGGTCCAAATCACCGTGGAAAAATGAAGACTGGTTGGGAAAGCCATAGAAGGCAGAGAAGAAGTTAGTGCCATTGTGATCCTCTGACCTCCAGAAGGGCTTGGAGATGTACTGCAAGGGGAACCAGAAGTGTCTGCCCATGGCTTGGAAGCAGAGGTAAAGTTCTGATGAACAAACCCTCCAGTAAAGACCCGTTTTTCTTGTTGCCTGTGGGGAGCTGAATCCAATGTGATTTTCCCTTTGTCCTGTCCTCCTTTGGACAGCTCAGTTCTGAGGTCGCAGGCAGGGAAAGGGGAACTCTCAGGTTTGCTTTTTCAAAATTCTTCTATCTGCTGCCAACTCAGTCAATGCACTCTCTCTTCATCTTTTGCCAATTTAAGACCCGGGCTTTACTTCCAGGTGTGAGAGGCAGAGGAGGCAGCTGCCATTTTTTAAAAAAAGAATCCCCTTTGTCCTGTGTGCAGGGTCTGACTCAAATGCCCAGCACACTGTTTCTGACTTTAGGAAGGGATCTCACTTAATGTGTCCTTTTTGCATTTCTTTCCACCTCTTCTCCTCGATGACTTGCTCCCTTGACATTCCACATAATCCTTTCATCTGTCAAATCTCTGTTTCCCCACCTGCTCTCCTGGGCTTGTCAGATTCAGGTGACCCAGTGCCAGTCTTTTCACTCCTTTCTTTCCTTCCAAGCATCCCCAAGCTCCACACTGAAAGCTGCTTTGCTCTGTTAGTGAGTGGTCCCTGCTTTCCCTGCTATATCTGCAGCATGCCAGATGACTGCATATACAATAGCCAATAATTTCTTCTTCTAGTCATTGCCGAGGTGTGTTATAGCTCCAGAAAGAACGGAGGGGAGGGTTTGACAATTGTAAATACTAGCAGAGTTACAAACAACGTGAAGAAATGATGCTTCTTTTATCATTTCCCTCTCTCTCTGTTCCCCTCACACCACCACGCACAGGAACTACACAGGGCAAAGTATCTTGACTCCAGCATCCTATCCATGCTTCCTTTGCAGAATTCAGAGTCAAAGAGCAGATCCAAAGCTTTCTGCCTGCAGAGAGTCTGCTGATTACTGCCTGACATTGTCCCCGTCCCAGGCTCCCGAGGGGCTGAGCAAAGTGTAAGAAGTGGAGTGGAATCCAGTGGAAGAGATGGCTTGAGGGCAGCTATTAGGAGGAAACAATATTATGATGGGAGGACTGAGCTACACAGTCAGGGGTACGGGGTAAATTGGTAACAAACAGATTTCCTGAACCAGACTTGTGGGGCTGAGGACATTTGAAACAGGCAGCCTGTGTCCCCTGCACCAGAACCACAAAGACTCCCTGATCCCACTGTTTTGGGGAAGAGCTGAGAAACGAGGCACACTGAGCTCAGGGCAGCAGGGTTTGGCTTGAGCAAAACTTTTCACAATTGTTGAAGCATTTTTCCCTCCTGATTTGGGAACCTGCCCTCCCCCCCCCCCCCCCCCCCCCCAAATCTCAAGAAATATTTGCAAACCAACAGAAAACCAATTGGTCTGGGTCAATCCAAAGGTTTCCTTTGTATCATTTTGATACACTTCTTTTTCAGTTTTGTTCTTTTATCTTATTCCTGCATTTAGCCTAATTTTCTAAATGAAAACTTGTTTGCAGCCAGAAATCAGGAATTGTTCTTTTGGAAAATTTCAGCATGCTGCAGTTGAGCAATATTGAACTTTTGCATGCAATTTATTTAGTGAAAATCTTGCCCAAACCAACTCTCTGCCCCCCAAAACACTGTGTTTTGATGAAACCTCTTGGATGGACAAGAAAACCATTTTGTTGAAAAGTTCCCATAGATCTGCAGCCCAGTTCTTCATGCCCTCCAAATCACAGGGATCCCTTCTGAACAAGCAAAGCATAGCCAATGGCTAAGATTTGAGGGGAGGTGAACATCCTTCTGATTCAACAATTTTTTCATTGAAGGGAGAGAGCTGCTAACTTCTACCTTTGGCATCTACAAAGTCCTTCCCTTTGGAGCAAGGAAATCAGAAGGAAACAAAAGAGTGCCTCACCTCCCCAACAAAATACTGTCAAGGCAGCAAGGTTGTTTCATTGTTTTGGACTTGGCAGGATCCACTTTGGCCTTGCGCCCCTTTTGTAGATTCAACAAACATGGGCACACATGAATGAGAAAAACTAAACAATAACATCTATTGTAGAGCAGCAGGCAAGCCTCTACAGCAGTGGTCACTAGGGCTGTGCGAAACTGCACCGTTTCGTTTCAACTTCCATTTCACTGTTTTGATGGGACGGTATTTCATTTTAAGTTTCATGTTATTTTGAAAGCACTGTTCTGTTTCGTTTTGTCGAAACTATTTTGCTGTTTTGATGCTTTTGTAACGTTTTGCCCATAGGCTATAATAGGGAAGCATGAACCTGCCTATAACTTTGACATTCTTTGGCATATATGGATGAAAGCAGCAGGGATGGTAGCACCTTCTGTGGGCATGAAGCCTGCCAAGCTTTAAGGCGATAGGTGCAGAGGTTTCTGGGAAACTGTACATCAAAATCTTGAAAGCAAAACTCATGTCACTTGTAAGTGTGAAGGCACAGGGGGGTGAAAACAGAAGGCCTGATGAGGCCACACAGCCTGCCAAATTTCAAGGAGTTTCTGGGAAACTGCACCTCAAGGTGCTGACAAGCAAAACTTGTGACGTATATGACTATGTGTGTGTTAAGGTGCACCCTCGCTGATGCTGGGGCCTCTAGGTGACACAGTAGTGTGCCCCAATGAGGTCTCCTCCTCCCCTACAGTCTCAGCTCAGTCCACCGCTTTAAATGACAACAGGTGTAAAATAACTTAGTGAGCAGCAGCACAATAGCACCAGCAGCATCTCAGGCAGCCAAACTGTGACAGCCCTTCTTTCCTCTCCTGCGGGAGCTTCTTCTCCAGCAGCTGCCAAAGAACTCTCCCTGCCAGCCCCAGCCCCGGGGCTCAGATGTGCCCAGGGCCCTGCATCCTTCCGGTCAGGTGCTAGGGATGTTGGTCTAAGGACATGGCACTGGCAGACAAGGTTCTTTGGGTCAGTTTGGTATCTTTTAGCAGACCAACTGAATAGTTACAGAAATATATTTTAGCAAGTTTTCGAGTTGAAAAACCCTTCATCAGGCTGAGGAAGCACCTGCAGTTGGTGTGTGCAGTGGTGTCCCACAGGGGTTGGTGCTCGGTCCAATACTTTTCAACATTTTTACTAATGATTTGGATGTGGGGGTGCAAAGCTTACTGGCCAAGTTCACGGATGACACCAAGTTATGGGGAAGAGTGGTCATGCTTGAAAACAAGCTACAGATACAGGCGGACCTAGACAGGCTGGCAAATTGGGTGGATCAGAACCAAATGAAGTTCAACACTGAGAATTGTAAAATGCTCCACTTCAAGACAAACAACCCCCAACACACCTACAGGCTTGGTGGCCCCAAACTGCCTAGCACCACAAATGAAAGGGACCTGGGGTTAATAATAGATCACAGTATGAATATGAGCCAGCAGTGTGGTACTGTAGCCGGTAGGGTAAATAATATCCTGGCATGCATCAATCAATGCAGCTCCAGCAAATCAAGGAGGTGATTCTTCTGCTCTACTCAGCACTGGTGAGACCGCAGCTGGAGTACTGTGTCCAGTTCTGAGCACCGCACTTTAACAAGGACATAGACAAGCTTGAGAGAGTCCAAAGAAGAGCCACACACATGATCAGAGTCTTACATGGCAAGCCATATGAGGAAAGGTTGAGGGACTTGGGACTCTTCAGCCTGAAGAAAAGAAGTGTGAGAGGGGACCTGGTAGCAGCTTACCACTACACTAGGGGAGTACATCAAGGGCTTGGTGAGCAACTGTTCACCAGGGCACCTGAGGGGAAAACCAGGAGTAATGACCACAAACTCCTGGATGATCAATTCAGGCTCAACATTAGGAACAACTTCTTCACAGTCAGGGTGTCCAGACTGTGGAATAAGCTCCCTTTAGAGGTGGTGCAATCACCTACCCTGGAAATCTTCAAGAGGAGACTGGATGGTCACCTTGCTGGGGTCACCTGACCCCCAGTTATCTTTCCTGCTTGGTGCAAGGGGCTGGACCGGATGGTTTACTGAGGTCCTTCTGGCCTTACAGTCTATGAATCTATGATGGCAGAAGAACTCTCTTGTTTCTACTCCTCCTCTGGAGAGTTTCTCTGTGCCCACACAGCACTGTTATGTGGAAAGGAGAAGATGACAGTATTAAACATGTCCTGGTTCTTTGTATTTGCTGTCCTCTGTATAAGCATTGTCTGGCAATCTAAAACACTTAGTTGCACGATATTGTTAATATTTGTTTTGTTTTTCTCTGTGGTTGGAAGGTTTCTATGTGCAAAAAATCTGTGTCTGGGGGTGGTGAGACCATCACAACTCCAACCCTGGGAGCAGAAATTTTTCTGTTCACCCACTCAGCAGCAAGAGAAGATGAAAAATTACCCACTGGCAGAGCTGCAGCCTTGGTGTGGAGCTGGAAAGATGGAAGATGGCTCAGCTGAGATCCTCTGGACCCCCCAGGTAGCGGGGCCAGGAAATAGGGCCAATCTTAGCTTCCTCTCAGCACCTTGCTTGGGCCATACAAATAGCAGGTGTGGGAGAGAGATTTCTATACTTAGCTCCAGGAGCTCTTGTAGCTCCCTGGTGATGTTATGAACACCTTTTGCATATTCATTTCATAGTAGGAGATCAGCCTAGGGACAAAAGGAGGCCCTGGAAGCAGGGAGGGAAGTAGGGTTGGGGATGGATGATGAGGTAGGCTTGTTATACCATCCTCTCTATTTTATGCTTCCCTCTAATGTTTGCTGCTAGCAACTGCTGCATTGTGACTGTCTGGCTTGTAAGGTTATTGCAGCAGGGCATACATTGGTTTGCACAGAATGTTGCTCCATATGTTAGCACAGAACTTGCACAATGAAATCACCAATCTTGACTGAGGCCTCTGAGGTCTACTCAATTGCTATTGGTAGTAACACCGCAGAGAAAAATCGGTCCAATCAGAACAACCCACCAATGGTCTGGAAAAAGAGTATAGTACTATCACCTCTGACAAATGGTTAGTTTGTATTAACATTCACATTCCTCTCTTAAGATGTTCCCAGCTGAGTTCCAGGGATTTAACTGAGTGATTGTCACATAGAATAAATGATACATAGAAATTCTCCTGTCTTTCTTCCTACCTAGAATATTTCTGAAAAATCATTTTTAAACACACTAGCAACTTGGGATCTGAAAACTGAAGAAAATTTGCAAGACAGTCCAGAACAAATGAATGTTGTTTCTCTCTCCATTCCTCTGTGTTTGAGCTATGTGAAGTTTGGCAGCAAAGGAAAGCAAATTTTTCACACTGTTGACCCTGTGTGTCATTATGTATAAGCAACATCCACTAGGAATAACACCTCATGCATTTGGTCTGTTGGCTTTTAAGTACTTGCTACAAAGAATAACGTTAGGCCTCAGAATCTAATCCCTGGGAAGGTAGTTGTTTCCTCCAATACCCACCAAAATTAAGAGTAAGAAGTATGTGGGATTACTGTGTCAAAAGACAAATAACTCTAATCTCTTTGTAAACTCATTTCAGTTACAGAAGGAGCAATCTGAAATGGCACACCAGGTGACAGGTTGGACCTTGCACTGTCCTTTAGGAGATCAAATGTATTATGGGCAGTTTTGGCTCCTTTAGAGGATGATTTTGTGTGTGTGTGCGTGTGCATGTGTGTGTGTGTGTGTTGCCTTGAATAAACTGGGTCTTTTTTGCTGGAATGTTTCAGTCTGAAGTTGCTAAGTGCTGTGATACAATCTGATAACCTGCAGGTGCTGTGTTAGCTCGCTGAAATTAGTCCTCTCTCTAGCTAAAGTAATATATTGCTATGGGAAATGCCCCCCCCCCCCCCCCCCCGTGTTTGAACAGGGACAGATAGTTTCTTGCTGGTGTAAATCAGTATAACTCCACTGTAAACAATGCAGTTATACCCACCTAAAATACCAGCTGAAGTACTGGTCCAGAATGTGAGCCTATTTTAACTGATCCTTTTTCCTTATATTAGCTATGACTTTACTTACATTAGTGAAAATTAGGATAAGTCTATTGGAACAATGGTGATACAACAGTGTGAGATCAGAACAGCCTCTGGCAGAGGGCGTTGGTGACAGTTTTATGCATGTGTTTTCTTCCAGGTGGTCAATCTTTTGATACATCCTGACAGTTTGGGGTGTAGAGTTGTTTCCTGGCCATGCCTCCAGTTCCCTGTGAGTACCCACTAGGTTCCCTGTGAAATAACATCTAAAAAGCAACTGTTTCACTGCATCATATCTGTTAACCTGAGTCACTCCTACTTACTGCAGCTGTTACATATTAAGTGACCTGTCTTTAATCTGACCAAGCAGGAAAGAATAGCTAGAAAAGCACCATCTTCTGTAGATAGTGAGACTCCATTCCCACTGAGCCTTGGGTCTTAAGACAAACCTGGAATGGATAGTGCCGGGGACTGGAAAAATGTGCACAGCTATTCACATCTCATTCAGGATCACAGTGACCAAGAGTCATTGCCACCTGGTGCCTTGTTCAGCAGTGTTAGATGGTAAGCTCCTTGTGACTTGAACCACCTTTCTATGAATATACCATATTTTCTCAGATACAACACATACCTTTCCCCCCAGTATCAGTCCCTCAAAATTAGGGTATGTATTTTAAGCAGGGAGGCTGTTTTCCCCTCTGGAAAAGAAGCCAGTCAAGACATACTGCATGCCATGCAGCTGCCAAGATAGCGGAGTCCTGTGTTAACCCTCTCACAGTCATAGGGTATGAACAGAGCCCTGCATAATGGAGCCTGATCTTTTATTGGGCCTTCTAGACACTACCACAATCATAAATAATTACTTAGGGGAATAAGAAGGTTTCTTTAGGACAAACACCATCAAAAACACAATTGTTACCTTGGCCATAAGCCTCAGAACACAACTATGGGCAGTGGGCTTTTCTGGGCAATGTCCACTCTCAGCCCAGATAAGAGATCCCCAGGTCAGAGGTGAAGTGAATATTACTGAAGTGGCATAAAGAAAACAGCTCATACTGTAGACTTCCGTTTGAAAAGAACCTGTATTTCTAGACTTTACAAGTTCAAGGATTATTTGTTATACACATATATTTGCCCCACATCTCTTCCACCTTATTGTCCTTCATTATAGGGTAAATTTAGTAAAATGGCACTTCAATGTGCATGCACAAAACAGATGATTTTGAAATGTACTTTACAATAAATACATGTAAATTGCTCAGCAGGCTGTACAGATTTCAATTAATTTGTCAAAGGTTCAAGTACTTTCACAGCAAACTGGTTTTTTTGCAACAATCATTATCCAGTTATAACAATTCTGAATGGTTCTCTAACTGTCACTACGTCTACATCATGTGTCAGAGCTTAACACCATTGCTGCCTGTTTCCTAAGCATTATTTATTTATTTATTCAATGTATATGCTGCCCTTTCCAACAAAGTCGCAGGGCAGCTTATAGTAAGAGACAAAATAACTTATAAAAGCTAGTAGAATATTAAAATATTATACAAAACAAAAAATCCTTAAATTATATCTTATTTAGCCTTGCTTGCTACACACTTGCCCAAGTGACAAGGTATAAATGCAATAGCACAAGGAAGATATGAATGCATTTTTATGCTATAAAGAGATGCAAAAGGTCAAACTAATATTGTTCAATATCACCAAGATTTATTTTGCACAGTAGGTGCCATTTGAGAAAACAGGGACATGTTCTATTTCAGATGAAATTGTTGACATTTCAGAATAAAAATGTTTTGGAAATCTTCATTGCAGGAGAATGTGTTCAGTACTTTATCATTTTGCCCTCTTTCAGGACAGTAGCAAAAGTCAAAACATTACAGTTTTTCATAGAACTGAAATTTCATTTTCTCAATAGATCTATTAAGAACCAGTGATGGATGAACCCCAAAATAATAAGAAAAACATCTTGAAAAATCAAATTGTTCTCATGGCCAAGCAGGTAAGCAAAACAAAACCCAAAAAATAAAAGCACTTTATTATCTTTTCTTTAAAAACTGCCCAACATACATTTGGTTGAATATTAACAAAAGTTCAGATTTGTTCTTATGTCATCTAAATTCTCACTTTCCAGTGTAGTGCATAGGTAATTATCTTGGAAAGTCTACCTTGAAATGTACACAAGTGTTTTAAAATATGGCCTTGTGTCTTGCTATACTGGCTGAACAATTTGCTGTGGATATAGTTTTATCTTCTTAGGAAGTTTAAAAGATTTCATTCAGATGTTCTTTGAATGGACCCATTCTCAGAAGATAAAAGCATAAGAACTGCCATTTACTCGGTCAGACCATAGATCCATCTAGCCCAACATCCTGTCTCGCACAGTGGCAGAGAGTAGAGGCTGGGGGGAAAATTGATCAGGGTATGTCCTGAAATTTCCATCTGCTGTTTCTCTCCCACTGCAGCTTTTGCAATTCGGAGGCTTAGGACGTTCTTATTCAGAAGCTGCAACCTGTCTAGTCCCTATGGATGAACCTTTCCTCCACAAATTTCTCCAGTCCCCTATTGAACTGGGTTAAAGTATTAGCCTGCACAATATCTTGTGGCAATTAGCTCCACAATTCATTACATGCTTTACGAATTACTGTACATGCTTTATGAATCCAGCCACGTCATCTGGATGTCCGACTCCAGACCCCCAAAGCAAGTTTTATTCTCCCAGCTCATGTGTATGCTCAAGAGGAGGGCAGAGAAACTGCTTCAAGAGCATTCTCAAGACCAGCTTGAAAAAATGCAACATTGACATCAACTCGTGGGAGACTATTGCCCAGGACCACCCCAAATGGAGGAAGAGTCTGCTGCAAGGATTTCAGTACTTTGAAACCTTATGACGACAATAGGAGATGAAAAAGTGGCAGTGGCAGAAACAGCACGTTGCAGACCGAATCAAGAATCTGGAATCGCGCACCACCCATAGATAAAACAATCATGGAAGACCATCATCCTTGACTGTGAGGGATTGCCAAAGAAGAAGAATATGCTTTATGAAGAACTTCCTTAGGTTAGTTTTTAACTTGCTACCTAAAAGTTTTGTTTTATATCCCCTACTTATAGTACTGTGAGGGATAGTAAAAGAGAGCATGTCCATCATTTTTGTTTAACCTCTTTCTAATCCCTGGACTTTTCAACAAACTCTTTGGCATTTTCTCTAGCCTAGTATTTACAGAGGCAGGTTGTCTCTTGGCTTGTATTGCTGTGTGAGGCACAGACTGTGGCCATTTAGTTGCTTGGGCCATCTACTCTGCAGAAAGGATCAGCCCTTCTGGGGTTGCTATGTGCCCCTGCCCTGCACTAGTGGGCAGGAATGGACAGGAAAAGATGGCATGTGCACAGAGCATTGGCTCCAGCTGTTCCAATTCACCACCTGGTGGAGCTACGCTCTTGCTCCAAGGGTGGGTGTGACATGGGGGTGCGGGAAGAAGTTCACTGTACAAAGCATTTTCTTAGTGAAGAGTGCTTCCCTCTGAAGCAAGGAAGACTCCAGAAGATTGCGACTCAGCATCACAATCTGTCTTCTTGCTTGCTGCAGGGCCTGCACAACTTTCTGCACCCTGTTTAGGGCTTCAAGCAAAGCCACAGCTGTCTCCTAAATTATTTGAATGAGTAATTCCTGTAGATGCAGCCTGTAGATTATAGATGATTTTTTTCCTTTATCCATCCACCACCTGTGTTACATGGCTGGTCACCTGAGTGGGTTTTTTTAATTCTTCTTGATTGGATGATGGAAGTATTTTAAGTGAGAAATGAGCAAATGACAGATAACAAACCATAAATCATCTGGGGCACAAATATTCAACAATATGTCCTGGTATAATGTATATACAAAAAACTAGAACTCTTGGTTCCAAAATGATACCTTTTATTAGACCAGCTGGAAAATGGCAAGAAAATTGTCCTTTTCTACAAACTTTCAGTATCAAAGTCCCTTCGTCAGGCTCTGGGAAAAGTATAGATGGTACAAAATGGTACAAAGTCCCCATAGGTAGAAAATAAACTTCATTTTTGCACAGAGGGAGCTGAAGATGGAAGTCTGTCCCTCTGGGTCCATGCGAGTGTCTTTGTGAGCTGTGTTGAGTAGCAATTTGATGTGTTGATCAGATAGAATTCCTTCCCTGGAGGTGTCAGATGGCTGGCAGGGAGGTAAAAAAAACTTCCTTGTTGCTCTGCAATGAGGTTTAAAATCCAAAATCGGCTAAAATTCGGCATCTTCCATGTTTCAGGGGTGTGCTTGGTAGCCGTGTTGGTCTGAGACAAAAAGACATGCAAAAAACTAGAACTCTTGGTTCCAAAATGATACCTTTTATTAGACCAAATGGAAAATGGCAAGAAAATTGTCCTTTTCTGCAAGCTTTCGGGATCAAAGTCCCTGATCAACACATCGAATTGCTACTCAACACAGCTCACAAAGACACTCATGGACCCAGAGGGACAGACTTCTATCTTCAGCTCCCTCTGTACAAAAATGAAGTTTATTTCCTACCTATGCGGTCTTTTTACCATCTTGTACCATCTACACTTTTCCCAGAGCCTGACGAAGGGACATTGATCCCGAAAGCTTGCAGAAAAGGACAATTTTCTTGCCATTTTCCAGTTGGTCTAATAAAAGGTATCATTTTGGAACCAAGAGTTCTAGTTTTTTGCATGTCTTTTTGTCTCAGACCAACACGGCTACCAAGTACACCCCTGGTATAATGTATGAACTTTCATGAGTAGCTTTTTTCCAGATACTCAGCAGTTGTTCCCATGAACACTCAGTCATATAACTCCATAGATCACAGTGATCTGAATTATGAGAGGGAAGGATGGTTATTCATGAAAATATTCACTAGTTTGGTTTTGCTTCTTTGTTTTCTTAAGCAACAACAAGCTCTTCCCTTATCCCTTTTAATACTGTCTCTTCCAGTTAATAAATTGGGAGAGCGCAATCTTTTGGGCAAGAATCAACATGGGAATGTGGCCTGAGCTGTATTCACACAGCCATGAACATGATCTGTTTTGACTGAGTCACTGAACTTGTTCATTTCATGGAGAAGGATCAACAATGTTGTGCTGACATATTTTTAATAGCCGACAAAGGCAAGTCAGATAATTCCTCAGTTGATTTCACTATATGTTGATATATTACATAAAGCATCTGTATTTAAGATTGCCTGCTTCCGCACTTTAATTGAAACTGATGTGAAGTAAATGGTTTCTAAAGATGTGATTCATCTTCACTATCTGATAGTGCTTAAGTACAAGCCAAATAATTATGATTATCAGTCACTCATTTCTAGGCTAGGCCCATCTTTAAAGTAGTGTTTACATCTTTTAACTATCTATTTCTTCAGGAATTAGAGAGATGGTACCACAGTGGGTCTAGTGATTTTTTAAAATAATTTTAAACTGTTTATTTAAAGAAAAATCTAGCTTGAAATTTAAAAATCAGCTTCTTAATGTTGGACCAGAATCTCATCTTGCCTACGGTGGTATAAATGAGAAGTAATAGAATCATAGAAAAGGTGGGTTGGAAGGGACCTCAGGAGGTCACCTTGTCCAACCCTCTGCTCAGAGCAGGATTCCCAACTAGATCATCCCAGTCAAGGCTTTGTCTAGCTGGGTCTTAAAAACCTCCAAGGATGGAGATTCTACAGTCTCTCTGGGGTACCCTGTTCCAGTGTTTTGCTACCCTCTAAGTAAGAAAATTCTTCCTAATATCTAAACTAAACTCCCCTGCTGCAACTTGAGACCATTGCTTCTTGTTCTATCATCTGCCACCACTGAGACTAGTCCAGCTCCATCCTCTTTCAAACCCCCCTTCAGGTAGCTAAAGGCTGCTCATATAATCCCCTCTTAGTCTTCTCTTCTGCAGACTACATAAACCCAATTCCCGCAACCTCTTCTTATAAGTCATGTCCTCCAGCCCCCTCACCATTTTCATTGCCCTCTGCTGGACTCTCTCTGATTTGTCCACGTCCTTTCTATAGTGGGGGCCCAAAACGGGACACAATACTCCAGATGTAGCCTCACCAGTGCTGAATAGAGGGGAATAATCACTTCTCTTGATCTGCTGGCAACACACTTACCAATGCAGCCCAGTATGCTGTTAGCCTTCTTGGCAACAAGGGTACACTGCTGGCTCATATTCATCTTATTGTCCACTGTAACCTCCAGGTCCTTTTCTGCAGAGCTGTTGCCCAGCCAGTCAGGCTCCAGCCTGTACTGGTGCATGGGATTCTTTCATCCTAAGTGCAGGACTTTGCACTTGTCCTTGTTCAACTTCATAAGATTTCTTTTGGCCCAATCCTTCAATTTGTCTAGGTCACTCTGAATTCTAGCCCTACCCTCCAGCATATCTACTACTCCCCAGAGCATGGTGTCATATGCAACCTTGCTGAGGGTGCACTCTTTCCATCTTCCAAGTCACTGATGAAGACATTGAACAAAACCAGCCCCAGAACCAACCCCTGGGCTCTCCACTTGATACCAGCTGCCAACTAGACACTGAGCCATTGATTACTTCCCTCTGAGCTTGATGCTCCATCCAGGTTTCTGTCCACCATATGGTCCATTCATCCACCCTGTATTTCCTTAGCTTGCCTGCCCTCCATGAGGTGAAGCCAGACCAGGTTGCCCTATGCCCCATCTGCATATAAAGTTTTGGAGGATGCCAGTACTCATGAAAATAAAACCTGGTTTCAGTCATGATTTGGGGGGGGGGGGGGGGGCTAATTAGCACATAGATCCTTTTTTGGTGGGGGCGGGATCTGGAGTACACAGACATAGTGGGTAGTGCTGAGCTGTGGAATAACTATATGGCTTTAAATACTATTGACTCTGCTGCGGCCCAGCCTAATGAACTGTGTAGTAAATCATGAGACTTTTGGTTTTGGACTAATATCAGGCATAATTTATACTCTGAGGTGCTACTTAAAAATGTGTTTATGGAGTATCTGTGCTAAAACAGGCAGCAGTTTCCAAAAAGTAAACTACGTTACTTCTGGATGAAATAAGTCTATGGGTACTACAGGCAAATTTCTATAGCTATCTTTATTTCAAGGTCAGCTTTTTTCAGATTTGCTCTTCACTTTCATGTGCTAATGTCTGATGGGGCTAGGGGCTGCAGGAGGAAGAAATTGAGGGGGGGCAGAGAGCAAAGGGGCTGCCTAAGCCCCCCAGATTTATTTTCCCTTCTGTAGTAGTGGCAAGAGAACAAATTCAAGACAAACCTCCAATAATTAGATTCTATATCTGGAAAATGATATCAAATGTATACATTTTCCAAATATACAGTCTAATTGTTGGGGGGTCATCTTATAACCATGGTCATCTTATATGGTAGTAAATATAGTATCACTGAAGATTAGGATGAAAGTGAATTGACTGGTTTTTTAGAAGAAATGCATAGCAGTGGACTATACCTATGCTTTGCTAATCCTAGAACCATAGAAAGGTAGGGCTGGAAGTCATCAAGTTTCACTCCTTGCTCAAAGCAGGAACCTGCAAGGATGGAGAGTCTACAACCTCTCATGGTAGCATGTTTCAATGCTTGTCTCTAGCCTCATAGTAAGACAGTTCTTTCTAATATACAACTTTCATTTCTCTTGCTAAAATGTAAGCCCATTCCTTGTCTTGTTCCCTTTACCAAAGAGAGTAGTCTATCAGCATCCTCTTTATAATCACCTGTGAGGTATTGGAAGACTATTATCAAATCCTTCCTCGGTCTTTTGTGTCAGCTAATAGTCATTTAATGTTCATAAGCATTAGAGCCACATTCAAAGGGTTAAAAATGTGCCATATAGCTCAACCTGTTGCAAGCAAAAGTGTTGTTATATCAACTTTTCTGCTTTTCAATGAGAGAAAAAATATTTTAGTATGTAATGCATCAGTAATTTTTTCACTTAGGTGGAACTCAGCTCAGCCCCTGAGTCAGAATGTCATTGCATGGATGTCAGTCAGCAGCAAGCATGACATGATGAAGAAGATGCTTTCATTACATGCTAAATTAATCTGTAAAGTTGGATATCCTTTCTGGCCCCTTGAGGTTTTCAGATGTCATATTAATAAGTTATGTAAATTGAAGAGAGAGTCTACAAATACAGATTGCATTGTACAGCCGTTACATTAAGTATTCTCCTTATCAGAAAGTTCTTAATGTACTTAAAAGGTTTGTTTTTCTCTCCAACCGCTATTCTTTTTCTCTGCTTATCTCTTTCTTCCTTCATACTCTGTCTCTGGTGCTAAATGCTGATCCACAGGACTCCGATTGTAAATGGAAACTTTTTTTCAGTTCTGCTTGAGAAAAACACATGTAGTTTGAAGATGCTCGCACACAGCCAAACGTAATGTCAAGCCATTTATCGCTTTGCTGCAGAACTTATGGTGAAAATCAACAAAGAACCATCGAAAGCATGAAAAAGAGCTTCCTCCTCTTGTATGAAATTTCCTGAGGAGGATGTATCATAAAATAAGGGACAGTGAGTCAGTGTGGCTGAACTCCTGGCTGTGATCAAAATATGCAATAGAATACTGAAATAGTGTTGTCCGGCTGAACAAAGTAAGTTTTGGTTTAAAAAAATAAAATATTCAGCTATGACAGTTGATGGAACACATGAAAGCTGTGTCAAGAGAGGTAATATTTTCTATTCTTTCCACAGTGCGAATAGAAAGGAAATCTATAGGCTAGAAGTGCCAGATCTAATGGGGAAATCTTCCCCCAATTTGCCTGTCTCACCAGCCAACCTCACAAAAGATTTCTGATCACTAAGTACCCATGATGACTAAAGCAGAATTCAGCTATATTCTACTTCTATAGAAATTCTTCCTTGGTTTTTTAATTGTTGCACTTATTCAACTGGCTATTTTTAATATCCTATATCGATACAAATCCAAAACAATAACAACATATATCAAATGACATACCCCTCCTTTTCCCTTTACAGATACACAACACATTTTTAAGACGTCCTTAAAATGCACGTTCTGAGAAATTACAGGTGTGGCTCAGAACATGAAGGCTGACTTAGAGTGGAAATCTTAGAGGACTGTTTAGGAAATTTCCATTAAGACTGAATGACCCCAACAATAGATTGTTCTTACAACAAATGCCATAGAGCTCAATTCTGCAAAATATTTGAAATGCCAACAGATGCTATTATTTCCGAATCAAAATGACATATATCTATATATTTGCTTTAGTTTGCTACATCATGTAGATCTGGCTAAACATCTAATACACAACTAACTAAAGCCCAGACCTGACTATGTTTAAAAATAGTGAAAGGACTGCAGTGTTTTTCCATGCGACTTCATGGGGCTGGGAGCATCTACAAATCAGAGCTGGAGCTGCCACCTGCTGAGTTGTTGAATCCCTGTGGTGCTGTTAATTACCTATGAAGGCTTGGGATTATGCCTTTATTGGACTATGGGCTAAACGCTCATCCCCTCCCTTCCAACACAAATGCAGGGTAGCTCCACTTAGGTTACACTGCTGTAACAGAGAATAAAACATCTGACAAGTGCCTTCAGGGCACTTAGCACCCTGAACACCTGCATTGCTTGTTCTAGAATATAATGATGTGTTTGCATGCTTTCCACCTAACCGAGGACTATGGAGTATGTTCTGCTGCACTGTCTTCAGTGGGGTGTCTCTTGATTTAGACTTGTCTGAATAAGATAAGAGAGATGGGAGTTTGGCCTTTTGTGTGCTCAGGGCCTTATCTCAATCCTCTCACAGGTTAAGTGCTGTACAGCAGGAATCCTACATACTTAATCCACTGGCAGCTCCAGCTTTGATCTGCAAATGCCCAGGTCCTTATTAAAGTCACTTAATGAATCACCACAGGCCTTTTCATACAATCCCCACTTTCCAAGTGGGACCTTTTTAGACACAACCTAGTTCTTAGTTTTTCTGAGGGCAGTTTGTCTTATGTTTGAGAGGAAAATCATGATAGCTTGCTAGTCTGAAATAACAGCATTTGCCTGCACTTTAATCTTAGATATTGTCCCATAATTCATCCCTTTGGTCCGCAGCTGGTAACCTTTTCAAGCTGCAGGCCAGAACAACCCAGCTCTGGTTTGACATGGACTAGGCAGCTTCTGCAGCATGTCAGCAGCAGGGAGCTTTCCTTGCACCTGTCCTGTCTGGGGCATGGGCACAGCTTTCAGGCACTGGGGAGCTGTGCTGGAATCAGGCAGCTAGAAACTACATCTACACTGCTGCCACTTCTGTGCTGCAGCTGGGAGGTGGGAGGTAGGGGGAAGACAAGGCAGGAGGAAGCGGCCACAGTGTGGATGCAGCTTCCAGCTGCCCAGCCCTCGTGCAGCTCCTCACCAGCTGGAAGCTGCATCCATAGTCCAGCTGAGTGTGGGAGACAGGGAGAAGCACATTGGTGCAGGTGCAGCTCCCAGCTGCCTGGCATTGGCACCCAAGCAGCAGCCAGGGGGAGGCAAGGAGATAAAAGGCAATGGTGAAGAAGCAACAGCATTAAGAGCGCAGCTGGAAGTTACCCAGACTGGCACATTTCCTTGCTGCTTATCCACAGCAGCAAGGAGCTTATGGCCAGCAGCATGGAAATAGAAAAGCCAGATCCAAGGGTTGTGCAAGCCAGATCCAGCCTGTGGGTTGTATGTTGCTGACTCATGTCTTTGGTATTTAATTAAATTAAAAAAAATCTGGTGAATTTCCTGTGCTCAACTAAATTTCTTAAAGACCTCTGTGTGGTTTCTGTTGGGTTCAGCTTTCATATTTTGAATCCTTCAATGAGTCACAGAGTTCTGGAAACGAAAGCCATTAGTAAGTACCAGAGCCATGTATCCATAGATGTTTGGGTCAGACAGGACCTTAGCAGATCATCAAGTCTGACCCCCTGCCCTGGGCGGGAAAGAGTGCTGGGGTCAGACAACCCCAGCCAGGTGCACATCCAGCCTCCTCTTCAAGACCCCCAAGGCTGTGATTGAAGTGATTCAATTTAGATCTGGACAGGAGCACTGGAGTTCATTCACCATGACCAACTGCATCTTTGACATCTTCTGACACTCACATTTGATGCTGTTTTTTGAGGGGACGTGGATGCTAAATTGAGACCCACCAATGCACGGCTGGAAGGTATCTGCGTCTTTCAGGACCAGCCAGACCCAGATTTGAATTATTGACCAAGAGTAGAAAACTCTAGTCCCATCCCTTGGGCCATCAGTTTTAGTCGCTTAAACACAATCCTGAATTTATTCTGCGTGTATGGCAATTCAAAAACAGAGCAGTTCATGGGAACAATACACCCTGAAAACCTATAAAATTTTATGGAAGGCATTTGGTTGGCAGGGAGCTTCACAATTTTCTCTTGGTTTTCTTGGGGCTGTCAACGCCTTAGTTTTAATGAATCCCAAATTTCAAAAAGAGACTTATTTTTAGTCATTATCTTTATCTTTAGTCGTTATGTTTATTCTTTCTTTCAGTTGCTTTAAGAAACAAAGGTAGAATCCAATGGGGTTCTTTCCCTCTAGAGTTAGTCCGGAGTTACACCACTGATTTCAATGTGAAACCAGCATTGACCGAAGAGCTGATAAAAGCCCTCCCTGTAACTAATTGTTTAGGATTTTGGTGTTTATAAAATGGAGAAGCAACAGTGATTATGACCATGGAGTCCTTTGGCCATGTTTTTGAAAGAATCAGTAGGGGTTAAGGGCTGAAATCCCTTATAGTCATCTTTGTTTCCTACAAATACTTCTAAATTTTTAAAAATCTAATCATGCCTCACCTCAGATACACGTTTCCCTATGCTAGTCCTCTTTTGCAATCCTCGTGGATTTCTTCTGCTGGGAGACGCCCTGGGCATCCTTTGAGTTGTTTAAGGATGTTGGTCTTAAGTAGCTTGGGTGAAGTCACTGTAAATTAGAAGTCTGTTTTCCTTGCTTGCAGAGCTGATTCTAGTTTAGGATTTAAAACAAACAAACAAATTAAAAAAAAACAAAACACATTACCCTTAAACATTAGTTAAAGCATATGAGTAATTTTTCATTTCTCTTATTCCTAACTTCTTCTGCCTTTTAAGTAGGGAGAGGAATTCATTATTTTAGAATAAATTAGGAAAGCACTCAGAAAATGCATCATTTCTTTCAGCCACTTACCTGTCTGTGATTTATGGTTTAAATATTACCTACCTGATTTGCATTCAATAGATTTGATATTTGTGCGCTTGTAGACAATGAACAAAATCAAGTCCTGGTGTAATTCCATTTGTCTTTAGTGGAGTTACGCTAGGGCTAGTTGTGGTCTGGGTTTAGAGATTTCAGGAAAGGTAGTACAAAGGGACAACTAAAATTAGTAAGGTTGTACTTAGATAAATGTGTCTGTGTTTCCATTCTGGAAGCCTGCTGGAAATCAGTCTGTCCTTCAGTACCCTTGTCATCCTTTCTTTGTCTGGAATTGGATTGCCCTGAACAATGGTGACTTTTTCAGATAGGAAAGATGGCCCACTGATAAAGGTGCTGACCTTGGACAGAATGCTTAAATCCTTAGAGCAGGGACAGGAACTCAGGTCACTTCTACTTCAGGGAAGTGCCCTAGAGCTAGTGTCATGTATCTTCCTGCTCCCTCTCTCTGACCACATCAATCTTGGATTCTCTTTTACAAAGAGGTACATATTCAATAGGAAGAATAGGGAGTCTCTATACCCAGAACAATCCATAACAGATTCGATAGCTGGATCACTGTCCTGGAAAGTGAAAGATATATATGTTTGAGTTCCCTGAGGATGACGGAAGGGATGAACCAAGGTCCCCAACATCTTGGGGAAGTGGTTTCACCACTAAGGGATCATATAAAAGGAGAATATCACCACTCACAGCCATGTTTTAAAACAAAGGGGTTCTCCATATTTTAAAGGAATGCTGAGGTACCCAACTCCAAGAGGGGGTTCTGGACTGTGAATCCTGACCTGACATCCAAACTTAGACATGAGTGTCCGCCTGGAGAACATGCTGTAAGATGCACTATTTTTTGCAGTGTTTGCTATTGTCTAGCTTAGGCAGTTCTTCGTTCAGCATTTTGGCTGCTGAGAATCACATTCTGAAACACTGAATTTTCCTTATGTATTGACTGGGGGATCTAGGCACCTTACTCATGACTGTAGATTTCATTGTGGGAGGCAGGCACATGGAAGTTAGGAGCTGAAATGCTTGATGCTCAACCCCTTCTGCAGATCCAGCTCCTTGTGCCAACATTCCCCCCTCTCTCCCTCACAAGGGTCGTATGAAGATAAATGCACAAACAATGAAAAGGCACTCAGTCAGATCTTGCAGAAATGGAGGGCAGAAAACCTGAGAGATGGTATTTCTAGACTTGTTTGAATTCCTAATGAAATCTCTTATATAATTAAATTGTGAAGGTTTGCATTGGCATAAATTTGTACTTGAATCTGATTTTATGCAAACCGGTTAATTAAAAATCTTGTAATGAACAATCCTATCATAGCCACAGTCAAAAGAGTTCTAGTTCCTAAGGTTTACCTATGCTTAACCAATTTCTTTGACTGATTTATCACTTTCTATGATTATCACAAGAAGTTACTGTACTAGTAAGAGGCACAGATCATATATTCACATTTAGAAGTGTACTTATTGCATGCACAGATTGTGCATTTGTGTCCACATATGTACATTTCTAATCTGTTCACACACACACAAATAAATACAGTAAAATACACATGCAAATTTTATCATCCTTCAGTAAGATTTGTAGTTATATTTAATAATATAAATTAATTCTCATCTGAATTTCATTGAGCATTACTTTTTACTGGCATTCTATCTTTTTTTTTTTCCATTTGCTGTAACTACTACAACAGTGTTTCAGAAATCAAATCTGAAAGGGTCCTAGCTGATTCTTATCTGTGGATAAGTTTAGTCTTAGAAATAGGGGGTGGGAAAACTCCAATAATTGGTATTCCATTTTTAATGCCATTATTTGGTAAATTTAGAAACCTCTGTGGGTTGAAAAGATGGTTGTTATGACTTAATCACTGTGCTGTGATGATATTTGCATACCTCTGCATTGTTGGGGTTAGGACTGGGAATAAGAAAAATGAATTTGATAAGAATGAGTTTGAGATTGAATTTGACAAGAAAACACAGAATTCTCTCATCCCACCAGCTTCCTTACCCATTCATGTGTACAGAGGTAGCCCTTCTCCATTCCCATGCACTGTCAGCAGATTCATGAAAAAAATAGATCCAAGGAGGTAATACTTCCCCTCTATGCGCCATTGGTTGACCACAGCTGGAGTACTGCATCCAGTGTTGGGCACCGTACTTCAAGTAGGATATTGATACTCAAGAGGGTGCGGAGGAGGGCCACTTGTATGGTTAGGGGATTACAGGACAAGTCCTCCGAGGCAAGCCTGAGAGACTTGGACCTCTTCAGCCTCTGCAAGAGAAGGCTGAGAGGTGATCTTGTGGCCATCTACAAATTCATTAGGGGAATGCAGCAAGGGATCAGAGATGTTCTGTTCACCAGGGAGCCTCTTGGGGTAACAAGGAACAATAGTCTCAAACTGAAAGAGCAGATTTAGGCTAGATTTCAGGAAAAACTTCCTGGTAAGGGTGGCCAAAATTTGGAATGGGCTTCCAAGGGAGGTGGTGCTCTCTCCTACCTTGGGGTACTTTAAGAGAAGGCTGGATAAGCATCTGGCTGGGGTCATCTGATCCCAGCACTCTTTCCTGCCCAGGTAGGGGGTCAGATTCAATAATCTGTTGAGGTCCTTTCCAACCCTAGCATCTATAAATCTATGAATTAACACATTAGCTAAATAGACTAGACTAAATGGTACCGTACATGAGAAAAGTAAAGAGCATAAAAGCTATTGAAACAGCAATGTATGATCAGGACAAAGAACATGGAAGAGGTTGTTGTTAGAGCTCAACAAAGAGAACACAATTTTAAAACAATTTTTAAAATAAAATACTTATACTTTGAATTTTAATAAACTTCATCTCTCAAGATCCCCCTTTCTGAGACATGACTGCAAGGTAGGCAGGGTGTAATGTAGAAAACCAATTAAAAAATAGAAGCAGTTTATGCTTGTTTATTTCTTTGAAAAGTGGTGTAAGAAAACAAATAAAGGAGTGAATCATGTAATGAGAAAATGTTCAGCTGTCTGGGGAGCGGGTGACACATAGTGCACTTGTTCTGTAAGAGAGTATGTTTGTTTTTTTTATAAAATACTGCTACTAATCACAGCTCTACAAAAGCCTCTTTGTACTGTCTGTGCTTTATTCTCTATGGGGTGAATAAATTAGACTGAGTAGCCAATAGATTAGGATGGCATATAGAGTGCAGCCTTATTGAAGGATTATATTTTTTGCACAATGATAGTGCCTTGCAAATAGGAGAAAATTCACCACTTTGAGTCCCCTAAGCTCCCATGAGTGAGATGATGCTATTCTTTGACAATACAAATAAATTGTCAAGGTAGCTGATGTGCTTTTTGTCACATCTGGCTGCCAAGCCTCTACCTTCATTTTTCTTTTAGGTGGAACCCCCAATTTCCTTACTCTTTAGACTCAGCCTACTGCTTTCAGCTGCAAGTCATCCTTTTTGGAGTTGTGACTAATGCATGAAAACACTAAACCAAACCATCCCTTTTCAAATTCAGGTGTTATTTAATCTTGACCAGGAACAAAACATACAGGGAAGGGCTCCGGCCCAACAGTCCAACACAGGGAAGGCTTCCAACAACAGTTTGCACCAGTGGTCTCCAACCTTCTTAAGTACGAGATCACTTTTTTAATTAAAGTGCAACCCAGGATCTACTGCCCTACCTCCCCCCCCACTCACTGCCCAGCAGGTCAGTCTGTGGGGGGAGGGAAAAGGCAGGGGGGCAGAGGGGGATGGCATGCAGTAGATCCTGGGTTGCATTTTAATTAAAAGAGTGATCTCACCACCCCAGCAGTGAGGGAAGGAGTGGGGCAGAGGCAGGGGTAGGGGTCCATGGGGCCCCAGCCAGGCTGGGCAGTGGGGGGAATCTGTGTGTGGGGTGAAGGTGGCTGCCACTGTGCTTTGAGCCCTGAGCCCCACTGCAGCTGGCCCGGGAGCAGCCCAATGCCACATGCGTTCTGCCTCTGCCAGGCCAGCTGCATCGGGGCTTGGCAAACAAAGCACAGCATGCATTGGCAGCTGCCTCTGGCCCACACACAGATGAGGGGGGCACATGCCCCCTGGGCCTCTGCAAGGGTGCACACAGCAGCAGGAGCCCCCCACACTCCTGGACGAGTGGCCTGGGTTCTGATCCTCCTACTCACCTGAGCCCCTGTTCCTGCCTGTGCTGCCCTCCCTCCCTCCCTCCCTCACTGCAGGGGCCTCAATCTGGACCCTGCCCCTTCCCTCCCCCACAGACAGACCTGCTGGGCTGGGGGGGGGCAGGCACATGAGGCCCCCCCAGCCTCAGATCGACTGCCAGAGGCTGCACAATTGACCAGTCGATCGTGATCGACTGGCTGGTGACCACTGGTCTACACATCTGCCTAACCTAAAGGTTAGGTGGGTCTTGCCTATATCATGTGCCTCCATTAATGGTCTAGGTCAGGCTTGTCCAACATATGGCCTGCTGGCCACCATGTGGCCCCCCCAAGCTGTTTTCTGAGGTCCGAGGTGCTGCAACGGGAAACAAAAGTAAATGTACTTTTGTTTCCGGGGGAGGGGGGGGTGGTGATGTGATACCGTTTCCTGTGAGGTCTTTGAATATGGCTTGCCAGCCCACTGGGATAAAAAGTTCATGATCCAGCCCCACATTCAAAGAGGTTGGACACCCCTGGTCTAGGTGGAGGCAATCTGCATCCCTGCAATCTACTTTTTGTCTCCCTGGGCATTATGGTGCTTTGGTTTTATCCACTCCAACGTCCTTTTTTTCATTTTCCTATGTCATCTATGTCAAGCCATGAGTGCTGAACTCTGCATGGTAATAGGTTAAGTCACATGTACACATAGGAAGGCTGATTCATCAGACTTTTCATGTTGCTACTTTAGGCTCCTTTTTTGAATGGTGACAAATTCCCATACTGGACTTCAGATGCTTCACTGAAGCTTTTAACTCTACCTTAGGCAGACAGGGTTCTTTGGGTAAATCCGATATCTTTTATTAGACCAACTCAAATAGTTGGAAAAATTCTTAGCAAGCTTTTGGACACAAACAACCTTCGTCAGTGTAACAGGGGGCCTGCTCGGGGCTGACTTCTTAGTGGCCCGCCCACCTGTTTCTGGGCTACCCACCCACCTTCTGGCCTGCCACACCTTATTGGTAATTAGTTAATGATGTAATTAAGTGGGAGGCTGCCCATTTCCTGCCCCGATGCCAGGGGGCGCTATCTGCAGCTCTGTTCCTACCCTACACTGCAGCCCAAGCCTCGCAGATGGCATCCAGTTGTTCCTACAATCACCAGCCCCCACTGGGCCCCAAAATCCTCCAGTTTGAACCCCTCTACAATCCCTCCAATCAGGCAGCCTCATCCACCTTCATCCCGGGCAGAATCCTGAACTACTTCTCCTTTGGGTGTGGTCCCCCCAGGACTTTTGGCTTCTAGTCCAGGCTCACCTCCAGGCCAGTTGGAGCCCCAGGCCTGCAGCTCTTGGGTGTTCCTTGCAGTGGGCCCCCGGCCCTTCGACCCTTCCGGTCCTGGTCCCAGCTTTGACCAGTCAGGGGGAGTTCAGATGGGCCTGAGTCTATAGCCTCACTCTCTTTCTCTATGGGGTCCACCCTCCAAACTCTAAAAAAAAGGGGTAACCCACCCGGTTGTGGGAGCTAGGGGTTAAGGCACCCCAACCTGCCTTACACCGGGGTGGTAACTGGCCTGGCATTTCCTGGGTGCTCCTGTGCCACTGGGAGCCCCACCAGGCCACCCACTCCTGGCAGGGTGCAGTTTTAGGTTGTACCTTGGACCAGGAGCCTTCTTACCATCCCCTACAGCTCCTGCTCTTACCTCCAGATGATGCCAACAGCTCTCCAGCCCAGCAATGTTGTTACCTGGCCTCCAATAGCAAAATGCCCTGTTTAAATGGGCAGCCCTGAATCTAAAATGGCTGTCCTCATCAGGCACCTGCTGGCTGCTGTCTCAGGCCTTTAAAGTAGCAGGCATAAGCAGTGCCCTGCCACAGTCAGGCTGAAGCTGAGGATGGTTTTTGCTCTTCCTGGATGGAGCGGTAAAGCAGCCAGAGACGAGTACATATGCAAGAACGCCAGTCAGTGAAAAGGTAAATTGAGATGATCAGTAGGTGAGAGACAGGTGGGGTAGGGAAGGGGGAATGAATATAGCTGTAGTCAAAAGAAGGGAGACAGGGTGGTGGGAGGGGATTGAAATGAGAATAGCTGGTAAAAAGTGGAGGGTTTACTTGGGAGTTAAATGTTAGGCAGGTTACAATGTGTCATAAATCCAATATCTATAATGCATGATATTTTGTATCCAGGAGGTTGATGAAGTGAAATTCATAGGCTCATCTGTGAAACATATTTTGTAAATTCCCTTTGAGGATTATAACTGAGAAGTTGGAGAGAGAGGGTTTTCTTGTGAGAAATGTGCCCCTACAGGTAACTGGGGATTCTTGTCTTTGACAGATTTCCGGCATGCATTCATTCTGGTGCGCAATTGGTATTTGGTTTCTCCTAACTTTACCTTAATAGTTTACACTCCAAACCAGTGGGATCAGGGTGGCAGATATTGTTGGAACAAAAAGCACCCGTTGTAGCCTTGGTTTTAGAAGAGCAAACTGGTGCAGTCTATGTAAATGATTGGGAAAAGATGGTGCAAAGAAATGCCTTGAGGGCTAATCTCTTGGGGGAAATTCTCTGGGGGGTTTTTTCAGTTGGCTCTGCTCATGGAGGGTCTGGCCCTATTTTAGGCAAAGCAAGCTACAACTTGCCTCCTAAAGTTCAGCATGGAAGTACTAAGCTCAGAGTTGGCTAAGCCAGTGTCTCTTGACTGCTGGTTTTTTGTTTGACTTTGTGACGCTTGCTGTGGGAGCAGGCTGTTTGCTGGTGAGAGACATCTATGAGGGACACCCTGTAACATCTATCTATTTGCTGACATACTAGCCTAGGGCTCTCATCACAACAGAGTCTGAGAACATCAATAGCATCAGTGGATTTTATTCTCAACACATGTCTGGAAGGTAGGAAAATATTACTTTCACTTTACAGATGGGCACTTAGGCACAGTGTGCCCACAGTACTTGTCCAGAGACACACAATTTTGGGTCTAACCTGGGATTTCAATCAGTTATTTGTGTCCCAGTGCTCTGGACTGTCTTTTCAACTTATACAGTAGGAAGGATATTGGAATAAACAATAAGCTTCCTGTTAAATCACCAGTTTTGTGCATAGGTACTGTACTATGCATATGGCCATGTACAACCAGCATATCGCAGTACAGAAATGAACTCCCCAATCACAGGCTGTTATAGTTGCACAGAGGAGTTATGGGTCAGGAGCTACAGATTAGAAAGTAATGGTGAACTGAAGTAGAATATTTAAACAACTCATTGGCTTTTCCAAGGCTCGGTGCTCTGAGTCAGAAATATCTGAAGTTCCCAGTTCCACTGGCTGGAACCAGCACAGATTCCTTCTACAATATGTGTTGAGGGGGATTTGCATTTGTTTATTGCTGGATCCTGGAAGCATCGCTTCTATTCAGCCCAACCTGCTGTCATTTAAAAGGGAGTAAAATACAAGACTTGTTTATTCAGCTAGTGCCAAATCCTTGTTATGCATAAAAATAAAAATAGTAGTTCAGGATAAACACAAAGAAACATTAACAAGAAACAGGGAATTGAAGAGAGTCAGAGGCAGAGAGAGAGGAACCCATTATTGTGGGCATGGCTCCAAGAAACGATTAAAGGAAAGGGAAAAAACCCACAGAGGTGAAGAGAAAATGGAGAATAGCCTCATTTTTAAATTCACATGTTAATAAAAAAGCTTTCTGTATGAGGTGCTGCTTTCCCTAGGTAACATTTTAAATGTGTTTCTTTGAAATGGAGTCCCCTCCTTAATGAAGATTTGATATGGTAGAGGACTGAAAGAGCTGACTACATAATATTTATTGAACAGTTCAAGATATTATTTATCATCATCATGATCATCAGTATCACTCATCCAGATTTAAGCTGGTGGGTTTGGAGTTCAGGCTCATCTTAGAGGCTGAACCAATGCTTATCTACAATGCTGATCTTCAGAACGAGACTGGACTTTCTAGGAATTCTTACTTGTGGGTGGGCTAATATACCAGGGCAGCCTGTCTCGGGTCAGTTCTCTCAGTGTGAAGATTATTTTCAGTTGCCTTAATTGGTGCTTGGCTGCCTACAACACCAAGGGACCATTGTACCAGCCAAAAATTGCCGGAGCACATCTTCATCTTGTGCCCCTCACTCTGATCATGTCTCAAGCTGGGGACTGGAATTAATGTGCCCTAGAGTCATTTTGCCATCTCTTTGCCACCCAGGAATTTCCTCTTACATACAATTTATTCTCTCATGAACAAACTTAGCAAGTTTACAGTCTCCTCACTGCTCCAGAGCAGCATAAAATGGCTACATCAGGCACTGACCCCAGGGTCCTTAGCCCATGTGCCATTAGAACTAGTTAACCCCCTTGATGTTAATCTCTGCAGAGAGGCTAAGTGTAGAAGGAAAATCTTTGCAGCTGAGAGAGGTGCCTGGGTTTGCTTTAATCAACACTGCTACTTTGGGACCCTTGGGAACTGGATTATAACAAGGTTTCCTGTCCTTTTAAGAGCTGAGTAATACCCAGGAGCCACTGGCTTTGTCATTTTTTCATATGACTGATATAGATACAAAACAACAACTAATTTTATATTTAGGTGGTTGAGCCAGATAATTACATCAGGAGCAGCAGAGTATATCACTGTGATACCTCCTCCATATTTGTATATCAGGCATTGCGTCATTATATGTTCAATGGTCTGTTCTCAGTGACAACAGTCACACATTGGAGAGTTTTTAATTTTTCATTTGCACTGGTCGTGGATTTCTTTCTGAAAACCAGCCTCAGTGTGTGTTGCAAGGGCCAAAACTTAGTTGCAGCAACTTCGCTTAGACTGGAATCCTGCTTGTTCATTGGAGATCACTGGCTCGATAAAAGCGCTCATTCTCCTGAGGATGACACACTCCAAGAGTTTGCATGTTGTGCAAAGGAGTGATATTGGCCTATAGCTTCCTAGGTCATGAATCAGGTTACCTGGTTTGAGTACTGCAATGACCATCACCTCCTGCCACAGTTTTGGTATGCATCTGGATTCCATGATTTTAGTGTACAATTTCACCAACAGTTGGAGTCCTTTAAGGTCTAAATGATGGAGAAATTCTGGGAGGATACCATCTCCACTGGCTGCTTTCCATTTCCTCATTGTGGTTAACCCCTCCGTCATTTCATCTATGCTAATGGCAGTAGGGGCTTGTATAGGGATTTTGTCATTTATTGTCCAGTGTAACTGAAGACTGACCTCTCATTTGGTATTTTTGTTGAGAGGTCCTTTTCTATTATCTACCGACTTAGAAGCTATGGAGTCGGGAAGGAGTTTTGGGGTCCAATATTCCACTGGATTAACAGCTCCAAGGCATTGTAATAGGGCCTAGACATATTGACTAGAGTGTGTGAAGTCCAGACCTTCAGCACACTCAATCCACCTTTGGTATCTGGCTGAATCTAGAGGCTGTAGCAGGGCCTTTGCCACCTGTGGGCTGCCTGACTGTATTACTGGAGCAGGTCCTGGGTCTCTTTAGTCCATCAGGGAGTAGATTTCTCCTAGATACTCTTCTTGGCACTGGCAATCAGGAGGCCAATAAACTGTCGATAACATTCCGGTGTCGCAGGTATTCGGATCACCACTTTTTCAACAGCTTCCCAGCCTGCAGCAGACCCAGTCAGCTTCGGCTGGGTTCCACCCTGGGATCTATTTAGACAAAATCAGAGGGATTCCAATGACAATGTAAGTAATGATGGGCCTATATCGGCTGTTGGAAAAGTTGGGAGTACATTGCAGGATATGTGCTGCCACTTAGATCATCGGACATGATGGTAAGATCTGGGTTATAGTTACGTTGCCAGCAAGCTAAGTGGAAAGTTGCTCACTGTTTGGGATTGAAGACCAGTTGCAGATCTTCTGTGCAGTGCTGAATTATGACATGCTGAGGCCCTAAACTATGTCCAGTTTAAGAAGCCCCATACAATAAAAATAATCTGCAAAATTCACGAAAATGGATTTTCATGAAATTTTAAGATGAATTGTTATTTCTGCACAGATTTAGGAACTCAATATGAATAATAACTGTGGAGCCATATATATGTATATTTTTGTAATATTAGAATGAAAATGTCCAGGGTTTTTTTCTTATTTAATGACCTCTCGTATTGTGAGGCCCTAAACTGTAGCTTAAGTAGCTTAAGCCTAAAACTGGCACTGCTTCTGTGGACACCCAGTCCATAAGGCCTTCACCATTGACTTCATTTGCTTCATAACCCCACATAGTGTGATGTCACCAGCAGTCCATTGCTAAAGTCACCAACATACAGGGCTGGGATTAATGCACTTAAGAGTGCTGGCTTTGGCCATTCTGAATTAAGAGCTTTGTATACATTGGTAATGTGCAACTCCCTTATTCTGATGGCAGTGGTGTAAGTGGCTTTTTCTTCAGTTGGGGTAAGACATCAAAATCCATGATGGTATTCTTCACATATATGGCTAAGCCATATTTGGATGGTGATTGGTAGTTGTAATGTTGTATCCATGTATACGGTAGCGGCCTGTCTGTTGGTCATTATCTTGATGCACAAAAGATGTTTCTTGAAGTGCAAAAATGTCGATGTTATGTGTCTTCAGCATATTCACAAGATACTCACACTTTGTCCAGGAAAGTTTCTCAATTTTGAGTTGGAGGATCCTTGTTTCAGGACCTATCTGGAGTGTTACTTGGCCCCCGGAAAGGCCTTTGAGCTGTTTCTCTGAAAGACCAGGGAATTGTTGATCAGTGTTCAGTCACCGAGTTGATGGCATTAGTCATGATTTCTCACTTAATGGAGTGAGCTGCATGAAGGCTGCCATCTTCCACTGAGGCCCTGTCCTGAGTAAGGCTGACTGACAGGTGAGAAGGATCCACTGATTTGGGGAAAGGGCAAAGCTAGGGAATATAAGAACACTTCCTAGGGAAATTAGGAAGCAGAAAGGGCTGTAGAGAAAGAGTCCTTTGATGGTAGATGAAGAGAATGGTGGGGTAGGGTGCCATGCCAGCTCTGTCTTCAGAGATTAGAAGGGCAAAGGGATTGATTTGGGATTTTTGATTAGACTGTGGTTTGTTTATGTTTGAGAACAAACCTGACTAATACAACCTGAAACTTTAGCAAAGCATGCCTGACTCATTGCCCAGATAGATGAATCAAAGAGTCATACTCAGGGATAAATAGTAGTTGTTACTTTTATCTAGTTTGGGTAACAAACTGACTGCTTGTGGGTGCCATTCATGCAACATAGCTCAGTCTCCTAAGCCTTGTCCTCACCTGCCTGGTTCTGGACCTCTCTAGATAAAGAAGATTCAGGCAGACATATCACTAGCTGTGAGAAGAAAATGGGCTTCCTAAGTCTTAGATATAGAGGTTAAATAATAGAGAATGAAAACCTCCTGTTGTCTCACTCCTATTCACAAGCCTGAGTCTGAACATTCCTGGCACTTCTAGCATGGTTATTCAGGTGTATTTACAATTATTTTTAATGCAGAATGTCAGACATTAAACAAGCACAAATATTATTGTGTGTGCAGGTTGCCTACAGCAGTGTTTAAGCAGATTACACATACATTATACTAAGTGATGCAGAAATAGAGAATTAGAGTCTAAAATTGCATGATTTGCATATTTCCTGTGCCTTCCAAAGAACTTAACAGTAATAATGAGGCATGATACATTAAGAGTATGCAATCATTTTGAGAAAATGAAACTTGCCTTGTGCTGATAGTGAGTTGTACGGTTGTCAAGGAAAGCTTAATAGGCAGTAATTCAGTTTATCATTTGTAAGACATCAGCCACTGTTCTGGTGGGCTGAAGGGGCAGCACCACAGGTCTCTTCCTTCCCCCCCCCCCCCCCCTTTTTCTTTTTTCAAGAGTATTCAGCATAGGGGAAAGATGGCATGTGGATTGATCTGAAGACAGATGTCCTGTCTCCTGTCAACCAAACAGGTCAAGTACCAGTGGAAGCTTCTCACATACCACCTATAGTTTACCCTGCCCTGGAGAACATATCTTAAAGTACAGAAGAATTAAGCGCACACTACCATGGATTCAGTGCTTCCATTAGATTGCAACAGGCATTCCCAAGCTAGCTTTAAATGCACTTCTTGATTACAGTATTGCCCTACTCTGAGAGTTATTATATGAACTGAACTCCTATAAAGCCTCTGTTATGGAAACTGGCTTGCTCAGAAATCTGGGAGTAGGAAAGGGAACTGTGTTGCCTAAAGGCCACTGCTAGTTCAAACTTCCATTGGGAAGAGAGAGAAAGCTTCTGACCTTAATATTCAACAATCTGTAGAGTTGTTAAGAATAATACCAACTAAGTAATGGTGTCATTGAAAAGAAAATACAGCTTTCCTGTCCTCCACAGGTAGCAGTTAAGTTAAAGGAACAGCAGAGAGGCTGCCAAAATGACAGTCTTAGATTGCATTGTGGTAACTTGTGCTTGTGTTCAGCTTAATTAAAAATGTTAATTTACTAGTTGGCAGGCAAAACAATGACCAGCAGCTGAGAAAGGCAGTGAATGTCAATGGGCCCACAAAGCCTCTGGCATTCCAGCTAGCTCAGTGCTGATCTGAAGAGGCCTGACATTTGAAAGGTTTAATCAACAGAAAATGGTGCAACAAAGGGGCCAGTATACAGCACTGCATGGCTGTAGCCACATGTGGTTCAGATGGAGCAGATATTAATGTTGAGAGTGACAACTACCTTCTAGTGCAACTGGGGATTTTGTATGGGACACGGAGCCTTCTGAGCATCAACATCAGGTTAAATGTACATTCTCTGTAAGCAATGACTGAAAGTTGTTGGCACATGACAGGTATTGATGGGGTCTCAGATCATGTCCTGGGAGATACAAGCATCCAATCACAAAATCAGCCTCAAAGTAAAACTGATCAGCCTTCCAGCTGGAAACTTCAGTGGATGGGATAAAGCTTAAGGGACCATGGAGACTGAACTATCCTCTCACCCATATGAGGCCTACCATAAGGGAATTATATGAACAGATACACCCAGGCCAGATGTCTTCTGTGACTCAGTAAAGACTTCAAGCTCATATGGCTGTAGCTCATTGTTGGTTTTTGCAAGGGGGTGGGATGTTAGAATATTTATTTTCTTACGGGGACTCAAAAATATTAATTTCAAATCTATTTCAACTGCAATTATTTATTTAAAAAATTTCATATTCTAAAAGAAGCAACGCACGATATGTTTTATTGTGAACAACACAGCTGCCTGTTGCTTTGGAAATCAGCTGATGAGTCAGTGGACATTGTTAAATTCAGAAACGCTCTGAGGGGACAGAGGAACTGAAAGCATGGCCACTACACACTTACCAGGCCATGAAGCAGCAGTCTCAAGCACACCACACCGCTCCATGCATGCTACCTGCTAAACTGGAAGCAGAGTAGCCATATTCATGTGGTGCTTCAGGAACAGTAGTTAGCACTGACTTTCAGATTGATTAGCCTGTCTGCATATAGCTATGCTATTCCTGGTTTTGCAGGAATTGTGTGGGGAGCAGTGTGGCCTATTTGAGGGTACCACCACCTAACACAATAAGGTTGTGTTAATAGAGATGCCTGTGAAATGAAAGATGCCTATTTGAGGAATAAATGATGGTGAGGAAAGATAGACCTTTTCAAGAAGCAAGTTGAAATGTTTGGGGTACGGTTCCCAGACCAGGGGTCATGATCCAAAGTGGATTGTAGTACTCACCAGTGGGGACATGAACCTTGGGGTAATCCATGGATGCTGGAAGAGTTGGGCTTACATCAGAAGTGGGGTTGTGAGCCCAGAAAGTTTGGTCTGGTTATCCACTACCTTGTGGAGTAATTGGCATCTGTGTAAAGGGTATGAATAGCTGAATGCTGTGCTGTCTTTGTTCCTTTTCTCTGTACTGAAACACTGAACACCTTGTTTCATTACTCTTACAGTAGCAGGTTTTTCTTTTTATGCATCTTGCTTTGGCTATTGCATATCCTATGGTGAATCATAGGTCAACTGTTCTCTTGATGTCATCTGAGCAGAGAATCTGGCCTCAATACTAGCATCTAACTAGAAAGCAAAGAGACTTTGGGTCTGCTAATTAAAAAGCTGCTTTAAAAGAAGACAGTCAGTTCCAGCACCTTCCTCGTCTTGAGCCCCATTGGTGCTCATTACCCACCATTTCCTGGAATGATTTTCTGACTTGCCTTTGCCAGTTTTTCTATTGACTCCCTTGATATTTTCCTGTATTATTCTTATTGAAGGGTTCCCCACACTGTCCTCATACATCTCATCTTCATCCATTAAAACTATGTACTCTAATCAAGGCTAAAACTGAACAGGAAAGGTGAGTATATTACAATAAGTTATATTAATACTTAAATAAATAACTATTTAAATACAAATTATATATAATAGCCCCATTTAATTCAGTATGGTACAGCCAGAAAGAACTAGTAAGTCAGCCTTCAGAAGAAAGCACCCCCTGCTCTCCAAGGATGAACCTAGATGTAATGCAGTAAATTGGCAGGAAGGTGTGAGGAATTCTTTCCTGAGCCCTAGAGATGATAGATTTATGTATTGTTCTGATGAGAAGTCTACCTTTTTTCCCTCCAAAAGATCCATAAAAATTATCATGTATACAACTTCAACCTATAATTGGTCCCCTGCAGTCTTGACTTTCATTCTTTCAGTGCTTTTGTGCATGGAATGAAAATCAAAAATTTTTTTCAGTACAATTTTTACTTTATCATTTTTAGTGCATTTAACCCTTTGGGTTCTGTTCTTGATTATTTGCTTCTCCTGTGGGATTTTGTAAAAGCAGTAGCAATTCAAGGCCTTTATCTGTAGTTATCAACTTATTCAGGGGAAAAAAAAAAACTGTTCTTCCTAAAGTTGAACATGAAAAAGTAGGGTCAATCTGTATACAGAGTCATATTATCATTGGAACAATATGGTATACCCCAAAGCATGACATATAATTTACCTTTAATGGGGTCCCAGGTTGTGGCAAGTCATAATATTGTCACAGTACCTTATTTCACGTGCGTGTTGCCATTTGGCAGTTACTTCCTCAGGTGAACTGTATTCTGTGCCGTGCAAAACTGCAGGAAGCAGAAATGTAATAACCCTTCTGTTACGTTATCTTGATAGCAAAGGATTTATTCCTATTCTACACTGACCTTTGTCTAGTTTTAGAAATACTAAGCACACAGAAGTATTGTATGGATCCCAAACTTATTCACTCTTAATTTCAGTGAGTCGCTTCCAGTTCAATATCAGACCAATACTGCACTAGGGAGACTATTGGTAACTTAAAGCCCTGAAGAGAAGGAATTTGTGAGACTGAGGTAGTTCCTAAGCATTTGGTAGGTTATCAGCCTGGAATATTGCAGCTGTGCACTAAAGATCAGCTCCAAGGTGAAAAAGATGAAGCTGGCATTTTCTATAAAAAAACATTTACTGTACTTTTCTTCTAAAGTCTGCAGTTAAAACCTGTATTATATGGATTCAGGCATAAGGATCTTCATTCCTCACCACTACAGAATCTAATCCAACTTTGATTGAAATTATTATCTAATTCCCTCCCCACAGATGTTGGTTGAAATCCTAAGTCTCATTCCTGCACCAGTGCTGTCAGCAAAGAAGCAGCCAGCCAAATACCGGGGAATTCATTTCGGAATGGAACTAAATGAAAAGTGACTTGTGTTGTCACAAAAAAAAAAGGCTGATAGCTTTGAAACAGGAAAAAATTCAAACTGCCAGAATGGGTCACTGCAAGCCCTCGATCCCTTTGTGGCTTGCCAGGTGTTCACACTGAAGTTAATAAGCTGTCACTTGCTTTACTTATCTTCTTCCTGGCTTTTCTTACTCCGCATTTTGAGAGTGTACATTGTAAAGAACTACAGCTCCCTGACTTCTCTGCTCTCCCATTTGCAAAGATAAATCATTCTAAGGACTAGCCCAGAGATTCCCTTTTAAAACATAAGAAATAAACCCAGTCGATGTACCCTAGTTAAGATTAGGTTGTGTCTGGATGGGTAAGTGGGAAAGAAGCTATAATCGCTACCAGCAATCTCCTGGAGGAAATGGGTCTTATCTTTGGGCAGTGGAACAGACAGTAGTCTGCTATGGAGATATGACATGCTGCATACACCACATGCTGTATCACCGTATGCTGAAGGATGATTCTTCCAAGTTTTATCCCACTGGGAAAGGCATGATTCCCAAAGGTAGAATTGTGTTTAAAAAAAGCAAAACATCCTGGAAGTGAAGAAGTGTAAGTCGCCAATACTAAACCTAGAGACCAATTTGTGATAAATGCATGTAGTTCGTGTTTTCGCCCTATTATGGTTGAGCTGGTTCGGCGTAGAAATGGTTGAGGATGGTAAAGTGGAGCAGGATTTGTGGAACTTCAGGCCTTCCCCTTTGAACAATAGAGATTTGAGTTAAAAACAAATACAGCATCAGTTCAAGTTTTCTCCACCATACACCTTCTGTTTGGGTCTGCTGGCAGCAGCTGCGTAGACTCGGGCACACTTCTCAGAGATATTCAGACATCCTGATCATGGTACACATTGTCAGTGTAATGGTTATTTTTTTGAAGCAGATTTCATTTCCATGGAAAGTGCCAGATGGTTAGCTCTAGAGCTGGAAACCTGCTGTTTATCTACAGAACCATGTAGCATAGCCCACTGTCAGTACCGGCTTATGCCTTGCATACCCCAAATGCCTTGACATCAGCCTCTAGCAAAGAATGAGGAGTTCATGTTTCTTGGCCCTCAACTATTTTGCTGAGAATATCAGTTAAGGAGACATGTGCTTGTGATATTTACAGTGATATGGAAAGCAGATTGAAAATCAAATTTATTGAACATGAGACTCCAAACAGCTATCTGACAGGAATTGCAAGGGCAGGTATGTTACTAGTATGGATGTGTTTATCTAGAGATGTAATATTAGTGTCAGAATGACTTTGCCACTAGGGTAAGTGTCTGAAATTATCTACTATGATATATATTTTCCTTCAGAAGTCTTAGCAGACTCAGGTTGAATGCCCATGTACCTGACTTCTGGTTACTTATTAAGTATTACAGGTAAGACCATGCTGCTTTGTGATCACTGCTGGACTCCAACGTAGTGACCAGGAGGTGAACTGATTCCATATCAAAGTTGCTAATTTTGTTTACTTGGAGAAGAAAATAAATCTAATCCATGTCACTGCTGTAAACTTTAAAGACAACACCATCTTCTTGCATTTGGAACCATTGCCTTAATATCACTGTGGTTGAACTAAGCAGGTTACAGTTATGACAGTCTACATGGTCCTGCTTTGAACAGGGGGTTGGATTAGATGACCTCTTGAGGTCCCTTCCAGCCCTCAGTTTGTATGATTCTGTGGTGCATCTTTGGTTTGGGCCTGTGTTCCAAATGTACTGCTACAGGTCAATAGTACAGCAAGTAATGTCCTTCAGCTTCTAAATGTGGCTGCTGTTTTCAGACAAGCATAATTATATTTTCCCATTACAAGAGCACAATTGCAAAGCTGCTTTCTGACTCATAATTTACCAGTATACAGAGTAATCTTGCTACAGCAAGAAGGCAACTACATGCCCCAATCCTATACCTTTGGCATTCAAAGGCAAAATTCCTATACGCTTGGGTGGGGAGCAAGGGGGAAACAAGATTGCACTCATCACCTTTCTTCAGTATTTTTTCCTGAAATGGCTTCCAGCATTCACAAGTAAAATGAGGATTCAAACATTTCCACATTCCTGACTTCCTCAGATTTTTCTACAAGGACAGGGGACATAAAGCTCTTCAGTTTCCACCACTGTAAAGTCCAGTTCATGTTCAGCAGATACAAGCAACGTGAACCTTTTTGGCCTGTTGTATTTAACCACAACAATGGTCTGGTATGGTTTACAAGTTTACCTGGCTGTCTTGCAAGTTCTCCTGTCATTTCCAGCCCTCATCTGTCAAGGCAAAAAAGGCCTTGTTTTACATCATTGATGAAAATTGGTCAAATACTGAGGTATCTGAAAAATGACAATAAAACACAAATTCCATGAAGTCTCAGAAAAGTTCATACTGTAGATAGTATTGTTTTAACTAAGATTTTTCCTCATTCCTTCTCAAAAGGGAAAAATGGCCCCTTGCCATTACTGAGGCTGAAGCTTCAAAATTTTACCCCAGGGTAAAATACTGTGCAGTAAACCTTCCCTGGGAGCACATCTACACATGCTCCCTGTTAGGAGCAAATCTGCTCCTAGTAGGAGCTTCCCAGTACAGGGCTGCTTCTACCCTGCTCTGTCCCCTTGTAGTAGCCAGGGGGAGCTCCAGGATCCCCTGGGGTGCTAACTTGGGGGACGGAGGGAGCACAGGGCTGATGCCCAGTGTACAGGCCAGGAGAGATCTGCCTGCTGCAGTGGCAGCTGTCTCCTTGTCTCATACACATGGGGAGGGGTCCTGATGTGCATGGGGCTGGGGGAGAGCTGCAGCTGTAAAGCTCTCCTGGCCCTGTGTACATGTGGACAAGTGCCCAGCAAGGCTCCCCCACGCAGCCTGGGGCTAGCTGAGATCTATCCTGCTTCCGGGGCAGCTCACAACCAGCCCTGGGCTAGGTTGGGGTTTCCCTGAGCAGCCCAGGGCTCCCTGGGAGCTGCCCCAGAAGGTACAGTTCCTGGCCAGACCTGGGCTGGGGGGTAAGCAGAGAGCTCCTGAGTCCTAGCACTACTTAGCTCTCAGCTCCTGTGGGGGGCCAGGAGCTGAGTAGCGCCAGAACCAGGGGAGTCTCCCATCCCCTGTGGCCCCCGAGTGTTGGGGCTGACCAGGAGCAAATGCTCCCAGTCGGTGTCTACACATGTGCAGTTCATGTATTTCCTATATTTACAGGGGGCACATCTACATGAGATGCTACTGTGCAGTCATTACTGTGCACTTATTTAGTACTTGTATGAACTATACAGAACTTATACAGGTGTGTCTACACAAGATACCCACTGTGCAGTTGTTACTATGCAACCATTTAGTACTTGCATAACCAAGGGCTAAATGGCTACACAGTAACTGCCGTTAGTGCACAGTAGCATCCTGGCACGGTTGCCTGGTGATGCTAACTGAGTAGTAGCTCATTACTACTATGCAGTAGCATTGCATCATACTTCATGCCTAGCAATGCTACTGTAGAGCAGTAATGAAGTACTGCGCAGTAAGTGTCTTATATAGATGCACCTTACAAGTACTAAATAATCGCGCAGTAACTGGAGTTCCTATGCAGTAGCACCAAGGAATGCCTTTTAAGTGGCACTCCAGTGCAGTAGCTTAATACTACTACACAGTAGCATCTTAACATGGTTTTTGCCATATGACACAACTGCACAGTAATATCAGGCTACTGTGCAGTCAGCATCTCATGTAGATGCATCCAGTTAGTAGATAACTGCGCAGTAGACTAATTTACTGCACAATAAATGGTGCACACATGTAGACACAGAAGCTTTCCTGGACCTGTTTACACAAGACGCTACATCGCCATAGTAATGCACTATGGCAATGTAGCATCTGTGGGAGTCTACACATGACCAGCAACTACTTTGCCATAGCGATGCACTTCCCCAGTTTAGTGCGCCACTATGGCAAAGTAGCTGCGAAAAATAACTGTACGCTGTGCATCTGGTGCAATACAGGCTGTTACTGAGCTGTGATTGAGTACTTCCAAAAGGAAGTACTAAATCATGGTGCAGTAATATCACCATAGCACATGTGTAGCCATGCCCACTAGGGCTGTGCAAAACTTCAGTCACCGATTCGATTTGGCAGAGATGCGGCCTGATTCAGTGGCCGAATCTCCAACTCCGAATCAAAACAGGAGACCCTTTAATCTCTCTGAATCAAATCGGAACCCTCTGAATCAATTTGGAGAGATTCGGAAAGATTTGACAATTTGGACATAAATACAGCTTTAAATGTTTTTTCTACATACCTCAAGGTACAAGGTACCCCATGAATGCTGAGGTGCTGGGGTGGATGGAGCATCCCACAGGAGCATGGGGGGGGTCCTCAGCATGCTCAGCAACAGACCCAGAAGTGGACCAGAAGTACTTCCAGTCCACTTCTGGGTTCACCGCAGAGCACGCTGGGGGGGGCCCCGCACTCCTGTGGGATGCTCCATCTGCCCCACCATTGCAGTATTCACGAGCCATGCCTGGTACCTTGAGGTATGTAGAAAAAACATTTAAAGCTGTGTCTATGGCCAAATCGTTGATTCTCCGAATCAGCATCGAATTTTCGGATTTGTCCGAATTGAATCGGGACAATGATCCAAATCAACAAATCGAATCACTGTCCCCAATTCGGGCTGAATCCAAATCTGAATCAAATATGGACCGTTTCGCCCACTGCTAATGTAGATTAGTCTACTGTGCAGTAAAGCATCTCGTATAAACACACCCACTAAGCCTCAGAAGCTAACTTTGGTTGCTAATCTAAACCTCTTGCAGCCATGTGTGTGAGTGAGGAAATCTCTTGAGAGCAGGCTGTCTTTTAAAGCTTCCAGTACCTATTGCTTCTGGATAGCGACAGGAATATAGTGACATCAGAACAGCTTTTCTGGCAGTGTTTCATTGATCGAATACCAGCTAGAATCAGGAAGCAGAGGCAACGTGAAAACAAACTGTATGTTGTGCGTGAGATGTATGGATGTTTTGAATAACTTATAAAGTTGGAGTTGTTCAAATCTGAATTTTAGGTTTTGCATGTTACAAAATGTATCCAAAGCATCTGTCCATTTAATTTCTGTAACAAGTATAGAGCAACCAGCTGCCTAAGCATGTTTCCCCATGCATAGTGGGTTTGTCTAGCCCAGTGGTTCTCAATGTTTTTGGACCTGAGGCACCCCTCATTTTGTGGATTGTGTGGCACTCAGTTTCAAAAACTAGTTCATAGATTACACTGCTTGCTTCCTTGTATAGGGACCTGGCAACAGACATGAGGGATTGTCCAGGCAGGGACAACCTAAGTCTGCACTTCTCTGCTTGGTTCAGCTGCTTATCTCTTAACACCTGACTTACATCCTCACACCTTGTGGCACCCTTCTAAAGATCTGGCAGCACCCCAGAGTGCCTTGACACCCTGATTGAGAATCACTAGTCTAGTCCATTTTAGATTCTCCTGTCCTTTTCTGTAGTCAAAATGAAGTTTGAAACCTGTTACTTGTGTCTGTGGTAACCTAGGGTGTAACAAGATTCTTGCACTCATATAGACACACCCACTGAAACTAAAACTGACATTACCATAAATTGCCTTCACTTGTAACTTGATTTCTGCTTCCTCATCTTAAATATAATGGTGAGCAATCTCAGGAGTGCAATGCTCTTACATGGAGCTCTGCAATTAACAGGCACTAGCAAGGAACTAGAAGAGACGGACAGAAGCACAAGGAGGAGGAAGCTTGCAGAACCCCTAGGAACACAGCCTCCTAATAAAGGATGTATCTGCCCTTTGCTTGTCAGCTGTCTCTGTAACTTCCCTATGTTCATTAAACTCCTGTGTGCCCACAGCTACAGCACCAAAAGGCAAGGTCTTTTGGGTGCATATTAAAATCCAGGAAAGCTGACAGTTACTCAATTCAGGCTGCTGCTGGGATTCTGAGACATCTGTGTCCTCTCTGATCTTAATTGCCTTACCTTTCCCCACATTTGAAGCTTATATCATTTAAAGGCTGTATAGTTTTTATATCTTCCCATGTGATCACTTCCATCAGAAAGTATATCTTCACTTGCTGAAGTGCTAGTTTCCATGGTGCCTTCCATGTGAAGAGAGCTGGAGGTCTTTTAACACAATGGTGGCCAAGTTTGTGCACAGAAAGAAGAAATTGCAATATGGGGATGCAATACAAGGCTGTATCTTTTCTTAATCCAATCTTTTGAAATTTCATTATGTCTTGTGTTCATTCAAGTGGAAGGTTGACAGTAACCCTATAGAAAGCATAATGCAAATAAGTGATTGCATGTTTTCCTTATACTTGGGTCTGCTAAAATACTTCAGCCTTGACCTACAGCCAATCCAGTTTTCAAGTCCTTCCTGAACCCCAGCTCTATTTTTCTACCTTCATCCTGTTTAATATAAACTTTTGGTATTCCAGGTCTCAGACATCTTTCAGTTCTAATATGCAGCAAGAGTTTGTGCTCTAGTGCTGGACTATTCAAAGCAAAACTGTCTGGCACCATTCAGAGCTTTTTAAACTGGACATGCCTACAGGACTCTGCCTGTTATGATTTTGGGCCATTTCAGGAAATAGAACTGGTAGAAAAATGCTTCTCTTCCAGCAAATGTAAATGAAAATAAAGGGTACATTTTCATTTAAATGAAAACAAAATACAGTACATAGAAAATTTTGGCTTTCTGTCAAATAAGTGAAAACCCCCAAACTGAAATGTTTAGCTAGAAAATTTCAAAGAGCAAGTACTGTTTATGAAAAATTTGTTTTAAATAGAAGCTCAATTTTCCATTGGAAAGCAGTTTCCCTAGAAATTTGTTGACCAACCTTTAATGGGTACCCAAATGACTAAACTAATGAGATTTTAAAATGTCTTCCACAAATTGCCTGTGTACTGGAAAATGTATTTAAATCTGAAGCTACGAAAAAAAAGGTTCTAGATTGTTTCTGTAGAAAGGAGTACAAATAGCCTTATAGAAGAGTTCCCTGATTGCATTATTTGGTCTGTGCTTCTTTGACCAGTCCAATCCTATTGGCAAAATGACACTAGTTTCATTCAAGGCAATGGATATGAACTCAGAAGCAATTATAGTATCTTAGGAAAGTGGGTAAAGTATTTATGGTGAATTAAAGAAAAGGGGGAGCTTTAAATCTCAAGTTGTCTCTAAAGTGACCGGACAGAAAATGGAAATCTGGCAGTCCCTGGGGGGTGGGAAATGGGAAGAGGGGGGCAACTTCCCCCAGCCCTGCGTTTTGTGGGGCTTCACAGAGCCGGGTCGGCTTCACATCTGGCCGCTTGCTACCCTGCCTCCCTCCGCCACTGCTGCATCCAGTCCCCACACAGGCTGATTTGCCCTGGGCCCCACACCCTGCTGCAGTCAGCTCTGCTGGCAGCCATCTTATTTTTGGTGGCAAACTCAAGGATTATGATAGGGAAGAGACCAGCATTGTATTAAGCAGTTTGAGTTTACAAAGACTTGGATGAACAACTACAGGCAGTCCTCGGACTTACAACACAACTGGTTCCTGAAAACCGTGTCTTAAGTCGAAATGTTGTAACTCGGAACCGATTTTTCTCATAAGAAACAATGTTATAAATGGGGGATTGGTTCCTGAACCAAGGCCCGATACCCTGTTTTCACCAAAAATATCCCAGAATTTTGTACTCGATCAATTATAGATGAGTAATATAGCTACATTAATATCTTTATATTGTAAATAGAAATCATATTGATTTGGAAGGACTTCTTTGAGGTGACTTTACTGGACTTTTTGAAGGGCCCTTGGTTGGACATTTTGAAGGGTTTTTGGCTGGAGTCTTCCCAGCAGTCTTGGCTGCAGGTTTTTCTGGAGTCTTGTTTGCTTTCTTAAAGAAAGTGTCCAAGGAAGTTTGGACAGATATTCTCCAGGGAGATAGGTGACACAGCGAACTTGTTCACTGACATGGCATTGCATCAGATCAAGCGTTGTAAGTCAAAACTGGCATTGTAAAGTTGAAACAGGGTGTCAATTTATAAACGTTTTTAAGTGTGAAATGTTGTAACTTGAAACATTGTAAGTCAAGGACTGCCTGTATTCTGCTTCTCTTGTATGAGGATTCACTCCTTCAGGATCTATTCAGGTATATAAATTCTTCCCATTTGGAAGTTGAGTTATCTGGTTTGCACTGGGACCTGTGAAAAAACTAACAGTGCTGCCTTTTTTCCAGTAGAAAATATACATCATAGCAGATATCAATCAGCTGGCACTGTCGTTCTGTACAGAACATGGTGTTTGCCCCAATGAGTTCTTTGATGGCCACTGAGTCCAATGCACGAGTGACAGTCCCATGTGCAGGTAGGGCACACCCACACACTATCAACACTAGATTCCTGGGATCCTCCTCTGATGCTGTTCATCACAAAACTTAATTGAATCCACCTTGCAGCACTTCTCTCCATCTGCAAGCTGACTCTGCCAATCAGAGCAGCATTCTGCATTTCTTTCCCAGTCATCCACAGAGATTTCAAAAGATGTTAAGTCATCTTTGTAAGCATCCCAAAATCTGTTCAGCAGTTTACCTCTCTTTCTAGACCCTTCACAAGCTTCAGAGTATAGCACATTCTTTGGGATCCTGTGAACCGGCATTCTCTTGACATGACCAAGCCACCTGAGTCTTTCATTACTAATTAATGTTCCCATGAATGACATACCAGCATGATTTAACACTTCCACATTGTCACCCTGTCTTGCCATCTTATTTGAAAAATGTTATGCAAGCATCTAATATGAAAGCTGTTTAGTCTTTTGGTATGTTTGTCATAGGTTATCCAAGTTTCTGAGCCATATTGAAGGGTAGATAAAATACATGTCTCATAAATACGGATTTTCACTTTAGTTGGCAGCACATTATTGTTCCAGGCTTTGTCTTGCAAAAGACCAAAGTTCCTGGATGCTTTGTAGGGCTGTGCAAAGTTTCAGATGCTGATTCAATTCGGAGAAGATTCGTCCCAATTTGGCAGCCAAAACTCTGAATCTGAATTGAATCGGGAGAACAATAAACAGGTCCAAATTGATTTGAAACTCTCCAAATTGACTCAGAAAAGATGCAGAGAGCTTCAAAGGTTTGGGCAGTCCTCATTCACCACTGCAGGGAGCTGGACCCGGACTCCATGCCAGTAAGTAGGGGGTGGAGAGGGGGGGGCTGGAAGAGAGGGGGGGGGACCATGGGGGGACCCCTGCCAGACCCCACCCCCTGCATGCTCCCCCAGTCCCCCCGAGCACCCCTCAACCCCTGCCCACTCTCCCAGCCCTGTCAATGTCTGCCCCACCTGGCCCCAGTGACACAGCTTTTTTTTTTTTTTTTTTTTTTTTTTAAAGAAAAGCCCCACACTCACCAGCTCCTGCCAGGTGGGGGGAAAATCCCCGGTGCCCCCCACTGCCCCCCAGTGCCCCCCACTGCATAGGGGGCTCTTCCATGAGCCCCCCATCCCCTGCCCGCTCTCCCAACCCTGTCAATGGCTGCCCTGCCTAGCCTCCGTTCCAGGTTTTTTAAGAAAAAAGAAAAAAAGAAAAAAAAATCCTGAACTCACTGGTTGCTGCAGCAGCCATCAGGGCTTCTGGTGAAGAGTCATCCGGCTCAGCAACTGATGCCTCCTGGGTCTGGGTCAGCACTGAATCTTCAGATTCGGATTTGGCTGAATTGAATCAGGGAGAGTGATCCAAATCAACAGATCAAATCACTGATTCAGGCTGAATCTGAATCCGAATCCAAATTGAATAGGGCCTGTTTCACACACCTCTTATGAGCAATAGTAGTTTTAGAACCTCATGCAATGCTCCTTCCCACCCCGCACCCTCAGGGTATGTTACATGTTACACCCTCGGGTGGCCCTGAAGAGCCAAGTTGTTTCATAAAACACCCGGAGTCCTGGAGTATTTGGCCTATGAAGGAATCTGAGGGGGAGGATTAGGCAGGTTGGATTCCAACTCTCAGCAGGGGCTGCTAGAGAGAGGATCTGCTTTCTGAGAGTGTGACCTCCTGGACTTTGTTCAGAATCCAGATGCTTAAATAACACCAGGGCCAGTGGCCTGGGGTCCAACACAGAACTCTGAGGAATGTTCAAACAGGGGGTGGGGCTTGACTAGGTTCATGATTAGGTTCATGAAAGCAGATAGGAAAGCACATTGCCATCTGGTCAATGACAAAGACAGTTCTTCACATGCATGAGAAATCTTTATTCACTCCCACACACATCCAGTAGAATTTTTGCCTGGTTTAATCTGAGCTCAAACTTGGAAGGAGAGAGACTGAATAAATTCTCTTGTTTATCAAATGTTTCAAGGGAAAAGCATGCAGTAATCACTGCACTGGAAAATAACATCTTTACTTTTTGCAGTGCAAGGTCATAGTGGGTTTTCCTGTACCTATTCACAGTATGTGAGGGTTCAGTTTGGATGCAAAGTAATTTAAATGGGAGGGATTAATTGCAAATGCCACTCAGTTAAAACACCAAAGTTTAAGGGTGCATTTTGCTAAAAACAAACACTATAATTATGTTTTCAAATGGAAATTACAAGACTAAGTCTGTAAAGTTTCATAGTTTCTAGGGTCGGAAGGGACCTGAACAGATCATCAAGTCTGACCCCCTGCCCTGGGCAGGAACGAGTGCTGGGATCATAATACCCCAGCCAGATATCTATCCAACCTCCTCTTGACCCCCCAAGTTAGGGGAGAGCACCACCTCCCTTGGGAGCCCATTCTGGAGCCTGGCAGACCTAAACATAAAGTAATGCCTCCTAATATCAAGCCCGAACCTGCTCTCAATCAATTTGTGGCTGTTATTCCTTGTTATCCCAGGTGGTACCCGGGGGAACAGAGCCTCACCTATTTTCTGCTGGTCCCCCCAGTATGTTTATAGACACCCAACAGATCCCCTCTCAGTCTCCTCTTGTGGAGGCTGAATAGATTCAGGCCCTTTAGTCTGTCTTCATAGGGCCTGGCCTGCTGCCCCCTGACCATGTGAGTGGCCCTGCTCTGCACCCTCTCAAGGTTAGCCACATCGCTCTTGAAGTGCAGTGCCCAGAACTGGATGCAGTACTCCAACTGCAGCCTAACTAGTGCTGCATAGAGGGGAAGGATCACCTCACTGGACCTGCTTGTGATGCATCTGTAGATGCACAACAAGGTGCTGTTAGCCTTACTGGCCACTTCCTCGCATTGGTGGCTCATGTCCGTCCTGGAGTCAACAATGACTCCAAGGTCCCTTTCAGCCACTGTGTTGTTGAGAAGGGTGTTCCCCAGTCTATAGGTGTGTTGCAGGTTCCTTCTCCCTAAATGCACTACCCTGCACTTGTGTGCATTGAATTCCATCCTATTCTCATCCGCCCACCTCTGTAACCTGTCTCGATCTAGTTGGATTCTGTGCCTCCCCTCCAGTGTGCCCACTTCTCCCCACATTTTTGTGTCATCAGAGAATTTGGACAGCGTGCTTTCCATGCCCACCTCCAAGTCGCTGATAAAGATGTTGAATAGCTTAGGCCCGAGGACCGAGCCCTGGGGAACTCCACTGCTCACATCCCTCCAGGTCAAAAACGACTCATCCACCACCACTCTCTGGGTGCGACCATCAAGCCAATTTGCAACCCATCTGACTGTGTAGGCATCAATGCTGCAGTCACCTAGTTGTTTTTTTTAATGAGAATGGGGTGAGAAACAGTGTCAAAGGCCTTCTTGAAGTTCAGGTAGATGACATCCACCTCAATTCCCACATCCAAGGACTTTGTGATCTGATCGTAAAAGGAAACAAGGTTAGTCAGGCAGGAATGAACCCATGTTGGTTGCTCCTGAGCATTAGCTCCCATGCTGGGCCCCCACAGATGTGTTCCTTGATGATTTTCTCAAAGGTCTTCCCAAGGACTGAGGTGAGACTAACTGGCCTATAGTTACCTGGGTCCTCCTTTCTCTTCTTTTTGTAAATGGGGACCACATTGGCCCTTTTCCAGTCCTCTGGACCTGGCCAGACCACCATGAGTGCTCATATAGCCGTGCCAGAGGCTATGACCTCCGCCAATTTCCTCAGTAGCCTCGGATGAACAGCATCCGGATCTGCTGATTTCTGCACATCCAGCCCCTCCAAGAGTTCCCTAACTAGATTGATCCTGACCCTAGGCATGGTGTCGTGTCCCCTGAGCCTGTCTGTAATCCTAGTGGGGGAGTTGTTCCAGTCCCTGCTCAGAAATATGGAGGCAAAAAACTCATTGAAGAGATCAACTTTTTCCTTTGCTGCTATCACCAGGTTGCCACACCTGTCCCGCAAGGGCCCCACATTACCTGGTGCCAGCTTCTTACTCCGTATGTATTTGAAAAACGACTTTTTGTTATCCTTAATTCTGGTCACCAGCCCTAGTTCCGTCTCTGCCTTGGCCTTCCTAACTGCCTCCCTGCAATCATGAGCAATGGATACACAACTGACTTGGTTCTGATAGGAAGTAGTTTTTCACTTTTCCTAATCATAAAACTAGAGGGGGAAGCTCCAGTTTCGTTTCAATTTACTAGACACTGCAGCTTCCCACAGAGAATCTTGGTTGAACTCTGAGCTGTAGTAAGGTACAATACATACCTAAAAAGCAAGCGGAACTTATAAGTTTGCACAAAATGGCATACTGACAACTAACACAATTTATTCCAGTGTCGGACCACATGTCCTTGCAAACACGTTAACACAGAAATGCAGCCATCTCTGCCTCTTCTAGTGAAATGGAAACATCCTGCAAGAAGCCAGCAGGATGTTTCCGTTTCACTACGAGAGGCACTGAAGAATTAGACTCTGTAGCTGAAAATGCCAGAGATGGGTATAATATAATTGCATGTAAATAGACATATAGCCTATCTGATGACTGCATTCACATCACTGATATTCATGAATTCATTGCTCTAGCTCCTCTCTAGTATTGGTCCCCTTTTGCTAATGGAGGTTAGAAGCACAAAGAAACTAAATAACATTTTTGTAAGATTGCTCTGGTAGTCTGTGATAGAGGTGAGACTAGAATGCAGATCACCTGATTCACAATATAGTATATTAAATAAAAGACTATTCTTCCTGCCAGGATATTTGGTCTGGAGAATGATGTTAAAAACTGCCCTTACTAGACAGTGGGCACATCTGCACGTGCCCCTGACTGCAGTTGGTACTGCACAGTCATTTAGTACTTGCTAAAACAAGTACTTGCTAATGCAAATACTAAATGACTGTGCAATACCCACTAGTACTGCACAGTTCCGGTGGTGCACAGGTCATTTTCGACCCTACTATGAAGTAGCAGCAAGCTATTTGTGCAGTACCGGTGGTGTCAGGGTTAGAGCCCTCTTACGCTATGTTAAAAAGCACGCTATGATGTAGCATCATCACACTGTGACGTAGCATCTCATGCAAACACGCCCCACGTGTACTGAAGAATCACAAATAAAACGTGATTTTACTTAACTAAAGATCTAACTTTTGTTGCATATAGAAAATAGACCTGGAAGAGTGAGAAACCCAAACCACCTGATCAGTGTACAAGTCAGCACATCTATCACAGCTGTTCTGTTGTGACGTGTCCTATAAACCAGACTCTACTGTTTAATTAAAAGCAGCTGAAAACTGGAATATTGTGACAAGAGCCACAAACTGGGATTTGCAATCTATTCAGATTCAAGTATGCCTTTAGGAACTGCTCTGAAAAATAATTGTATTCCTAGCATAGATATTTAATAGGTACAACCTTGGTTTTTAAATCACATTTGATAGCTAATATTTTCAGCAGCATCTTACAGGTTTGGATGAGCAGTGATCAATATAGATATATTTGTTCTGATAGTGCCTAAGTTTTCCTTAGAATGGTTTCATCCAAATAATGACAAGGATTGACCCTGTTTTATTGATGTGATGATTAGCAGCCCAAAATAATTTATGGCTGCATGTTTACTCTGAAATTCTTGTGTTTCTTTCCATAAACGGACTGCAGGTACATGCCTAGTATGTTGTAGAGCAAAGAGTCTATAAACCTATTTGCTAAAGTATATAGTGAGGAAAAGTTTGGGGTTAAATTGTGTTATACCTGTTAAACAATTATTATATTTACTTTACATTGTTAACAACTGAACAATTTGAGCTCACTTTGGCTAACTGATTTCAGTGCCATAGTAAATGTCATATGAAAGCTGAAGCTTATCTTTGAAACGCAAATGAAAATGAACTTAGGGGCCTCAATCTTTCATCTTGCTCATGCATTACAATAACCCCTTACACATACACAAATAATCTGCAAGTATTATGGGTTGGAATGGCAAGGCAGAACCAAAGTGGCTCAGCTGAGCTAACAGGATCCAGGTTGGGGAGTAGCTTGAGTCTCAACAGATCAGAAAAGAGGTGCTCTAATTTGCCCAAGAAGCCTGCACCATGCTTAGCCTTTGCCTTACTGCTATGCATGCTGAATTTATCCACAAACATTGTGACTATTCTCTCACATATTTCCCATGAAGCATTTTGCAGTGTGTCTTTATAAATAGAAAGAGGCTCAGATAGAGAGGTCAATGATAAATGCAATGTCTTCTCTAAAATTGGTTGAATTAAACCAGGCAGTTTTTAAATGAGCTGTGCTTGCCTCTGCTGATACCAACACACCTGCTGATAGAGTCCTCCTTTATCCAATAGCTTTCAGCATCCAGAGTGTTGAAAAAGCCATATTTCACACAGTCATTGGAAGTGCTGTGAGCTTCATTCAAATGACAGTTTAGCTAACTTGCTAGGATTCCTATTTACTGTGTAATATTTGCATCAAGTGCTTTTCACCCATAAACTTCCCTGAAGGTTTATGGATTTGTTTTGTTTTCTCTCTCTCTTTTCCAAGGATTAGTTTATTCTATCATCTGTTCTTTGCATTTACATTTAATATTCTCTACAGCCAAACTAAGCAGTTTTGTTGCCAAGTCACCGAAATGTTACATAACTTCAAGCTCATGATAGTGTTATGATTACATGTAGCTTGTGTTCTCTTTCTCTCCTTGCTAAGTGTTTCAAAAGGTGCTTTCAAACTTAGAATTAATGAACAGCCTTCAGCTTTAGCAAATAATTGCATTGAAACAATCGATAGAATGGATCAGAAGACAGTTCGGTGCCTGTTTATACATCATAGTAGACTCCAGCACTTTGTGGTTGCTGAAGGACTATTTATGAGAAAACGTACTGCAAAGACAAGTGTGTACAAAAGTGAGGGACTACTGTGTCTAACACTAGGACACATAGAAATGGAGTCTGGGAACAAACTGCTGTAAAATAAACTGAAAGGAAAAGTTCTGCTTTGTCAAATAATAAAAAGCCTGTGGGAAATAATGACTAGAGATGATCAAAGAGGCTTTTTATATGTCTAATGTCTATGGATCACTGGGAGAAAAAAAACAAACCATGTCAATCAAACACATATTCCTTTTGCACCTCTACACAGTACACAGAGTCGTCAGCTGTATTCTTACTTCCAGAACGTATTACTACTTCCGCTATCCCAGTGGTGAATCAGTTAGGTTATCTAGTGATAACTGGTCATGAGGATTGTGTATCCAGTTATTTCCAACTGGTGACTGTAACAGGGAATCCTGACCCTGTTACTGGAGAGCAGTGTGGCCCCTTTAAAGGTAGAGATTTTAGAGCCCAGGCAGCCAGCAGAGTAGGGGTTAAAGGACAGCCCTGTAGTCAGCTCAGCTGACCAGGAGAGAGCTCAGGCCTGGCTATACAAGCCCTGGGGTTGAGCCAGCTGTGAGAGCTGCAGAGCGCAGTGCTCCTGAATCTCCAAGGAGGCTGGAAGAAAGCAGCTCTGCAGGCCTGGGAATAAGAAAGAGCAACCCAAAGAGAGAGAGAGAGAGAGAGACTTGGTAAGCAAGCAAGTGGCCTTTATTTTTGTTATGTTAAGACCAGTGGCTTGGATTTAGGTCTACAGAGTGGTTCAGAGGTCCCATTAGTGTCCTAGGGGCACATGCTTGTCTGGACGTAGAGCAGTGGGTCTGGGATGCAAGACCTGCCAGAGTAGAAGGGCAGAAGCTGGGAAGGTTAAAACCCCAACAATAGAAGGAAGGCCTGGAGAAAAAGGGACAAGTATTCCACCTGATTGGTGACTCAAAATCTGCGAGGCATAGGGTATGGTGTAGGGAAGGTATGAAGTCATGCAATTAGCTCTTAAGACAAAGGACCACAATCACTAGGTGTTCCTTAGAGCAACACCAGGTTTGGGAAACCCTGGGGCAGCCTCCCTTTTACACCCACAAAGGACATCAAGAAGTGGAGGCGAGTGAAGAGAAGACTGGTCCCAGAGCGAGCAAGGCAAAAAGGGTATTTTTTGGGCTTCCAGGGGTTTACGGCCACCCCTGGGAATGGTGCCCTGGTACAGTGACTTAGTCAGTTGCTCACAACACAATGTCATTTATTTCAAAACTCACAAACATCCTTAATTATGGACTGAGTTAGAATCAAAAGTGGGAAGATATTTTCAAAAGGAAAAACTGCTGTGACTTGACTTCATGGTACAGGTGTTCAAGATGGAACTGGAAGCACACTAATAAGGATCTGTCCCTTTGGTCTACAACACAATAAATGAAGCAGGTTTGGGGGGGAAAATGCAAGAACCTCTGAAGCATCTTTGTAGGAGACGCTATCCTGAGCAGCTAAATCCACATTACTGCAATTTATGCCTTTAACATCAGAAACTTTTTATCTGAAGCTGGTCAGAAATGGAAAGGGGGGGACAGTAGTAGGCGGTGAACTCTGCTGACTTCTTATTGAAAATCCCAAATCCCCCCAACTGGAAAGTTGTCACCTTGAATTACAAATTGTTTTTTGGACAAAGAGACTTCAAATTTTCAGTTTTCCAATGTACGTTGACATTTTCCCTTGGAAAGAATATACATATGTATTTAACCAGGACCAAAATCTTCCACTGAAAAACAATTTATACAGAAACATTTTAACAGTCACAGTGTTTACAGTCTTATGGGCTAGGGAGAGAAATTACACATAGGCCAGTATAAGTGATTAGAAACCTGTTCAAATCTGAAACACAACCGAAGTTCAGTGCATATAAACTGCTTTCAAAATGGCTGAAACTGGTTAAGATAAACCTGGATGGATGTAGTATCAGACTGCCCTGATTTAGGTTAAATTAGTTAATTGAACTTCTGTCCCAGATCCCCTCCAGATTCAAGTTAACTCACAGTATCCCAGGTGCTTTGCACCTTCCCCGTAAGCCCCACTTCATAGGGTGGGTTAAGCCTTGGCCCAAGCTGTCTGCTCCAGTCAAGCAGGAAGGCATGCTCTAGTGCCTCCCAGCTTCTGGCCTTGGCCACTGCAGGCATGTGGCTGCATTACCAGAATCCAAAGTGAATGTTTGTTCACATGCTTATCAGTTCAGTCACAAATCTTAGATTAATCTGTGAAGACTGAATTAATTCACCCTTGGCTTTTTTGACTGTCTGTACTTAGCCTGGGTGCTCAGCGACCTCTGACAAGCATAGAGGTCTCAGTCCAATACCCAGTGACATGTTTCTATATTACAAAAATTCCCACTTCTCTCAGAATTAATTGACTTTACTCTCTTCCCTCCAGGCACTCCCAGTATTGTTGTTCCTGCCACTATGTCCCTAAGAGTGTTAAGTCCCTGGGTTCTGAAGAGTCTGCTCCTGTTTGGGAGTCTCTAGACACACTGCCAGGTGCAGGCAGAGTTGCCAACCCTCCAGCATTGCCCTGGAGTCTCCAGAAATTAGATATAAATCTCCAGGAGATTCCTGGGAGTCACCCAGGAGATAAATGATAGGGCATTCATTAAAATAAATATTAAATATTGAATCTGATTTAAACAGTAGTCCAGTGGGTTTTTTAAATGTAATAGTAATGTGCATTTGCCTTCCTGATGTAAAGTCTACACTCTGTAATTAATGTCTTTACATCATGTGATGAAACCTCCTGGAATAGATTCAAAGAGAGATGGCAACCCTAGGTGCAGCCCCTCCTGGTAGCATTCACTCTTTAAAGCTGGGCCCACCATCCCACTGCCTGTCACCAGGGTCCAATACCAAGTCCTCCAACTTCCTCCCACAGCTTAAACACACCTTTCTCCATAAGCTCACTAAAGATGCGGGCATTCTGGTTTAGAATTTAACTCATCAGGAGGCACGTGTTAAAGTAAGCAGCAGCCTCAGCTACAGAGGGGCTCTGCACAGATTTTCAGTATCTGCTATTGCTTTTTACTTGAAAGCTAAAATCAAAGGAGTGCAGACAATTAAAAATCTACAACTTCCTGGGCACAATGCCTGTCTGTCTATCTCACTCATCCCTGGAGGGTCCTAGTAGGGTGTACCTACAAGGTAGGAAACTACCATGCCATGTGCCTTCTTAGATTCTTTGTATGTAGAAAACTTCCTTCAGTTCCTTTGCCACTGAAGAATTGCTGTTGAGGCATTCTTTGGGGTGGGATCATGTCTTCTCCAGTGGTCCAGTGGTTTGCCCTCCATCCTGGAGTCTTCCAGCCCAGCTTGGCTTCTCAGGCTTCACCTGTCCTGTCACAAACCCTGGCCCCTCTACTTTAAAAGCATGTTCAACTGTTCCTCTTGCTTTATGGAGACATCCTTCCCTCACTCTTAGCCCCAGGAGTCCCTTTTCAAAGTTTCCTTTGCCACCTCTGAGAGCCAAGAACCTTCTTAAAACATTACAACTCAGTTCAGTAACGTGCCCTGGGATTCTAATAGGTGTTATTCACGCTCCAAATAACCACATACTACATTTACATCTTGGGTTCTGTCTTCCTTTTATGCTGCCAAGACATATAAAGCCAACAAAGCTTTCAATCTGTTACTTGAATGGTCTTTGTCTCGTTTGCACAAAATAATCAGAGCTTTTCAGTCTTTCAGAAGTGTGAACAAATGAATGGGCAGCAATCAGACACCATGGAAACATACTTTTTTTCAGAAACAAGCAGGATACTGAAATAGGGTGCAGTTTATTCACCGAATGGCTGCCCATATATTTCCCATTATTATTAGGGTGGCCAGAAGCTTCAGTCAGGAGTGGGACCCTAATGTGCAAAAGAGACGAAGCCCATTCGCTGTATAAAATTAGAAGCAAACATAATGCCAGCTGTGAAGTGCTTATAATATAAAAATAAAAGAAGCATCCAAAGGGTAGGGGAGGGAAAAAAAGATCAAATACTTATCATCTTATAGATAGGTATTTGTTGTATTTCTTCAGTTATACTCACATCCATGAATGACTACCAGCTTCTTCGCTGCCTATTTCAGCCTAACCACTTAAAGTTGCCCTTACTTATGGTCAAAGCTCCAGACTCTTCACAGTTTTGATTCCATCACAGATAAGAGTTTTTCCTCACAGCATTTCCCATCATTCCTGGTTCCAGTATAAAAAGGAGGACCAAGAAAACATGGCAATATTTCACTAATCAAGCTTCTGGCGTGAACCAGGAAGGGCAAAAGGACCCAAATGCTCTTTAAGAAATGAATCACACAGCTTATCTACATATCACCCTACAGCAATGTAACAGTGTGATATGTCACTGTCTGGCACGCTGCAGTGATGTAGTGATCACATGGGTCTAATCATGATTGTCAGCTACGTCACCATAGTGGTATGCTCCCTGGGTATAGCGTGTCACTACAGCAACGTAGCAGCAAGATCTAACTGTGCGCTGTGTGTGCGGCACAGTAACCACCCAAAAGGAAGTATTTAAGCACGGCATCATAACAACATCGCTGCGCAGTGTCGTGTGGACGTGCCCACAGACAACCATTTTTCAAAAAGTTTTGGGGCATGTGAGTTTTGAGCAAAAGACCAGGCTAATCGTGATGTTAGCCCAGCTGCTTCCCTTCACCCCCTTTATATGCTATATAAATCAAAGAGGAAGCCATACAAACCCGGGACTTCTGACATCCAAAGCACAGGCCTCTACCTAAGCAGCTTTATCAGCTCAGTTTGTGTGAAGAACTGCTAACCACAAGCAAGTTCATTATATTCCAGTGAAGCCCACAAAGCCAAGCTGTTTTTCACAATAGGCTTGATTTAAGTCCCTTCATGAAGGCAATTTTTAGCAGGCCTAAGCACTATCTAATTTTATCTGTGATGCTGAAATGGCAGAGCTAACATGCATCATGTACAAGGGAGAGGTCAGTCATGGGGTCAAATTACACCTTTGTATAAACAGGTAGACTTCCAGTGGAATCAGCAATATTGTAACTGTTTATCCCATTCCAGAATCTAACCCACGAATTTGCAGGGTCTCAGGTGTCTTTGATGTCAGGTCTGTAGCTTGCTGAGAGGTCTGCTTGTAGAATAAAACATTCTGCATGCAGAGCAGAACATGAGCCAACAGCGTGCCCTCGTTGGGAAGACAGCAAACAGCATACCGTGCTGCATTATTAGGAGTGTTGTAAGCAGATCGAGGGAAGTAATTATTTCCCTCTGTTCAGCACTGGTGAAGCCACACCTGGAGTACTGTGTCCAGTTTTGGCCCCTCCACTACAGAAAGGATGTAGACAAATTGGAGAGTGTCCAGTGGAGGGCAATGGAAATAGTTAGGGACTGGGGCACATGACTTATGAAGAGAGGCTGCGGGCTTATTTCGTCTGGAGAAGACAAGGCTGAGGTGGGATTTAATAGTAACCGGAAAAGGGGTTCCAAAGAGGTTGGATCTAAACTCTTCTTAGTGGTGGCAGATAACAGAACAAGGAACAATGATCACAAGCTACAGCAAGGAAGGTTTAGGTTAGATATTAGGAAAAACATTCTCACTAGTGGAACCCAGGTGGTACCCAATGATGTATTTCCCTCTCCAAATGAAGGGCATGTTAGCAAGGCAGGTGCACTGAGGGGTGAAACTGCCTGTGGCACACAATTTCCCTCCTTCCCCTATAGAGCAAGGCCAGGACATGTGTTAAGGCTTAACTATGTACAAATGTAATAAGATATAAAAGTTATAGAGTTAACATATTTACACATAAGATATAGGAGCTAAAACAGCGTATATACAGGTCAATGCAAACACTATATACAGGAGGGGAATCGAAAAGGGGGTCAAAGCAAGAGTCTCATTAAAAGTCATGCAAATCTTATACTCTAATGAAATGTCACTTTACAAAGTGTGAGGCGCAGGCCCCACGGGGGAATGAAGATGAGAAAAGACAATAAGCTATATTAAAACAATAGCAATGCCCCAGGAAAAGGAGGGGCCCTAAATGAGAGGAGGGGAGTGGGGAGCCCCAGGTACCCCAGCTGCCCTTTTAACCAACTTAAATACCCTAACTTGGAGACCCCAGCTGCTCATCATGGGCGGGGGGCTGGGAGGTGGGGGGAAGACCCTCCTCCCCTGTGGGAATCCCCTTCCCAGGCATCTCATGACTCCTCCCAGGGCCTGGTGAGGCTTGGCAGGGGGCCTTCAGCTGCTTTAAGTCTCTGATGGCCTCCAGCTCACTCGGGGCCCTGTGCACCGCTCTGTGCACCATTGGCTCTGCCTTGTGCCAGGGGTTGGAGACCTGAGCCGCCTTGTGCAGTTCTGGGGCTTCAGTCCACTCTGTGCACCGGCTGTGTACCGCTTACCCTGCCTCATGCAGAGGGTTGGAGACCCGAGCCACCTCATGCAGCTCTCAGAGGCTCGGTCCCTCCCAGACGCTTTGTTCACTGGCTGTGCACTGACTCTGCGCCTTCTCATGGTGGGACTGGGGGACGCAGCCAGTTGTCGCTCCTGTCCAATGGTCCGTCTTGAGGATCTTCTGGGGCTACTGCTCCACCCCACTGGCCAGCTCTGCCAGCTCTTCTTCTGCCCTCTTCTTCATCCCTCGATGCAACCACCTATGGGCTGGGCGCGCTGCCTTTTTATTCCCTCTGGAGGCTCCGCCCCCAGATTGCAAATGGACCAATCGGAAAGAGAGGGTGTTAGTCCCCTCTCAGGTCCAGCTCTTCACTTTGCCCCTGGGTAGGGGAGGGGCAAGCCTCTCCCCTGCCAGCACCTAATTGGTGGGAATGCCCCACCAGTCGTTTGGGGGCCTTCCAAGCCAGCAATCCGGGCTGCTGCTGGCAAGCCCGCCACACTAGTATGGTAGTAAAGCACTGGACCAGGTTACCCAGAGAGGTGGAGGAGTCTCCATGCCTGGAGGTTTTTAAGACCTGGCTAGACAAAGCCTTCATGGGGATGATCTAGTTGGGGATGCTCCTGCTTTGAGCAAAGGGTTGGACTAGATGACCTCCAGAGGTCTCTTCCAACCCTAATTTTCGGTGATTCTATGATTCTGGGGACTCATCCCATCCCTCCATCAAAACTATGATGAGCTGCAACACAACATAGCTTAACTCCAACAGTGCAGACATCTCCAGTTGGGCTGAATTCCTCCTCATAAGGTTACTTGTCTCTTTCTATGCATTTTATTCTCCAAAGGGATTCCTTTATGTAGTTCTTCAAGTATTCCAACTCCCTCTCAAGTTCAAAACCTTTCTTCTAGTTAGTTGATCATTCCATTTTGGTTTAGTTTACACTAAGATTTTACAATATTTAGGGCAAGTTTTAGTCATTTCATCTAAACCCCTTCTGATAATCACATGAAAATATTAGTATGCAGTTCATCCTCTCCTCGTAGCTTTTCATCCCCCATGCTGACAATTATGATAAGGTTTCAAAATCAAGTAAAAAGAGTTACTGTCTTCTCTATACACTGATTTTTCTTGACTCTTGAGGACTCAGGTGCTTTGTTCGTATTTCTGAAACAGAAACACAAAATAAGGCCAGATCTGTTGATTAAGCAAAAATGATCCCCAAACCTTGAAGGAAGAGTGGCTGTGCAGTCACATAGCATAAATCTCTCTGCTGTGGAATGACGTCTTATTAGAGTGAAAGACTTAGCAGAAACTGCTCCTTTCTGAGGTTATTTTATGCCAGACTTGGTGTTTCTTATAAATTGCTTAGTGCTCAAATAAAAAGTGAGAAATTAATAGCACTGCTAAGCCCCAGGTTTAGCATATGTTTAAACTCCCTCCTGGCACACACATGCACACATGCATATGCTTTATCACCTGGGAAATTTGTCACCACTGAGAGACAGAGTCCCGAGTGCATCAGCATTCCTGCTTTTCTGAACATAACTCTGCCAGTTGCCCAAAAAGACGCAGATTCAGGATTTTTGATCCCTTGAGGTAACCATTACTGGAAATATCACAGGTGTGAGAGTTTACTGGGATATTTCTTGACTGTGAGGCGTCAGGACTCATCGCATTCATTGTCTGAGAGGAAATGGTGAAGAAAAATAGAGGTCGCAACCCTTGAAGTGAAAATTGGATCAAAATGGACCTGCACTGGATAATTTGCAGTGGATAAATTAAGATTTGAGGATTAACAGGCTTTAGTTTCTGATGTTTGAGCTAAAGCAATGTTTAAATGGGAATATTTTCAAAGACTCCAGGTATCTTGCCTACCAATCTACAGGTCTGACACATTGTGCAAAATTGGTTTCAAATGAGTGACCATTTCTGATTCAGAGAAATTGACTTTGTCACAATCACTGACTTTGAAAGATAAAGCACTGCTAAAGAAAAGTTGCCTGTTAATTCTTTCGTTCCCAAGAAACTTGACCCTACAAAAAGTACAAACCAAAATCCTGGACAAAAACAGCATGATGAAACCTTGACGGAAACAGAGGTCTGTATGTCAAAAGGTGATGAGGGCTCTGGAGGGTCAGAAAAATGCTGCAGGGGCTGACGTAGTGAGAGATGGCTGCCAATACTGATTGAATTTAGGAAAGCAACAGGGGGGAGATGAGTCAGTGCTCATGATGAATAAAAATGTTAATTAACTGGGCCACACTGATTTCATTATGTTCTCCAATAACTTTGATTAAAAGTTAAATGACAATTCATTAAATTATTTCTTGCCATGGTATGTTGATTAGTTTGATGAGATGACTGTCAAATGCTAAACCTACAGGCACAAGGTCTTTAATCCTTCTCTCACTGGAGTCAATGAGAGTTTGTCTAGTGACGTTTACACAGTTCCCACACTTCAGGAAGGATGTGGACAGATTGGAAAGGGTCCATCACAGAGCAACAAAAATTATTAGAGGCCTGGAAAGTGAGGCTTATAAGGTTAATTAGGGTATTTAATCTGGAGAAGAGAAGAGTGAGGGGCGATTTTATAAGAGTCTTTAAATATGAAGTGCAATTACAGAGAGGATGGAATAGAATTTTTTCTGCGGCCACAGGGGTCAGGACTAGGAAAAATAACATCAAGCTGCAACAGAGGAAATTTAGGTTGGAGAATAGGAGGAATACTCTGACTATGAGGCCGGTCAAGCAGTGGAACAGGCCTTGTGAGGTCCCTTTGCGCCTTACTTTACAATGCTCCTGTGACCTCTGTGGCAGCAGTCCAGGCCAAAAAACTCAACATTAGGGCTGTGCGAAGCTTTGGGTGCTGATTCAGTTCAGAGGAGATTCGGCCCAATTCGGTGGCCGAGTCTCCGAATCCAAATCGAATCAGGGGACCAATTAAAAGGTCCGAATAGATTCAAAGCTCTCCGCATCTTTAGAAAAGATGCAGAGAGCTTTGATTCGGGCAGTCCCTGGTGGTTGCAGAGGGAGCTGCAACCAACTTTGAGCTGGTAAGTAGGGGGCAGGGACCTGGGGGAAGGGGGATGGGACTATGGGGAGACCCCTGCCAGCCCCCCTGAACCCCCCTGGCCACTCCAACCCCCACTCACTCCCCCAGCCCCCCCATGGCTGCCCCACCCACCCCATCTTGGTACTTTAAAAAAAGCTCCAGTGCTCACTGGGTGGGGTGCTGTTGGGTGGGCGGCAATCTCTGCTGCCCTCCACACTGCATGGGGGGGCTCTGCATGAGCCCCTCGACACCTCTGCCCACTCCCCCAGCCCCCCGACGTGTGCCCTGCCTGGGCCAGCTCTGGCCTTTAAGAAAAACAAAACAGGGAAAAGTCCTGGACTCACTGCTCCTGCAGAGTGGCCTCAGGGTTTTGGGGGGCTTATGCAGAGCCCCCCATGTGGCATGGGGCAATGGGGGGCAGCTTGGATCACCCCCCTACCAGCAGGAACGGTGAGTTCGGGTTTTCTCAGTTGTTTTTTTTTTTTTTTTAAAGGGCCTGAGCTGGCCCAGGTGGGGCACCCATAGGGGGACTGGGGGAGCAAAGGGGGCTGGGGGGCTTGTGCAGAGGCCCCCATGCAGCGTGGGGCAGGGGGGGGCAGCAGGGATCACCCCCCGCCTAACAGCATCTGCCGGGAGCTGGGGCAGGTGGGGCAGCCATTGCTGGGCTGAGGGGGATGGGCCTGGCCTGCTTGATTCAGAGATTTGGCCAAACTGGAACAGTGATTTGAATCACCGAATTGAATCACTGTCCTCCGAATTGGCTGAGTCTGAATCCGAAGCGAATACTAGCCACTTTGCACAGGCATAATAGACATAAAGTATAGCATCTTTGGCGAGAAGCCCAAATTGACCTGAATTTATTAACAGGCGTGAAGAATGCTTTATCCTGCAACTTCCACTAGTGAGGGAAGATGTATTAGCCATTACAAAGTATCCAGGGTGTAGACGTATTTGTCTAAAGGAAAAAGCAATCAGGGCTCATAGTAAAGATGATATCTTTAAAAGCTTTGCTTTTAGCTATTACAATACATTACAGAAAGCAAACACAGAAATGTGCACATCTAGAAGGCAGATATGTGACAGCTGTTGTGTACCTAGAGTACCTTCATCTCCACAGAATAGTCTTATTTAGATAATTGACGCTACCTGTGAAGTGACTCTGCACCAACTAGTATAGGACATAGTGACACCATTTACAGGCAGGGAGGAAACCAGGTTGCAAAATTTATGCTTTGAGCTGTGTCTAAGTACAGACAGGACAGTTATTTGTATAATCAAATGTGAGAGGTTTAACACTAGAAGCACACTTTCTTTCTCTCTGAGCTAAAAGAGGAGCCCTGATACCTATTAGCAAGCAGTAGGTGGTTATAGTCACTGGGGCTAGCAACTAGACTTGGATGCAATCGCAAGTGCTAAGCCCTACTGTGTCACACAGTTTTTTCTGCTAGACAAATTAGTGTTGAGTGATGTAAAGTGGCATTTTGGAGCAAATTGGTTGCAGAGGTCTCGTTACTTGGTCCTCAGCAGTAATCAAACATGGGAGCATCTGCACAGGAAACAGTATGAGTACTGAAGCTCCCAGATTTAATCCTATTTTATTACTGAAGAATTGGGGTGTACGTAGCCACAGTTCTTTGCACTGGGATGCAGAATAGGATCTGAATGAAATCCCCCAAGTGTGAGAAATGTCTGGTGTCAGGTTTCTTGTTTGTCTGACTAGCTCGATCCATATGCCCCAAAGTGCGGGCAAATTCAGATGTGGGGAGCCAGTCTTGTAATAGACCAATAAGGAAACTCTTAATCTTGGTGCTGAGCGTTTACATGCATCTCTAGTCCCCATGAAATTGAAAGGACTATTTATATGAATAATTGCTCATCACTGGGAGAAAGGATTTTGAAGTTTGACTCAAGACCTAGATTTCCATACCTACAGCATAATACAAAGGAAAATAATATGCCATAACAACATCCTTAAAACTTATATTCGGCATTTATCTTGTGCTTTGGAAAGACTTGCAAAATAAAGGTGAGAGAGATACTAAACTGGCCTTCAAAATGTGCAATGCTGTATTATCTGCTCACAGTTGAACAAATTACTTTTAAAAATGTATTTAAAGAGATTTTAAAACTCTTGAGTCTAGATCTCCCCTCAGTTGTACCAGGTTTATACGGGTAAAAATCTGGCCTCAGTTGCATAGCCTCTGGCTCCTCTCCAACCCTTGTCCCAGTTCTGTGAAAATGCCCAATATCCAATGAAATATGAAGAGATCCCCCCCCCCAATTAATCAGTTAAAGTGTTGCAAATTGTTTTGTTGCCAATTGACACCTTTAGGAAAACAAATTATTTCCTTTAGGAGTGCGTTCCCATGAGTGGGAATGTGCATTATGTGCAACCCCTGTGCACACGTGCTCTGGCACATGGGATGTTACCCCAGGTGGGTAGAGGAGGCTGAGGCCAGCACCTGGGCTGGCCCCAGCAGCCTTACCTGGAGTCCTGGGGGCCTCTGGGGGCTGCAGCTGTGGCAATCTGGCAGCAGGGAGTCTGGCCAGCAGCCAGAGTGTGGCTCCAGCCGGCCTGGTTCTGATTTCCAGTGGTGCACATTGCCACCGCGTGCACTGCTCCGCTTTTTTTCTGGACACGCTCTGAGTTTATAAGTAATTTGTTTGCCAGTTAATTCATTATTCCAGATACGGCTGTGTTAATTATTCCGTATATAGCAGTAATAAAGACCTGATCAGTACAACAGCTTTTACATTTTTCTTCTGGTTTATCAGGCATACAATCTACCAGGTGTTTGCAAAGAAGAGAGAAGATTCAGGGAGGAATATACCGTATCATAAAAGACTTTGCTAAAGCCAGACTGATCCCTAGCTCTAGACAGTAAGAAAGGTCACTCAACTCTCTGACTCCGCTGGCTTCCTATCCACATCAGTGCCACACTCCTGCTGTTTAAAATGTACTGTGGACTGGCTCCATTCTGCCTCTTAATTAACTACATTAAACCCACAGGTTAGCAACATATCTCCCTCTAGCTGCCTATTGTAGATACTTACATGTCAGCTACTAACATATATCTGATATAAAACTCTAATGTATTTATCCTTACAAGATCCCATGAGGCAAGGTGTTGTTACTGGTTCTGTTTTACAAATAAGGAACTGAGGCACACAGAGACTAAGAGACAGTTTGCCAAAAGTATTTGGGGGCCTAATTCCCATTCAGGCACCTAACTCCCATTGAAACAACTGGGTTTTGGGCATCTAAATACCTTTCAGGATCTGGGCATAAGTGACTTACCTAACAAAGGAAGTCTGTAGCAGAGCAGAGGATTGAATCCTGGTTTTTCAAGTCCATGTCTAGCACCCACATGCCACCTCTGGGTTGCTCTGTATTAAAACAGCTCTTGTATCAACAGTTGTTACTGATGGCTTCAACGCAATGTGGCTCTTGAGTCATTTATTGAGGTCCTCCAATTCTCCTCCACCTCCCTCTAGCTCAGAATCTGTTTTCTCACAAAAGCCACTTCCTTCTTTAAATCTACCTGTTTCATATTTGTTTTCTTTTTTACACGGTAGCTATCAAGTGACTTGTTCTGACAAGTGCCTGGCAATATAGAGGCACTTTGCAAAAACACAAGTTGTTTTCCCTTGTTTTTCTATTTCTGCTGCAAGCCCCTATGTGAATAAATGTGTTAAATCCATGAGTTCAGGGCCGGTCATTAAGAACTGAGTGAAGAAGAAAATTGGTTAAGACTCTGTGTTATCTGGTTTTGTCTGCAAAACAATCAACAGGAACTTGAGTGCAGAAAGCCCCAGGTGTTTCTTCAAATCAAATCCAGCTGGCCTAGGCCTAGGAGCAGTATATGATTTCCATCTATGTTCCCCGTGTATCACCAGGAAAATAGCTTAGCAGCAGGAGTCATTAGCAAGAACAAATACCCGTGTCCTGGATACAGCTAATATAGTGATAAAGGAAAAAATGTCTGTAAATTAAATAGAGGCATTCATATTTGTTTGTTGGGCTCATTGGGATGTTTTGAAAGAGCAAAGGTTGAGCCAGGGGAATCATTAATCCATCAATACAGAGAAATGTATCTGTTGGCTACTTGGAAAACAGGTAAAATAAGTTAAGTAAAACTCCATAGTAGTTCTGTTTGATTATGCAGTGTAGCCTGAGATCAACCTACATTCCCTAAAAAACATCTTTAATGAAATGGCACTCCTTTCATTTTTTTTTATAAGTGAGTTTCAAGTAAGTATGACAGCTCTGGAGACGGAAGCTGTTGTGATGAATTGCTTCTACTAAGAATATGATTATGTCTAGGAATTTAGAGAAAATTCTTCTTTCACGATGTGCTTGACAAAAGAGAACTGTAGACAAAGTGGAAGGAATAAAGCCTAATTGTTGCACTGCCTCAGCTCTCTTTCTGTCCTTTAATAATTGAACACTGAAAAGAAGTCCAATGCATAGGACAGTTATAATATGGGCCCTTTCTACACCATATTTCCAGTAGGTACCTAAACTCTTTCTGAGGGAGATCACCTCTGCTGGTGGCAGAATCAGGATGTGAGAGAATAACAGAGGAGTATTTCAGAGATCTACATTTCAATTATTTAAGAGCAGTCATGTAATAGTTGCAGCTTTTAGTGGGAAATGGGCATAAAAAAATTGTCAGTCAAATAATCTTTTCCCCTGTAAGCTTTTACTCACTTACTAGATATTTGCTTGCATTTAAATAATAATGCTGCTTTTCAATTCCATTTAAATACTAAAACTATTAATGGAACAAGTCTCTTAACAGAACTTGGACAGGTAGAATATTCATGTCTATTGGTGTGTAGAAAATAGTAAGACACAGAGAGGTTACTATTTTGCCATGCAGAGAAGAATAACCATTTGGCCAGTAAATGATAAAAGTGGGACTAGAACAAAGAAAACCTTATGTCAAGTCCCAGACTAATCAGCAATGATCTTTACCTGCCATTGGGCATCTACATGTGACACTACATCACCGTAGCAATGCACTACAGTGATGTAGTATCCACGGGCGTCTACACGTGACCAGCAGCTACTTCACTGTAGCAACGTGCTCCCCTGGTATAGCGTGCCACTATAGCGAAGTAGCTGCTAAAAATAACTGTGTGCCGTGTGTACAGCACAGTATGGATTGTTAGTATGCTGTAATTTAGTACTTCCAAAAGGAAGTACTAAATCACCGCGCAGTAACAACGTCGCCATAGCGACATGTATAGATGCTGTTTGTGTCTGTTACCTTATTAAAAGCAATAAAACAAAAGCCATTGCAGTCACAAGCAAAGATTCGGGGATTCAGAGGCCACATGGAACAATTAAGATCAATTCAATCAACTCATAATACGGGGTCATTCAGTGGTTCCAGCAGCTGACTTACAACTAGCCTTCCTTACTGTCCTCCCCAGCTGAAAACATTATGGGAACAGAAGAAATGTAAAGGTTAGTTCCAAGAGGAGCTGAAGATAGCTATGACTGTGGTAGACTATAACCTTTGAGAATGACTACTTTGGGTTCTCTTCCTTACAAACCTATGCTTTTAGTATTACAAATAAATCAGGCAATTATAGCCCATGTCTCCTGGTGTTTCACTGCAAAATCTCTAATGCCAATCTTAGAAATTAGTTTTGACAGCTGATCTTCAAGAAAGAACAGTTTTCTCATCAGTCATATGCACAAAGATTAACTTTTGCTTTCCTCAGCACACCTATGAGTGAGACATGCCTTTCCACCTTTTCTGGTCCTACTTCTGATCCTGGGATATCCAGGAAAATCTCAGTACTGGGTGCAAGTTAAAACAGCATCACACTCCCTTCTGCTTCTGCTGATGACTTTTATGATCAGGGACAAACAGCCATGTAGTTCTATGTTGATTCTTTTACTCAGATAGATATCCCCATATATGTTATTTGAACTGATTGTCCCTTATTTGTCCTATATGAACTCCCTATTTTTTATATGAAAAGTATTTCACACTTTGGTTTCTAGACTTCAGCTCCTAGGAATAGATTATCTCCATCATCTTTACTGATCTGATTCATAAATGTGGAAATTCTATTCCTAAACTGTTTCTCTAAGACCCTACTTTAATCTTTTACATGACTTCTATTTCAATAAACCAGCTTCCTAATGGCTGAGCCTTGGCCTTCCCATCATGGGCCAGGAATTTGAGATTTGCGGTCTGCTACTTGAATGTAGAACTTCTAAGAAACTTCCCAGTAGAATTCATCTGCCCCAAATCAATCCTTTACAGCTTAGTTAGATTCAGTATGTTTAACTAAATAGATATTACTTATATATATCTGCAATACTCAGGTCTGGTCTCCAAAGCTTATTAGAGTGCTGGGAATTTATTGCACTAAAAATAGTAACTGCCAAGTTATTTTATAAAAACTCACAGGCAGCCTGGATTTTTTGAATGAATTTTAGAGAGGAACCATTGCTCATACAGTGGGCAATCTTTTATTAAAGAGCCAGCAGATCCTTTATTTCCTCTATAGATGAATGCCTAGGATTTCATTGTGATATACCATTCCAAGAACAGTCTGGCTTGGGCTAGTACTTCAACTGCTGCTAACATAAACATAGCTGCACTGGTGCTGCAAAAAGCTTTGAAATATAGTACTGACAAGATTTTACAATGCATCCTTCTGCCAGGTCCAGACATCATTGTCAGCACTGGAGCTATGAGTCTGAATCCTGGATTGGATCTAGCTTCTATCTCACTGCTAAGATACTAAAACATTCTCTCTGAGATTCCCATCTGTACCTCTATGAGATATACATTTTACTGTGTAATATGGTAAGAAACTGGGGGAGGGAAAAATCTACTGTAGGAAGATGACCTACGGCCTCCTGTGTTTTTCCTAATTAATATTAGCCCACAATGCCATTTTCTCTTTTACTAATGTATCTTTAAAATCATAAAGCAGTAGGGTGCTGTTCTGAAAGGTTATTTGCCATTTGAACTGAATGGCAGCAGCTGGAATTGTGCTGTCCAAAATACAAAGACGACACCATCCTTTCCCCCATTCCCCTCAGTGACCTTTATTCCCAGTTCAGATGGGAAATGCTACAGGTTCCATTTCTTTTTCCAGGGAATCAGCTCAGGGAAAAGCCCAGCTGCACACTCAAGACAAATTACTATCACGTCATGTCTACAACAGGAAAGGACACTACAAGCGGGTGCGACAGAGAAGCAGGCCACACCTGCACAGTACACACTACAGCCACCTTAGTGTGGTATTGGGCCAATACCAATAAACACCCCAGGAAAAACAAACTTATTAACGCATGCTCTGCACTGCATTAAGGTGGCCAGAATGCTTCCATTTGGGGGGCTAACTATGGGGAGCAGGTGCAGTATGTGACATTACAATGCTTTCTACTGCAGTCCTAGGACGGCGTGCAGACATCATCATTGGCTCATTTTCATGAACATTACCAAGGATTTCCCCCATGAAAGTCAGTGGGAAGCACAAAGAATTTCTCTGGAGATGTAGGAGTGAGAATGGGCCAACTAATTTTGTACTCATCCAATGGAACATGTTCTGGGCCAAAGAAGACAGTATAGCCATATGCATTCCCACCAACACAGTGATTCTGTTTTACTTGTAAATCTTGCCTCCTAGAGGTGTTGTGAGTTTTAATTGGATATAATCTGAGGCAAGCCTTGATCCAAATCCAAACTTCCACAAAGCTCAGGAGGCTTCTGTATCTGGCATTTTAATTCACATGCATCTGGTCATTTAATAAATTAATGCTCTTAAGGCATTTGAGATTCTCAAATGAAAGAGGCCATTAGGGCAAACAGTTATTATTGGCATTATTATCAGCTGCTTCTTTGGTTGCTAAATCCCACTCAGATCCTAGTACAGAGTGTCTTCACAATTAAACACCAGTTCTCTTTCTGAGTCACCGTGGAACATTTGCCATGAATCAGCCAGAAGCAAAACAACAGATCTCCAGAGAATAAAAACAACGTATGTCTTTTTAATTCAGTGGTGTGCGACTTTGCCTCAACATGCATTAAGGAGTGGATTGAAACAGCAAATGAGGAATACTTGAAACTTTTTCAATGTAAAGAAACAATATTGATAATCTAAGCAGTCAATTCAAAGGGATTAAATATATATACATTCACTATCATAGAGATCTTTTGGAAAATAAGAAACTGCTGCTGCTGTCGAAAACAATGGTTCAAATGGAAAAAATGCAAATAAGCCTAATGTAGCTTAATGTAGCTATTCCTAATCAGTGTATCACTCTCAGCTTGTGACTTACTCTGCTGCCTTTGACACCAAGTAGTTGCTCTGGGTACAAATGCAGGGACATTTGGATGTGTCTACATCTTCTCTAAGCACTGTGACAGCAATGAAAAACATGATTGCTTTCCGAGACAGTTGTACAACAATCCCAGTCATGATCTCCTGCAAGAACTGGCACCATTCTGCATTGTTCTGTTAAGTGAAATTTTTGCACTGATATAGTGCAAAGTCATGGCCCGTGCTGCACTACTGGAACTCAGTGCTGCAAGTCACGATGGGGTGGCACAGTGGCTGAATATTTAAATGAACTGATAAAAAATTACTATGAATCATAGACCGACAATCATAGCATTCATAGGTTCCCAGTATTTGATTTATTATTCACAAGAGATGAGCTCTGTAAGAGGGAGCCAGGGGCTTGTGTTATTTTAAGGGAGAAGCAGCAGCAGGGATGTCCAGTCCACAGGTGGTGGTAGACTGCACGTTATGGGCTAGCTGCAAGGGAGTAGGCAGCCAGGGACCCATAGGCAGCAAGTGCCTATTGCAAGGCCAGCTGCCAGAAAAGTAGGGCAGAGCCCTGGTTAGGCAGCAAGGGTGCTAACAGAAAGTTGCCCTGGAGGCTAAAGGGGCACATCTGTGGCTGGTCAGTGGAGCACCTGGCCAGAAGGGGAGGAGCCAGGAGATATAAGACTGGGCCCCTGTGGCAGAGAGGCAGTGCAGCCTGGAACTTGGCCAGGAAAGGAGCTCCTGCCAGCTCAGACAGACTTGTGTGATTCCCCCAGGATCATCTTGGCTGTCCAGTCCAGAGGTCACCATCCCACATGGGTCTTGAGTAGTGCATGACAGCTGTTAGTCATAGTCACTGGGGGTTTCACCAATGGTGTAATTTTGGGAGTCCACCCTTGACTTAATTGATTCAATTGGCTGTGTCCTTGCAGGTTTCAGGTGGCTTGATCAGCTTAAAATGGTTTGTAGAGTAGTTTTCTGATGGTAAGTTCCTCTGGTTAGGCTATTGTCAATTAACAGCCAGAAGTTCTTGCTTTGTCATTCAATTATCTATGGACTCATAATTGCATTCACTCAAGGGACCAGCCCAATTTAGCAGATTTTATCACTTTACAATTACAGTTTCAATGCACTTTTTAACAATGGTCCAGGGTGTAACTTCATTCTACAGGGAGTACATTCCTTAAAGTTTTTAAAGCATAAAATATAAAATACAAAATGCCCTGGCAAAGAAGAGACAGATGAAATATATTGCTCACAGTAAATTTTTATATAAAAATGCAATGTGAGGTAGCATGAATGATGTGTGCCCACAGAGGCACGGTGACCACCTGCAGGCAGCAGCAGCAGTGGTGGCGAGTGGGGAGCACCCACAGGTGGCGGCAGCTGTGTTGGCACTGGGGATGGGCTGAGTGGGGAGCTCCCGCCGCCAGTGGTGGCAGCGGCTAGTGGTGATCAGGTTCTGCCCGTGGACACTGCCATCGGTGTCAGCAGCAGGGAACAGGGGGGTTGCGAGCAGCAAGTGCCTGGAGGTGCCACCAGCAGTGTCAGAAGCACTTTTCGCAGGAGGTGCACTGCCAATCTCTGGGGGTGTGCATTGCCAGTGTGAGGTAGTGAGGATCAAAGGCTGCTGGGGACAGTAAGTGAGTTAAGTTAGCACCAGGATATATTTACAGTCTTTGAAGTGGGTATTTTAGTTCTTTTTTTTCTTTAGTGGCACTTAGTTCAATGGCTATGTAGGTGTAGTTTGTAGGTTTCTCCTACAGAAAGCCACTTCAGCTTTCTGGCTTGCTCTGAACCTTGCCACACCCATGCAATGAATGTGCTAGGTCTCTGCCAATACTTAGAAGGAAAAAGAAATGCACAAAATGGCGTCAGGGAGGGTGCAGGCAAGAAGGGGCTTCTTGTTACAGCACGGCAGGTGAGAGAGAAAGGCACCCTGGGGAGCTGGAGTGGGACAGGAGCTGCATGGTCACCAGGTAGCATCACAGCTGCCCCTGGGGCCTAGTCCTGCTACAAGCCTCTGTTAAAATACCTACAGCCAAGTGCTTGGTGAAATATATGAATAATTATTAATCCAGTATAAAGTTTCTCATTATTTGCCAAAATTCACTGCTTCTAGTACTTCTGGCCCTTTTTTGGAATTTTTTCATGCACGGACATTGGAAAGCCCCCTCAATAATTGCTTTTTCTAAATGATACCTCTGCTTTTTCTAATTGAGCTCTATTATGATCTCTTCCAAAGACCTGGGTTGTTTATATATAAATATACTTTCTAAGCTTATATTTTGTTGCAGCAAATGGTTTTGTACAAAAGAAGCAATCCAAATATGTATCCCAGTATGAAAGTGAACTCTAACATATTATTTGTATAATTTTAGTTTGTTTCTTTCACTGTTTTTCTTTTCCTTAGCCAGAATTGAAAACAAAGATATTAGAGAGGTGGTGGGCAGTAATTATTATAAGGAAATGTTATTTCCAACCAAGTTGGAACCAGACAAGTAGCAAAGCTCTCTCCCAAAGTGAATCACCTCAAAAGATTTTTGGCAGTAGAATAGAAATGGCCAAACAGCATGCGGTCCAGAACTGTACTACAGTTGGATATGTAGATCAAGAATGAGCTGTGCTTGCAGAAGTGTATGGTGGGACTGAAGAATAATAGCAGGATGGCTACATGTCAAGAGCGAGGCAAAAAGTGAGAGTTCAGAGGCTGGATGCTGTGGGGAGGGAACAAGGTGAATTGTCACAGTGTCACAAAACAGTGCTGGAGTAGCAAACGGTGTTACAGGGCAGAAGCAAAGTACACTGTCAGAGTTGTGTCGTGGACCAAAAAAGCTTACTTCTGTATTACAAACTCTTGTGAATTAATTTATATTAATATTATCTTGGGGTTTCTAATACTTCTAAAAATAGTTGTGGCTCTGGAACTGGCTTTTCCTGGCTCTGAGGCAGTAGTGAAACCTGTTTTAGTATTGGCTATTGGATTAACATAATACATCTAACAATAAAGCTTTTCTGTCTCTTACGAAGCAAACATCTGCCATGAAAGAACATTAGAAGCTTGGTCAGTGCTCAAATATGAAGAGCTGTTTAATATTTCCTTCTCCTTTCATTGCTCAATATCTGGCTATGAAGCCTTATTTATGGCATAGTATTGAAATCCTGCTCTGAAGACTTAATCATTTCTTCAGGCTTTTTTTTTAAGGTTCTTATCAGTATTAGACTATAGTGCTTCATGAACAGTAATTAATATACTTTCACAATACCTGTTTGGGGTAGGAATATTGGTGTGGTCCCTATTTTCTTGATGGGACACTGAGGCCCAGAAAAATGAAGGTAAAACGTTTCTGCAAATTTTGGATGCCCAGTCTGAGATAATTAGAACTTAAATTTTCCAAGGGCTTAGTTAGCACTTCCTCTTTTCAAAGCATTGACTTCTTCTTGTATGTAATGTACAAGGAAGCATGTAGAATGCTTCTACAAATCCGATACACAGCTCTTAAAATGGGTCCTAAAAAACCTTGAGCCTATCGCTGCCTATCCTGTCCGCTCCCTGCCTCCTGTCCACTCCTCTTCTCTGTGACCATTAGAAGCAGAACTAGGAACAATCACCTCAACCTTCAGCAAGGACAACTTAGATTGGAGAGTAAGAGGAACTTTCTGACTATGTGGATGTTCAAGCAGTGATACAGGCTACTTAGGGAAATCGTAGCATCTCCATCCTTGGAAGTTTTCAAGAGCAGGTTAAACAGGCACTTGGCTGGGATGATTTAGTCAGGGTTGATCCTGCCATGAGCAGCGGGCTGGACAAGACCAGCCCCTTCCAGCCCTATTTTCCTATGGTCATTCCTGTCAAGTTTCTGTTCCTCAACTCACAGATGGGGTATATTCACTTCTTCTATTGGGGTGGTACATGAGCAGTGTGAGTTGTGAGGAGGCCTAAATATGGTCAGTGAGGATGGAGAATTTTAGCGAAGAACTCTAAATTTCTTCAAAGGCTTGTAACTTGGCCAAATCTGTGTAGATTTTCACAAGGACTGCAAAAAAGCCCATCCCTAACAGTGAGAACCATTTCACCATCAGCAAATTTCTTGTCTTTGTTCTAATGAAGGGGGCCAGTAGAATGTGTTTTTAAAGGTCACATGGGCAAAACAGCGAATTCTTCCCATTCCTCATCCCTCATTTTTGGAAGTGACAGAATCATTTTTCAAAACTTAAAAGAAAGATGTCAGCCCGACGTCTGAGACACTTAACAGGGAAAATGTCATTCCACATGGTTAATTTGGCAAAGTTATTATAAATTGAAAATGCAGCCTAATAATGGGAAGTCTCAGACAACTATGTCTAATATCTTTGATGAAAGGAAGGAAGATAGCAAAAACACTACTTAACTATTACACTATTTAAGACCTTCCTAAGTGGTCTATGAACTGAATTATTTCTTCTTAGGAAAATTTGCAGTTATGGGGTATGTTCTTATTTGCAATTATGGGATATGTTCTTGCTTTCTCAATGTCACAAGAGTCCTTGAGGGAATTACCCTTTCCTACTTACTCTGAGACCCTCTATTATCCAATATATAACTCTGCTTGATAAACATGCTGATCAGGGAGGAGTTCACAGTTTATTAATTCAGAATGGAGTGGAGGTAGTTCGGTCTGCTCTGTACAACACCCTTGATTTCTGCCTGCTTTTCCGTTTATGTAATTGTCAGACTAGCTAAAGGACCCCCACCCCCTTACCCCCAAGCAGAAGCCTGCAAGGCAATGTAATTCCATAATGAACCTGTAGGGAAAATTTATAGCCAGATTCTGACACGCATCCTGTCACTGTGCTGTGCCTTAATTCATGATAAGGCACAACATGAGTTGTCGTCACGACTCATGGAGTCATGAATTACTGCATGGGTTGTCCTAATAAAGTTCATGCAGTGTGACTCAGGGTATCGGCATCCTCCTCCTCTGACTATAATATAGCCACAAGGGGCACATCCACACATGCAGGCACGTGCGCTTGCAGCAGCTCAAATAGAAATGGTGCAAATTTGAGCCGGGGCCTCTTGCCTCAGCACACGTGCCCGGACATGCACTTTGATGTGGGGCAAATTGTGCCGGATGGGGCAAAATAACCCTGCCTGGCTCCTCCTGGATCTGTGTTGGCCCCAGCAGTATAAAAAGCTGCCTTGGCAAGTAGCTCAGGGCTACTCACTCTCAGGAGCTTCTGGGCCCCAGCCAATTGGTACCTGGGAACACTACCCCTTGTACCAGGTGGACTGCTGAAGCAACCATGAGGGTTGCACCCTTTACCCACTGCAGCAGTCTGGCAGTGGGGGCTGCTGCCTGGCTGTGACCTGCTGCCATCTGTGACAGCATGTGGCTCTAAGGCTGCATGCCTGCCAGACCCAGATGGGGACAGCATGGCCTTTAGAGGCATCTGCACCTCTGGGCCAGCTGCCAGTGGGCTGTGGCTGCAAAGTTGGACTTTGTGTGGCACTACTGCTGTGTGTGCCACCACCCAGCCATCTGAGGAGATGTTCCCATGTGGTGGCCTGCTTTGAACTATCAAAGCATGTCCACCTGGCCCCAAGTTTATCAGGAGGTCAGCTACCTTCAGTTGGCTCCTGGGTGCCACCTCTGAGCAGGTTCCTCTGCCTGGGTCCTGCCACTTGCCTCCCTAACAAGAATTCTGGTGTTCCCTATTTAAAAACTGCAAAATCCCTGATTTAAAAAAAAATCCCAAATTCACCCTTTAAAATACCCCCAAATCCATGCTCTTTCACATGTAAAACAAAAGACCGATAGATATACATAGAGAGAAAGATATCAAATCAGTTGGGTGATGTTTTATTGATATATTTATAATTTTAAAGCAATTTGGAAGCCTACCAGTGCCTCTATCATCATAATAAAATTAATTCTAAATATCTATACAGGTTGGCATTGACTTTTGGCTTTTTTTGTCATAGAAAAATCTGAGCTGCCTCTACCACCTTTGCTCACCCGGATGTGCAGCGCTGAGAAACACTAATATGCCAGTGCCCTTCCCCTGCCCTTGCCCCTCACTCTCAACTCACTGCCTGGCCCCCACCCCAGTCCCCTCATTTCTGACCTACAGGGCCAGGTATGTAGGTGAGGGTTTGTGGGGGTGGCTTAGAAGTGTGGGGTTTGTGGGTGGATTGTAGGGAGACTGTAGGTGTGGGGAAGGGCATAAAGGGGGAGCTGCTCAGGGGTGGGCGTATAGGGGGAGCTGCTCATGAGGACAGCTCATGGACTGCCTCCCTCCCCCCCCCAACCACAGGGCTACAGCCTGGTCTCAGCCCCCAACCTCTGCCCTGCCCAGCCCCAGCATCCTGGCACTCAAAAAACCCCCAAAACCCCGCACTCACCAGCTGTAGTAGCAGCCACTGGGGCCACCGGGGCCTCATGGCAGTGCACAGCAGGGGGCAGCAGGGATCAGTCCCAGTCTTCTGGCACCCACGCTGCAGCTACCGCATTGTGTGGGTGCTGCGTGGCTTGGCAGGGCGTTGCATGATGCCACACACTGTCTGGGAGCTCGGGGCCACTGGGGCTGAGTGATACCAGGCTCTGGGTGACAGCTAGAGCTGCCCCAAGCTCCCAGACAGCTTGCAGAGCCGCGCAGCACCTGCATGATGTGACAGCGGCAGCGCAGGGTCCAGGCAGCTGGGGCCGCCCCTGCTGGGGCTGGGTGGGGCAGCGGTCGGGGGCTGGGACCGGGTGAGGGAATGATTGGAAAGGCTGGGGGTACAAGTGGGGAATGGGGCCAGGCGGGGTAGTGATTGGGGGGCTGGGGGAGTGAGCAGGGACTGGGGCTGGGCGTGGGTACCCCCATGGTCCCCTCCCCTCTCCTCAAACCCCCATCCCCTGCTTACCCCACCCAGAGCCCAGGTCCAGGTCCCTGCAGCTGGCACACTGCTTGCCCTGCATGGGCAGAGAGCATGCTTCAGCACTGGGGGAAGGGCCAGCCATAGAGACACTCTGGCTAGTTACCAGAGCATCTCTGTGGAGGACCCTAGCATTGGGTTGCCGCAGGGCATGGTCAGGACTGTGCCTTGCCCCGCTGTTTCATGGCACCCTTTTGTTTTTTTTGTTTTTTTTTTTGACCCCTGGATATCCAGGGATCTAATTTGGCCCCCGAGCTGCAAATTTGCAGCACAGGGAACATTTTTTTTTGTTCCCTCCCATGCATCTTGCAGTGTCTCAAAGGGGTTTGAGATGCTGCAAGAGGCATGTGCATACTTGTGTGGACCTGCCAAAGAAGTGCATGTCAGGAAACCACTGATCTCTTATACTATCCCTTTATGCTATGATCTCTTATGCCCTCCATGCCCCAAGATAGAAGAGCCCCGGGAAGGTGTTTTGGCATAGTATTTTCCTGAATATTTTTGCTGGTAGGATTTTAAGTGATGTTAAACTTCATCCTGTTCTTGAACAGGTGACACTTATTCTCAGACAACTGCAAATTATACCTGTCTGGAAACTGATGGAATGAGCCAATAGAGAAGATAATCAAGGAAATTATTTTCCTTAAGAAATCAGTTTAATAAAGTCTAAGTAATGTATGATCATTTAAGCATGCATACATGACCCCTGAAATCCTTGGCTTTGGAGTCAGCCTTGTCCTGTCAATTTGGATAAGGAGCCTGAACTTTCCAAAGGCATTCATTCCCCATGTGATACTTATACTGTACTCTTTTGTTCCTGACCCAGAAAAAAATCCTTTGCCCTCTTCTTTTATGCATTTTTTGTGCACAACACATAGTCGCACAGAATTGTGTGTCATCAAAAAAGAATGCTAAAAGGCAGGCTATTAGGTAAATATCAATTCCCACATGATGTTGATTTACAGGCATTTGTAGGAGCCTGTGCCAAAATTAAGAATCCTGTGCTTTTTTCTTTTGCGAGTTAGTAAACTTCAGTCTATATAAAACACCAATTTTATTTTGTTGCCCTAAAACCTAAAGATCCAGCTGAATGTGTTGTCCTATTGCCTCTTGTCATAAGCTGTAGCATAGTTTTCCTGGGCACTGTTAAATAATTTTAAAACGGCTGCTACAGTTTCCCACCTGAACAAATCACCCAGTCTTATTTCAAAATAGAATCTTCTGCTCAATTCATTTGGCTATAACATTCCTTCAAATATGCATCCTATGTACTTAAGTGAAAGGTGTATATTCAACTAAAATATGCCCCCATTGGATTTTAGCCCTTGGGTTATTTTATTTTTTTTTGGTTTAATAAAATGGGAAAGGACCACTCTATGGTTGGTTACCCTCTGTATAAGAGAAAAGATTGTATAGTTACAGTTATGTTGACAAGGACCAGGAAAACTAAACAAACTGCAAGCCCTGGGCATCTATGTAATACGTGTTAGGACACATCCTTTGCAATGACAGCCTAATTAAGCAGCAACACTATTAGAGCAACTACAGACAATGTGAGATGAGTAGATGGGACAAGAGTTTGGAAGCAGTTTCCATTTGTCTGAGCTAGTAAGAGATATTTTGACAGAAAAGGCATAACTTGTGACTTGTCACACAATTCTCAGTAGGAAATTATTTGTGACATGGTCATTTGCAAAGTCACATTTGGCTGAGATGACTGAGAAGAAGCTGCAGCCTCCTGGTTTTCTCTGGGTACTTGTAAATCACACTGTTTCCATGGATGATGGAATTCATATAAAGAAAATGACAGATTACATGGGTATGACTGGAGGGCAAGGACAAGATTTCTTAATATGATTAGAAAGCAACAAGCATATTGGTTTCCTGCATGGCAGAACAAGGCATTGAATTGTGGCCTCAGGGTAAATCCTAAGGTTACAACTTGAACTGATTTTTCAATATAAGAGATGCATTCAAATAGGAGATTCTACTGTAGTTATAAATACTGAACTAGCAACTGAGTTTCATTAACTCACAATGAAATGCTATTGTACTTCTCTAGAAATCTGCAGAGTTACATTAGGGACACATTTTTACTCAGAGAGCTGGAATAGATCTATTAACTCCTGTCCATAAATAAAAATATTCCTTATTTCTAGAGAGTATTTGGTGAAGTCCCATCCTAAGAACTTCAAGTTCTGTGGTTGCCACCACTTCCCTTGAGGCATCTGTTCCATAGGCTGATACATCTCACTGTCTGAAACATTTTCCTGACATCCAGCTTCTATTCTTCCTGTGTGCTCTGTTTTTTGTTTAGTTATGATATTCCTCTTCCCCACAAGGACTCATTAGCAAGCTGTAATGCCCAGTCATCCCCGAGTAAAGGAAGAAGGTGGCAGTTGGCAAAGAGAAAGCTAATGTAGTGGGGACTCTGAAAGACAATGAACAGATGTGTGGGGTTAAGCATGCAGGCCATTTGAAGCCTTTCCTATCCAAGGAATTATCAATGTTATATAAAACCTAGAGTATTGTTCCTGTTGTTCTTTATCAAGTAGGGCATTCAATTTCCCCTATTTTGCTCCAACCCCAGGCCCTCTGCCTGCACTTCCAGCATATTTTCAGATTATGCGGATTTAGGGTCTCTTCCATTAGATTATTTCTATCTGCGATAACCGTTTGATTCCCTAAGGGCTTCAGTGGGACTGAACTGTTGCATAGGCTTTGTGCTGGCACTCAGAATGGGGCTGAATTTCATCCATCAGCATTGTTAATATAGACTGGTCTGAACCATTATCTGAAATGTGAATGATGCATGCACCCGAAGGCTGGGGGGGCACAGTGACCTACCACAGGTGATTCATAGATGTTAGGGTCGGAAAGGACCTCAATAGATCATCGAGTCCGACCTCCTGCATAGGCAGGAAAGAGTGCTGGGTTTAGATGACTCCAGCTAGATGCATATCTAACCTCCTCTTGAAGACCCCCAGGGTAGGGGAGAGCACCACCTCCCTTGGGAGCCCGTTCCAGACCTTGGCCACTCGAACTGTGAAGAAGTTCTTCCTAATGTCCAGTCTAAATCTGCTCTCTGCTAGCTTGTGGCCATTATTTCTTGTAACCCCCGGGGGCACCTTGGTGAATAAAACCTCACCAATTCCCTTCTGTGCCCCCGTAATGAACTTATAGGCAGCCACAAGGTCACCTCTCAACCTTCTCTTGTGGAGGCTAAAAAGGTCCAGGTTCTCTAGTCTCTCCTCGTAGGGCTTGGCCTGCAAGCCCTTAACCATATGAGTGGCCCTTCTCTGGACCCTCTCTAGGTTATCCACATCTCTCTTGAAGTGTTGCGCCCAAAATTGCACGCAGTACTCCAACTGCGGTCTGACCAGCGCCCAATAGAGGGGAAGTATCACCTCCTTGGATCTATTCGTCATGCATCTGCTGATGCACGATAAAGTGCCATTGGCTTTTCTGATGGCTTCGTCACACTGCTGACTCATGTTCATCTTGGAGTCCACTAGGACTCCAAAATCCCTTTCCACTTCTGTGCCACCCAGCAGGTCATTTCCTAGGCAGTAGGTGTGCTGGACATTTTTCCTCCCTAGGTGCAGCACTTTGCATTTCTCCTTGTTGAATTGCATTCTGTTGTTTTCTGCCCACTTGTCCAACCTATCCAGGTCTGCTTGCAGTGGTTCCCTGCCCTCCGGCATGTCCACTTCTCCCCACAGTTTTGTATCATCCGCAAACTTGGACAGAGTACACTTCAATCCCTCGTCCAAGTCACTGATGAAGACATTGAAGAGTATCGGTCCAAGGACCGACCCTGCGGGACCCCACTGCCCACACCCTTCCAGGTCGATACCGACCCATCCACTGCAACTCTCTGAGTGCGACCCTCTAGCCAATTCGCCACCCACCGGACTGTGCAGTCATCCAAGTCACAGCCTCTTAACTTGTTCACCAGTATGGGGTGGGATACCGTATCGAAGGCCTTCCTGAAGTTTAAGTATATGACATCCACCCCTACTCCTGCGTCCAGGCGTTTTGTAACCTGGTCATAAAATGAGACTAGATTAGTCAGGCGTGATCTGCCTGCCACGAACCCGTGCTGGTTTCCCCTCAGCATAATTTGTCCTGCCGGGCTCTTGCAAATGTGGGCCTTGATAATTTTTTCAAAGACTTTGCCTAGGATGGAGGTGAGACTGACTGGCCTATAGTTGCCCGGGTCCTCCTTCCTCCCCTTCTTGAAAATGGGGACCACATTGGCCCTTTTCCAGTCCTCCGGGACTTGGCCCTTGCGCCACGAGTGTTCAAATATTCCTGCCAGTGGCTATGCAATGATGTCGGCCAGTGCCTTCAGCACCCTCGGATGGAGCTCATCCGGGCCTGCCGACTTAAAGGCATCCAGTTCTTCCAAGTGACTCTGCACCATCTCAGGGTCTACGCGTGGTAGTCTGGCGCCTTGCTGCTGCCTCTCTACAACCCCAGTGAGAGACTTGTCATGCCCCTCACTTAGGAACACCGAGGCAAAGAACTTGTTGAGGAGTTCAGCCTTGTCCCCCCTGTCTGTCACCAATTGCTTCTGCCCATTTAGTAGGGGTCCTATTCTTCCCTGGGCCTTCCTTTTACTCCCTATATATCTAAAAAACAATTTTTTGTTATCCTAACAATTTGTGGTGGTGGTGGTGGTTGTGGTGGCAGTGGAGGAGGTGGGGGGCAGTGAGCACCAACCAGTGGTTGGCGAGCACCTGCAGACACTGTCAGCAGTGGCAGAAGCAGTCAGAAGCGATCAGGGACCACCCGCAGACGCCGCCGGCAGCGTCAGCCGTTGAGGGGAGAGGGGGTGGCAAGTGGCAACTGATCATAGATGCCACTGGCAGCGCTTTTTACAAGGGGTATGCTGCTAATCTCAGGAGGTGCACATGCACCTGCTTGCACCCCCTACATGTCACCAATGATCTGAAATCTCTAAACTTTGGGTGTTCACATGAAATAGAGTTCAGGTCTAAAACTTTCCTTGTCCTGGTTTGACCAAATTAAACCTGAACAAGTCAAGAACCTTTCCAGATCTCGCCTGTATTTATTCCCTACTGCAAACTGTAGTACAATACTGTTCACTTTCCTCCTCCTCCTCAACTCATTTTCAGCATTGCAATCGTTCCTACATATCCCAGCCAGTTCTTTCTATTCAAATATAATGCCCTATGACATCCCCATTAACCCTTTTATATATGACTACTCTCTATTGCTCTATTTAAATGCCTTTCTGAAACCCTTATTCTTCAAGCCAACAGCTGTTCTATTACCTCTTTCCTTGCACTCCCTACCACAATGTGTCAAACAGGCTGCATCTGCTATGAACCCCTGCTCACTATGGCTAAGGACAGAAGTTACACATAAACTGGTTTAAGTGATCAGAAACTAATTAAAACCTATAACAGAACATAAGTTCAGTGCACATAAATGAGTTTCAAAATTGCCAAAACTGGCTTAAAATAAACCTGGTTGAATGTAGTATCAGACTTAACTGATCTGGGTCAAACAAGTTTATGCAACTTCTGTCCCAGACCCCTTCCTGGTTTAAGTTAAATTAGAGTCCCCCAGTATCCCAGGATGCTTTGTAGCCCTGGGCTGGGCTGTGCTGTCTGCTTCAGAGAGCAGGGCTGGCCCCACCCCTCTGCTCTCTAGCCAGATCAACACCAGGGATGTGGCCAGATGCTGGCTCAGCATGGCCCCCTGAAGAAAAGTGGGCAGGGAGGGGGCTTAGTCCTCCCTTCTTCCCCTTTCCTCCAGGATCCAGCCAGGGTCTGCCTGGCCAGTTCACAGCAGCCCATGTCAAGGCACCCTCCCCCACACTGCACCAGTGGCAGGAGGGGGGCATGGCCAGATGCCAACTGGAATGTGAAGGGGAGGGGGGCTGTTATTTCCCCCCTGCTGGCCCCTACCATTCTTTAACAAATTAATGTAAAACCACTGCCTGTGAAGCAAAGGTAACTAACACCTTGCTAAAATGTTAATCCAAGAGCCATCTAGACTGCAGTATGGGGCTAATAGCTTTGATTGTTTCTCAGATATTGACCCACCTACCTAGGAAATTGTGTTTTCCTAGCCAAAGACTTATTAAAGGAAGGGACAAGATAGGACCCTTCTTAAGAAGAAGACTCCACCCCCTCCCACCTCTGGCAGACTAAAGTATGCAGCTGATAAGGAGAGGGGGAGGGGGTGTGATTCCACTTGGGTCCCCCAGGCCATGGGGGAGGGGGAAGAGGCTGGGGAACTGGGGCTGGAGGGACTTGTCCCCTGCCACCTGTGAGCACAGACCCAAGCCCTGCAGGACCAGACTGAGCGGTGGGAAGTGTTGACAAAGACCTGGCACAATCATCACGTGTATGTGCTAGAGATGGAGCTAAGGGAACAGAATAGGGTCCCAGACTGCTTGAGCTAGTGTGACAAAAGAAAGCAGAAAACTACACTTATATTATAAAGCAGAAGCTGTAAAAGGCAGGAGACTGGAAGGCCTAAGCAAAGACTTGTCTTTTTGATTTATTACAGTCCAGTTAAATTAGATTAAGTTGTGTGCACTCTCACTGTGTTTTACTGGGCTGTATTTTAGCTTAGATGATGGGATTTGATTGTTCTGTTTTGTGCTTGAGGTTGCAAAGTGCTGTGGTCAATACACGCTCACTTCAGAGAACGGACTATTCTTGTTCAAGCTCTTATAAATTCAATGCCACTACCTTTCCCCAGTCCCCTTCAGTCTGGCAGCGGCTGCTCCCCCCACTTTTCCTCGAGTGGTAGGGGGGATGGGCAGAAGCCTGGCAGGCACTGCCCTCCCCCTTCCCTGCCGCAGACCTGGGCTGGAGTCCCAGGTGAGCCAAAGAGAGGATTTAAACTCTCACCCATCAGTATGGAAGCCCCAGGCTAGAGCCTGGCCATGCCCTCTCCGCTCCAGCAGGGATGGGGAAAAAGTCTCCCTTCCCTACCCTTTGGCAGTGGCTGGCAGGGGTGCTCTAGCGCCTGCCTCCTCCCACCCCAGCTTCTGGCTTGAGCCAGTACAGACATGTGGCTGCATTTCCTGCATCAAAATGAATGTCAGCCCATTTATTAATCAGTTCAAGCTATACAGCTTAGACTAACCTTCAAAGACTGCATCTATTCAGCCTTGGGCTTTTGGGCTGTCTTTACCTAGCTTATATGATCTGATCCCATTTGTGTTTAGATAATTTATGGTCTCAAAGTTAACTGACTCATTTTTACCTAGGTCACTGAAAATTATAGTATGCTTGTTTTAAAAAGGAATTGCTTTGACAAGAACCACATTACAGTGGACTATTGAATAAATAATGGTACCAGAGGAAAATATGGCTCAACCCAATTATTTATGAGATGCCTATTCTAAACTGGCTTTCTTCAGCCAATATCTAACAGAAAGAGCTTAAAGTAATCAGAATCAGGTGATAAAACATCAATGAGGTGGGTAACTGTTGTCTGCTCCCATTAGCCATGATAGACATTATACTTCAAAACCCGATATTGTATTACAACCTGTAACATGATACACAGGTTAAATTTCATTTAGGGGCCCAATCATTGAGGGTTAAATTTCATTTAGGGGCCCAATCATTGAGCAACAGCTAAAGCTCGATGGACATAGTGTAGTTGAAAAAGGTTCTGCAACTGGGTTTGTAATGTCCATCATGCAAATGTGATTTAGGGTCTGTCTGCATGAAGTGTTATGTAGTTTTACCACCAGATATAGCTTCACAGCCTGTAATTTCATAGTTTCATAGTTGGTAGGGTTGGAAGGGACCTGAGCAGATCATCAAGTCTGACCCCCTGCCATGGCAGGAAAGAGTACTGGGGTCAAACGACTCCGGCAAGGTGTTCATCCAGCCTCCTTTTAAAGACCCCCAATAATTTCTTATCTTCATGCTTCCTTGTGGGTGGGTATGAGTGAGGTTAAATACATAAAGCAAGTTTTGTTGCTGGAAGTGCAAGGTACTCAATTATCACTTTGGTATATACCAACTTGAAAATGCAAGTAGTTGCTTGAGCAGGGAGGTTTTAGCACTGGGATCCTGGACTGTCCTGCAGTTATAATGGCTCAAATATTGATGTGAGAGGGCACTGAGACCCGGTATGCTTGGTGCAGGGCACAGACATGGGTGTGAGACAAAGCTGAGACTGGGCACGCTTGGTGCAGGGTTCAGACTCGGGTATGAGATGGAGCTGAGACCAGGTACACACAGTGCAGGGCACAGACATGGGCGTGAGAAGGCTCTGAGACTGGGCATGCTTGGTGCAGGGCACAGACATGGGTGTGAGATGAAGCTGGTATTTGCCAACACTGAAAGTAGCCACCTGACATACACAATAGTGAGTTGGGCAATACATTGTTCTAGGAGCTTTCCTTATTCTCCCAGCAATTACCCTTGGGGTGGGGCTGGGGGTTGGTATGCTTAAAGGCCAAGCTTAAGCTGGAGTGTGACATGTCCCAAAACTGCTAGTTCTCTGCCAGGAATCATGGCAAGTTCTGCAAACTCGGATCCTTCAAACAAAGATGTTTCTGTTGCTACTGACTGTGCAGCACTGAAAATTCAAGTATGAGTACAGATATAATTCAAAACTGTCATGGTCTCAGCAAGCGGAGGGGTAAAACTTCCATTTATAATACAAATAAAAAAGTCAGACTCCACGTTAGGTGCAGTGAAGGAAGCGTTAAGGTAAGAAAAAGAAAAAGCTCTTGGAATTAATATTTTGAAAGGAAGAAAAGTATGCAGACTGTCTGTATAATTTATCTCTATTTCTTTCTAGTCCAACTCAATGAATACAGGAGATCAGTGACATGCACTCCAGGGGCGTGTCCAGATGAGTCTACACATGCCTCTTGCCACATCTCAAAGCAGTTTTAGATTGGCAAGAAGTACACTGGGAACAAAAAAACCCAATATCCAGGTATCCCCAAAAAAAAGCCCCCAGAAAAAAACCGGGGCAGGGCACTGTGCCCTGAGGTAACCAGAGGTTCAGGTCCTGCAAAGAGATGCTCCGGTAGCCTGCCAGAGCGTCTCTATGGCTGCCCTTCACCGTGGTGCTGAAGTATGCTGCCTCCACGTGCAGGGCAGCCTAGAGTGGAGTAGCCTGCATGGATCCCAGCTCCATCCGAGGTAAGTAAGGGACTCGGGGTGGGGGAGGACTGGAGCAGAGGGGCAGTGGGGGTGCAGGGAATTGGGGGGGGGCTTCTTGGGAGGGGTGGGTCCCCTGCCTGCTTCCCACACTGCCAACAGCCTCCCCTCCCCGCCCCCCAGCAGCAGCCCATTGGGGCACTTGGGGCCCTTCTTGCAAAACCCACCCACAACGCAGAGCAGCATGGCTTGGCCCTGGCTGCCTGGCACCTTGTGCTGCCTGTGCCAAACCACATGGGTCCAGCCCGGCTCAGAGCAGGGCTGTGTACCTTTGAGCAGCTCCAGCCCACTTGGGCTGTTACCCAGGGTCCCATGCTGCTCGTGGTGACTGCATGTCATGCCAGGCTAGGTCCTGTGTGCATGGAACTGGCCCAGCCTGATGGTGTGCAGGACCTGGCCCAGCATGACATGCAGTCCCTGCAAGCAGCATGGGGCCCTGTGTGAGAGCCCAAGTGGCCCTTAGCTGCCTGAAGGCACACAGCCCTATGCCGAGTTGGGCCAGGCCCATGCAATTTGGCACAAGCAGTGCTGTGTGCTAGGAGGCCAGGGCTGAGCTGTGCTGCCCCATGCCATGGGAGGGCCTTAAGCACTTTGATGGGCTGCTGCTGCGGGGAGGGGGGCATATGGGCCCTGTGGGGGACTATGAGGACTGTGCGAAAGTGCATGTGGGCCCTGCGGGGACACAGTCCATGTGCTGTGTGGGTGGGCTGAGCCCTGTTGGGGGGAAGCAACCCACCCCTACTGAACAGCTTCCCCACCCACATTCCCCCTACACCTACAGTCTTCCCACAATCCACCCACACCCCGCCACACATCCCCACATACACACTCACCCAAATCCCCCTGCACTCCTTCCCACCTCCCTCCTACAAACCCCACATCCCCCCCCCATCAGACACACAGTATGCCCAGCTTCCAGACAGATTGAGACCTGCTGGCAGGAGCTGTGGTTGCAGGGGCAACTGTCCCCACATCCTAGTTAGTGAAAGGGTCGGGGGAGTTCTAATTGTTTTATGATAAGGAAACCAAAAGCAAACATCAAAACATACAGATTTTTAGAATGTATTTTATTATGATAATAAACACTGGTAGGCGTCGAAATTGCTTTAAAATTGTAAATATATCAATAAAACATTGCCCAACAGATCTCTCTCTTGCACATTATATATATTTTAGTGGTCTTTTGTTTTAATTGTGGAAGAACATGGATTTTGAATTATTTTAAAGAGTTAATTTGGGCTTTTTTTATCAGAGATGTTGCAATTTAATAGGGAACACCATCATTCCTGCTAGTGAGGCAAGTGACAGGACCCAGGAAGAGAAGCCTGCTCAGGGTTGGCATCTAGGACCCAGCTGGAGGTGGCTGATTTCCTAGTAAACTTGGGGCCAGAAGGACATGCTTTGACAGTTCAAAGCAGGCAACCACACTAAGAACATCTTCAAATGGTAGGGTGGTGGCACACGTGGCAGTAGTGCTGCACAAAGGCCAACTATGCAGCCAGAGCCCACTGGCAGTTTACCCAGAGGTAGAGGTGCCTCTGCTGCTGCTGTACAGTCCTCATCTGGGTCTGGCAGGTATGCAGCATTGGAGCCACATGCTGTCACAGTTGGCAGCAGGTAATAGCCAGGCAGCACCCCTCACTGCAAGACTGCTGCAGTGGGTAGAGGTTGCAGGTAACTCTCAGTTACAGCTGCTTCAACAGTCCAGCTGGCACAAGGGGTAGTATCCCCAGATACCAGTTGGCTGGGCCCTAGAAGCTCCTGTCTATTCACTTAACATGGGCTCTAAGGCCCACCCAGCAAACTAGTAGCCCCTTTACATGGGGACTAATGGATGAATAGGACAGCCTAAATTCTTGGGACAATGAAGGTAAAAACAGGATACGAGTTTTCTGTGGGTCAAAGGTTCAAAACATGAAAGTAAGTGTGCCAGAGGAAGACACCGAGCAGAGCTCGGTGCTCTGCCTAGAAAACGTGTATGGACGAGTGAGGGGAAAGCGGCCCCGCAGTCTCTGGGCACCTTCCTGGCAAGAGCCTCCTTCCTGGTCATGTACAGGGCCAGGCCCAGGAGGAGGTTGACCAGGAGGTCCCAGGACTTGATGGGGCCATGGATGGGGTGCCCAAAATAAAAAGGTAGGGGAGTGAAGTTCAGGTAGATGGTATGGCGGGGGCCTCATGTGCCTCAGCACCTGGTGTGGGGCCCGCCAGCCCAAGCAGTGCCCTCCCATAAGTGTAGAGAGTGTCTACAAAGCTGCAGGCCCACCTATAAATCCAGGCATTACAGCTCCTGGGCCCCTTACCTTCCCCAGCCAGTGCCCACACAGTGACAAGGGCGCTGTTAAAATCTCTGCAGTGGTCTAAGGTGAGCTGCTTCTTGCTGGCAGACTGCCAGGTGTACTCACAGTCAAGAAAAGCAAGTAGCCCCTGGGGACCGCTGGGACTGAGAAGTCTACAGGCTCCATGGAGCCTGCTGGATCTTGGGCATTTGCCTCCTGGTCTTGGGGTTCAGTGGACTCCTTTGGCAGTGGCACTCAACAATCAGGGGACCCCACCTTGACCTTGTCTGGAGTGGGATGATGGGGCAGGCTGGTAGTGAGGTCTTTCTGGGAGGGACAGGAACCCATCAGGCACTGGGGTGGCATTGGTGTTTGCCTCGGGGTCCGGGGAGAGGAGATCTCCCTCCTCAGGGCTCACTGGGGTAAGTCCCAGGGACCTTGTCTCCCCCAGATGGTCAGAGCGGGAGGGTGCCACTGCTGGACCTTTCATTGGGTGAGCTGAGGCCTAAGTCTAAGCCTCAGCATCCGTGGTCTCAGGGGCTAGGCCCTGGCCAGCAGATTGAGGGGCTTCTCCCATGGGCTCCTGTTTGGGACTGTCTGGCAGCCCTGAAGCCTCCTCCACTGGAATTGCCCATTTGCAACATTAAAAAACCATGGTCCCCCAGAGGAGGTTGGTGGGACTTTGCCTCTGGGGTGCGGGCTGCAGAGACATGCATCCTTTCGGGGGCTTGGCTGGGATCTGCCCCCATAGTAGGGGTTGCAGGAAGTTCTGTTGGGACATCTGCCCCCCCCTCCCCAAAGGTTCCTGCCCTGCCATTGCTTCACATGAGGGAGGGGAAAACAATAAGGAAAACCAAAATATACAATGTGTCCAGTGAACCTAATAGGGGCAGGGAGTTGAAGCTCACTGAGCTACAGCCCCCCAGGAAAAAAAAAATGGGAGGGCTATGCTTGGGGAATGTGGGGGAGGGGGAAAACACAAACACAAGGGCTGGGAAGACTGGAGCTGGCTTACTCAGCCACACAATAAACACCAGAGCAGGGGGAGTAGACCACAGGACTTACTACACAAGGGCAAAAAAAACCACACAGGGAAGGCTGCCAAGGCAGATGTAAAAGATGGCTGGAGCAGTGGAGGGGCTTTGTTTGCTTGCAGATCAGTCCAGAAGCCCCTCAGGCCTCCAGCCAGGCACTCAGCAGCAGAGCAGTAGGCAGGAAAACAAAACAGGATCAGATGCAGTGAGGCAGCTGTGGGAGAGGGCAGGAGCAATCAATCAGTTAGGGAGTAATCCAGTGCAGATGTGGTGTTGAGTGGTGCAAGGTGGTGCAGCAGGGAACCTCCCTCTCTCCTGAGAAGGGGCAGCAGCAGAACAGACAACAGCAGCAGTGTTGGTAGCAGCTATCCAGTTCAGCCACTCAGGGTGTGCCTCAGATGAAAGTATTGGCAAAGGCGGGGGGTGGCCTGCCAAGGCAGCTGGGGCAGCCAAGGACCTTTAGGCTCCAGCAGTGATGGTGGGGGAGGAGCCCACAGGCAGTCCAGGCTCCCTCCCCCGGCTGTCCCCCGACTGCTGTTTAGCAGCAGGCTGGAACAGGGGTGTAGAAGCTGGGGTGCATTGGTAGGGTGTGGTGGCCCCCACCCAAAGGGAGGGCAGTGGTGTGCAACAGAGGACCACCCATGGGGGGGAGGCAGCAACAGCAGCAGTCCAAGGCAGGAAGGGGTGCAGCCAACTTGCCCCCAAAAGCTCTGAGAATAAGCTAGCAATAGCCAGAGGCAGGAAGTGTCTGGCCATTTTTTCCCCTGAAGCTCCTGAGACCAAACTTGCAGTAGTCTGGGACAGGAAGGGGTGTGGCTAACTTCCTCCCAGGGGCTCCTTCCCCAGAAGCTCCTGAGAGTAAGTAGCCCTGAGCTGCTTGCCAGAGCAGCTTTTTATACTGCTGGGGCCAGCGTAGGTTCTTGTTCCCCCTGACTGCAGATCCAGGAGGAGCTGGGCAGGGTTATTTTACCCCAAGTGGCACAACTTGCCCCATACCAAAGTGCATGTCCGGGCACATGTGCTGAAGCAAAAATCCCTGGCTGAAATTTGGGCCCAGCTATTTGAGCTGCTGCTAGTGCACACGCCTGCATATGTGGATGTGCCCCAGAACTGCAAGATACAAGGGATTTCAAAGCATTTTGTAGATAGAATTAAGCCTCAAAATGAGCTTCTGAGTAACATTGAGCTTTACTCAGCACAGCTATATTTGAGGAATGTGATGGCTGAGGTGTGTGACTAACAGCCAGGGCACGAGCCGGACACCAAGTTGCCGTGGACCTGTGAGGCAGTGTGGGTGTTGGAGCCTGGGAGGGCAGCTGTGGGCTGGGAGCTCACACTGGAACCCTGGGAGCCCCCAGCCTTGCTTGGGCCCTTCAGTCCTCGCCCCCTCCCTGCAACCTTCAGTGCAACCCCCTGAGACTCTGAAGTAGTTTTCAGCTAAGCTACAGTGAGGAGGTGGCTGGGATTGTATAGTCCTATGCATTATGCCATGTTAAATTTCCCCTGCAAGAATTTTACCCTTATAATAACTAGAAATACAGGCTTCTGTAGCCAAAATAAGAATGCCCACACAGCATTTAAGTTTCATAAGCAAATGGATAGAAACCAGAAGGCTAGCAAGTAGGAGCAATTAGCAAGCAATCAACTTGAGAATTGCTATCATTGTGAAGTCAAGTAGTCCTTTGATCCCAACCAATGGTGGGATGGCCATCTTTCCCCTCCCCCTACCCAAAGAAGAAACCAAGCTCAGAATAGCAAGTGAATAAATTTTATTCTTTACAGAGAAAAAAGCTTTAATTTACTTTTATATACACTTATACATACATAATGTACATAATTAATTACAGCTAAATTAAAGCTAAGTTATTAAAGCTAATTTTTAAAATCTTAAATATTTAAACATTTAACATTCATTTATTTATTTAAGGTTAAATATTTGAGCTTTCGGATTATTTAAATTAAATCTAAGAAATTAAAGCTAAATTAAAATCAGATAGATATATTTTCTGTCTAGAACAGCGCGACCCAAGGCATAAGTTGAAGCGTATGAATCTACTCTGTAAAAAAAAAACACGTCATGGCATGTAAGCACTATCCAGTGGTGGTATGAGATACATCACTTAAAACACATGATCGAATGAACCTATATCACCCTCATCTATGTCAGCATGCATCTAAATTGGATGCAGTGTAATCCACATGTAGGTAAATTACTTGGATGTGTATCAAGATCTATTATGTTTAGCATTCATCTGCCTGATAAGCCATCAACATATATGCAGGCATTCCCAAAATGCAGGGAGGTCTGTTATATGCCATGAGTGCTTTTTAGGCCATGAAGGACTAAAAGAGATGTGAATGAATACACAGGCCACTCATTCAGGCCTCTGTTTGCACAGACTACTGTGGCTTTCAGGTTGCCAACTGGAATCTCTTGGATGCTATTACCTTGATCAGCTGTACATCATATAGTCACCTCAGCTATCTGCTTTGCCCCTCAGCAGTGGGCTGGGTTTGGCTTCTGGCTCCAAGGGACAGCTCTAATGTACTTATCACAGGTGGACATTAGCCCCATTTGCTTTGAAGCACCTGCAGCCACTTGCAGTGAGCCATTTGTTCTGATGCTAAGCACTGAAATAAAAGCTTCTCAAGTGGATGGATGAGTCTTTTCCTTGATCATCAAATCCCCATTATGGTTCCTGTACTTTCTGTTATCATTTCAAAGCTCTTGAGATGATGTACATAGTGTCAGTAAAAGATACTTCATTACTTTTCTTGACATGCATTTTCTTCCTTCCTTTCCTCCCCCCAGGTACCAGACCTGGGTCCCTTAGCAAAATAAACAAAATCAAGTGTGAGTTTAATGAAATATTCTGTGTTGTTTCCTTCCCTATCTAAATACCACTAGCCCAATGAGGCAAGATGTGTACTAAGTGACTGAGAAGTTAACAGGGCTGGGAGATAGGGAAGTCAACATTTACTTCTGGTTTTTATAGACCAAGTAGAAATTGAGGCCTGGAGGTTAACTGACCCAAAGTTAAAACAGTAAGTCAGACCTTATGTGATGAGACCTTCCTGGCTTCCTTTCTCTCACTTGTTTTCCAGTGAAATATTAGGGCCTGGAGAGAACTAGGTACCCAAGCCCCATTAGATGTCTAATGATTTTAAATTGCTTGTCCTAGTTTTAGAGGTTGACACCACTTAAAATGCCTAAGTGAAAGCAAATTCTGTAGACTATTATTATACATTTAATGGCAAGGAATTGAAAACACCTAACAATTCACACAAGTACTAATGGATATTTCAGAGCATACAAGAAAGATTAACCAATGTCATATTTACAAAATAATTTGCTTTTATGACAGCTGAATAATAAATTAAGGGTTTGGGCCTGAATGGATTTTCTATCCCCTTCTATTCAGATTTGCACATAGTTGAGGTGATAGAGAGAAGCTACATAAAGATGTGCAAACACAAAAACCAATCAGTCAAATTGTATCAGTCAGGGATGTGCTATATTTATGTAGCATTAGATCCTGTTCTATTGATAAATATTTACATTTATCCAGTCTGAAAGTTGTAAACAGCATGCAAACACAGGGTAAAATTGGGAAACTTTCTTAAGGGCCAATCATCAGCAACATTTTTCTTAGGGCTGCATCTTATTCACTTGATTGTTACATCTCTTGGTTCTATCTCATTCCAGTCATCTGCAATAAACTGAATAATTGTGGTATATACCTGGAATATATATGATATACCTGTAATAACTCCATTAAATTCAGGAGAATTGCTCTGTATTCACACTGATACAAGAGTGGAAAGAATCTGGTCCATAATCAAGGAAGCAGGGACATCTAATAAGCCAAGTGAAGATATTCTTGCTGTGAGAATAAATCAGACTTCAAAGTCAATGTAAATCCCTTGACATGACTTAATAACTGCTAAAGACTTAATTCACAACTTACTGGAATGATGCTTATAAACAATTTTCACTTTGAATAACAGAATTTCACCAAGAAAGACAGACAGACCTCAATGATAGGTTTTATATTCTTAATTTGAGTGTGTGATATACGAAGATACATGTTAGATCATCTTCCAAGTCATCATTATACAGACTACTGGGTACAGCTTATTCATATAAGATCTGCCAGAATCTATAGACCAATGTGAAGATGAACATGTTGCGTGGTGTATTTCCAAAGGTCTTATGATATACACATTTATCTCATTGGCTAGAGCTCCATCCCTGGTCTCTACTCATTCTCCAATGTGATTCTGAAATCAGATGGGCTTTTGAGACCCTAATACTTTACAATATAGGGCAATAATGAAATGATGTCCACCAATGGTTTCTAAAACACAAAACGTGTGTGGTTCCTTCACAGCCCAGATACAGCAAAGTCAGCAATGAAAGAGATCTATGTTGATGAGATCTATGACAATGAGGAACATCTATGATTATGAGGATGTAAGGAAGGAAACAAATGTTGGGCCCATACTTGCTATGTCACATGAGATCTCACAAAACCAAAAGCAAATACAGTCACTGCGGTTATTGTGCTGGTTTCTATAAGTTGCAGTTCTGAAGCTTGCAAAGCTATTTGTACAAAGCATGTCCTGGGGTTATTCTTTTTAATGTAACCTGCCTTCTGAAGGTAGATACTTTATCAACTACTACAGCTATAAAAGAGAGGTTAACTTTCTATAGCTCCTTGTACTATAGAGACATCTGTGTTCTTCACAAAATGATGAGTTAAATCCCAAAATGCACTTGCCTGTGTAGGCAAATGAAAGTGCTATCTTGTTCTCAAAAATGACTCACAAACAGTTTTGGGGTCCAGGAATAGTTTTTCTGAGAGAAAAACATTGGGCTAGGACAGTAGATATTTTCCCAGAAACTTTTTGCCCTGAATGTTAGGAATGTTTAACAGAGAGACCAATTGAATCCTCGTTGAATGGCTCCATGGTCCACATTTGTTTTATAAAGATCAGGTTATTTTGTAGGCTCCAATCAGCTCTTCCCTCCTGCTCCAGCGGGATTTTTGCTAATGAAAAAACATGAGGACTGCCAAAGAACTTCCTTTTCAAGTCCACACAGTGAACCACGGCCCAACCACCTGCTGAGTTTTGAAAGGAGCTCACACTGTTCTTTCATCATCATATCTTTAGATGACAATATTCCAAAGTAGCAATTATGACTACTGATCTTGCAGTCAACAGATTATTTAATTGTCCGTCCTCCTGGGTCTATTAAAGAGCTTCTCTTGTATGCTCAATACTGTGTATTGTGGGCATTGAAAACTGCTTGAATCTCATTTGGAGTGTTTTCAAATGGAATATCTTCAAAACAGAACTTCAAACAACTCTGTGGCAGGGCACTGTTGGTGCCTGTCACTTTAAGGGCTGGGACAAGCAGCCAGCAGGTGTTTGATTGCAGCGGCCATTTTAGATCTCTGGCCACCTATATAAACAGCGCAGTTTGCTACTGGCAGGTCAGGTAGAGACATTGTTTAGTTGCAAGGCTGAATGTAACATACTGGCGGTAAAGGCAGGAGCTGTAGAGGATGGATAGGAGGCTCCTGGTCCTGGGCAGGACCTAAAACTGCATCCTGCTGGGAGTGGGTGGCCTGGTGGGGCTCCCAGTGGTGCAGGACCCCCAGGAAATACCAGGCCAGTTACCACCCTGGTGAAAGGTAGGCTGGGGCAACTTAGCCCCTAGCCCCCACAACACTGGGTACAAGGGGGCCAGGCATGGCTATGGCCACCTGAGCCCAACTGTGGAGGGAAGCCCTGTGGCCTCAGTGAGGGGGCAGAGATGAGGAGCCCCAGTGAGGGGATGGGTGTGGAGCCCCCAGTGAAGAGGAGAAGCCAGAGGACTGGGAGGTATGCATGTGTGTGCGTGTGCCTGGTGTGGGGTGTGGGGTGGAATTAGCCCAGGGTTTGGCACGAGGCTGAACCACACAGCATAGAGGAACTTATGGGAACTGAAGGGACTGCGTGGCAAGGCTGGTATGTGGGTAGCAAAGCCTGATGTCCCAGAGGGGTTGCTCAAGGAGGAGCAGGGTGGTGGAGTGTGGCCTGGTAATGGGTAGTGTGCTGGAGGTCCTGGTGAGAGAGGGTGGAGTGGAAGAGGCCTCCTGTGAGAGGAGGTGGTATGAATGTGCATGTGCGTGGAGCCCAACCTTGGACTTGGTTTGTTCCAGTCTCAGGCCGGGAGTAATATTAACCTAAATGCCATCTGCGAGGCTTGGGCTGAGGTGTAGGGAAGGAATGGAGCTGCAGATAGCACCCCCTTGCATCAGGGCAAGCATGGACAGCCTCCTGCCTAATTAACACCATAATTATGTATCATCAAGGCCTGGCAGGTGAGGAGGCAGGCAGGTGGGCAGGCCAATGACAGACCGGCCCAGAGAGAGCCCCCTGTTCTAAACTCCCTACAGTAGCTACCGATCAAAGTTCAGCAGATGAAACACAATCCTGACCTGTTTCCTATTCATCTGAAATAGTTGAACAAAATCTATTTGTCCCGTACAGTGAGATGTAGGGAAAAGAGAGAACATGCTTGGTATTTAAGTGGTTAGACATGACATAACTGATCTTAATAAAACAAAAAAATCTGTACTTGCACCTTCAAAGACCACTGTCCCCTTAGTTCCTTTACCCCATCCCTAAAATGTCTTTAACAAATGTGGAAGTAGGTTCCACAATAAAAGAGAGGTTTGGGGGAGGAACAGTGCCCACAGACAGAGAGAGAAAGTGTATGCATGCATGCTTAAATTCCCAAGTGACTGATTTCACTAACTGACCTACTCTGCAGAGGAGTGCTCAGAGGATGAGTTCTCTCTACCTCCTGCTTAAAAGAAGCCTGTGTGCACACACGACACCACATTTGGTGAATTTTTGCTTTAATATTTTATCTCCAGTTTACAAAATGTATTTGAACACTGCATTTCAGAATATAGCAGTAACGGTGGCTAATGATGGTTTCGTTCTTCCAAGTCGTATTAATCCTTTCTCCTAATGTATTAGGAGTTCCGCACTATGCACATTCTGATTGCAGGCACAATTTTTTTAGCATTCAAGTGATCCACAAAACTCTATTTCTAAAACTATTTAGTGGTATCTGCTCATGCAAATTGGAATGGATTCATTTCTAAACCAAGAACCTTGTTTTGCAATCTTTCTCAGAAAAAAAGCTAATGTAGGATGTAGAAGCAATGCTAGACTGGGGTATTACTGAAGAACTTGACTTATTAACAGTGATAACAGCACTGGACACTCACACATTTATGTATATAAAAAAAAAAAAAATCCATCAAAACCCCAGAAACCTGTGATTATTGCTCCTTAATTGTGTTACGGTTACATATACTGTTTTGAGATTATAAGTACCTCCAACCATATTATATCCAGATAGATACCTACTTTATCTGTAGTTGCACACAATGACACACAGCTTCTGTTTCAACAAACTAGTTACATAGGTCCCAGCTTATTAATTAGAATCCAGAAATGTCATGGGGGGGGGGGGGTCACACTGCAAAGCAAGCCCTCAAAAAGAGTGTCTCTCAGAGGTATCATTCAGTTAAAGCTAGCTTGGAACTGAGAAAAATGGGGGAGAAAGTTCTTACAGATATAGTAGAAAATTGCCCCTGTTCTTAGCCCTTAGAAGAAATGGGTAGAAATGCACTCCTAATATATTCATTTCATTAGTTTGCAGCAGTGACTTAACCTAACAGGTTGGAACTGGCAGGCCACCTTCTACCTCTCACTGGAACCCTGATAGCTATTCAGAGAAGACCCTTGAGGGAAGGAACATATTTTTTGGTGGAGAGGGGGCAGCTTTTCTGTGCTGGTATTTTAAAGGCTGATCAGGAGTGATGGGACAAGGAATAAACAATGAAAATTGAGAACAGTCCAAACATCTGCAACTCAAATTCAGTTGCATCAGATAAAACACCTTCAAGGAAATCAGCTTGTTAAATACAACTCTCAACATGGGGGGGACTCAGACACTACAAGTGAGGAGGATTTCTCTGGTATCTTAAATGGAAAGATTATTTCAATTTTAGTTTGTAAATCATTCACTTTTTCTTAAATCACTGTAAGGCAGTGAGTCCTGAGAAGCCCAGACACTCTGCTCTGTAGGAGGCAACTCTTCTGAATAGTTGGTCAGAACTGATAGTAACACCAGACATACAGGAACTGCTTTACCCCTAAGTATAATGTAATTTTATCACCTAAGAGCTGGTCTCTATGGAAAACTTCAGAATCCAGTTACTTACTCTTTCTTTCAGCTGGAAAATATATACAGTCTTTTATGTACATAATGAAAGACACATAAGGATTGTAATATATTGTGGTAATTATTGTTTTTTTGTTTGTTTTTAATCTCACTAGGATCATTAGCACATGAACTAGTGAGACCTGGTAGTATATTATGGCCCATTATTATACCCATGACCTTGTATACATACCTCTCCTGGAAATCGCAAGTTACTCATTTGCTGCTTTAACTTCCATTCATACCTGAGCACCAGCACTTTGTTTTACCTAAACCAGCTTCCCTGGACATTTCTAGCACCTTATCTTATTGAGGGTAGAGACCTTGCCCCTTGTAAAAGCATTTGTTTCCTCTGGAAGACGAGGTTCTTTGAGTAAATCCAATATCTTTTATTAGACAAACTAAAATAGTTTTAAAAAATCTTCTTTGCAAGCTTTTGGGTATAAACACCCTTCTTCACCTCTGTTTTTTCTGAACCTTGTAGCCAATTTCCATCCTTTCAAGAGGACTGAATTATCTTGGAGCCATGTTTTGTCTTCACTTTGAGTTCTTTAGGTTTCTCTGTGGGGTGGCACTGTAGAGACTAACTGGTTCAAAGAGGCATAAGTTTTCATAGGCAACAGCCTACTTTGTAAGATGCTATGACAAAGCATCTGACAAAATAAGCTGTTGCCTATGAAAACTTACGCCTCTTTGAACCAGTTAGTCTCTACAGTGTCACCATGCCCCGCCTTCTACCTAACTTCAGAGATTAACAAAGCTAACTACCTCTTTTTAGGTTTCTTAAGGGGTTGAAAGATGTGGGGCCCCATGACCTGCATCAATGGTGACTAAGATCAATGCTGTGATGAATGATGAGCCTTCTGGGGCTGACTAACTAATGAAGCACTGTGCTCAGTTTTATTAGAACTCTTTCATGAAATGCAACACAAAGCAGTTCTCATAGCTCAGCTCTGAAACCAGGAGGACATTTTGCAGCGGGATCCAAACAAACGGGCAACAAAAACTATTTTTTTCCCCCACATTTTTTTCAAATTCTACCTCTGATCACCACTGGGTGATTCTGGCTTGATCTGAGAAAAGGATACAGTTTTATTACCCGCAGAGAAGCCGTTGCTGAACTGATGAAATGAGGCAGTATTATTAAAACGCAGACAGCAGGCATATAAATACTGCAGATAGCACAGTTTACATAGCAAATACAGAACAAAAGACTTAACCTTGCCAATGGGATCTGGCTGTGTTTCTCAGATCTGCTTCATGGAAACTAGAATGGAAAACATCCTTGGATATGTTCTTATCTAGGTTATATAGTTTAACTTCATTAATATTGTTCCTTCCTTTATTTTCAACTGTGCTTTGTCCACTTTAGTCATAATTAGCTTGGGACAGAGAATTTCTATTACTGCTTCTGCAGCCCACCAGACCACTAGAATTTTTTCCTGTGTAATAAATTTTCCATTGCTTAGGCTTTGGCCATGTTTTTTCTTTGAGTTCATACGTTCTTGGTCCTAAATGCTTTTTCTCCCTTCAAATACTTAGAGGTGTTTCTCCCGTTTTCAATCATTTGTCCAAAGTGTGTATATTCAACCAATCCAATTTTTTTCAATAAATCAGTACCTCTGGCTGCTTCATCATTTGCACTGCTTTTCTCTGAATTCCCAGAAGTCTCTGAGGGCGCTGACAGAAGTGCCATTTGTCATGCAATCAGCTCCTTGAAAGCAATCTACAGCCATGCCCTGACATAAGTGTATGGCTGCAAAGCACTTTAAAAGTGCTCCGTCACATTACAAATTAACCCTCATTACATGAGGGCTCAGATGAAGGTGCTCCAAAGTGGAACACCTTCATTAACTTCTGTCTGATTGGGGCTGGGCTACATCTCTGCATGATGGGAGGGGGAGAAGGGAAAGGGGAGGGAGCTCTAGTCTGGAGTTTGCCCAGTCTGTGCTGGGGGTGGACTGTAGTGGGTAGATTGGAGAGGGGTGTGGATTGAATTCTGGTGTGTGCCTGCAACAAAAGAATCAAACTAAAGACTTACTGAAAACAGTGAGCTGTGACTGATGAGCTAAAGTACCCAGGACCCTAGAAGAAGCTCCTCCTCAGTGCTGGTAAAATATCAGTAGTGATCCTTTCCTTACTGGTAACCCAGAAGGAGAAAGATTGAGGAGGAATTCAAGCACATGATGGGAAAGACAAAGTGTAAGCTATACAGCCTGAAAAAAGGAAACCGGAAAATACTCAGACAGATGCTTTTCCACTCCCTGAAGTACAGAATAGTAAACAGACTATAGCCTTGAAAACAAATGATGTTTCAGTGCACTGCTTGAACCAAACTGGAAAAATCAGGATGTTTCAACTGAGGTCAGCTCACAAATCTGTTTCATGTTCAGTGCTTTGTTTTAGCGAGAGCTTCTCATTTTGGGTTAAACAGAATCTCTCAGGGATTTTCAGGCTTCTTGTATTTTTTGGTAGATGTTGAAATAGAATGTAATTTTAAAGGGAAAAATCAGGCCCATTTTGTTCAGAAAATGTCAAAACAAAATATTTTGACTTTTTTTAGTTGAAAATGTTATTTGCTAAGAAAAAAATGCAGATTCAGACTTGCTTGAAACATTCATGGATTCCTTTTAAGCTCTTCCACTTGTTTCAGCTGGAAAATTTCTCCCAGCTCAAACCCAGATAGCAGATTCAGCCAAGAAGCCTAGGCAACAGGGGTGCCTATATATGTGCAGCAAGGCTGCTTGACATACTGTAAGTATAGCACATTGGAGCAGACTCAATTAATTGTTTGATGCTGATACGCATGACATTCAAGGCACTTGAATTAGCGTGGCTCTCAGAGTCATTCTAATTAACATGCCCCCAACCACTCCTGGAGCATGTGTATAAATGCCCCAGATATTTTAGCACCTTCGTTCTTCTAAGCTCATTAAAGATGTGCAACTACTATTTGTGTATTATTTACACAATGCCCAATTATATGTCCTTGAAGCTTGCACAGAGCAAAGGGAGGGATGCCAGGTGGTCCTTTTTACAACCTCAGAGTAGACAAAATGTAGCTGCTGCAGGTAACAATGGAGGGTTGGACTGAGAATGAATAAGGGTGAGTTATCTTGCTAAAATCACAGTGTTCCTTGGTTTCAACTCTGAAGCATCCTAATGCTTCAGTGGATGTGTCTACACATGCATTAAGGTACTTTTCCTAATGTGCATTCAATTTAGTACCTCCAGGCACTTACACACATGCAGGGAGGCTGCTCCAACATGCTGTAAATCCAGCACATCAGAGCCAACTTGATTAATCAAGTTTGCTGGAGCACAGAAATGAACATGCTCCAGCAGCCTCCATCATCACAGGTATCAGTGTCCCTGTGCTGAAAAAAGGTGGCGAGGCACTTTGAACTCAAGCTCATTCATAGATTCATAAACATTAGAGTCAGAAGGGACCTCAGTAGGTCATCGAGTCCAACCCCTGCCCTGGGCAGGAAAGAGCACTGGGGTCAGATGAACTCAGCTAGGTATTTGTCCAGTATCCTCTTGAAGGCCTCCGAGGTAGGGGAGAGCACCACCTCCCTTGGAAACCCATTCCAGATTCTGGCAACACTTACTGTGAAGAAGTTATTTCTAATGTCTAACCTAAACCTGCTCTCTGTCACTTTGTGGCCATTGTTCCTAGTTACTCCAGAGGGTACCCTAGTAATTAGAACATCTCCTATTTCCTGCTGCTCTCCCCTGATGAATTTATGGGCAGCCACAAAATCACCTCTCAGCCTGCTCTTGAGAAGGCTGAAGAGATCTAGGTCCCTCAGTCTCTCCTCACAGGGCCTTGCCTGCAGGCCTCTGACCGTACAAGTGGCCCTCCTCTGGACCCCATCAAGATTCTCTGCATCCCTCCTGAAGAGCGGTGCACAAAACTGGACGTAGTACTCCAACTGTGGCCTGACCAGTACCACATTGAAGGGAAGCATCACCTCCCTGGACCTGTTGATCATGCATTTGCTAATGTGCAGTTAGCCTTGTTGATCACTTTGTCACATTGATGACTCATGTTCATCTTGGAGTCAATTATGACTCCAAGATCTCTTTCTACTGCTGTGCTACTGAGCAGGTCCTCCCCCAGCCTGTAATTGTGCTGGTGGTTTTTTTTGCTCAGGTGCAGCACTTTGCACTTGTCTTTGTTGAACTGCATCCTATTTTGTTCTGCCTATTTTTCCAACCTATCCAGATCCGCCTGGATCTGTTCCCTACCTTCTGGTGTGTTAACACTGCTTCACAATTTTGTATCATCTGCAATGTTGAACAGAGTGCTCTCCACGCCCTCATCCAAGTCACCGATGAAGACATTGAATAGCACCAGTCCAAGGACCGAGCCTTGTGGGACTCCACTGCCCACATCTTTCCAGGTCGATATCGACCCATCCACCACCACTCTCTGGGTGAGGCCCTCAGGCCAATTTGCCACCCACCTGACCGTGTAATCATCTACATCACAGCCTGTCAGTTTATTTACAAGAACAGAATGAGATACTGCATCGAAGCCCTTCTTAAAATCTAGGTAGATAACATCTACCTCAACTCCTGCATCTAAGCATGTTGTGACCTGGTCATGAAAAGAAACAAGGTTAGTCAGGCAAGATCTCCCTGTTATGAATCCATGCTGATTTCCTTTCAGCATTATTTCCCCTGCTGGGCTCACACAAATGTGATCCTTAATGATTTTTTCCAGAGTTTTCCCAAGGATAGAAGTGAGACTAACTGGCCTATAGTTTCCTGGTTCCTCTCTCCTCCCTTTCTTGAAAATAGGGACCATATTGGCACTTTTCCACTCCTCCGAGACCTGACTGGAGCACCGTGAATGCTCAAACAGCCGTGCCAGTGGGTCTGCTATGACACTGGCCAATTCCTTCAGCACCCTTGGATGAAGTTCATCCTGCCCCGCTGATTTGAACATATCCAGCCCCTCCAAGTGCCCCTTCACTAAGTCTGCACTAACAGTTGGTGGGCTGGTGTCCCTCCTGTGTCTATCTATGATCCTATTGAGTGAGCTTTAGTTCAAAGTGCCCGGCCTCCATTTTTTTTCAGTGCAGGGACACTGATACATGTGACACTTGGGCACTTTTAAGTAGTGTGGCTTCCTAATTAAATCACACCCCTTGCCCCTCCCCCCACCTCCCGGAGCATGTCTATAAATGTCTTCCAATGTGAGGTACTAAACAAATGTGCATTAGGCTGCCTTAATGCACAGTAATGAATGCACACGGTTTTTAAGTGATGCTTAATGCGCAGTTGCCTATTTTACTGCGCATTAGAGTAATGGCATGGTTTTTACGTGTCACTTTAATGTGCAGTTAAATAGGCTACTGTGCATTAAAGCTCACATGTAGATAAGCCCATTAAAATCTATCTTGCCTTTTACAAGCTGGATAATTCACTACTTATATGCAATCCAATAGAAGTAGGATTGGAGGAGAGATGTCAGAGTGGATGGCCCTTTGGTGAATGGGGATCAGAAAATCATTCTGTAGCCAGGCAGAATGGAAAAAGACATAAGGGCAGATTTGTTTTCAGGGAGATTTTGATGTGTGCGAGTAATAGCACCTGTTACTGTGACAGGTAATAGAAATAATGTGTTTCTCTTTATGCTGCAGTCTAAAGACGTGCGGCTGTCAGTAAAACAATATTGATGCCAGAGGCTCATTTAGGCTGTCTAGATTTCAGCCTTGCTGTGTGGGGGCTCTGAGAGGGAAGCTGAAGTGTGGGTGGAAAACACTTTGCACCTTTGTTCTGAGGATGATGGTTTATTACTACTGTATTCCTGGCATTCGCTACAACTATAGTCTTGCAATTGTAACTGCTATTATTTGTATAATTTACAGAGAGTTCACAGGGTTTGAAGTTTCACAGCTCTGGAAGTGGGAATCCTAATATGCTCTTCTGACTTTTCATATCTTTCTTTAATGTTTTGAATCACTAGTTTTTTAATTCCTAGCTGGACAGTAATGTTTCAGGGACAAAGATAGGTTTCTGGTTAAAAGCCACAGCTCAAAATGTTCTCCGTGTTAAAATAATGAAGGCTGGGTACAGACATTACACTTTTACTGGTGTAAGTGATTGAAAACTGGTCTGTCCCCATAACAGAACAGAAGTTTGGCATACAAAACTGGCCTATACCTGTAACAGCACAGAAGTTTGGCATGCATAGACTGGTTTAAAAATGGCAGAACCCGGTCTAAGATTGGCCGTATCCCACCAAAGGGCAGATATGTGTTCTGTTCATTATTGATCTAAACAACGCTGCTTACAGAAAACCATGCAACTTACATCGAGGCTGTATCAGGCTTTTTGAATGTCTGCACCTAGCCCTAGTTAAGACTAATTCTTGGCTCCCTGAAAAGCCATCTGTGGCTTTTCTGACCCATCAGGTCCAGAGAGAAAATATGGTCTTGAGGTTCAGGTGCTGGACTGAGTTACAATATGTTTCATTCACTTTCTCCCTGTGACCCTGGACTAGTCACACGATGGCTCTGTGTTCTAGTTTCCAACTTGAAAACAGAACGGTGGCACTAGTTCCTTTGCTGCATTGTCTGTTAGAACTGCAAGTTTTTGCAAGGACCAGGACTACTTTTACTCTGTATTTGTATAGCTCACAGGAGGATTTTCTCAGGGGATCTGCTGGGGCTACAACAAATTGGAGCTGCCCAGAAATTTAGCACTGAAACATTTTTTGATCAAATAGGTTGTTTTCATCAACATTAAATCTATTTTGAAAAACATTCTGAGTGTAATGACATTTTGTAGAAAAATTAAATGAACTATTCTCATATTCATTTTGAAATGAAGTGTTTTGCTTTTACATGGAAAATGATGGATTTTAGAATATCAAAACAAAATGTTATAACTGACTCAGAAGAAATGCAAAAATCTAGACCCCTTGGTTCCAAAATGATACCTTTTATTAGATCAACTGAGAAATTGCAAAAAATATATATATATATTTTTCTGCAAGCTTTCAGGTTCATGCACCCTTCATCAGGCTCAGGGTAAGTTCAATATGGTAAAAAGTCCTCATATGTAGGAAATAAACTTCATTTTTGCACTGAGGAAGCAGAAGCTGGAAAACTGTCCCTCTGGGTCCATAAGAGTCTCTGTGTGAGCTTGCTCTTTGTTGTGTAGATCAAGCAGAATTTCTTCTCTGGTGGTGTCAGATGGCAGGCAGGAAGGATCTTTCTTGTTGTTCAGCAATGAAGTTTATGATCCAGAATCAGCTAAAATTCGATCATTAAAATAAAACGTATCATTTCAGAACCAAGAGTTCTAGATTTTTGCATTTCTTTTTGTCTCAGACCAATACGGCTAACAAATACATCCCAGATAAATGACTGAGGAAACGTTGAGGTTGTTGGAAAAGACCTTGAGTCTTACTTAGCCTTGTCTCCTGGAGCCATGCAGGATTCAGTGTTTCTAAACCATTCTAGACAAACATATATCCAGCCTCTTCTTGAAAGCCTCCAATGAAGGAGAATCCATTGCTTATGTGGGCAGCTTGTTTCCTTGCCCCATAGCCATAATTGGCTTTTCTGATCTAATCTAAATCTGTTTAAATGCATTAGTTCATCTCTTGGGTTTTGCTCTGTTTTGGAACACAAACAATTCCCAAATCATGGAATTTCTAGACAAATGCAAATCCAGACCCCACCTAGCTCTCCAAATAACAATACTAGTAACAGCCTGGCATGGCAGAGCTCAGGTATTCTGTACTACCTTCATGCAGTAGAGTTCTGTATGAGAAGGTCTTCTCTGATTTAGTTGGATGAAGGACTGAAGACCAGGATGTCCACAACTGGGTGCATGTTCTGATCAGATGGAGTGTATATGTGACCTAGGCTGGTGCAAAATGTGTGCCAAAAGCAAGAGCAAACTACCTTCTTCCTCCCCTCTCTTTCTCCCCCTCCAGAAAGAAGCAACACTGCTCGTGAAGTTGGGTTTTTTTTGCCTTCTCTTCGCTATGACTAGCTGGATAAATAATGAAGGCAGAAGAGAGAGAACAATAGTTTAATAAGCTACTAATGGGTCCTAAAACAGCCAGAATATTGCAGTAGTTTCAGTTATGTTTAATCCAATTAGCAATTGAATTCTTCACAAAGGTCATATTTTCATCACAATCATATTCTATTTGCTTTTTAACAAGTAGAGATCAGCAGCTGGATCGGACACAATTTCTTTTAGCTTCATTCAACACAATCTCTTTAGTTTTCCAACAACAAAGCTACAGTTTTAATCTAAATGTCATTCATTCAGCTATCTCCAGTGCATGGCAAAGGAAACACTCCCCAAAATATCCTACTTCCAAGCACTAGGGCTTGGAGTGAGTCACAGCTCAGACATTAGCAGCACTTCTCTGATGGCCTCATCAGTGTAGGGCATTTAAGATGTATTTATATGACTTTGCTGTGTACTGCACTTTTAAAAGCAGAAGAAACCCATACCTGCCACAGTGACAACTGCCATTTTCTGTTCCACTATAGATATTTGCAGAATAGAAGCACATATGCTGTGTTTGCATTTGGCATCCTGGCTTTGATTTATAAAAGTAAAACCAAGTAAGCAGAAAGTAAATGGTCAATCTGAACAACAGTTTATGGCTGCTTTTGATTTACTGGAAAACCATAGCACTAGAATTTAAGCTTTCATTTAAAGAAAAATTAAAAATTGTACATACAGTTAATTGAAATAGGGAGTTCTTAGAGGCAAGAACCAGGTCTCTCAATATGTCTTGAGACTGTTTTCAAATCTCCAAACTGTAATCACTACATCCTTCTGCTCAGAAAGGCTGGATACATTTCCATGTACAGTTTATCATGGGTATATGTTATGCCACTAGTGGAGAAGATGCTAATAAGCAACACAGCACTTCTCTACCACCCTCTTATTTTTGTGGCTGATTACATTAAACACTCTGTGCTCTCTCCCTCCATTTCACTTTTGTTTAACTGTGCTTTACATGATACTCTCGGTACTAGTATTAATGCAGTATACGTTCTCCCAATAAATACCTGCTTTCTTTACTCATCATCAGTTGTTTCTTGGGGTATAGGTGGCCATTTCCTTTTTCTCTAATTGGTGTCAATGAACATAGGATTTGTCTTTCTGTAGCTTAGCACTTAAAGCAGGGGGCCTAAGATTTATAAAGGACACCTGTTGACTAATAGATTTGCGTATCCAAAAATAGAGGGAAAAATAGCAGCCAAATTGATTTCCGAGGCATGCAGTTATTGAATGTGAACAGCATAAATGCTAATTTCCGGTAAAAGCTGCTTTGTCGATCACCTATGCAGTCTTGCTGTTCTCATACTGCCAGAATAGTCTGTAACTAAGCTAATCAATTATTGTTGAGACTAATGTTTATGAAGGTTTGCTGTGTCATTACATGTATATATTACTCTACTCTCTCCTGCGTAGCCTTTATATAGTAATAAAATTGCCCAGGTGCTTTTGTGACCATAACTGAGCTAACAACGAAACAAACTTGGCTTCCATGCTTTTCTGTGCAATCTGTGTCTATATTTATGAGCCCCCACTGAATTCCTTCAAAGGTAGTTTCTCTGCTACTGCAGAGATATGAATGAAAAGCTGACAGGATTTATTCAGACAATGAGCAATTTGGCAATAGTAACCTAGGCCCAAGTCAATCTTGTAGACTAAAGCAATGGCTCGGGTTACAAATCTAAGAATAGCAGAAGTGGGCAGGAGCTGGGGAATGTTCCTAAGGGAATCAAAAACTCTTGGAATGAACTTTTTGTTGGAACCCCAGAACCACATGCCTAGTGCACTGTACCATGTTTGGCACAGAGGTGTAGCAAACCTGGCTTTCAGTTCCTATTTCTGGCCTTCACCTTCAAACTCACAAATCATGGTCTGAAACGTGCTGATGTGAATAGAAAGGTTGACTTCTTTTGACTTCAGTGAGCTCTAGATCAGGCTCATAGCAAGTTTTGGTTCTTTGGTGCCAGTATGCATTGCTATGCTTTGCATTCTTGGCACTTTTCCAATCCCATGCATTAACAGCCTCATATAGCTTTGGTATCATCCTCTCCTGATAGTGCCCTCCATGCTGAAATGTAATATCCTTCTCATACAGTATTGGTGTCATCAGTTTGGTACAGTCTTGATGCCACCAAAATAGCATTGTTATATTTGTGCTCCCTTGAGAAATGATCCCAGTATGCTTTACTTTGTTTACATGGCCTTGCTTCATACCAAGTGGCAAGGATTAAACTTCTTTGAACAGAGGCCATGAAAAATGTGAACTATTTCCACTAAATACAGCACAAAGCTTTGGACACAAATGGGCAGGCTTCTATTTGTCCAGCAAATACACTGCTACTGCTGCTTTCATTCAGTGAAAACATACTTGCCTGGCAGTATGGATGGACAGATCAATCATGACCTGAGATCATACTGGTTGCAGTGGAGTGTCACCAGAACACAATATGAGAGCAATTGCAGAGAGCAGGAATGGAAAATTAGCAGTGAAAAAGTTAATTTTAAAAGACTGTTCAGCACTGCAACTTAACAAAAAAGAATTGGCTTTTGTAAAAGCAAACTCATCTTACATATTAACACTGATGTAGCATAGTCATTTTCCTTTAGTTTGAAAAGCTGTAATTATAAAAACCCATTTAGACCTGGGGTTTTATTTCTTAGCCAGTGAGTCTTAAAATACTTTCAGAGAAGGTGTTTGCATAAGAAAGGAGACAAAAAACATATTGACAAAATATATGTGCATCCTTTCATACACAAAACTCAAATGTCTCCCACAACCTCATACAGGCACAATTCTCATACTTCTTATGCACTGAAAATGCTTTTTTCCAAGGAATTCCAAGCACTTAACAAAATATGCCACCTATTTTCAAGAAGAAACAGCAAGAAGACAGACCTGTGTATTTTAGAGCATCTCCATGTTACGAGTCTCCTGTCAACAGAAATTGTGCTGCAGACAGCTGTTGCCACAAAGAAGACATCAGAGTGTGTCCACAGCTGCATGGTTTCCCTACAGCAGCTGTGTTGCCAGGGAATGTAGTGCACCTGAGAGGTACCAACAGTTAAGGGGCTGCTACTTCCAGCAGAAAGACCCACTGCATATACACAGGCTTCTTGGGATCTCCTCTATGATATTAGAAGCTTTTTGTCACTCACAGAGCTGGCAATGCTCTGCTAGCAGAAAGAGGGGGCTTAGTCACCACAGGACTGCTGTGAGTGCGGACACAGTCACAGTTTTGCCAGCAGAACTTGAATTCTGCTTGTAAAACTATGTAGTATAGACCGGGCTTTAGAGGCTGAAACCAAGGCTGTATCCTGGAGAGCTCTATGGATATTTCAATGAAGAATATCAGTATTCTCTGCAAAGGTTTGCTGGAGACTCTTTATATTTGTCGGTATTTCCTGAGTCCGTGCTGAACTGGGCCTCCAGAATGACGTCCTCCTTTGGAATTGTAAGGGCTGGTCGTTATGATCTTCTTTCCTTGAGACCCTCTCCAGGGAGCAGGAGTAGAGCTCCAAAGCAGCTCTTAAATTGAGTACAGCAATGAAAGCCACCATAAATCATCAACTAGATAGAGTGTTCAGGAGGATTTTGTTAAGATTTTGGCCTTCTAGTGAATGGAGGCTAAGCTTAAACTTTTGGAGCTAAGGAAACCCAGTTCCTGAGTGATTTCCTGTTAATTCCAATCTTTCAGCTCCTCTCAGTGTTCAGTCCAATGTGCTAAAATTCCCTTTCCGATGCAAATTATACACGTTATTTTCAACAGCAGTTATGTTGTGCTGTGCCAGAGAAATTACAACCACTGTAAACAGTACGCCATGATTATACTTTACAAAGCAAGCTTCAAACTAAGCTGTATACAATAGCATTAAGGAATTCAGCACCAAAGAGTAAATTACACATCAAGTGCTTACAAAGCCCTTTCTTCAGTAGAAGACACTATTACAGGGATATTTTTATCCTGTGTCTCAAGTTAATTTGACTTTAGCTTTTATATCGCAGAGGCAAAATAATCAAGAGAAAGAATAATGTTAAATGGACAGCACAAAACCAAAATGTGCTCTCCTTTTGGCTGGCTATCCTTTGAATGTGTACCATTCAGTATGACTATAATAGAACAAACATTTACAAATGCTTATTGGTAACACTGAGTATAGCTAATCAAATGGAAAGTGGATGTAAATGTCAGCCTAGTTGGAGCAACGCAATGGTTGATTATGCATATTAGCCAGCAGTTTGACAAAGCACTAATAAAGAAAAGAGATTTTCATTTTTGCCCTGCTGCCAATGCCCAGCTGCTGCTCCTTGGACAAAATAATTTAATTTTCTGTATGGATCATGGCCCTGACCCAGGAAAGCACTTAAGTACATACATATCTTTCCACAGGTGAATAGTCCTATTAACTGACATAAAGTTAGGCATGTCCTTAAGCATTTAGCTGATTCAGGGCCTGAGAAGGGCTATACTTAAAGTTAAAAACAGCATGCTACAGAAGTGTAACATATAAACTATTAGAATCCACTTATGTTTGGGCTTTAAGATTGAAGAACGTATCAAAAGAAGTTCAGGGTGGTGTAAAAGGGTGCCATCTTTGGCTGCATTTTTTTTTGTAGGCTGGTGTGTGGGCACCCATCAAGTCTTGCTGTATTTTCCTCCTCTGGCTATCAGCTTCCCCACCTATACTTTCCCCCTGCAACTTGATGTTACCTGGTTATTAAAAAGAGGGAGGCTGACCCAAGACAGGATCTAGGACAGGGGTGGGCAAAATGCAGCCCAGGGGCTGGATGCAGCCCACCAGGTCATTCTATCTGGCCCGCAGGACCCCTAAAAAATTTGGAAAATTAATATTTATACGCCCTGGGCTGCCTGTCGTGTGGCCCTCGATGGCTTGCCAAAACTCAGTAAGCGGCCCTCTGCCCAAAATAATTGTCCGTCCCTGCTCTAGGATCACCACCTGTAGGATAATGAGCTGTTGCTTTAAGGGCAAAATGCCTGCTCCTACCTCCCCTTGATGTGCCCCATGCCTTGCAGATGTTTTATAAGAATTTTCTCTTTATGTTGGGGTCTCAGCTGAGGGCTTACCCCCCTCTCTCTAGCTAGGCCTGTCAATCAAAACCAACTAAGCAGGGCAGGACTTCAAGGCTCTAGCTCTCTAACCTGCTTGGGCTCAAGGCCCTCTGTTTCATACTCTATATGACACCAGGCCTACTGGCCCTTCTACACTGCACCCCTGTTGGGGGCTCAGCCTCCTCCAGCTTTACCCCTCTTTCTGTAGTTAGGGCGGTTCACTTAAATCCACCCACTAGGACCTGGCTTCAAGGCTCCTATCTTCCCTTCAAGTGACTCTGGGCGCATGGCCCTAGTGCTGCACCCCCAGTGCAATAGGACTTCTTAAGCCCTCTATCACAGCGCCCCTTGGCGTTAATGAGGCCCCCTCCTCCCTTACAGCCTCAACCATAAACCAGCGGCTTTAACATTAAACGTAAACCATAAGCCCCTATGGACATATAACAAAAATAAAAATGAGAAGCAAACTGCCCACTTAAATGTGATTGTGCTTCTGTCTCACAGCGTGGCACATTCTTCCCAAGGAGACTGCCGCAGCTGCTCCATAGTCATCAGGAGTTTCCCTCTCTGCTGCCTCCCTGAACTTCTCCGCTTAAGTTTTATATGGTTCTGGTCTTTCCCTTCCTGTCACCTGACCAGCTGGCAAGGCTCAGTCCTTACCCATTGCTCGGCTAGATGGCTGTGCCAGGAAGATTCTGGATTTAAAGGTGCTGCTCTGCTTCCTGATAACAGGGCTAGGGTTCCCTGTTACAGGTGGCAAGTCCTCCCCTCAGTCCAGGGGATTGTGTTTACTTCAGCAAGAATAAGGCTAGTAGTGTGGCTCAGAGTTGTACCTCTTTTTGACAAGTATCTGATTGCTAATACTAACTACACATCTATCAAAGAGGACTGGAGAGTTTTCCCACCCCTGCAGAGGAGCTGACCAGTCTCTCTTTCTCCCTGAGCAAGCTCCCACCAGTATCTTTAGCAAATATAGCTCTCAATACCTATATGAGCACCAGGAATGGTAAGATGCATGAGACCTAAGTCATTACTGTCTCTACAGTACCTGAAGATCCTGAGCTAGAAGGTTCACTACCAAAGCAACGCATCATCCATTGGCTGCAGCTCACAGCTAATCGAAGTGTGAGTCAAACCCTTCTCCCACCCTAAATGCCAGTTTTTAAGTGAAGCTGGATGAGAATTATTTTGAAATCCTGTTGCGTAGTAAATTTTCAACAAGTTCAAACTGAGACTTTTTGCAGAAACCTCAGTTTCAGTAACACTTCTGTCACAAATGTGTCTCAGCTGTAGGATGGAATTTTTGGTCACCAATAGAGACCCACCTGCTGTAGTCAGTTTTTTACGATACTCAATTGGCTTGTAGGACATCCAGGGCCACATCTCTGCTCAGGATGAGGCACAGAAGAGACTTGCATATGAGTCTCCCATATCTAGGATGATCATACGTCCCCTATTGGCTGGGAGAATCCTGGATTTTGCAGGTGGTCCCAGCTAGTTGGTGTAAATTAAAGCAAAAGTCCCAGATCTAGCTGCAGCAGCCTCTGCCTCTAGCTACCTGTAGTGCCCAGGCTGGCTTCTGCTGAGCAACAACTGGAGGTGGGGTGCAGGCTGGCCTGGGCACTGCTCCTCCTGCCTGGCGGGGATTGGCTGGCGCAGGGTGGGACGGGCCAAGGCACGGGACCAGGAACTGGGCTCAGGCATCTGCGTAGAGTAAGCTGGGGTGGCTGCTTGCCACCAGCAGTCTTGTGCCTTGCTGCTGTGGCTGGTGCCAAGACTCAGGCTACCCGTGGCAGCTCCGGGCAACTGGTGGAGGCAAAGAGAAGGAGCTGGACCCGATTCTGCATGTGGGGATGCATCTCAGCTGCTGGCCTCCATGCTGTCCTCCCCTGCCTCACCATCAGGGCTCCTGGGAGCTGTATGGTTGGGGAGGGAGTGTGTGCATGTGCATGGTTGGGGGTATATGTATGTGCATGCGTGTGTGTGTGTGTGTGTGTGTGTGTGTGTGCAGGATTTAGGGTGTGTGCATGCATGTGCCCATATGCTGGTATCCCCCATCCTAGATTCCCTTAATAATATGGTCACCCTACCCTTATCTCACATGAATGTAACTACAGTACCAAGCTTGTCAGCCTCTCCTGTTGGAGCAATTCCACTTTGAACGCATTAAGAAATGCTGTTTGAGTCAGAGAGGGAGACTGACTGTTTGGGCACTCGGGGGAGAGGGGGGGCGGGGAGGGGGTGTAGGAGACCAAAATTTAAATTTCTGCTCCACTTGATTCCAAAAAGGGACTTGACCCTCCACATCCCAGGTGAGTGTTCTGGCTATTGGGTATTCCAGGCTGGGTGGTCTCTCTCTCTTTCTCTTTGTTTTGCAAACATTTTCATTGGTTCTTGATTTGTCCTGGTGCAATTTGGGACCATTTCTGAAGTTAATTTTCAAAGCAAAAGGGACAGGATTCTTGCCCCACTCTGAAGTTTGATGTTGAAATGGTCAAAACTCTCTGGCCATGCTCTGCGCTAGGGAGTGAGAGTCACAGCAGCTGGACTGGGAACCATGTGGACAAGGAGTGAAGAGCACAAGTCATTTCTAAGATCAGGATGTCTGACAGCCTTCCAGGCTTAATGAAATATAATGAAAGAAAGCTAATGAGCTTTCTTCAGGAGGCCCAAGGAAAAGACAGTTAGAGGAATGCAGGGATCTGGCAGGAGTTGAACATGATTAAGTATATTATAACTATTGCTCAGAATAAAACAGAATGGATATTTTTAAATGGTCTACAGCAGCGGTTCCCAATCTACCTAACACCAGTGGTACACAGACAACCTGTCATGTACAGATGTTACCTGTCAGTAACATCTGTACATGTTAACAGATTTATTATAATTACTTTATATGACAAAGTTTGCTGGTGGTACTTAAGGTTGTATCATTTTGAACTGGTGCACAATCTGCCAGAGTTTGCGAACAACTGGTCAAAAGCAATTTCCTGTCATTAGATCCATTTAGTTGACTGTGCCTTAATTGCCTCAAACAGCCACTCATGAGAGAATATTTCTTTTCCCCTGTTTAGTCAAAGGCAGAAATATGAAAATAGGAGCATGTCCACAGTTGGCCAATGGGATTCTGTATGGCTGTCATTTCCATACCAGGAAAATGTATGTGCTAATAGGGGATACCTGGGGTCTGAGTGCTCAGAGCAGTGGTAATGGAAGAAAGAAGTTGGTAGGTTATTTATACAACTGGCCCAGTATGGAATGAAAGCTTTTAATACTAATAACTGTTTAGTGCCCTGTATGAAATGGCTGTGGTGCCTGCATTTAGTTGTGAGTAACCCAAGGCCACACTGAAGCCAGCCTTTGGATCCTGGTGGACAGTCTCAGAAGAAACACTGAAGTGCCATGAGGTTGTCTTTTCACCCCAAAGGCACCCCCTGAGGGGTAGAACTGAGGCACAGTTGAGAGCAGCAGGATGTGGGGCACAACTGCTTTGCTTATAACCGTACTATACTTCTCCAAGGATCAGACACTCCCCAGGCTGTCACTTAGTGCTTCCTCCATCATTTAGTTCTCCCTTACCCTCTCAGACACCACACAGCTGTGATCACCACAGATGCCCTATGAAGAATAACTTTCCATTAGCCAAGGAAAGGAGGCACTGACTTAAAGAGGCATTTCCATCTATAATACCTATTCTGCACTTTTATCAGGAAGCGCTCCAGAAGACAGGGCAGCTGCTTTTCACCTTCCCTACTTAACTGCTAAATAGACTTGCAAGTGCCATTTTCAACATTTAAGGAAATCCCTTAATCTTAGGCCCACCCTGTCTCAAGCCTCACTTACCACAGGAAGCATCCATGATAAATGAGGTTGTTCTTAATAAACTCAGTTGGTGCTTGAAAACTTGTACCTTTCTTCATAGTCTTCAGGCTTTATTTGTGATACAGTCAGACTGGTCTGAGTGTTTCTCTGGCAACCTGTTAGGATTAGGGCAAACACCCCACTTCATTGCATATGCTTGACTCAAAGGTCAAGAGATCCCTCACAGCAGAACTCTGATACAGTCAAGCTTCAGGTTAGCTTAAATAAAATAATATATATTTGACACAAAGTGGAGAAAGAGAATCAAATCACACAGTTTTACAGCATATCAGCTCACCATTGTCCTGGGAACTGTACAAACACTTATATATTGCACTTTAATTTCCACTTACAGATTGGGAATTGTCAAGGCATTTGACAGCACTTGTAAAAGCTTTATTTCCCCACAATCACATATACTGAAGCTCTGGAAGCATTAGCTGAAACATTTTCCCTGAGGTATGTATATGCACAGTGATATGTCAGCAGTGCTGATGGCTGAGGCACAGCCATTGTTATGCTCCTAAATGGAGTCATTCAGACACTATGCCATTGAATACATCTCCACCATGTCTCCACCACTGCCAGGGTCTCCCACTCTTGCTTCCAAGTGCCAAACCCAGAAACATGGCAGTGAAGCACTTTGAGAGGTATCCTTCTGTGGCTAATTCTAAGATTCAGTCACTGATGTATCTGACAGCAGCAATGGAAGGATACCCAGGAGTGCCCCCATCACCACTTGTCCAGGTTTGGCACACATAAATAGGTGGATTAGTTGGCTGGAAGCTTGGGCAGGAACCTAGTATAGATGTACTCATTATGCATAATATGTGCATTTGCCTCACTGCTCATAAAAATAGAGAAATCAAATCTAATGAAAATACCTTCTCCCCTGCATTTTTATCTTACTTTCAGATACCAGCAATTCTTGTTTAGTTTGGGCTATTTGGGTTCAGTTCAGTCAGGCTTGTGGTCCTTAAGAAGACAGTGGCCAACCCAGCTCTAGCAGTGGAGTGAACGTGGAATTCTGTGGAAGAGTTCTTCTTCAGTTGGGAAAGACAATTAGATCAAGTGAACCTGGCTCATCATTGTGTCGTCTTCTTCAGGAACAGAAATGCACTACAGAAACCTTTGTGCCTTTGCTACTTCTCCTCCACTAGCTGAATGGGTTCAAAGATCTTCCGTGGGAACATTTTCTGTTAGCAAGGCACTGAGGAGTGTAGGGGAGAAATTAGGGCTGCAGAGCTCCTTGTTTGGCTTTCCAAGGTGGGTCACTTGCTAATGTTTGAAATGATACCCCACAGTCCTTGCTGGCAAAGATGTTCTAAACTATGCTCCAGGTATGGGATTAAGGCTTTTCATAGCTGCTAAATCACTTGATTCTTTTGAGACATGAGTTTGAAGCCATCATCCAGTATGGATCTCCTGTTGCGTCTTAATTTTTTTTGCCTTTCAAGACGGATGATCACTCCCAGCAGGAAGCTGGCAGTGAGGAACAGTACAATTCCTGCAACGGTCAGAATGATGATTGTGGTCTGCACTTGCCCTGGATCCAGTTTATATCCAAACATACTGAAATACTTTGACTCATCATCCGGAGGAGTTGTCACTGCGAGCAAACAAATGGAAAAGGTGACAGTTGGGGGAGGGGGCAGAAATAAGACAATTTAAGGGGTCAGAGAAATGTAGAAAGAGGGGAGTTGGTGGAGAGAGAGACCCAGCTCTATGGGAAGTCAAACCAATCACTGTCCAGTCCTACAGCTCTTTTATTGGCTGGGTCTTGTAGAGATTCTCCAGGGGGAGCAATAATTTAACCTTCCATTCAAGAACCCCAATGTCCTTTGCCAACCCCCATTCACTGAATCATGCACAAGCCTTTGGGCAAGTAACACAGGGATAACTGAAGCACAGACACACATCAGGGCAGATGTTTTGAAAACCCAGAAGGTGACAATAGACCCCACCTGGTTCTCTGCCGTGCTGGCAAGGGAGGCATAAAACAGCAGGGAAGCACAGAAAGGCTTTTATGATGAGAGGTAAAGTAACTTGCTCAGTAGATTAGTGGCAGAGCCAGGAATAAAACCCAGCTTTGATTCCTGCTCACTGCTACGTAGTAAGCATGCAAAAGCACTTCACAGCTTCACCTGCTGCCAGTGTCCTCATCCTGCTTCTAGAACTGATATCTTTATGGTAAATCCTAACATCCCAGGCTCACTCCTCACTTCAGTTCTGCTCTTCCAAACCATTGTGTCCTTGCAGTGACTTGATCAAACATGACCACGATGAACCATTAAAGATCTTTAGCTCCCTACCATTGTGAGTTCTCTTTTGTGTTTTGCAAGGATGTGGAAACCTTTTCTAGAAGCAAAGATATTTGTGTGAATGACTACCACAGACTAGAGCTTTTGTGCAAGTTAATGTTATGAGTGTTTGAGACTGGTATAAAATTAACTGCTTATTCCTATTAATCCTGCTTCAGTGAATGTTATATCTCCTCTCTTGTATTCTGATCTCAAGGAAGTTGTTGAGGTTGTATTATAATAATAAAGCATACCTCCTCCAGCCTGTTTGACTTTTGCCACTGGCTCTGAAAAGAAATGGAAAATGAGTGAGGGATTGTTATGTTGTGCAGGAAAGAAAAGTACAAAAAAGTGGAGTTTGTGACAGGTGATTGTTATCTAGCCCAGTTACATGGTTTTAGAAGGGCATTGCTGGTCAGCATGCATGGCATTCAACAGGCATGCATAGGACATAATGTCCAGCCTCCTCACACAAAGGGCTAATGGAAGGTGCTAGAAGCCAGCTTTCATCCAGCCCCAGCACCTGCTTAGAAAATAACTTAAGACAGCAAGGACAATTTCTAAGACCCAATTTTGAACAGTGACTAGCATTAGAGGACATAGAGTTAGGTCCATGCTATGTCCTCAGTTCAGTGCAGGAGTTGTGCCTGCAGAAAAGAAGCCAGCTTGATGGGGCTTCAAAATTTACCCCTAAAGCTCTGTTCTCTAATCTTTGCTGATGGTGACAGTCATGTGTTGCTTTAGGCTGCTTCCCAGCTTCCAGATTGGGCCCTAACACTTAAATCCCAGCAAACTCTTTTCTTTTCAGAGTTTGCTAGCTGCTTTGTCATGGAGGCTCCCACCCACCCTGCTGATCTCCCTTCCATCCAAGAGCACCCTTACACTCCCACGTGAGCACAAGCCTACCCAAGAGTACAACTCAGGCTTAACTGATGTACACAATCTCTTGATAACCTTTTGAAGAGCAGGGCACGAAAGTGCCATGAAGTATCACTCATCACAGAGTGGCTTCTAATGCTTTGTGATGAGATCTAGAGCCTCAAAATGCTTGTTTGTGCTACAGCTAGTATTCTCTGTAGTAAGCAAAATGAGACAATCACAGGGTAATGTTTCCAAGATAGGAAATAATACAAACCTGATAGTAATATCCTGGGCTCTATAAACTCTGACACCAACTTGTTTCTTAGCTTATATACAATGATTACAATGTAAGCAGGCAGAACCCAAGTTAATACTTTATTTAACTACTTAATGATTGATTAGTTGATAGATGCTGACCCATTGGAAGGGCTACATAAATGCTGGTATTAATATCTGGAAGTTTCTCATGGTATTTAGGATGATGATGACTGCTGAGAAACAGATGTTTCTCTCTTACCTGGTTTGTGTAAGACGTGGAAAAGTATTTCCATACCAGCGTGGATATGATCTGAAACATGGCAATGAAGCAGCCAAGTCCCAGGGTTCCCAACCAGCATCTCCACCATCACAAAAGTCCCAGGAAACAGATCCACAACATCCGCTCTGTACATCTTGCCATACTGCCAGAAGGGAATGGAGGGATGTTAGCAATGTTCCATGTGCCTTTGGAGAACTTTAACTAAAAGCAGTTATGTTCAGCCTCTGACCTGCGTGCCAAATTTGGTAGTGGGGAGCAGTGATTGCACTAATTGCTGCAGCTTCTGAAACCCAGAATTAATGCTGCCACTGCTCCCCTGCTGCAAAATTTCCAGACCCCTGGAGGGTCCCCCAGGCTGCATGATACAACCCTGTGTGCCAATGCAGGGAGTCATTCTGCAGCTGGATCCAGCGCATGGGGCCAGGCTGGCCCACTGGATCACCCACAGGCCAGCTGCATGTACCAAACCTACATAAGATTAGTCCTGCAGACCAAGACCACCCATGAGATCTGAACTGCAGACTGGCCCCGTGCCACTTATTCAGTGGAGTTTGAGCACTAGGGCTGTGCAAGGCTTCAGACCATGATTCGGATCCGGAGAGGCTTTGGGTGCTTCGGCATCTGAAGCAGCATATCTGGATCAAAGTGCTGACTTCGTTAGGCTTTCCAAAGTGGTTCGGAGCTTCCAAACTGCTTCGGAAAATCTTCAGAGCCACCTTGGAGATTCGGCCATAGGGTATAACGGGGAATCAGTGATATATCTATAACTTGGTTGTTTTTTGTCTGATTTAGATGAAACTTGCAGGAGTGGTAGCCTCTGTTGAGAGCATGACACCTACCAAGTTTCAAGAAGATCAGTGTAGGGGTTTGGGGGGAACTGCACCCCAAAATCTTGAAAGTAAAACTCATGTCACGTGTATGTTATACTACAGGGGGATGAAAACTGAGGCCATGCTGCGGCCATGAAGCCTGCCAAGTTTCAAGAAGATTAGTGCAGGGGTTTGCTGCTGACAGGCAAAACTCATAACATAGATGACCCTGTGTGTGTTAAGGCACAGAGGGTTGAAAACTTCAGGAGTGGTGGCCCCTGCTGAGGCCACAAAGCCTGGCAAGTTTCAGGGAGATAGGTGCAGGGGTTTGGGGGAAACTGTACCTCAAGCTGCGGACAAGCAAAACCCATGACATGGGTGACACTGCATATGTTAAAGTGCAGCAGGGTGAAAGCTGCAGGCCTGCTAGCCCCTGCTGTGGCCAGGAAGCCTGCCACCTGTCAAGGAGGTAGGTGCAGAGGGATTCTGAGTTCTGGGGGTGGATCGAAGCGGGAACCCGGTCCGGAGCTCCGGATCGAATCGCTGGTATCCCAAGTGGCCGGATCCGAAGTCGGATCAAATAGCTGCCTACTCGCACAGGCCTATTAAGCACCACTGGCTTAGAGTAACAAGGAACACTGTAGAGTCAGTAGGATCTGTCTGATCCTAGATGACTTTGGAGCTAACCACAGTGTATGTGTTAGAAAGAGCAACTCCAGAGTTCTAAAAGGAGAGTAACCTGTCAATAGCAGATCTTGAGATGGGTGAGCTAGGGATATCAGCACTGTGGGATCCACTTTGACTGCTTTGGGCACGTAAAATCTTCTCTACTGCTGATTATGTGAAATGGCTGTAATCATACCCAGCTGGCTGACATTAATCAGGATCAAATGCATGCAGTGATGCCCACCCAGCATGATCCTTCCCTCTGAAAGCATCAGAAGATTCTCACCCTCTGTGTGAAGCTTTCGGCATGAAAATGGACTGTGTGCACATCAATCTCTTGGCCCATTCCCAGTAGGTACCAGCTCACCCAGTCTCCTTGGTACATAGTCAGCCCAGGCAGGTTTGCATAGACCCTACCGTTTATGGCTGCAGTGCAAAAAATAGGTTGGAAGAACAGACAGGTTAGGTAGTCATATAATAAGTACTCTGTGCTATAGCATCAGTGACCAACTTTTTGGCTCTGCAAGCCAGATGAGTGAGTTCAGACCATGAGCTGGATTCCACACAGGGTTGGTGCATGGGATCAGTCTCTGAGCCCAATCCCACACCATCCCAATCCAGCTGCATGCCAGCCTGACTCAGCCATGTGCTAGCACCATCTGGTGCACAAAGCCACATTATCCAGCCCACAGGGGTGAATAATGTGTCCATAAATTTGGCAGCAGGGAAGCAGCAATCAGTAGTGCCAGCACTCCCCTACTACAAAATTTAGGAAACCTTGGGGAGCCCTGCAGGCCAGATGACTTGGCTCCACAGACGAGATCTGGCCTGTGGGCCAGGGGCTGAGTACCCTGTGCTATAGCAGGAAAGGAGCAGGCAAGACTGATTCAATACTTCAGAATTCAACTAGAGATATATGCATCAGCCATTTGTCTTTTCAAGTATGAGATTCTTACAATGGTTTTATCACTTCCCTGCCCTCCTCAACTCAGTTACTGTATCCGGTTCTTGGATGGCTTAACTGAGGCCTAAGGAAGTCAAAAGGGGTGTCTCCATGTTCACATAGTGGGGCAATAGCTCATTTTAGATCATCTCAGAATCCTCTTAAGAACAAACCACTTCCAGGAGTTGAAGTCAACAAGCACAGCCCAATGCTTTTTAAGATGAGGGCCTGTAAATACAGTCCTTATACAGCCTAATTGCTGTCATATACTATTTAAATAGTTGGCTTGTATTCCTATTGAACATTGTAAAAAACACAGGTCCCCATCAATGGGTTAATTCTATCATTCTGCATGTCTCACACATTACTCTTAGGTGCTAATCAGGTGCTAATTAGGGTTGTGCAAAGCTTCGGTCCCTGATTTGATTCAGCAGAGATTCAGTCCGATTCGGTGGCCAAATCTCCGAATCCAAACTGAATCAGAAAGACCCTTTAATCTCTCTGAATCGAATCGGAACCCTCTGAATCAATTTGGAGAGATTCAGAAAGATTCAAAGATTCAGACATAGAGACAGCTTTAAATGTATTTTCTCCATACCTCTAGGTAGCAGGCGGCTTATGAATGCTGTGATGCTGGGGCAGATGTTGCATCCCACAGGAGCACAGGGAGCTCCCCAGTGCATTCAGCAGCAGACCTGGAAGTGGGCCAGAAGTACTTCCAGTCCACTTCTGGGTCTGCCAGGTAGTATGCAGGGCCCCACCACCACCTACTGACTTGGCAACTGGTGCCTCCTAGGTCTGGGGGGCACCCATGGTCCCCCCCACAGCCAGTCACCAAGCCAGAGGGACCCAGAAGTGCTTCCTGGCAGACCCAGAAGTGGACTGGAAGTATTTCCAGTCCACTTCTATGTTTCCTGCTGAGCATGTGGGGGGCCCCCCTGTGCTCCTGTAGAGTGAAATTAATCTCCATCCACCCCAGCATCACAGCATTCACGAGCTGTGCCTAGTACCTTGAGGTATGTAGAAAAAACATTTAAAGCTGTGTCTATGGCTGAATTCCTGATTCTCCGAATCAGCATCGAATCTTCAGATTCGGATTCAGCCAAATCAAATCGGGGACGGTGATCTGAATCAACAAATCAAATCACCGTCCCCAATTCAGGCCGAATCCAAATCGAAATCGAATATGACCCGTTTTGTACACCCCTAGTGCTAATGACTTGTAAATTGCTACACAATGGGATTTTATTTCAAAATTAACACAGCACCAATGAAAACCGTATCCTGTCTGCAAATCAAGTAAAAAGCCAAAGCACTCACTATGCAGGAACGACAGACAATGCAGTACAAATGTAAGGTGATGAGAAAGGGTGCATGATGGAGGAAACCTGTTATGTGAAATTCAAGACTCAGCTTCTGTGGGTCAGTTTCCCTATTCATAAAATGGGAATTATAATGATCTGCTGAAACTGGGAGTGTCAGGGCCCTAACTGTGTCCTGCTATGTAATGGGATGATTCGTTTAGAGGGGGATGATCCTGCCTCAGTCAGAAGGTTGGACTAAATGACATCTGGAGGTCTCTTCTAGCTATACTTCTCTATTATTTTATGTTTCTAATGCTATTATTATGTGCTGTTTATTTTTACTATTGCCAACTGACTTGTTCTACAGGAGGGAGCCATTGGGCTATAGACATTGTGAATATCTTCAGGTTTAAAATTTGCAGGGAGATAGGGTTACCATAAATCCAGGTTTTCCCAGACATGTCCTCTTTTTGGGTCCTCCCATCTCTATCTGGGCAGTTTTTAAAATATCAAGAAGTGTCTGAGATTTTGCTCTGCCTGTGCTCAGCGTCAAACTTTTTTCCCAGCACTGGGCAAAGTTTTTTCCATGGCAGTGGGGGACTTTGGGTCGGGAGTGGGGGGCACAGGCACTGCCAGGGGGCTGTGAGTCAGGAGTGAGGGATATCAGCTAGGATGGGGAGAGAGGGCTGTGGGTTGTGGGCGAGGGACACCAGTATGGTCTGGGGGCAGGGTACACTGGGTTGGGAGTGAGGGGCAGGGACAGGGCACAGGCATATCACTGCCCCTTCCACAATCATATTACTCACTCCACTGTGCCTACCCCCACCTCCCACCCTCCAGGACAGGTTTCTTCTTTTTTCAGACTGGAAATATGGTAAGTCTAGGGGGAAGGAAGGACTGCTGTAAAATGACATTATTATGGAAAATCTTCATGCTACTGATGCAAATGCATCATTCCTGTAATCAGCTAAAAGGACTGATCACATGGCTCAGGTCAATTAGTTTGAAATGTAATATACACTAACAGTGCTGAGATGGGTAGAGTGAAATTAATCTGACATGTTAATTCCATGTTCTACTGTATTTCCAGCAATGAGTGGCACAGATGTATCAACAATTAACCTCACCGGCATGCATATTTCCGTTGCCTCTCTTTTACAGAGACAACCATAATCAGCTGTTTCCTAGGCAGCACAGTGATCAATAAATACCCTAATAATAACAAATGCCATATATAGGGCTTGATTCTGAAGTGCTCAGCATCTGTAATGCCAAAGGAAGTTTGAAGGTTCTCAGCAGGAATCAAGAATCAGTTTTAAGGTGTCTGTCTATCCATCTGAAGCAATTAACAGTCTAAAGTTACACACATCAACAATACAGATGTACAAAAGTACATATTTTAACTTAATACATTTCCTGCCACTGCAAGGTCTGAGGTATTGGAGTGCCCTTGTTTGGTCTGCTCCTCACCTCTGATGCATTCAGCGTTATTAATAGAGTGCTCTGTGACTGGGGCGAGTGAGAGAAAATAGGGCAGATGTTCTTGTAAACAATTCTGGAAAAAGAGATACCTGCAAATGCAAGGGACTAGACTTGATGGCCTGGGATGCCCCTCCCAGTCTCATGTTCCTAAATGTAAATGCAAATTTCTCCCACCTGGATCCCTCACTCTGGTATGGATCCCCAGAGGAAGATGTAACTCATGGACAGGTTTCTTCCAGTCCTTTCCTCTTTGCAGTTTGAGGGTGTACAAGTTGCAAGGACTGCTCTACATGGGACCTTCTAATGCCTCCAAGAAAAATATCACCCACCGTGCAATTTATTGCTCTCTATAAATCGTTCATCTTCCAGGTTGATCTTGCTCTGATCCCCATGAGTTTCCACATTTTCCTCCAGATACCAGGACTGATTTTCATCAAAAACCAGGAAAAGGAGAGCAAACTCCTTGTTCATGTCCTTCCTTTTCCCATTAGGGTGCAGTATCCCTTTTCGGCAGACCTTTAGGGGGCCAATCAGGCCACTGTACATATCCTAATAAGAACGAGAAAGAAATCTGAGGTATATTTCTCTGACCCTTGGTTCTGCTCCGCTATGCTGCAGCAGCCTGCTAACTGCTCCCAACCCCCTGCACAAAATGTTTAATCAAAATCAATACTACTCATAAAACAAAAATACTTGGACAGCCTGGGCCCAGCAGTTAGTCACCACCTTAAAATGGGTGCAATGAGTAACCAATGAGAGTGCAAAGGGGTCTTTGAACCACACTTTGAACAGGCACGTGTTCCATACCTAGCCATGTCTGTCTGGAAAACCAGAGTAGGCTTATCTTCTCTGCCTCTCTTTTGAGGTGCTTTTGACCTTGGGGGCACTAATACAAACCAAAACTGTGGCTGACCTTTCACAATCTGCAGGAGGTTGTGGGAGGGTTCCTAGGACTCTCAGCAGAGCTAAAGATACTTCCCTTTATGTAGGCAAATCAAAAGACATAATGCCATTAATGAAGAAGTATTTTTTTCCATTCAGTACCCTGGCTGAACAAGAATTTGGGTCTGAGGATGATAATCAAATGGTCTCATCTCTGTGTCTAAATGAAATTTTCTACAGGCAGGATTTGCTAAGTAGTTTGAAGGTTAGGGGCTTTGTATGTTCTCTTTTAGATAAATCTTTATGCAGTAAATGAAAAGTGTTCAGAACTTCCTGAATTATCTAGGTTGCATGAATGATTTCTGCCTATTCCAATTTAGCCTTGGTTATTTAGCCAGGCAAAGCCATTATTAAGTGGGACATGTGATACCACTCTGGAAATATGTGAAGAGTATGAACACTAAGCAGGAGGAGAAATTCTTTTCTGACATATAAAGTTAAGAAAGAGAAAATTTAGGCTTAACATCAGGATCAGCCTGTGGGATTCCCTCCCTAGGAGCTCTATCACATGGGGCATTCTATTCTGAATTAAAATCTATCTGTGATGGAACAAGTCTGCATTGTTTCTGAATGCTCTAGACCAGTGGTTCTCAATCTTTTCCCTACTGGGACCCATTTGTAAAGATCCACAGCCTGTCCCAACCCACGCCCCTGGCCATGCTGGTGCCTGACCCCGAGTCTCCTGCCTCCCTGGGCCATGCTCTCAATCTGCACTCCCAATCCATAGCCCCCTGCTGGCAGCCCCCCCATCTGCCCCTGTGCCACTTGGGCCAGAGTGTGGTAGTTGCAGCAGCTGTGGCTCATGTAGGTGGTAGCAGAGTGAGTCCAGCCCTGGCATGGGCTGGAAGAAGGAGGAGGAGAGGTCTGTGGTGTCCCGCCTGCCCTGGGCTGAGGCTGCCACACTGCACCAGGCAGCCTGGTCATGGTTCCCACCCCCCAAGCAGCTGCTAGCATGGGCACTGGCCCTGATGCCACCAGCCTGACCATCCAGCTCTCCCCCACTGGAAGGGGCAGGCACCTCTGCCCTACTGCAGCCCACAACTCTTTGAAATATTCTGGTGACCCACTTTTAGGTTGCGACCCATGGTTTGAGAAATGCTGTTCTAGACAGTATTACAGGCCTTTACCATCCCTAGCTTATTTATTCTAAAGCTCCAACATTATTTTACCTTTACTGGGTCTACCATGGAGTAGTAGACCCACGAAACACAGGCAGAATCATTGGATCCTGGGCCAGACCTTTCCGGGATGTCCCACCGGTATGTTACAATTTCACCTGGGAGCCAAAGAAGTAGCATTATTATCCCCATTGTGGTAGCACCTAGCAGTTCCAATCATGGGACAGGATTAGCTGCTGTCAGGGCATACTCTGGCTACTTTCATTTCAGGTGAGACATGGGTCACCTTTGGAAGCCATAGAGTACAGTTAAGGAGGTATTTGACACTTACTCAAGTTCAAGTTTTTTATTATTTATTTTAGAAATAGGGGCTCTGATTGAGAGGCTGTTGTTTCAAGGGAGCAAAGTAGTCAGGACACAAATCACCAAAGCAGATTAAAGCCAAATTGGTAGCAGCCTAAAGTTATGTTCCCTGATCAGAGGTATAATAGGACAGTTCTGTGCCCAGGGAACCCACAATGTATAGTGCCAGGCTGTCATGGCGTAGATCAGGGTGGCACAATCAGCTGTCAATGCAATGGTGGCAATTTTGATGCCCCCCCCCCCCCCACATCCATATCAGCCCCCTCAGTTACACTACTGTCTCTGATAGCTATGCATGGAAATGTGTTATTGATCTCAGCCCATTTTCTAGCAAACAGCAATCCACAGTATGCAGGATAATGTCCCAGCTAACTGGCGCTCACGGGTCCCTTTGTGACGCAGGGTGGCAAGGGACTGACTGGATGATGAGCACTGAATACCCTTCTTACACCAACAAACACACCCTTAGGGTTTGGGGACGTAAAAGGGGTGGGGAGCTGTGAAGAAACTTGCGCTACACTTATTCGATGGGTAAAAAGAGAATGTTACTCTCCAAAGCTGCCAATCCAGCACATTTGATGAAAAGAAAAAACAACCTGAAAGTGAATATTTGACCCTAAATGTTATCACATTAAAGAAAAAAGAAACACACATGAACCTACCGAAAAAAAAACCATCCAGGAGAGGAGAAGGCATCATTATCAGCATGTACATAAGTTAGCCCAGGCAACTAAGAGCTGGCCACAGACTCACCAGGCATTGCAGCTTCCAGCTGTCCATCATTCTTTTCCAGTACCCCATGTGCATGAATGGAGTAGGGGCGGGTAGCACTGTTCTTAAACACAATATTGAGGACATCTCCAACTTCTGCCCAGATAAAAGGACCTTGAGACAGGAAGAAAATATTTTGAGGCCTGACAAGATGACATTTGCGAGGCTGCCCAGGATGGCCAAATGACTGCCCTTCTCTTTATCAGCTACTGATATCACTTTAATTTGGAGATAGGAGGGGAATTCTTCATCATCATATCTTCCCCCAACAAATTATATGTAAACACAGATTTAAGATGAACTTAAAAACTTAGGCTGACTCCTGGCCAAGGAATGCATTTCTGTATTGGTTCAGAAATCAAATGGAGCCTGATCTCTAAGCACTACTGTAATGCAAAGGAAAAGACATCTTCATCACCCACATACAGCCCCTCCTCTCCCTCTTGCCTCCACTCCTCCCATTGGCTTAAGAAGAACTCAGTATAAGTTGGCTGGCATCTGTGACTGTACCTGAATCAGAGTGATATGTTATTTTATATAGCTCATCATTTCACATTGCTTGTGCTATACTGGATGGAGGTAGGGGAACTGATCCCTCTCTGGACCCGGATTGGCCATCAGTGTTTGTTCTACTGCTTTATAGTGCTTGGTGCCCTCTTCAATAATGCTGAACTGAGAAGTTTCTTTAAGACTTAGAGATTTCCATGTGCAGTTTTCAGAAAACTTTGAAACAGTTGAATTTGCTCCCATTTTATACATGGGGAAGAACAGTTGTGAGTACCGACTTGCCCACAGACATAAAAAGGGCAGACCAAGAGTAGAGTGAAGGGACAGGACAATTACTCAAATTCAAGTGAATTAACAGGGGAACAGGAATTATTGAAAAATAACTGATGCTTGGAAACTGTTACCTGCACAGTTACTATGTGACAAGCAAAAAACAACATAGACAACATAGCCCTATTGCAGTCAATGTAGTTTTCACTTACCATGAACATTATGAACATACAGTTACCTTACATCAGCCATTCAGCAATACATCCTTCTCCCTATTAATTCACTTGAATTTGATCATATGTCCATCCCTCCAGTGATCTTAGTCTTATCTGCTCTTAGACAGTAAGACTAGGGACAGACATTACACATAAACCGGTTTAAGTGATCAGAAACCAATTTAAACCTGTAACAGAACATAAGTTCAGTGCACATAAACCAGTTTCAAAATGGCTGAAACTGGTTTAAGATGAACCTGGTTGAATGTAGCATCAGACTTAACTGATTTAATGAGACCATAAAAGCTTAACAAGACCATAAAAGCTAAGGAGGCGGTAGTCATGGGGGACCTAAACTACCCAGACATCTGCTGGGAGACGCAGACAGCAAAGTCCCACCGTTCACGCAGGTTTCTAACCTGTGTACAGGACCTCCACCTGACACAGGAGGTACACGGTCCCACTAGGGGAAATGCCTTACTGGATCTGGTATTGGCAACGGGGGATGACATGGTAGGGGACCTACAGATCGGTGGCCATCTGGGGGACAGTGATCACCAAATAATAGAATTCTTCATAAGATGTCGAGTGGGTAAAGTAACTAGTAGGGTGAAAGTGCTAGACTTTAGGAAAGCTGATCTCATTGCACTCAGGCGATTAGTCAAGGACGCACTGCAGAGTAGGAGTTTTGAAGTGATGGGAGCCCAAGAAGGGTGGCTGTGCCTTAAGGAAATGATCCTTCAGGCACAGAGGGAGACAATCCCAATGCGAGGAAAAAGAGGGAAAGGGGCCAGGAGGCTTCCTTGGCTAACCAGAGAAATCCAGGGCAGCCTACGGGCCAAAAGGGGAGCATATAAAAAGTAGAAACAGGGAGAGATCACCAAAGAGGAGTATACCTCCTCTGCTCGTGCTTGTAGGGAGGCAGTTAGACGGGCCAAAGCTACCATGGAGCTGAGGATGGCAACCCAAGTAAAAGACAACAAGAAATTGTTTTTTAGATATATTGGGAGTAAAAGGAAGGCCCAGGGAGGAATAGGACCCCTGCTAAATGGGCAGAAGCAATTGGTGACGGACAGGGGGGACAAGGCTGAACTCCTCAACGAGTTCTTTGCCTCAATGTTCCTAAGAGAGGGGCACAACAAGTTTCTCACTGGGGTTGTAGAGAGGCAGCAGCAAGGCGCCAGACTTCCATTCGTAGACCCTGAGATGGTGCAGAGTCACTTGGAAGAACTGGATGCCTTTAAGTCGGCAGGCCCAGATAAGCTCCATCCGAGGGTACTGAAGGCACTGGCTGACATCATTGCAGAGCCACTGGCGGGAATATTTGAACACTCATGGCGCACGGGCCAAGTCCCGGAGGACTAGAAAAGGGCCAATGTGGTCCCCATTTTCAAGAAGGGGAGGAAGGAGGACCCGGGCAACTATAGGCCAGTCAGTCTCACCTCCATCCTTGGCAGTCTTTGAAAAAATTATCAAGGCTCACATTTGCGAGAGCCCGGCAGGTCAAATTATGCTGAGGGGAAACCAGCACGGGTTCGTAGCAGGCAGATCATGCCTGACTAATCTAGTCTCTTTTTATGACCAGGTTATGAAACGCCTGGACACAGGAGTAGGGGTGGATGTCATATACTTAGACTTCAGGAAGGCCTTCGATACGGTATCCCACCCCATACTGGTGAACAAGTTAAGAGGCTGTGACTTGGATGACTACACAGTCCGGTGGGTGGCGAATTGGCTGGAGGGTCGCACCCAGAGAGTCGTGGTAGATGGGTCGGTTTTGATCTGGAAGGGTGTGGGCAGTGGGCTTCCGCAGGGCTCGGTCCTTGGACCGATACTCTTTAATGTCTTCATCAGCGACTTGGACGAGGGAATGAAGTGTACTCTGTCCAAGTTTGCGGATGACACAAAGCTATGGGCAGAAGTGGACACGCCGGAGGGCAGGGAACAGCTGCAAGCAGACCTGGACAGGTTGGACAAGTGGGCAGAAAACAACAGAATGCAATTCAACAAGGAGAAATGCAAAGTGCTGCACCTAGGGAGGAAAAATATCCAGCACACCTACAGCCTAGGGAATGACCTGCTGGGTGGCACGGAAGTAGAAAGGGATCTTGGAGTCCTAGTGGACTCCAAGATGAACATGAGTCGGCAATGTGTGACGAAGCCATCAGAAAAGCCAATGGCACTTTATCGTGCATCAGCAGATGCATGACAAATAGGTCCAAGGAGGTGATACTTCCCCTCTATCGGGCGCTGGTCAAACCGCAGTTAGAATACTGCGTGCAATTCTGGGCACCGCACTTCAAGAGGGAGGTGGATAACCTGGAAAGGGTCCAGAGAAGGGCCACTCATATGGTTAAGGGCTTGCAGACCAAGCCCTACGAGGAGAGACTAGAGAACCTGGACCTTTTCAGCCTCCACAAGAAAAGGTTGAGGGGCAACCTTGTGGCTGCCTATAAGTTCATCACGGGGGCACAAAAGGGAATTGGTGAGGTTTTATTCACCAAGGCACCCCCAGGGGTTGTAAGAAATAATGGCCACAAGCTAGCAGAGAGCAGATTTAGATTGGACATCAGGAAGAACTTCTTCACAGTTAGAGTGGCCAAAGTCTGGAACGGGCTCCCAAGGGAGGTGGTGCTCTCCCCTACCCTGGGGGTCTTCAAGAGGAGGTTGGATATGCATCTAGCTGGGGTCATCTAGACCCAGCACTCTTTCCTGCCTATGCAGGGGGTCGGACTTGATGATCTATTGAGGTCCCTTCCGACCCTAACATCTATGAATCTATGAATCTATGATTTGGATCAAACTGGTTTATGCAATGTCTGTTCCAGACCCCTTCCTAGTTTAAGTTAAACTAGAGTCCCCAAGCACCCCAGATGCTTTGCAGCCCTGGGCTGGGCTGGGCTGTCTGCTTCAAAGAACAGGGCTGGCCCTGCCCTTCTGCTCCCTAGCCAGAGCTCCAGCGGAGACTGTAGGCACAGCAGGGTCTGCCTGAGTCCCCCCTGGCCTTCCCGCCTCGCCACTCGCTGCTCAAGCAGAGATTCCCGTCCCCCCTTCCCACCTCCCACAGCACAGACCCCAGCCACATGAACCGTAGGCATGTGGTATGTTAGCTAATGCTGAGAGGTATCTGTGTGTGTGTGTCTGCAATTTCACTGGGACAGGACAAAGGCAGACAAAACAAAGGCAGACAGGACACTGTCTGCTTAGGGCCTTTTGGAGCTAAACAACAGGCCAGTTGGTAATACCCCTCGTTCTGTCCTTAGAAAAAGCTGTTTAAGAACAGCTTGAACTAATGAGAGAGGCTTTTGTTTTCTTGATGGGCTGCTAAACACTGTCTTATCATCTCCCTGCTGGCTCCCTTGCCTGTCAGGTTTGCTGCAGACAGTGTGAAGAAGCAGGGAGAAGGAGACTGAAAAGCTCAGTATCATCAACAGATGCGTGCACACCATACCTGTCTTTTCCCTCAGAGTATTAGCTGGGGGCTGGCAACAGTCCTGCCCCTTGAGCCATGAGCAGGAAAAAGCCTGGGACTGTGCAGGCCAGGGTGAGGGTTTATATCCCTCCCTAATCAGAGCATCCTGCTGAGGACTGGCCATGCCCCCCTTCAGCTCAGAACTGTGAAGGGAATGGATGGCTGTTCTAGTGCCCCCTGGCTTCTCGCTTGAGCCACTGAAGGCATGTGCCTGAATTTCCTCCATTCAGAGGGAATGTCTGTATACTTGCAAACCGGTTCAACCTAGGCAGGTTAGACTAACTTGCAAAAATTGAATCAATTCAGGCTCAGGCTTTCTGAATGTCTGTCCCTAGCTTAAGACCCCACTGTGCCTGAAAGATGTACCACTTGCACATTTTCTTACCCAAGATCCCTAAGTGCTCATCATCACTGCTCCTGTTCTTGAGTATCTTGAATGTCCCATCAGTGTACTCCCTGTAAACTGCTTTCTTGTACTTGGAGCCAAGGAGTCCATTCTCATTGCTCAGAAATATGTTGCCATAGCTGCAAAATGTAGAATACTGTTACTTTAATGCTACTTTAAATGCACGAATGAAGGAGCATTTACTGTGAAAGCTCCATTAACTGAATAGGTTTCACCTTTAAATATCTTGCTTTCATTTCTGAGGCCATGGGAGAGAGCAGAATGGCTCTGAGGGTTGGTAGGAAGATACAGAACGTTTTTGCCTCTAGGACTATCAGTTGGAAACTGCTTTTGGTTGATGATGATCTAAAGTTACTTTGGTACCTCATGACTGAGTAGCTGCTCCCTGGCTGACATGAAGTGAGTTTGGCGGACGTCATTCTACTCTACAGTGTAGATGGATATCTGCATTATAGAAGCACTAATCTCAGCTGGCTGCAGTGGGCAGCCTCCGTGGGGCACCCATTATGGCACTGATTGAGGATACAGGATTCCCCTCTCAGATATAAGTATGCAAGGAGATGCTATAAACAGGGAGGAAAAACAAGACCAAAAATTTAGACACCGAAACCACAAATTCAGGGATTTAGCTCAGAGATGCAAAGGATCAGGAGGTCCCTTGCTCCAACACAAGCATCCAGCCAGGTTTGGAAATGCTAGTCTCCCTTTTGAAGTGTCTGTATAAAGCTTTACCAGGAAGCACTGCCTGAAGAACATGCAGCCTCTCCCTAAGTCCCAGCTCTACCTTTCCTTCCCAGAATTGTTGTATCGTTTCAGCTCCCAGCTACGATCTGGTGCATAATCCCACTCCACCTCCTCTGCCGTGATGTAGTATGTCCTCACTCCTTCATAGCGCTGGGCAAGAGCAGGAATCTTTTTGCCGCATTCAGAAACAAAGTACTGCTCCCTCATCCCAGACAGATAGTGGTTGGTTGTTTGGCAATAGATCTCAAAATTCCCTAGAGGGCAGCACGGACAAAGAGATCAGCTTAAAGAATCTCAGCTAGCATTTCTCGCACTCTGTCAGAAAACTGGACCACATCCATGTTATTTGTATGAGAACTGTGCATACCTCTGTCTATTTGTTTAGTTGCAATGCATTCATTGCTATGGGATGAGATCACAAGGTTTTATGAGGAACCAAGCAGGAAGGGCAAAATAGGATGCGTCTACATGAAACACTTACTGCACAGTAGCGTGCTGGTCAAAAACCATGCTAATATGCTACTGCACAGTATTGTTAGACTACTGTGCAGTAAGCATCACAAAAAAACTGTGGAGCTACTGCACAATAACTGTAGTTACTGCACATTTTGCTAGTGCTTCATTAAGCAACTACTGAACTAAATGCGCAGTAACTACTGGCAATCAGGACTCATAGTAGAGATAATGTCTTTTATTAGACTGTAAGGGGGCTTCCCTCACCACCTAGAGTCACCTCGCCTCTCAGCTGCAACAGTAGTATCCTGTTTTTGTAGATTGCCTGCCACACCTTCAATGTCCTGAGAGATGAGTCTGGACACTACTGGGAGGCAACTGAGATCAGTTATGGACTCAAAGTTTCTGCAGCTCTTTGCAGGGCTCCACCATCCCCATCCCCTGCCCTCACCACACCAGATGTTCCAGGCAATGTTGACTGCCACTACGATTCTTTACTGTCTTAACCCGAAGGATTTTAACTGAGGTCTCTGTCTACGTGGCTGCTTATCCCATTCTTCCCTGAATGGCTCCCAAGGCAGCTATCTCTGTCTCTGGTTCTCTCTTTGTCACTCTCTCATGGCCGGGGCCATCTCTCTCTTTTCCTCTCTCTTCTGAGAGAATAAAGTCATCCCTGCCTTCCTTTTCTTGTAGGTCCCTGGAATGGTTTCCTTCACCCCCTGGGATCAGACTCACTGGCTGCTCAAGCCTCCTCACCATCTCCAATTCTCAGTTGGAACTTGCCGGGTAAGTCACGGGGCCAGTGCTTACCCTCTGGCCCACTATACATTCTCCTTTCTTCACTGGGCTTCTTCCTTTCTCTCCTTCTCTGCTCGGATTTCTTCCTCCTTCCTTCGTTGCCCGAGCTACCTCCTTGGCATCCCTTAAATCTCCTGCTCTCCAGCTGGGTCCATCGTGGCCATTCCCTATTGGCTGCCTGCCTGAGCCAGTTGTTCCCGCTTTACTGCCCAGTGTGTTACTTTCCCGGGTTTTTTTTGTTCTCCTTCTGCGCCACTTTTCTTTTCCAGAGTTTGTATTTAGGCATCAGGGTCTTCCGTGGCAGCCTTTGATCTGCCACGGCCCCAACCAGCTCCCCAGCTCATCCCGATCACGGCGGGGTTCACCCTGGCTCCTCCAGCTCCATGAGGTAAGTTTTTCTTTTTTTTTCACTCTGCTCATGGCAGGGTGCTCCAGGCACCCTGTCACATAGACCAACTAGATTTCTGCAAAAAAATATCTTTAATTGTAAGCGTCCAGGCACAAACAAACTTCATTGGGCGTTGGAGAAAAGATTGTAAAAGTTCTTCTGGGTAGAAATGAAAGTTCATATTTCATAGGATTGCACAGAGAAGTCAATAGAGGGAAAACTCCTCTGGACAGTCAGTTCACAGGTGGTTATGAGCTTGCAATTAAAAAAAAAATTGCAAAAGTCTTGGTGGTCTAATAAAAGATATCATCTCTACTATGAGTCCTGATTGCCTTTTCCTCTAGACCAATATGGCTACAACTTGGATACCAGTAACTACTGTGCATTAATGAACATGTAGATGCGCCCACAGTCGCCTAGATTAGAAGTATCTTAGCAAAGTCTTGGACACAATAAGCAATTTATAAGCTATAATGAAGGCACCTGCCCACTGCCAGCAGTTACAAAGCTGTTTTAGTAAGACACTGGAAAGTGAAATGATTCACCATTCAAAAAGGGGTGGAAGACAGACTGACTGCGAGAGAGAGTCAGGGTCCAAGGTGATGGAAACTACCCATCAGACTTATAAAAGGGCATCTTGAAAAAGCTGGAGCAACCTAAGCTAAGGGCAGCTTGGTTATATTTTGCTAGGACAAGATGCGTGTAGGACTCTTATGGCCATATCCTATTCCACTTACTAGATGCCAAAGTAGACATAGACACCTAAGTGTGATCCTTTTTCACCCTGCATGATTCCCTGAAAAAAAATTAATGCAAAAGGTAGAGGGGTTCTTGCCACTTTTTGTGATGTAGTGTTAAGGTGAAAATGAGAGAATGTTACAAAAGTAAGCGTTAATGGTTTTTCAGGTACTCCAGCTGGGTGAAGTAAGATTCCCCTCCTGTCTTCAGCCCCTGACCCCATATCAGTAAATACCACTCCATTTTGAACAAGGTGTTTCTGTGTCACTGCCCACCTATTCTATCCTGGGCTCCTGGAAGAAAAAGGTCTTACAGGTAACAAAACCTGTTAAGTCAGTTGGGTTTATACATTTATAAAGCAGTAGGACTGTGGCTCGGAGTGAGCAGAGGAAATCAGGCCTGTCACCTGAGAAGTTTACTTCAGAAGGACTCAAAAGGGTCTGCAGCATAGCTTGCCCTGTAACCATACCACATCTAGCCAAATCAGGGCAGGAGAACAAATACTTCTCAGTTGTATAGATATTTACCTTTGTTATCAGGCTGCATGAAGGCAGTGGCAAATGTGTGAGGGAAGAGATTGACTGTATCTCTTCTCATCCCATTAATTTGAAAGGTATTTCCCTGGAACACAGCTCCATGCACATCTGCCTCAGTTCCCAGGCCCATCAGGTGCCAGGCTACAGTGTCTCCTTTACATACCTCCAGCTTGGGCATGTTAGAGAACATAAATCCATTAATGGCTGCAAGAGAAAAAATAATACCCAGATAGTTACAATTGGCCATAAGAGCATCTTCGTTCACATGCTCCCAAAGAGCAGGAGAATGTGGGAATTGAAGATGGCAGTGCATTCCCAATAAGAGCTCATCTGCCATCCACTCCATATCAGCTTGAGACATGCTTTCTGGGCAAAATCCCCTTATCTATGTCCTCAAATCCCCTTATCTATGCTCTGCCTCTACTCACAGCATATTTTTGGTGCCCAGCTGTTGCATATCTAGGTGTCAGTGCAGCATTTGGCAATTCTATTTTGCAGCAATAAGGTTTAGATAGTGGCAGACCCTGTATAAGAGAGCAGTGCCATACCATGCATTCTGTTGGACTCCTCGAAAGCTTCATTCTTTTCTACAGAGGCCTCTTCCACTTTCAAATGGTACTTTATGTTTGCACTTAAATACCAGCTGAGATTCTCATCAAACACACTGAAGAGAAGGTAAAACTCCTTGTCGATCCCTTTCTGTTATAATAATAATAATCATCATCATTACTTTTTAAAACAGTTGGGTCAACCATTAGCTTGTAAAACACAGATTACTTTGCATACGGCAAGTTCTGTGTTTTTCATTTCTTAACATGGCCACTTGATTTCATCCCCTGCAGGGCCAAAGGGTGATCCCCTTACTCCTACATGGAACCTTCATGGAATCTTATCTACCCATAAATTATCTCAGAATAGTTATTGTGACCATTTGACTGCCTTCCTAGCTCTATGCCAATGTGATGTATATTTGCTTTGTGAAATTCCAAGAGAAAATGCTCATCCTCCATAGGATTTCACCTATTTTCATGTTCCAAGCCTCCAGAAGGTCACCTGTTTTTATATATATTTTTTGCTTAAAAATGGGCTGAGTTTTAAGTAGACACTATGTCCACTTGAAACACAAAATGTTCTCCCATTTAAGCAAAACATGCACCCATTTCAGCAAAAATGGGACTATTTAAAATACTGTAACAAAAATGTGTGTGTGTAACTTGCAATCATTGTTAATATAATTGTTGGAATAAAGTTTAACCATGCAATTGGTCCAACAAAAGTACCACCGTAAGAATTCCTTGCCTCTCACATAATTCCTGGACCATCATGACTACAACATCACTCTGACACTACCATCTTATAATAAGAAGAATTTGTAGAGGATTATGCCCACAAGTATCAAGACAAATATATCCTCAGTGTAACCCTGTAATTGTCAGCAGAATCAAACCAAAGATAAATCTAGCCCATTACTTTGACAAAATGGTAAAGATTTCCTTTAAAGCCCAGAGTCAAGCTGGTTCAAGTGCTCTAGCTTCTCCCAGAAGACATCTTGATGCATGAAGCTGTTCTGGCATGACTGAACAAGCACACCTCTCTGCCCTTGCTGCTTTGTTTCCTGCTGTTGGCCTCGTTCCTGCAGCACATGTTTATTCATGTGTCACTTGGCCTAAGGCACTGATTTACAGTCAGTGTGCCACAGCACTTTGGGGTGCCTTCAGATCCTTTCAAGGGTGCTGTGGGGTGGCACACAATGTTAGCGCTGTTAGGTACGCAAACATGAGTCGCAAGATAAACCCAGAGACTTCAAATAGTAATTCACAGTGGTAAAAACATTCTGACCTGTTGTGGTCTTTCTGAGTTCTTTGCAACTGAAAAATTACTCTAGTATTTTTCTGTAGTCAAAAAACAAGTGAAAACTAAGACCTAGCATTTTCTGAGAGGTGCATCGAGTCTAATGGGGAGTGTCTTGATTCTAAAAAGGCTGCAAACCACTGGACTAAGGCATCATTTCTCCGGTTATTTCTTCTTAAGAAGACAAAGATCCTGAACTACTGCAGCAGGGAAGTAGACAATACCTGTTTGTTGTTCTCACTCAGAGTTCCAGGTTTGCAGATCAATAGGGGGCCAACTAAGCCTGAGTTAGTGTCTCTGTAAGGATTCACAGCAGAGGAGTACATCCAGGTTAAACAGGGAGGGTCACTGGCTGTGGGTCCAACATGCTGTGGTACTGTCCAGCGATACGTGAAATTATGGAGAGGTTTAACAGAGACTCCATTCCATGACAGGCCTATAAAACACAAGAAAAGATGGTACATAAGCTTTGTAACACTTTATCAGCTGTATTCAGACTGAGATTTGCTTTACTTACTATGAAAGCAGCTGGGGTAGAATGTGGCAGCTGTTATAAGAGTGTCAAAAGTACAGCAGAGACAGAGGCATGCATTATTGTACATACAACTGTGGACAAATTTATGGAAAGTGTCATGGCAGAGGTGGGCCAAGTGGCACAAAATAAAGAAATAAATCCAGTTAAATCCTCAGGAGAATGTAGATAGTAGAACTATGACTATTCAAGTTGGAGCATACTAGATACTCTCCTGTGCTTGTGGTTAGAAATAGGTAGATCCTTGCTTTTATCTCATCCAAAAAATACAACCTCTGGTATTCCTCTGCTTCTGGCACCACGCTGAAGCTCTGGTTCAGTGATAAGTCAACAGGAAAATCATCCCTTATTGAAACACTAGTACTGCCTCCTGCAGCAGCCCCTAGTTCCCGAGCATGCCCAGCCCTGCTCAGCTGGTGAATTCTGAGAGCGCACGCATCTGACACAGAGCAGCTGCACTGTGAAACCACAATGCTGGAGCTGCTATTGCATTAATTTAGATGGTATGGGAGTAACAAACCATTGTGATAGATAGCTCCTTCCCATTCCTTCCCATAAAGTACTCCATGGGGCTGAATGCTGAAGGGCCAGGAGGCTTTGTTAGCAAACATCACCAAGATGGTGTCTCCCACTTCAGCTTTTATCACTGGACCTGCAGAGAGAAACAGAGTGAGTGAGTGGATGGGATGACAGAGGGGCAACAATAATGGGCAAAGCAGGAAATCAGTGGCTGTTTCTATACAGAGTTTACAGGGACAGAAAGCTCAGAATGTAGGGCTTGACAGAACTGCTCCTGTTTTCACCTGAGCCAGGTAGGCTTGTTCGCTTGTTGGCATCAAGGTGGAGATGGCAAGGGGTGGGTAGAAGCTATTTAAAAGGTAAAAGTTTGTCTGAGAGGCTTCAGCTAAGGATTTTCCAGGTCCTAACATCTGGGACTAAAGTAAAGGATAGGGAGTAGAGACTACCATCCTGTGGTAGTCCCTACTCTTCCTCTCTGCTACGACTCACTACTTCCTGACCCTACTTTAAATCAATGGCCAAAAGTCCATTTGCTTCAATGGGATGGGATAAGGCCTTTAGTCTCCTTTGACCAATGCCTAAAAAGCTTCCATCAGCACTAACCCCAGGAAAGCTATCAATCTAATCTATGATTGTCTATTTGTCATATTCCTCATATATCCCTCACCACCACCAATAATATTGATCCCTCAAATTTAAAAAAACCTCTTACCCTATTACCCTACTCTCTTATGCTTAAATGGCTATAGTTGATATTATGAAGGGAACACTTTCTTTTCAGAAGTTACTGCTTCTACAAATTACAGGACAATGCCAGCCAATTGGCATTGTTGATAGATTGCTCTAGCTCAGGGGCATCAGACTCACCTTGTGCCCTGGGCTGGATCAGAATTGCAGTGCTCCTTGCAGGCTGAAGCCAGGCCAGGCATAGTGGTACCAGCTTGGGGCACACAGCAGTAGCAGCAGCAGTTCTGGCTCTGGCAAAGCGTGGTTCAAGCTCCTGCTGCTTGCTCCAAGCTACAGTGGTAGGGCCATCAGCCAAGGAGGTAGGGTCATGGCAGTGGTGAAACAGCCAAAGGGTGACTGGGTCTGCATCATCCCTTGATTTCCCTCCTGCTACTGACAGTTTTATCCCAAGGGCCCCAGATTCTGCAGTAGGCCACATCTCTCATCATACACCCTAACTTCTGGTGCCCCGCAATCAGACCAGACAAAGTGGCTCCATGAGCTGATTCTGGCCCGCAGCATATCTGTTTGACACCCCTGCTCTACCTGGTGCTGAAAAAGGGGTTATTTTTTCCAGGCAGGTCCTACCAAGTATCCCAAGATGCTTCTCTTCTTTCAATCGCTCTTTTTCCACCCGGAAAGTTGCATCAGTGTATTCCGTGTATCTGGCCTTCCAGTAAGTTCCCCCAATCCGACCGGGGCCCCGCTTGAAGAACTGCTCAGCAGAGCTGAACACAGAGAAGAAATTTCACATGATTTTACAATGAAGTTCCCTGGGCCCCACATAATGGTAGTGACAGAGAAAGCCTGCACTCTTAGCTTGTGGAAGTTTCAAGGCCAGTAACATCTTATATTTGGTCGCATTTGTCATCCTGAAGTGTGGAAAAGCCCTTTACAAATTGACGCTTTGACTATGTATAAGGATCACCCAACCCTCCCCTGGAATTCAGCCAACTTTGGGTTAGAACAGCTGTTTAACAAATTTACAACAACTGTACACAAAAGTTCAGGGACAGGAAGTGCAGAATACCATACATAGCCATACATAATATCAGTAGTCACACACAGGGAAAAGGGCTCCTGGGTGAGTCTACACATTCATTAATTCACTGTAATTACTGCACATTAAGTTTAGTATTGGTTAACCAAGTAATAAATCAATGTGTAGTAACACACGCTACTGCACAGTACTGTCAACACACGGCTATTTAGTGATGATTACTGAGCAGTAGCCTAATACTACTGTACAGTAGCATATTTGCACAGTTTTTGCTTGGCACACTACTGTGAAGTGTTATTAGGGTACTGCATGTTTAGCATCTCATGCAGACACTCCCCCTGAGTCCTCAAAGTTTCCCTGGAGGCCTTGAGAAAGAGCTCTGAGAAATAAGATGTTTGAGGTAGTGACATTTCTATCTGAATCATTTTTCCTGCAGGAAAAGAAGAAAAAAGACCTTGTAGTCCTCCAAGTCCAAAATATTCCCTTCAGAAAAGGGAGACAAACTCAAGACTGGGGAACCATGAGGAAATCTAACTATAGCTGTGCCACTGACTCCCTGCATAGTCTTGGGTATGTCACTCAACTGCTTTATAGTTTACTTTCTCCTCCACTGTAAAATGGGTTTTTTGAATTTATGGACTTCCTAGGTGTGGGTGTGAGAATGTATTGATTTCTGTTTGCACATGCTCTGAAAGCAGAAAGCACCATTCAGATGCCAGCTGTCAAGATATTCATTTGGTGTGAAAGATGTCAGATGCAGGAGAGCTAGAGCTGGGTGCTTGCTGCGAGATTTCACATAGTATGGCTTCATGAAAGCTGAATAGAAATCTACAGTCCAGCTCTGCCACCCTGTGTCTTTTATGAAACTTGCTTTCCTACTGAGAAATGCATCATTTTAGCAGAATAGTAGGCTTCCTGCTACTTAAGGGAGAGGGAAAAAAGAGGGAAGCAGGAACCAACAGAAGCCTCTTCCATAAGAAGCAGGGTGAAATGGCCCACACACAGCTCCATGATGCTCCTCGTTCCTGAACTAGCCCGGGTCTCTCTGAAGTACACTGTGGTGTGCAGTGCATATCTGCCCTATAGGAATGCATGTCAGGGAAACAGTGGGTTTAACCATTATGTTGAATAAGATGTTCCAAATTCCTGTCAACACAGTGGGCACATCTCAGACACAGACTTCAGTAGAGAGCCCCTGCATGTGAAAACCTCTTACCTCCCTGGCTCCTGCAAGCTCTCCTCAGTGCTCAGGTCAAGTCCTGAGGGTCCATAATTCCACTGTTCTTCCTTTGCAGCTATGTAGTATGTCCGGACTTTCCCTGTAAGGGCTGACTCCGGAGTTTTCTGAGAACAATGTCTGACTTCATAGAGTGCCTCCATTCCAGCTGCCCAAGACATGGTGAAGAAGCAAATGCACACTTAAACTTCTGTCTTCCAAGCTGCCAGAGGGCAGAGGGGGACCCCTCTGCTGGCAGTGCCCTGTCCAGTCCATAGGAGCCCACAGGGTGTAGAATGGATTAAAGAGAGTGACTTCTGCACTAAGCACTGAGTCCTGTTATCTCAACTTGGGCATTGCTGAAAAGGGGTGCTGAAGTGTCACATGAGATGGGAGAGTTTTCTCAGTTAATGGATAAGTGTTCCTACCATAAATACTAGACCCTACATCAGGGAGGTCCAGTGGGAAAATGTAGCTTCAGCAATTCTCATGTGTATTATATAGGCGCTGCCTGGGGAGGTAAAAGCCTAAACTGCAGGGCACCTCCTGCAGCACCACTACCTAGTCTGACCCTGAGATGTCCAAAGCTGGGCAAGCTGGAGCATCACCTGCCAGAATCTGTAATGCCTGCAAGTCAAACAATTCCACTAACCCCACACTACAAGAAAAGCCCTTTCAGCAAGGGGTATGTCTGGAGGGCTGTTCTGCACAATGTGAAGTGGTCACTATGGCAGAGAGAAGGGTGTCCACAGGTTGTAGAATGGATTCCAAAGCGTGACCTACCTTTGAAGTGATCATTGACCGGACAGCTCAGAAGCCATTTCCCAGGGTTAATGGCAATCATGTGGGCTGTCACAAAAGTAGCTGGGAAAAGGCTAGCCACATCAGTCTTGTGGTCTCTGATGGTAAGCATCTGTCCATGGAAGAAGGCTGTGTGGATGTCAATCTCATTGCCCATCCCAAAGAGGTGCCATGCTACCTGATCCCCAGCACACATTGTCAGATCTGGCAGGTTGCCAAACAAGTAACCATTAATAGCTGCAAACCAAGGGATTTAAAAGCACAAATCAGGAAAGGAGATTTCTGAGCCCCAGCCTGCAAGTCATTTTACAGAGATAGAGGGCATACAAAGGAAGGATGCGACCAGAATGCCTTTCCCCTCCACTGACTGATCCCGGACCACCCATCTTCACTGATCATTATCTATCATGGGTCATAATCTGCAGCTGAGATTAACTGACCAATGTTCAGTGAAAGAACACCAAATACATAATGGTTTTGTTGGGACCGAGGTGGCGCCTTTCTGATAGGGCTGCTTTCAGCACAGGTCTTGTATATTTCTAAAACCATCCCTGTACACATCTGGGGAAGCTGCATTTCCAGGTATCATGGAACTGTCACCCATGCACAGAATAAATAAGAAAAGCCAGGTGGTTGTGATGGGTGACACTCACCATGCATTCTGTTGCTCTCTTGAAACTCCTCATCTTCCTTGTTGACAGAGCCTGGGTCAGTGCAGAAAGAAGCAATATTCTCATCCAAGTACCAGCTCAGGTTCTCATCTATGACACTGAACATCAAAAAGAAATCAAGGTCCATGTCATGCCTCCTTTGGGAGGTGCCAGTTAGCACTCCTGGGGTAAAGAAAATGACAAGAAAATGAGGGAAGAGCAGAGATCTGTCAAAGAGAATAGCACCAATAGCTTGAAGGAAATCTCTTCCCAAACAGATTGTAGACTTCTGTTCTTCCTGTTCATACCTTCACTGAACTCTGCCAATGTCATCCTTAACCTGCAGTACTCTACATTGATCCATTCTTAAATCCCACCCAGCTTGGCAATGCATCTCATTTCTTACTGGCAAAACTCCCTGCTGGTCCAATCCTGGACCTTTCATTATTGTTGTTACGGACAATACATAGCATGTACAGATCAGGTCTTGACCAATACAGTTATGTATTTCATCTTATGTCCCAAGGTGTTTCAAGCTAATGCACTAACCCTCTAAGCCAGGGGTGTTCAACCTGATCTGGCCCTCTGGCACCAAGTAATCTGGCCTGCAGGACTACCCGCTGGTCTGTGAGGAGCTCTGCAGGCCATGGCCCTGCATGCTAGATCAGGCACACAGGGTGACGTGGGGCCCAACCCTGGTCCGTGAGGCTTGGCAGGATCAACACAGGGCCTGGGCCTGATCCCAGGAGGTGGGGCTGGAGGGAAGCAGCACAGAGCCCTGGAGCCCAAGTCTGGCATGCGAAAGTGGCTTGGGTTCCAATCTGGCCTACAGATGGGCCCTATGCCACTCATCTGGCCCACAGTGCTGAAAAGCTGAGCACCACTGCTATAAGCCATTATGAATAAATACAAGGTAATGATCAGAATCAGTCCAGAATACAATGCTTATCTCAGACCAAAGTTCCACATGAGCAGTGGAGCTGACTGGGTAGCTACTACTGCTTGTCCTAACCTATTTGAAATCATTATAAAGTCTCTGATGTGTGAAACTGCAACTCTAAGTTCCCCTCTCCCTACAGTGTTACCTTCTTTGCATGTGAGTAATGGCCCAATTAACCCAGAAGCAACATCCTTTGGTGCATCAATATGAGAGTGGTAGATCCAGGTCAAGCAGTTTGTGTCATCAGCTGTTGGGCTATGACCTTCAGGTATAGTCCAAGTATATGTATGATTCCCTCCTGGTGGAATGGAATCATCCTTCTTATGCTCCGGTGAGGACACATCGGGGTACTGGGACCCTGGAATAATCAAGCAATCAGAGCATCTGTTCAAGGTCAGCAGAGCAGATGATGTATAAACCCATACTTCAAGTTTCACCCTTGGCAGAACATAAAAGCCCTGAGTTTGTAATATCTTTCAGTCTAGGACTTGAGCTCTATATGGGCATGTTAACTAATGCAGTGATGATTTTTCAGTGGAGAAATTAAGGCATAAAAACTTCCCCAGTAAATTAACATTAGAGCCAGTATCAGTCCCATGTTGTACCCCAGTGGATCTCAATCTTCTTAGGTGCTAGGCTCCTCTAGGTAAACTCAAAGAACTCTTTGCCAGGCTCAGGGCACCCCTCAAAATGCCAGCTCTTACTTTTCACTCATTTTTTGACTACAGAACAATAATAGAGAATTTTTTTCTGTTGCAAAGAACTCAGAAAGACCACAACAAGTAAGAAAGTTTTTAACACTATGGATTCCTATTTGAAATATCTGGCTTTATCTTGTTAATCATGTTTGCACATCTAACCATACTAGCATTGTGTATCACTTTGTGGCAGTCTTGAAAGGATCCTCAAGGCATCCCAGGGTGCTGCAGCACCCTGACTGAGAATCAATGGTCTACCCATTGCTTCTTTATCTTCTCATTGCAAAGCAGAACATCATTAAGGTTTCAGTCTGCCTCTACAGTCCTCTAGAATTAGTTCTTTCTAAAGTCTCTGGGACTGTTTCAAGTCAGGAATTTCTATTCTGAAATGTCATTCAATCCTTTGGTGTCTACAGTATTCATCACATGGCAGACATTTAAATGCATATTCTGACATAACACTATAATAGTCAATAGTCATAAACTGCTTCCCTGCTAGTCCTATGGTCCCATATTCTGGGTATGGTAGTGTTACTATCATACTATTTTTTAAGGAAGAATCTGGACATTCTATTAAGGAGCCCACAGCTGGAAATTAGGTTCTGAGTATTCACCTCAGATCCACCAATCCAGTAGCTTGTGGCATTTCCATAAAGCTTATCCAACGATACTTGCTTTCCAAGTGATATTGCTTCAGGTCAATCCAACCACCGCTTCTTCACAGAGGCCCTTCCTTTCCTGCATTACTGCATCTTCCCTGTGTCTGTTGTAGAAAACCTATGATTCTGCTATAGTGCTGTGATTTATTTACCTTCTGAGTCCTTTTCATAGAACACGCCATGAGGATGGATCGTGTATGGCCGACTGGCAAAATTTTTTAGGTGTACAAGAATGGTATCGCTCACTTCAGCTCGGATGATGGGCCCAAGAAACCCCAGCCAGGCAGGTTTGCTGATCTCAGTTGTGTACGTGGAGTCTGAGTATTGCTTATAGACAGATTTTTTGTATATGCTTCCTACCCTGTCCTTGCCAGGCTGGAGGAATGCAGAGGCTTCCCTGTTAAATTGAGAAAACAAAATGGATCATGAATAATATGCTATCTACTACAACTACATAACATGGTGGGGACAGTGCTAACAAAGATATCTAAGGTTGTCCTCTCAGCTGACTCAGGGAGCCTCTGTTGTACCAGCACACATCCCATGCCCTCCTCCCACCCTAGTTCAACATTGTGTTTCCTCTGGGGCTCCTGCTGCAGCAAACAAGGTCATCCCAAATAACTTCCATAACGCTCCACAATGTTATACAGTGGGCCAGTTTTGCAGCTGATGTGACATAACCACCTTGATTTCAGTATGATCACAGCAGAGCCTTGGAAGTGCAATCCAGTTAGGTAATAACACTAGATCCTTCACTATTGTCTACCATTTGAGAGCATGAAATATAAAAGGGGACACAAAGCCCCACTGCACCCTAGCAGATTGGCAGTTCCTTTAGTTTGAGATAGGTCTCTGGCTACAATCCAGGGACCCATCTCAGGAAAGTCTGTCCCATAGGCTAGGGTCAGACATTCAAAAAGCCTGAGCCTGAATTGATTCAATCTTTGCAGATTAGTCTGACCTGGCTAGGCTAAATCACTTTGTAACCACACAGACGTCCCTCTGGACTGAAAAAATACCAGCACATGCCTGCAGTGGCTCAGGCTAGAAGCCAGGGGTTGCTTTAGCATCCCTCGCTTCCCTTCCACAGGGCTGATCTGAGGGGGACATGACCAGGCCCCAGCAGGATGCTCTGATTAAGGAGGGGTCTCCTCCTCTTTGATTATGATTACAGAACATTTTTCAGCATTTAGCACCCCCTTAGAAAACAAAGCCTCGCTCATTAGTTCAATAGCTAGTTCACTGTTGAAGCCTCGCTCATTAGTTCTTAAACAGCTTTTTTCCAAAGGAAGGAATGCAGGGACATTACCAGCTGAGCTGTTGATTAGCTCCAAAAAGCCCTAAATGGACACTGTCCTATCTGCCTTACACAGCATTAGCTAGCATACCACATGCTGGCTACAGTCAGTGCTGTGGGAGAGAGGTGGAAGGAATCTCTGCTTAAGCAGTGAGTGGTGAGAGGGGGATGGAGGGGGCATGGGGAAGCCAGAAGACCCTGCTGTGCCTGCAAGTCTCTGCTGGAGCTCCAGTGAGGGAGCAGAGGGGAGGGGCCAGCTCTGGTGTGGAGCAGAGAGCCCCACCCAGCCCAGAGAGCATGCCAGGATGCTGGGGGAATCTGATTTAACTTAAACCAGCAAGGGGTCTGGGACAGACATTACATAAACTGGTTTGACCCAAATCAGTTAAGTCTGATACTACTTTTAACCAGATTTATTTCAAACCGGTTTCAGACATTTTCAAACTGGTTTATGTGCACTGAATGTCTGTTCAGAAACCAGTTTCTGATAATTTAAACTAGTTTATGTGTAATGTCTGTCCTTAGCTTTAGAGGGAAGTCAGGAAATACTTTCCTAACTGCAGCTGGCTGTGCTATGACACACGGCAGAGACACAAGAGATTTCTTCCTTTCTTATCCTGTGGTCATTTTATGCCACCAAATATTAGATTTGAGAGTTCTTATTTGTTTTTTTATTCCTTTAACTCCACTTCTGCATCCTAGTGATGTTTGCAAGCATGCCACATGAATCATAAGGGGAATAATCTCTTGAGCCTGGTGACAAAGACAATAAAAGAAGGTGGGTTTACAGTTGGTATGTAGCATTTGCAGAAAAGTAGTGAGCTCAGGAACTTGTGTCATGTCCAAAGGTCAATACAAATATGAAATTGATTTTTACTATTACTATTCATCAGATACTACTAGTAGGTCAGGTCTTAATTGGATTCCAAATGTTTTTTTTCTTAGCAACCATCACTACTACAGCAAAGAAACACTCCTTACCCATAGCAAGCCCTGGTAAAGAAATTTGTTCTTTACAAGCTCATTGCTGCAACCATGAAATTAAATGCAAATTTTGGTGTTTAATGCACAGAAGGGTGGAGTTGTACAGAGGCAGCTCCGCTCTTTTCACACCTGCAGTTGCTGTGGCAGCTAGTGTTAGCTGCCACATTATAGGGAAAAGGAATTTACTGCTGTTAAACTTCTATTTAATTATGGAAAATAAATGGGAAAGCTACAAAGTTTCATTTTCAGACACAAGCCATTTTGTTCACTAAAAACTTTTTCCTTCAAAAAAATCTCAGCTGGCTGCACAGCTCATCCCAATGCTGAATCTTTTTTTCATTGTTACTAAGCCATTGGTTTCAATAACATTTGTGCAAATAAGATCCACATGCTAATTCCTTGTTGTGCTAGAAAAGCTTTTTAAAATAAGTTTTAAGTGTAAATTTAATCTCAGATTGTCTATATATCCTTGAAACATTAGAGAGGATAAATCAAATCACCTGATTTACTCTCACTTTCATGTTATTTCACATGTACCAGCCATGCCTCTACTTCTTTGTCATCTTCATAAATTAAATTGTTCCAGTCTGTTCAATACCTCCCTTTCTGGGAATCTGGCCAGGCAGGTGATAGTTTTTATTACTTTTCTCTGGAACTTTTCTGTTTCTACTACAAACTTTTTTTTTAAAGGGATAACTCAAATTTCTTGCAGTATTTACGATGTGGGTGCAGGAAATATATTTTAAATTCATGAAGGATTTCAACACAAAATATAAAATTTTCACTTCAGAGATTTTTTCACAAGGTTTCACCGAAAAAAATAGTTTTGGTTCTGGAAAAACAAAAACGAAAGCTGCTTTTGTTTTCAGTGGCGAACAACCATTTATTTTCAGTGTTCATATTTTGGGGAATTTTCAATCTGTGACTTTGGGAATCTGTGACTGAAACAGAAGTTTTCTTGCATAAAATTCATTAAAAAAGGTATTTTATGTAAAAAAAAAAATGTTGACCAGCCTTAAGCACTAATGCATATATAAAGGCATAAAGTCTTCAAACTTCAGGGCAGATAAGCAGATCATCTGTTGGGGGTCAAGAAGAAATAATCTCCATGATATAACATTGTGCAATTAGTTGAATCATGAAGGGTTGGTACTTTCCTTTAAAGTATCTGGAACTGACCTTTTGATACTGGACTAAATTGACCATTGGTCTGTCCCAATATGGCAGTTTCTATGATCCTGTGATAAAGCAAGTTAACTATTAAGCCTATAAAGATGAGCTATCTGACCATGTCACCTGCTTGTTTAAGAGCCCCAGAATATCCTGCATGAAACAGCTGAGCCAGTTGTGACTTTAGGCCAGCATAGGCTGAAATATGTATAGGAGTTAAACATACAAGTCAGCTGTAATGTTTAGGTCGCTGATTATGTTCTTCCCTGTTGGAGCATAGTTCCATTTCACCTCGTGGATTCCCAGGTAATAGACTCTGGTGACACCTTCAGCAAAGAGTGGCAGCAGCACATGGATGTAAAGCAAGGACTGTAGCAGTTGCCACCAGGAACCCATCCTAGTTCCAGGTTTTTGAAGGTTTTTCAGGAAGAGATCGCTGTATTTGGAAAAGAATGGAGTAATGGATTAGTCAATAGGCTTTGACCCACATAGCTCAGTTTTAAGTGACGTGGCAGAAGGTTCTGAAAAAGCAGACAGGAACCAACAGTCAAAAAACTTCTATTTAATTATGGAAAATAAATGGGAAAGCTACAAGAAATCCTAAATTTCATGCCTGATCAGCTCTTGTATAAGAAGGGGATCCCCTCTGCCAAGGCATTACTGCACAGAAAGCATTATGGGGAGAAGAGGCAGCAGCATGGATGCAGCTCCTACCTGCGCAGCTCTGGCGCAGCTCCCCATCAATTGGAAGTTGTGCCCATGCCACAGCCAGGGGGAGGCTTGGGGCAAGAAGTAGCAGATAGCTGGAGGTTGCCTAGCCCCAGCCCAGGTTCTTGCTGTTTAGCCCTGGTGTGGGGACAGACAGAGACACAGGTAAAGCCCTCAGGCTCTGCGGGACAGATTTATTGGCTGATGGACAGATTTATTCATGGACCATATCTGGCCTGCAGGCTGTATGTTGCCAACCCCTGACCGAGCCTGTTTCTCATGTGTTCCATTGGTTTTCGCCAAACTTCTTGTGCCATAATGTTTTGTACCACTGTTGAGCATTGCAAAACAGCTGCTGTCCTCCACTGCAGGGGGTCCCAAAGCAGTGGTAGTTAAACTAATAGCAGTTTTCTAATATCTTAAAGTTTATTGTTAGTGGGACAATGGTCAGTTGTTCTCCGTTGCCATTGGGTAATGAACAAAAGAAACCATCTTAATTAGAAGCACAGAAGATCCTGAATATATATATTAAGGAAAGCTTTCTAGGGTGGTGAAACACTGGAACAGAATCTCTACAAGGGTTGTAGGATCTCCTTCACTCAAGGTTTTTAAGAGTATATTAAATGAATATCTGTCAAGGATGATCCCATTTTAGTGCAGAAGGCTGAAGTAAATGATTTCTTGAGATCCTATTCTTCCTATGCTTTTATGAACCTATGATTTCTGAAGAATCTTTGCTTTTCTCAGAAATTAATGGTAACTGGGAGAAGACAGTCATTATATTGAGCAGGTTAATTTTTTGCTGCTATGCTTCAGCTTGGAAAACCCCTGTTTATGGCTTTGTACAATATATAAACTGTTCTTTAGCTTCCTCTGCTAAAAAAATAATGACCTCTGAATCTGGGAGATGTTTCTGCTCTGTGATCCAGTAATAATACACCTCACTTACATAATGCTGTTCCTCAGTAAATCTCAAATGACTTTGCAAAAGAAGGTCAGCATCATTATTCCTATTCTTATAAAGGGCAGAGCAGTGGAGCCATCTGCCTAAGGTCACCCTGCAGGTCTTTTTGGTCCTAGTCACTTTAGCTTTGACTACTAAAACTAACTTCTCGCCTCATTAGTGACATAGCTGATATTACACACAGAGACATGAAAGACCCCCGTTTACACACACACTTTGTTCTTCAAACCAATTTGTTAACTAAGCCCTACATGTACCATTCCTGCTCTCTCACACACATGCATGCACAATAGAGAGACACAAAAGTGACAGCCACAAGGAAAAGTATAGATTGTATAAGAGGACTGCAGCATTAGCTTGAAACCTCTGGCCACATTAGAATAGATTCTGTTGCAAAAGGGCAAAGTAGATTTTGTTGACTGAACCCAATTAGTGGCTCATTAGCCAACTACATTATAGAGACATAGGAGTGGCTGTCTGGGAGAAAGAGCATGTAGGGCATGTATAAGCAGTCCTGGAACTGCCTAGAAGTTGCCAAGCGTGGGCAGATGTGAGCTAATCCTTATGTCATCCTAATATCATGTGCTTGTTCAGCCCCTAGAAAAGGGCTGAGCTTGGGCTTGAAATCAAGTGTGAATATTGCTTATTAAAACAGGTTTGGAGAAGTGCCTAATTACAGATGGTTGTAGGTACCACCCACCTACCACTTATATGTTTCTGAGGTCCTTCTTACCATGCTTACACTCAGCCTGCAGCATTAGCAAGTTTGCTGGTTGCACCTGACTTGCCTGGGAATCACCTGCCCCCAGCAAACTGCCTGGGCCTCAGGCAGAAAACAGAAAGAAAATCCTCTTCTGTCAAAGACTGATTCAGAACGGAAGCAGGAGTTTGATTAGGATGTGAGGGCACCTATACACATGCAGCAAGGCTACTTCGATGCACAGTGTGTCAGAGCAGACTCAATTAATTGGTTCTGCTGGATTTTTATAAAGTTAAAGCGTCCCCACCTCCATTTTTCAGCATGGGGATGCTGATACAAGAGATGCTCTTGGCGCTTTAATTAAAGTGCCTCCCCACCCTCCCCCATCCCAGAGCATATGTATAAATGCCCTGAGAGTTTGACTAGGATGTGAGAGTGAGAGCACTTTCTTACTTTATGAAATGGCAATGCAACATCTCCCAATTACGATTCACAGGGCTTGATTCTTCTCTTACATCCATTGTACAGTGGTGCAGTTCTATAAACTTATAGGGACTTGCTCCTAATTTTGTACTGGTGTAAGTGGAATCAGCTTAATGAATTTTAAGCCCCCTGCCCAACACTTTTTGCCCCTTAACATGCTTCTTCCTTTTTAAAATGCACTTCAGCCCTTTTAAAAGTTTTACTTGTATCTGAAAATGATAGATCTGTTTACTTGTTTAAGCATCAAAACATGCTATAACATTTCAAAGCTAAATAGTTTTCCCACAAATGTTATATTTCTGACTTCCTGATAACACAGGAAATAAAGGGGAAAAACCTGCAAGATGTTCATCCTTTTTACAGTTCTCCTCCACCAGGCTAATAAAACTCCACATTAACAAGAAAAATGAACTGGTCCCAGTTTTGCTTACGGCTAAGAAAACTCTACCCAAGGAAAAGGGGAAAGTATCAAATGAATGTAATCTTTAATGAATGTAAACCCTTACTTTTTGCTGGTTTAGAAGTAGGCAGTGTTGAGAAGGTCAGAGAGTCAGTCTGGAGACATTTTTGTTTAAAGTCCTAGAGCGCTGAAGAAATAATGAAGCTACAAAGATTCACAAATGCCAGAGGGGGCAAAGTCCAGGTTGTAAAAAAGGGAGACACCTGACCTCCACTGGGTAGGTCCAACATGTGAGTTGTATCAGTAATGTACTAAACACGAATTAGTCTGGATGTGAGCAGCCTGGCTGACTAATTTCAGGGCCTTGATATTATAGACCACTATCACTTTCATCCTTCAGCACCATATGGCACCTTCTTTGGAGATTAGTTACAAAGTAGAGAACCACGCCTTTCTTTTTATGAGAGAGAAGAAATTGATGGTATTATTATTGTTTCATTATGTGATAGAAGAGAAATAAGGCATATAACCGATACCACACAGCAGAGACTCCTTGTCCTGTCTCATACCTTTATTCAGATGCCAGCAGGGTTGAAGGGTCTGCTGCACTCTTTTACCCCAGTTTATCTTTTCTGCTTCTTCCCCAAGAGCCCTCTGTAACAATGTCATCCTCTCTACCCAAGCATTGAATGCTGCTCCTTACCGACCTGCCAAACCTGCTTTGTGCCAGGGCAGAGGCAGGGAGTTCAGAGGAGCAATATGAACACTCCCTTCTCCAGCTGTCTCACTTCAGCTGAGAGCAGCAGACCAGCCAGCAATTCCTACTCTGATCCTGGGAGAAGCCATATACTGTACCTGTCCCCTAGAATCAGCTTAGAGCTGATTTTAATTCAAAGCCACCTTGTGTTTTGTTTTATTTCACTGTGCATGTCAGCGGTTCTCCACCAGGGAAAGATCCAGGGGTTTGCAAAGGGGGTGCAGGAGCAGCCAAGCCAGCTGCAGGGTGGCTGTGGGTGCACCCCTGCTCCCAGCCTCCCACTCCACCCCAACCCACCAGCGCGGGCAGGAGCCACTACAGACTTTTTAAAGTTCCCAAAACAGATGAGCATCCCTGCCTTCCCCTTCATACTCAGAGGTTCCCCTCCCCTCCAGTCCCTGCTGCTTTCCACACTGTCCAGGGGCAGGGCTAACGTCACAGCTGTCCCTGCTCACTCCAGCTGCCCAGGCACTGGGCTAAGGTGGGAACAGCAACAGTGTGGGGGGTTGCTGCTGGGTCCCTCCAGGAGCAGGCATGGGGAGCCACTATTGCTGTCGCTGCCATAGGGAGCCCAGGCCCTGCATGGCCCAGCTGGAGCGGGCAGGAGCGGCTCTGAGAGTCCCTCGCCCCCGGACAGCTGGGAAAGCAGCTGGGGCAGACGGGGGACAGAGGAAGGGGAAACATCTCAGCAGGGAGGGGGAGGGGACGGCGGGTTTTCTTCGCTTTGGAGATTTAAGTCCTCCAAGGCTTCAGTTTGAAAGGGAGGGCACAGCTGCGTCTGCCTCTCTTCTCAGCCCTTCTTTCAGACTCGGGCACCTTCGGAGACAGCCGCAGCCCCTCAGCAAAGGCCAGCTCTCCGCCTGCGTTGTTCTTGGGGCCGCAGGAAATAAAAGGTTGCTGTCTTTGAAATCTCTGCGAGTGGCCTTTGCACGCCCAGCAGGGCTGACACCGCAGCACCCAGGAGGGGGTCTCCAAGCATCCCTGGGTGCCTCGGCCTCCCCGGCGGAGTCGCTTCATGTGGATGTTGCGGCCTGCTCTGGCGGGCTGCTCCAGCCTGAATGGCCCTGATGCCAGCGATAGGGGCAACGGCTGGGCTCGTCCCACACACCTGGGCAGAGCCACCGGCCCTGACAGCACCGGACTTCGCCCAAAGGGTGGTGGCATCATGTGGGCACCCGCCTCGCCTCAGCCACTGACGCAGACCCTGAGGGGTGACAGCAGGGAAGGGCACCCAGACAAAGCACCAAGCAGACATTGCGTGACCCCAACTAATCCGCCTCAAGCAAGAGAAAGGAGAGACTTTTATTTTATTTTTTAACGGCAGGTGACGTTTGTGACGTCAGAGCTGGGGGGCATAAAGCAACCAATGCTCTCTTCAGCCGTGCTGACGTCAGGCATACTAGGAACGCGGCGCTCGCAAGCGGGGCAAGGAGAGGGCTTCCGTGACGTCAGAGAGGCCCCGCCCTCCCGAGGCCACAACAAAACGCCACGCTCGGGGGCGGGGCCAACCGCGTTCAGCCAATGAGGGGGCTTCTCGGCGCAAGCCCCGCCTCACGCACGGCGGCGTCGGCCGCCTCCGGCCCCGCCCCCGCCCCGCCCCTGGCAGCGGGGCGATGATGAAGGAAACGGCGGCGGCGGCGGCGGCCGCGGCCGCGGTGCCCGGCTTCCTAGCCAAGCTCTGGGCCCTGGTGGAGGATCCCGGCAGCGATGACGTCATCTGCTGGAGCCAGGTGAGGCGGGGGTTGTGGGAGAGGGGGAGGAGGCGCGGCCGTGGCGTAGGCGCGTGGGGAGGTGGGTGCGCGCGCAGTTGCAGGCCTCGGTCGGCGCGGGCGGAAGTGAGGCCTCGCGGGCGCCCCTCCCCCCTCATGGAACGTTCTTGTGCCGTATTTTTTTGCATGCAGCACCTCCTCTCTCATGTCATGCGCCCCTGGCTTTTGAGAGTGGGAGGAAGGGCCTGCAGACTTCCTGGGAGGAGCTGAGGAGCAGCAGGCGGGGAGCCAGGCCTCCTCCCCATGCATTGTATGGACCCCATGGACTGCGCTGGGTCCACCCACCGACCACGCCCCAGCCCCGCCCAGTGCAGCGCTGGAGCCCTGTGGTCCAGCTGAGGGGCCCCAATGTAGGAATGTTAATTGCCGCTGCTCAGGCAGTTCATGCTGCTGCTACTCCTCTGCTGCCAAGCTGACAGCTCCCCGGGGTCTGGTCTTCTTATATATAATACACTTGCTTCCCCCCCCAAAATTTTCTGCAGCTGGTGTTGGTGGAAAAGGTGCAGGCTATACATGGGGAAATACAGTGCTCTCTGAAGGTGCTTGCATGGGCTTGCAAGCGTCTAGGTCCTGGTGGGCTAAATAGGGGCTGCAGCCAGATCTGGCCCATCAAGGGATTCTGTCTGGCCTGAGGCAGGTCCCTTGCCCCTACCCAGCCCCTGCCTCATGCTGCCACTGGCCTCAGTTCCAGCCCCGGTCCCTGCCCAAGGAGTTGGTGCCCGTCACAGGGACTTGTTGGGAGTATATGGCAGCTCTGCCCTGGGCCCTAGCTCTGCGTTGTCTCCAGCCCTGCTGGTCCATCCCGCTCCTGGATGCTGATCTTCACTCGCCCGCCCATGGCCCCATCCCACCTGTCCAGCCAAGCGTGCCTTGTTTGCAGGGGTCTTGGACTGGTCTTCATGGAGACCTTGCCTGCTCCACCTGGCATTCCCAGATAGGATGTATTGTACCCCCCTGCCATGTGGGCCTAGCACCCCTCCCCTCTGCCCCGGCCCGCAGCAGCTCACCAAAACTCCTTCTCCAGCCCAAATAATTGCCCACCCCCTGATCCAGGTAGAGAGGAAGGCTGTGCAGGCACACAGCAGTGTTTGTATTGATTTGATTTGATTGTGATACCTCACCACTACTAAACTCACAGGCTCCTTGCAGGCCAGATCCAGCCTTGGCAGCAGTGTGGAAGGCCGGGTAGCTACACACCATTATAGACTAGCAAAATAAGATATATTTGAAGCACAAGCTTTCATGAACCCGAGCAAGGCAAGCACTGTGCTGGCCTCGCCTTCACTTGCACACCTGCTGTCAATGGCCATATCCAACAGGGCCTTGTAGCCTCCCATTCTGCAGCTGGCTGCTAGCTGTGACTGAATTCCTGGTCTTCAGAAGCCCTCTGGGCTCCAGGGAATGGCTCTGTGGTCTGCAACTTGCTAAACCATGTCTAACATCTCTGATTTAGATGTTGCATAGCATAGTGTGCTCAGCACTTGGGTGCAGAGTTAAAACATGTGTAACAATGATTTTCACAAATAATACTCACTTTTATAGGATGGAAATGAAATGAGTGAGCACTTGTTTCCCTCTTCAGTATTGGGCTTTGTAATATTCTTTTTAATCTTCACCTTGGCTCCCTGACAACAGGGAGGTAGGACTGCCTTTTGAATCTGCATGTGGATAACATGCAAATGCAAACTCCTAAAACTGAGGTTAGCGCAGATAATATTTAAATCCTATGTCATTTGGACCCCTATTGAGTGCAATGATTTGGTGGCTCTTTTTGGCCTTTTGCAGGAAAAAAAGACATGGATGAGAAGATGCTTCACCATTCCAGTGTGCCTGCACAAGCAGCAGCAGAATGGTTAAAGACCAGCTCACCTCCAGCAAATTTAAATTTGGGAATAGAACAAACCTGAAGCTATTTAGCTCACCATTAGAAAGCTATTTTTATTGCTGTGTTGTGCCCTCTGTACTTTCAGCCTCTCTCTCTGAGGTTATCTAGTTATTTATAATGGTGTTTTATCCACAAGGAATGTTATCAGGAGGAGAGCTGTCCTGGGCTGAGTGAGAGAGCCCTCTTGTGGCACAAATTCCAAGCTGTACAAGTTTCCCTCAATTTATGTGGGTTCTTGATGTGCAAATTTGCTCTTATGCGATGAGCATATTTAGAGCCATAATTCGTTATATGTGAGGTAAATTCACTCTTTTATGCGATCAGCACAGATGCCACCCCCCCCCCCCCCAAGCAGGTAAGTCTGTGGAGGGAGGGGAAAGGACCATGGCCCCATTCACCCCATCCCCGGCTGCAGTGGTCCCAGGAGCGGTCAGCACCAGCTGCCTGCACCAGTGCACGGTTCACCCCAGTGGCTGCAGGGAGCTGGCATCGGCCACTCCCAAGGCAGTACAGCAGCAGATGAGGTGAGTGGGGACAGCCGAGCCCTGAGGGGTTCTGGGCATGGTGCAGCCAAGTGGCTGCAGGTAGCTGGTGCCGGCAGTTCCTGGGGCTCCTGCAGCTAGGGCTGGGTTGAGCGCTGTGCCCCACACCACCCGGGGCTCCGCTTGTCCGCACTCATCCCAGCCGGTGCTGGAGCGGCCCCAGGAGCAGCCGACACAGGAACCTATCCCTATTTCTTACGTTATAAAGTAGGTTTGCTTTATGCAAATTTGATTCATGCAGCGTTTTCCAGGAACATATGTATCACATAAATCAAGGAAAATGTGTACAAACAAAGGTTTTGTTTTCTTGAAGATGTGAGAGGAGTTGAGATCTGTCATCAGAATGACTTTGAGAGATGTTTTCAAATGGCTAGGCCAAACTTAGTTGTAAGGTGTTTACAGACCTCCCTGTCAACTGAAATATTCTTTGTGTATCTCCTCAAGTGTTATACTTTTTGCTATTGCACTAGGGAATTAAATTGACACCAAGCTGTAAAAAACATTTCAGTGATTTATCAGCCTGGAAGAGGTTCATATGTAAGTAACATGGAAATGTTCCATTTGGTCTTTAATCTGTTTCTAGAACGGCCAGAACTTCTGCATTCTAGATGAGCAGAGATTTGCGAAGGAGCTCCTTCCTAAATACTTCAAACACAACAACCTCTCAAGCTTCATACGTCAACTCAACATGTGTAAGTATCCATTTTTCTCATATGTTAACTGCTAAGCTCCCTACTACTGGGGATCAGTTGGAATGTATATAAAGAAGGGAGTAATTGGCTGAAGTTGAGAGCACACTGGGCTTTCGTCTCTGAGATCTATATATGACCTAGCTCACAACTGGTGTCTAGCAGAGAAATTCATCCTAGCCCTAACAGTGTTAATAATTCCCTCATTTTCTAGCATACTGAATTTATGAATGATTTTAAAGGAACAAAGGCCACATGTATACTCCTTCACTTGTTATTTGGAAGATAAAATATTTGTCCATGCTGTTATCTCCATGATTATGTTGAAATGAGATTAGCCACACTGGTAGATCTGGTTGGCTTATGTTCCTTGCTAAACTCTTCTTAGTCCTCCTGGTAAATACGGTGCAGTGTTCATTACATAACAGCACCACAAATAATACAGCTTGTACATTCAGCCAAGCAAGCATATCTGTGTGATGTTATGACACAGGCCAAATACTGTATGTCCTGTTACATTTGTTTCTGTAGTCTTTTTTTATTCAGATACTTCAAAGGACAAGTGGAGAAGAAAACCACACAGAAATATGTCATAGTGAAACTGCTAATATTCATCACTTGGCATTTCTGATTAGAGTGTAGAATATTTGCAACTCGGCAAGTACTTCCTAGGAAAGAACTTGAGGGAAGCCCCTGACTTACCCCCAATTTGAGCTAAATCCTAATATATCTAGTTCGTTACAAATACAGGATCCTCCTCTTTCTTTAACCAAAGGAAACTATTTCTGTTTTGAGCCCTTTTGAAGGAAAAGAAGGATATAGAGTACATTCACAGTATATTAAACCAGTAACTTAAATGAATTTGGGTTGGATTGATAGTGATACTCTCACTTAATCACTGGGGAATGTTGTGAAGTTACTGAGGAACAATGTGTCCTTGGCTGAGTAGACTTGTAGACTCAACCCCAGCAGAGTTGATTTACTTCTCATATTAGACACAAGGGATAAGAGGCTCAGTTAACCGCTTGGCATTTGTTTGTTTCTCTTAGTGTCTAGTGGTTGAGATTCCAACTCTGAGTGTCAAAGGATTAAAGGAATGAACACGTGGTTAAAAATCTTTTGGTGAAATTGGACTTCAACATTTAAAGCTCCTCTATCTCCCTGTGGAAGCACAGTGTGATGCCTTGTATCCAGTCGGGTCTGAGCAGGCTGAGTTCAGTTTTCAGACGCTAATGGTGTCAGGATGCAGTGCTCTAAAGTTTCCAACATAATTAACATCTTAGTTGGGAGAATTAAGGATTCACATTACCACTTAGAAATGGGTCTTGTAACTTTCTCAGAGTATTTAAAACACTGATGGAAATAGAACATAGTCTCACCAGGCTTTTTTTAGATGAGACATGCTGTTTAATGCCACCTGTCTGCTGAATGATGTGGGAAGAAGGATATGTGTTTCTGTGAATGCAGTTTGAGTTCTACTCATTGGTCCTTAAATTTCAATTTCTGGTCCCTGGTGATACAGGACAAATAAGTATTCTGGCATCTAGTTGCTTGAGAGGGCTGGAGCAAGAGATCAGAGACCTCAAAATCTTATAGACTTTAGTGCAGCCAGGAATTTACCCATGTTCTTTAATAAGGCTTACATTTTATTTAACTTCTCTGATTTCTTAGAAATCACTCACATGTAGCCCTTAACCTTCTTTGTTATGCATGCTGCACAACTAGCCTTCACTTGAGTTTCCTGGGAGTAAGAACTGTGCTAACACTTTCTAGTAGTGCTGGCAATACCACAAGTGTTCAGCAGCAGGCAAAGAACTCTTTACAGCTAAGTGGTTGAAAGCTGGGGAAAAGCCCTTGAGGTCCCTTTAAATTCCCATTCTCTAACACTATTCTTGTGTGCTGTAGATATTTTAGTCTACTTGATTTTGTTGGTGTTTTTTGTTTTGTTTTTTTTTTTTTTTACTGAAGTGCCTGTTGTAAGAGTGAGCGTTAACTTGAGTTTATCTATTAGGAGAAATAAGTGCACTATTCTTTCACCTCAGATGGATTCAGGAAGGTGATTGCATTGGAGAATGGCATGATTATGGCAGAGAAGAGCTCAGTCATTGAGTTCCAGCATCCTTACTTCAAACAAGGGAAAGCACACTTACTAGAAAACATCAAACGCAAGGTATAGTGCACAGAGTGTGTGTGTTGTACAAGCATGCATGTCTGCATGTTCATGAAAGGAAGTTGTATATAGAATGAATACTTTGCTGGCTGGGTTCAAGGAGTCGTGATTTGCTTTAAACTAACCCTTGGAACTTTGAGGGCAGGCAGCTCAATGGACCAACCTCATCTAATGGCTGGTGTCTTGCCTTTTTGATGTCCAGGCCCTGTGCTTATTATCTTGTTTTGTCTGCAAGTCTCGTTTTCTGCTTCTACAGAGCACACATGTTGGAAAAGTTCATTTATATTGTTGTGTACAGTAATATGGTTCCTAAGAATGTTCCATCAGGTGGAGTCTTCTGCCTTGATTGCTGAAGGTCCACTATCTAGTTAATGCCAGGAACACTTAAACTGAACCATGGATCAGGCTGGTAAACCTATTTTCTACTGTATTGCAAATATGAGCAATTCTTGCAGTGAATAAAATGGCTATCAGCCTTTCCCACTGTTTTACTAGCTGGAGGAGAATCAGCATTGTAGTGCCTGCTATAAACTTGGTTTCAGGCTCCCATCAGTAATGCAGGCTGGAATTCAGGGCCTTTCTGAGCCAAGGATGTTAGGAAGCATTTTGCTTTCACTTCCCAGGGTCCCTTTCTGGAAGTTGGTTACTGGCATCCTCAACCACACTAGCACAAGATCGTAGAGTAGGGCTAGGCAAGAATTACTGAGTTATTAATCCATCCTTTGTATTTTAAGGTTATTTCAGGAATTATGTCCATGTGGTTTGCCATAGTGTATCGGTGCTACTCTCCAAACAGTTGGTTTCTGATTTATATCTTTGTTTTCAGTAAGCAATATAAAGTGCCTGAATTTATCTTCAGACTGTATTCTAAAGAAGAGATCTCGGCCCCTCCAGTTGAGAGAGAACATCTTGTGTATATTCTGGTGAGACTCTTCTTCAGCTCATTACCAGCTGCAAGAACAGTGCTAGTGGATTGTAAGGGGACCTGTAGTAAGGCCAGATGTCTGCACTGTTGGAATATTGTTGGGAGGAAATCTGAATGAAGGAGGAAGAAGGGCTTCAGCAACGTAAAATGTATGCAACTAGACCCTTAAGTCTATTGGCTGTTTTGCAATGACTTAATGGTGATACCACAGTGGCTGGGTCTTTGTAAATGCTACAGAGGACTAAAACAAATCTCTGTGCTGAAAAGTAACCGATGATGTTGCTTTTATTGCTGTTGAGCAACAAGCAGCGCTTTGCTTGTGCTGTTGGGTTAAGGCAGACTTTGCTTCAAGCTCTAGGGAGCAGGCTTTCGTTTCATCAGTAATGTGGAGAACACTTGAGGACAGAGTATTCTGAATCCATGCTGCATTTTCAGTATAAAACCTTGTATAATAGTAGCCCTGCCATGATAGCCACTGCTTATCTTTCTGCGTAGTTTTGGTATGTGTGGGTGAGTGTGTGCGCATGCATGTAGTACTGATAAGGTCCTAATGAAAATCATGATCAATCTTTAAGTGCCTTCACAAACTATTGGGAGTCAAACCAAAGGTGGCCTCTTACAGCACACTAGGCTGTAGCTTTATATTTTCAATCCTTTCTAATCCCATGATGCAGTTGCATAGTGTTCATCTGTAGGCTCAATCTAATTATGTTTTTCCTTATTCAAGCAAAATGTGCAATTGAGTAAGATCCCTAATGCACCTGTGACCTGATCTCATTTTAGGCATCTTCAATGAAAACAGAGGATCTCAAAGTCTGTTTGGAAGATTTGCATAAGGTGCTTTCTGAAGTTCAAGAAATGAGAGAGCAACAGAATAGCATGGATGTCAGACTGGCTAATATGAAGAGGTGGATGTGTCCGTTTTTCAGCTTCATCTGTGTATTGGTCTTAGATTCCTTTAAAAAAAAAAAAAAAAGAGCCAGACCTTAGTTTCACAGCTTGTGTAGGTTTTATTAGTAAGACTCTCATGAGTCTACATGGTATCATTTTTCCATGAATAATTCCTACTGCAGTATTTTGTCTTATTTGTTTATGTGGCTCAGTTAACATCTCTGAGACCACAGTTACCAATCTGGAACCTCTGGACCGTCAGATTCATAATCAGTATCAAAAGCTATGCCAGCCTTTCTACTATACAGCAAGAGGGATGTTAGCCTTCTTAACACAAAAGTGGGTCAATTGGAATTGAGAGAAGGTCTGCAAGTTTCTGTTTAAGTGGGCATTGCATGTCCAAGTCTGTCCTTGCAGACCTGTTTATCTGGATGCTGGGTTATTACACTTTGACCTCTGTCAAGACAGCAGCATCAACCAAGGCTCTTTAGGTATTTTTACCCACTCCTAGTCATTTTCTGTGTTTCTCTGAAATTTTCATTTGGACTACATATGGAGATGGTCTATGCTATACCAAGTCTATTTCTGGACATAAGTTCTCAGCTTTCTTCTGAGGACTTAAGTGACTCTTGAGGCTGTGGATGGACACCTCAGATCAAGCTGAGCAGCAGAGAGTATTAAAATTCTCAGTACAGTTGGTTGAGCCTGGTAGGAGATGGAGTGAGTTTAAGCCAAAATCTGAACTGGTGGGCTTGAGTCACTGATTTCACTTTCCTGAGGAAGTAATGTTTGGTTCTTCAGGCTGATATTAGACTCTGAAAATTGTGGAACTAGAGTGTGTCAAATAAACTCTCTGTTCATCTGCTGTCTTCTGATTTATTCTGCATTGCAGAGAAAATAAGGCCTTGTGGAAGGAAGTGGCAGTTCTAAGGCAGAAGCACAGTCAACAACAGAAGCTGCTGTCTAAGGTACCATTGCAGCATCTTCAGTGCTACCATCCTTATTCCTGCCTCTGTGATACTTCAGGGCATTCTTTGCTTATGTAGAATGACAAATGACAGAGTTGAACAGGCTCTATTAGTACAGTCTTGAAAGTGCATTCACAATTCTTATTCATCTAAAAGTACTGTAACAGAAAATTTTGAGAGGAGTGCTAAGAAGGAGTTACAGGAAAAAAATGACTAAGCAATTTAGGGGTGTGTGAAACAGGCTGTATTTGATTCGGATTCAGCCCGATTCAGGGGACAGTGATTCAGTTAGTTGATTTGGATCACTGTCCCAATTCAGTTCGGCCAAATCTGAAGATTCAATGCTGATTTGGAGAAACAGCAATTTGGCCATAGACACAGCTTTTAAATGTTTTTCCTACGTACCTCAAGGTACCAGGCATGGCCATGAACGCTGTGATGGTGGGGCGGATAGAGCATCTCACAGGAGCGCTGGGACATTTCTTCCCCCCTGGTTTGGTGATCGGCTGTGGGGGGGGGGACCCCAGCTGACCCCCCCAGACCCAGGAGGTACCAGTTGCTGGGGGGGGGGGGTCCCCTGTGTGGTCTGCAGTGGACCGGAAGTACTTTTGGTCCACTCCTGGGTCCACCACTGAGCACGCTAGGGAGCCCCTCCATGCTCCCGTGGGACAGTTCATCCACCCCAGCATCATAGCATTCATGAGCCGCCTGGTATCTTGAGATATGTAGAAAAAACTTTTAAAGCTGTGTCTATGTCCAAATCATCAAATCTCTCCAAATTGATTCGAAGGGTTCTGATTCAATTCAGAGAAATTAAAGGGTTTCCTGATTCGATTTCAATTTGGAGATTCAGCCACCGATCGGGCTGAATCGAATCAGCAAACAAAGCTTCACGCAGCCCTACTAAGCGTGTCTTTTAAAAAAAAAAAAAAAAAGGGTGAAAAAGACGGAGGCTGAATCTCTTGAAGCAAAGACCATCAGACAGCAGGGTGAATCTCTGGTTAATAGATAATCTGTTTCTTACTGTGAGGCCTCGTAGACCCTGTGTGAGATGGCAATTTGGGTATGGCAGGGTTCTGGGTGGTGAGCAGAAAGATGAAATTGTGGGGAAGTAGAATTAGATCTTGGAGATTCAGAGCATACTTAACTTTGAAATTCACAATTTCTCACTGGCTTTGTTAAGCTTCAAATATAGGAATCATTTCTGTAAAGCAGCTCCCTTGTCTGCTGTCCTGTCCATGATGATAGTTAATGTTGGATATTGGTAGATCAGAGAGGATAGTAGGTCTGGAACAGACCAGCTTGGTCACTGGTGGTGCTGGCAGACATAAAAAAACACCCAAAATGGCACTTTACTTTAAACTTGGCGTATTCCCATGCATGGCCAAAAGAGGCCTGTTCAACCTGTCTCACCTCATGTCTGTAAAAATCAGGTGCTTTAGTGGGGCTTTTTGTTGCTGTTATCTAATAGTTGATTGAATCAGCTTCAGCTAAAAGCTCCAAAAAGCCCTGCCAAACTGCTCAATCTTTACAGATGCTGCAGGGCCAGGTTGAAGTAACTCAGGAGCTTCTGGAAAAGCAAATTTTTTTTTTTTTAACATTTGCAAGCAGCCTGAGTCCAGTATTCCACAAACCTTATAAATCTTAAGCTCAGAAGAGAGGGTTAAAAATACTCCTAACTGGGATAATTTAATTTGGGGGGCAAATTCAGGTGGGTTTTTTCTTAATATGAAGACCAGTATGAGTAGGTATTGGCTGCATTAAATTTACCTACAATTAATCCATCAGTAATTCTGTAGCTATGCTTTGTATATCATAGTATTTATCTATGCTTGTACAGAGTTGTACTGAGTCAAGTCTGGATATTAGTCTGTGTGCTAATTATATTTTCATCTGTTTCCTCAGATCCTACAATTTATCCTAAGTTTGATGAGAGGAAATTATATTGTGGGAGTGAAGAGGAAAAGGTAACTGTCAGTTGTTTAACAAGTTAATTTAAAAAAGGATTTTCGTAAGTTCAGGCATTTGCGCAAATGTTTCTGTTGAAATACTATTAAAGCAGTACATATTTGTAGAGTTCAAGGAAGTCAAGCCAGTAAGCTGGTGAAAGTTGCTGATGAAGCACCTGACTTTATTTAATGGAAGTACAGAGAGAATGCTTACTTTTTTTAGTTTAGAGCAATGACTAGAATGTTCAAATTTGAGAGACCTTGTTCTCTTTAAAATTATGAATAATAATTAGATGTGGGAATGAGACCAACTCCTAACATTTTGAAAGACATTGGTCAGAAACAATTAGTTCAATTTCCTCTAAACCCAGTGGGTATTTTTACACGTGCAAGAGCTGGGTGCTTTGAAAACAGGCCGGTGTTGCAACACTTGCAGTTGTACATAAGCAGCAAAATGTGCATCAATGCTAAGAAAATGGCAGCAGCACACTTTTGAACTAAAACACATTGGAGGTGCTTTGGTTCAGAAGCACACTGCTGGCATTTTCTGTGCGCTAACACATGTTTTGCCACTTACACAAATGCGTGCAGTGCAGTTCACTTCAGCTTACATATGGAGCAAACTCAATTCCGAAGCGACAGATCTCTCATGTGGTTTGAGACAGAAAAGTATGTGTATAAATGTCCAATAGTTTATTTTAATAAATCAGTCTTAAATACAAAACACAGTACTTTTAAAAAAATACATTCATATGTAAAGAAAAAGTGTAATAAAACAATTTAAAAACTCATTTTCTGAATATTGAACAGTCTTGGCTCTCGTCGAAATAGAGGTAAGTACAAACCAGAAGTATAGAAAAAGCCATCTAGTTTAAAAATAAAAATCATTAACTATTTTAGACATAGTAAAAAAAAAAAATCTTAAACTATTTTCTTAAATAAACATGTACAGCTAAAAAAATGCTCCAAATTCAGAATGAAAGCTGTATTTATCAACCAATGGAAGCCTGCTTTTTTAAAGATAACTAAAAATGCAAGTACATACCAAAATTTATATCCAGAATTTCCTGTTTGCTGATTTATTATTTTTTTAAATGGACTGTGAAAAGATGGGGGAGGGAAAATCTAGAGTTGTACAATTTAAGTAGAAATGGTATAAAATCACCAAGTTTAAACAAATCCTCACTCCTTCCCAGACATAGATTTGAAAGTCTTCAAAATCTTAAGATCACTTCTCTCTACCACCTGCGCATGACAGGGTGAACAGAGTATGCACTGAAAGTTTTTTCCACATTCTAGGAGGTTCTGGAAAAGTACCTACTTGATTGTTCTGCATCACTTAAATAGCATCCCTGTCTTCACAAAACTAGGTAGTTTCAGCAAGAGCTGCTATTTGTTTGTTGTTTGAAATCAGACATTGCTAAAAATTATATTTTAATCGTGCATTAAAAGTGTATTGTCGTTTCTCAGGTCTTTGACAGATGCTTCAGGTGCTTCACCTTCCAAATACAGCTGTCAGTATGTTCGCATACCTGTGGAGAATGGTGAAACAGTAAGTTTTGATAGGGACAGGAGCACTGGGCTAGATGTGCTCATGGGTACAGTGTCTAATAACTGAACTTATAAACATAAATATTCTCAGCTGTAGTTAAATACTTTAAAATCTGATTTGCAAAGGGTTAAACCAGGGGTGTCAAACGCACAGCCTGCACAGTCCCACCATCCAACCCCTGTCACTGCCCTTGGGTTTGAGCAGACCCATATGGGACGCAGGGCCAGTCTGTGGGCTGGATCTAGCCAACACACTACTCACAGGCACCATGTGTAGTGTGGGTCTTAGACTAGCTGGAACAGGCATCATGTGACATTATCTGGCCTGGGCAGCCACCGTATGCGCACAGCTGCTGCTCTGGCCAGACTGTGCTGTAAGCGGCACCACTTCCAGCTGCTCCAAGCACATGCAGCTCAGATTTCAGACTAGCTGCAGCAGCTACTGGACAGGTATGCTGGGGGAGGGTGAGCAGGAGAGGGAGAGGAAAAAGGGAGGAAGTGGGAGTCAGTGGCCTGATCAGGCCTGTGGACTAACCCCATACCACTCATCTGGTCCAGGAGCTGGATAAGTTTAACACCCCTGAGTTAAACCATTTATATGTCTCTCAAACTATGGAAATAGAAAAATCTGAATGGGAAAATAGACATTGCAGTAAGAATGGAGAGCTGGCACTGAATAGGCCAGATCACTGACTTTGGTTTTTATTGTTTCCTCTACCAAGCAGGTAGCTGTTTCTGGACATACCTCAGACAGTGAGGATGAGAATGGTATGGGCATCATCATTCGAGATGTCACCAACACTCTGGACAGTGCCACAGAAGGGTTGCTTGCTGTCATGCATACGAGTGGAAATGATGGGTATGAATGAAGACATAAAATGGCTTGCACCTAAATCCTGTTTAACACTTGTCTTTATTTCTTGAATATAAAAATGGAATAGCCCATCTCAGTTTTCAAATACATGTATGCACTCCCAGGTTAAGGTGTTAGAATCAGCTTTCTGGTGTGTCACAGAAGCCCTTTTTTAGCAACAGCCTTAGAGCTTTTTCTTTCTTTTATGAATGCGGATAGCTTCATTTTGAATCAAAGTCCAAACTTTGAATTTAATTCAGTCCAATCATTTGCTCACTTAATAATTAAGAACATGCCGAAGCATCTGGCAAAATAGGGAGATATGGCACATTAGTACTGTGCTAATAGCAGTTAGCTGATCATGTTATGCAGAACAAAATGTTTAAAGGGAAGAAGCTCTTGTGCATTCAGCCTCAGACCCTTGTAGAATGTCTGGGAGGAGCAATAAAAGAAACGAGCACAGGAGTGTCGTACTACAATGAAAGAAAGGCTTCAGAGCCTGCATCACATTAGCCCAAATGAACTAAAAACTCTAGCCTGACAAATATTTACAAAATGCAGCAAAGCTTAATCTATTGGAAACTAAGAAAGAAGGAAACCGGCATTTGTTCACTTTAGTTAGTGTCAGGAAAAGGATGTTGGTCCCTGGTGAAAACAGTTTGTGACTAAACTAAGTGTTATGTAAAGCCTGGATTCTGCAAACTTGCCTGTGTGTCCTATCCTGGATAGCTGCTGTTAATATCCAATGCCAAATTTATCACCCTGCTTCAGGTCTTGGGAATTCCAAGGGTCTAACTAACATGTTCCCCAATTTTTTTTATTTTTTCTTTTTTTTGGAGGAGGACATGTGGGGCACTACTGTTTCTCCACCTTCAAACGCTTCCATTTTGGCAAAGTAGAATTTTCTGCTGAATTGATTCTTTGTCTATGATGAAAGCATGTTTTGTTTTGTAGTCTCTTACAAAGAAACCAGATTATTTGTGAATTCACAGGACTTGGTTTTAAATAAGACAAGGCATTGACATTTGAAATATTAAACCTACAGTAAGACGTGCTGCAGAAGCCAAGCTATTCTAAGTTTCACTTCATTATGCACTGTATTTCCCAGAGAGACCCAAGCAGTTCAACAGTCAGACTCAACTGTCCAGGAAGCATCACCGCCTGTTGAGTTGGATCCTGTGGAACCACATTATCCAGTTCAGGTCATTGACAATGGCTGCAAATCTTGTGAAATAGAAAAGGATGTGGTAGAGTTGTATGCTCCACAGACTAATTCTCCAGAAGACCCTGCATCCATGATAGACTCTATCTTGAATGAGAGTAGCTCTGCAACCCAAAACGATAGTCTGTTGGACAGGTATGGAATACAGTGTTAACAATTTCGATACATGCTTGTATTCTTATAATTTGTGTTGATTTTATAAAGGCATCTATTACAGAGTCCTAGAGGTTTGTAGATAATGGGGTATGATAATAGTTCCTTCGTTTCTTCCCTTAAACATAACTTTCTACTCCAAAAATTTCAAAATTTTTTTGGAAAAGGGCTGAATCTTGTACCATGTGCTCAAGCCCAACAAACTGTGCCTGCTGAGCAGATAGAGCAGATGTTTAGCTGAGGGTCATTCTGTGAGGATGTTGAAATAGAGAGATTCCTTCTGCTGCTGGGGGGGGAGTTTCTGACTGTCAGGACTCATACTGTATATAATAAGGCTTTAAAAAAGAAATCGGCACCTTGATGTGCACCCAACAGGAAATGGGAAGCCAATGAAGGTGATAAAAAAAAATCATGTAATACTGCCAGCTGCTGGACCTACTTACACAAGTGCTGGTTCTTAGGGTCCTTTACCAGTTGTTCCCTGTAGAGCTTGATGCAAGCGAAATAACTAATTAGAGAGTCATGAGCAGCATTGATCAGTTCTGGATCAGCAAGTTGGCTATGAATGCTTTAGCACCGGTGGCTGAAAACAAGCCTCTGCTTTATCTTTAGTAGGCAGTGAAACAAGTGCCCTTACATTGTGACTTTTGCTTCAAGTCTTAAGTATAGGAGTCCTACATACCTGGTCATACATACATTCCCTTTCAAGCCCCCAGCATCCACTCCATCTTGCTGTGTTTCAGTTTCAGCCCAAACTCTTCTAAGCCCATTGTCAGCCAAGTTTTACATGGCAAGAATGTATTTTACCTCTACTTTTAATGGAAAATTAGCCATGCTTATGCCATTGAGGTCCTGACAGTATCTTATTCTCGCTCCCACTTTCCTTCTCTCATACGTACTGGAATAGAAATCTAGTATGAAAGAGACATCTGAAGGAAAAAGTAATTTCCAAAATACCAGTGTCAAATCTAAGTTCCCACCTGTTCCAGGGTACCTGTTAAGTCTCACTGCCCTGTTCGGTGTGTGTGTTTGGTCAGATAGGACTGTATAGTGCAGGACACTGAAGTGTGGCGTGGGAGACCAGGAGACTTTTGTGTAGCTAACAAGAACCTGTTCTAGGTCCTGACTGTCCCTTATTGTATGGAGTTGTGGTTTTTTTTTTTCCCCCCACAGCTGTAATGAATACTTGGCAATTAGCTCATTTCCTAGAATTCTTCGTACCTAGCTCTGTAGTTGGCATATGGCTGCATTTTGTATTAATTTTTTTTTTTCAGGGAAGAGATTCAGGATTTCCTGAATTGTATTGATGCCAGCCTTGAGGAGCTCCAAGCAATGCTGTCTGGGAAGAAATTTAATTTTGACTCTGAATCATATAGTGACGTAAGTGTCCATTTCCATATGTGGCCTTTTTTGACTTAATTAGACTTAAGGCTTCCCTCAGGAAATAATACAGACTCTTAGGTTTCATTTGTTTCTTGGCTGTAGAAAAATAATAGAACAGCTCTTCTCCAAAGACCACAACAAGTCAAAATGTCTTTGACACTGGAAATCTCTGGTTTTATCTTATGAATCTATGTGTAGGTATTTCCTAATGTGTGATTCACTTCAGCACCCCCGAAAGGATCTCATGGCACTCCAGAGAAACACAGCACCCTTAAGTATCACTGATATACTGGGCGCATCTATGCATCGCTATACAGCGCACTACGGCACTGTAGCAATCATGCAGGTCTACACAAAATCACCAGCTACGTCACTATAGAGGTGTGCTCCCTGGATATAGCACACTGCTATGGCAGCATACTGACAAAATCTATTCACGTGCATGGTCCAGTAACTGCCTGTACTGCGCCATGCTTTAGTACTTCCAAAAGGAAGTACTAAACTGTTGTACCATATGGTAACTTGTAAACGCACCTATTATGTATAGTATTTTTCTCTGCTTTCCATATATTGGGAAGGGTAGTGTTTGTTTATAATGAGTGTATTTAAGATTAGGGGGTTGATAGGAGATTAGTGCTGCTGATAAAAGTGAAAAAAACTTCCTACCTTCTAGGCTTATGAAGAGAAACTTCTAAATGCTTCTAGATTTTTAAGCCAGAAGGCTCTACAATAAAGTAAATAGAATTGTGTGACACACAGGAGACTGTCCTGTTATTGCCAAGGATGACCTTTGCAGTATGGACTCTCCCTTCTCTCTTCTGTGATCCTACATAGTCTTATGATTTTCTGTGAAGACATCTCACATCCTGTCCCTTTTCTTCAGACCCCCAATGCAGAGCTTCCAGACTTGGATGTGAATTTGATGGATGCTTCCTCCAGTGCAGAGAATGTAAGTGGTGGGAAAGATTGATGAGGTGATGAACACAAGGGATGAATCTTATCTGACTGGCAATTAATAAGGCAGTTTATACATTTGTTTTTTCCTTTGGTGGAAAGGCACAAATAAAATTACTTGAGGCACAAAATGAATACATTGCTCTAATTGGTTTCACTATGCCGAGCGAGTAACGATTAGAAATGATGAAAACCATGAACTTGAAATCAAACCAGATCTGTTTTTTAAATTCTCAGGTGTTTGTACTCTACATAAACACTTTGTAATGCCTGTTATATGTCTTGTTAATGTAGTGTATTTGAAAAATGTTGAGCTTCTATTTATTAGGCCTGTGTGAAGTGGCTAGTATTCACTTCGGATTTGGATTCAGCCAATTCGGGGGACAGTGATTCAATTCGGTAGTTTGAATCACTGTCCTGCATTGATTCGGCTGAATCGGATTCGGAGATACAGCATCACACAGGCCCCATCCCCTGCCCAGCCCTAGCTTCTGGGTCTTTGGGGGGGGGAAAAGAAAAAGCCCCCACTCACTGGCTGCTGCCAGGCAAGGGGGCGATCCCTGCTATCCCCCTACTGTCCCGTAATACAGGATGGGCTCTGCCACGAGCCCCCTGGCCCCAGCCCGTTCTCCCAGCCCCGCTCCCCATGGCTGCCCCGCCTGCCCCAGCTCCCAGCCCTTCAAAAAAGCCCGTATTCACTGACTCTTGCCAGGCAGGGGGCAATCCCCACTGCCCCACACTGCGCAGAGGGGAGGCTTTGTCGCAAGCCCCCAGAAGACCCGAGACCATTGTAGCAGCTGCTGAGTTTGGGGGGGATTTGTTTTGTTTTTTTTAAAGGGCTGGGAGCTGGGGCGGGCAGGGCAACCAATGGGGGGCTGGGAGAGCGGGCAGAGGTTGGGGGGCTCGTGACAGCCCCCCACACAGCAGGGGGCTGCAGGGATCACCCCCCGACTGGCAGCAGCCAGCGAGTGGGGACTTTTTTTTTAAACAACTGGGAGCTGGGGCTAAGCAGGACAGCCATGGCAGGGCTGGGGGAGCGCGTGGGGGTCAGGGGGTGCTAAGGGGGCTTGGAGGAGCAGGGATGGGGCCTGGCAGGAGTCCCCACCATGGTCCCCCTCCCTGCTCCTCCAGCCTCCCCGCCCCCTGCTTACCAGCATGGAGTCCAGGTCCAGCTCCCTGCTGCAGCAGACCAGAGACTGCCCAAATCACTAAAGCCCTTTGAATCTTTTCTAAATTGATTTGGAGATTAGTCCCCGATTCGATTCGGATTTGGAGGTTCAGGCGCTGAATCGGGCCAGATCTCCTCCAGATCAGCACCCAAAGCTTTGCACAGCCCTACTATTTATGCCCTCATTTTGCCATGGGTCACATTTATTTTCTGAATGCAGCTGGGGAAATATTGGAGTAGGGAAACCTATTTACAAATATGTTACTGGGGAATAGAAAGGAATTCCAAAAATCAGTCAGTCATCTCTGGCAGACAAGGTTCTTTTGAAAAAGATCGCTGTTTTTTTTTTTTTAAACATCTGGTTAGCACAGGTGTGAACAAACTGAGGGGAATAAAGAAGACAAATATTTGCTGAAAAGCTTTGCTGTGTCTTCACAGTGACCAGAAAACCCCAATAAAGTGGGGGGTTTTTGTTTTGTTTTTTGGGTTTTTTTGTTTGGTGTTTTGTTTTTTTATCAGATCCATCTTCCCAGCATATTTCTGAGGGGAGAGACCTGCCATGTGTGGATAGTTTTTAGACTAGTTCTTAAATTCTTTTTCTGCTGTGACAGCTTGTGTGAATATGGATTCTCATTATGCAAACTTTTAAAAAGAACCCTTTCGTTTTTCAAACAAACTTCTTCACCAGTTTGTTTTGGATCAAATAAATTGGAGTAAAATGTTGGCAGCTTTTATCAGCTGAATTTAACTTTTAAATATTACCTAAAACATTTCTATCATGGGCTATCATGCTGAATAATAGAGCTTCCTGTTTTAGGATGAAATGAATCTGAATGGGGGAATGTTTTTTCTCTAGAAAGCAAATTCTTCCAAAATTTGGATGGGGAACATTTTTCATCCATATAGCACCAAGCCTATCTGATTTCCACCCCCCCAATGCCCTCATTGGCAGCAAATAGATTTCTTGTGGGGTATGAAAACCTGCTTTCATTTTATTTGGATTGATGAGAGCTTACAGGGAAAGAAAGTATATATGGGTTTTGATTAATATCGTGAGTGCTTGTCCTCTCCTTTATGTCCTCCTCATTTAACTTGTTAATAAAAAAGTTAGAAACTCCCTTCTACTATACATGATGCTTTACTCTGTATTTTCTTCCCTTTTAGCTTGAGAAATTGCCTGACAGCACTGAAGAGCTAGCAGCAACTGAGGGGGAAACATCAGGAAACAAAGGTGGGCAGGGAACTTGCCTACAATTTTTTGTTGCAAACAAATCAGCGTATAGCTTTCTCTGTGCATCACATCTATATTTGTGAGCCCAATCTGTTCCATAGTTAAGGCTTTTGGTGGGGAGGGGGCTGATGGCTTGTGGGAATTTATAGACTAAACTGAATCTTGGTCAAGTTCTTGAGGGTTTAAGGTAGCACCATTGTCTTGGATTCTAGATTTAATTGTTGCCTTTTCCCATCTGCCCTGGTCACATGCTAATCCACCTTGATGTTATTGGAGAGGAGACCAGCTGCCATTCCTAATGGATGTGGGGCTCAGATTACAGCTCTGAAGAATACATTGCTCCATCCATGCCTGTAATGCAGCGTGGTTAGTGCACTTGACACTTAGAGTACATGCTCCCAGCCTAAGGAACTGCCTTGATCTCTGCCTTGGAACTTAATAGAAAAGGCAGGGGAACTTCAAATACACAATGAGAGAGAAAAAGAAAGCCTTACAAAAGGAGGAATGTTGGGGAGAAGGATGAACCTTGATTAAATGAAAAATGGGAGTAGCTCCGTGCAAAGGGTGCAACCTGACAGCAGGTATAAAGTTGAAAGGAGTGCAGCAGGGGTAGTTGGTGGGAAGGTGACTAGATTCAGAGTAAGAGAAAACAGAGGAAGAGAAAAATGCCTTTAATTCACTGCCTTGAAGGCCTAGCATGTCTTCAGATTTGAAGATCTGAGGACAGACAGCCACTTACAAGGTTGAAGAAACAGAAAGTAACATATTGTGTTTGAACCAATGAGTTTTAAAATTTAACAGCAACTGTGGAGGATAGCAAGGGAGACCATCTAAATAAAGTAACAATAGCCAGCAGGTAGGCTAGACTCCAATGCATGCATTATGCTCAGTGGTTGCAGCTACACGTACTTTACTGCACAGTAGGCTAATATGCTGCAAAGTAAAGTGTCACAGTCTAGATATATGACACTATTAGACTGTGGGAAACTAACGCCACTGTAAGATAGCACTGTCAGGGGCAGTATAATACTGGTGGAAAGTGTGGTGGAATAATTAACTGTGCCTAAACACACGTGTGGATGCTGACTGGGCATAAATTTCACCCAGTCAGCCCAAGCAGCAGGTAGTCAGACTCCTGCCTGCTGCCCAGCCACATAGTTCTGTACTTTGGGCACCCTTGTGCCCCAGCCAGACCTGATACCAGAGCCCAGAGTTGGCCCCATGTCTCCCCTGCCAGCCTAACCCTGCTCTGCCCCAGCTTCAATTGCTGCTACCCTGGGCGTACATGTACATTGCTCCCAGGCATGGTGTCTACTCTGGCGCAAACTGTGCCAGAGTTTATTCCTTCGTCTTAATCACATGTGCTGATGCACCCAGTGATTATCATCAGGCTGAAGACAGTCTGCCACATCCTACTTATTTCATGCAAGCTTTAATTGCAGTCCTTGGATCCTCTTGGTTGTGGCCCAAAATTTGGTCATGCTGGTTTGTTTGTTTTTCAAATAAAGAATTTAGGAAGTAATTCCTTTCGTTCCTTTTGGATAAGACCTTACTCTTGCACCTCTTATCAGTCTGACTGGTTTGGTTTGTTGTCTTACTTTTCAACAGACATGCAGGTGATACAGTACAGGGGAAATCCTTTGCTTTCATTTCTCGAAGAATTGCCTTCAATTGAAAGTTCAGGGAAGATGGAGGATCCTAAAGATCTCCTCCTGACCCCGTTGGAGGAGAAACCTGTGATCTCTCTTTCCTCAAGTAGTGAAATAGCCTCCTCAGTGGCAGCTCCAGTGAACCAAGCCGAGCCTCCAGATATACTGGGAATGGATGACCAGCCCTTGCTCTCAGAAGATGCGAATGGGGAGTATAAACTGTTCCCACTCTTACTCCTCAGTCCTGTTGCTAACTTTATAGAAGAGGCCTCAGAGATAGAAACTACTTGAACTTGGAAAAACCTTCCTAAACTCAGCTTCCTGCTATAAAATGTGCAGAAATGATACAAGAATCAGTGAGAAGCTTTGTCACCCTCTTCTACTCCCCCCTCCCACCATTCTCCTGGGCCTAGTAGTCTACAATAACATTGGAAGGACTTTATTCCTGCAATCCAGGAAGAAAGATAAAAGCAAGTTTAAGACAAGAGCTGCACAGCACTGAAGGTACCAGAGGGAGATGATCAAACTCCATATAAATACAACTTTTTTATACAATGATTTAATTGCAAGAGAGGATCTGTTTGTATTCCATTGTAAAGATTAGCAGTTTTTAGCTGGCCAGTAACAGTATGGAGTATTGTAACCTGGCCTGTACTATTCTGAGAGCCTATTTCATTAGGGGACTTGTCTACTAAGCCGGGAGATGCTTCTTTTATTAAGTCTGTGGGTTGGATTATTTGCATCTGTGTAGGGCACTTTTTCCTACTCCTGGGCTTTTTAATATAGACAACACTTTTTTTTCCTATGGAAAATAGTATTTTTTAACATGGTGTATTACTTTAGGGCATGCTGGTGGCTCTTCATTGCTACAGTTACAAGTGTTTTGTTGGTTCTGCACTTTACCTAAAGCTTATTTCTCATGCACATTGCATGAAGAGTTTTCTGGCATAACTTGCATATAAGTGACCTGCATGTATGTTCTCCTTAAGCAAGGATTTTACCAGTCTGGGAGACACTGGGCAAAGTCCAGCAGCTGTCCTTGCTTTGCAAAAAGCACGCTTTTTGCAAGACACATGTTTTTTATGCCCCTCGCAGCTCACTTGGACAAACCAGGAAAGGCTGCACGATGTTGATCTTTGTAATCATAGAACATCTCCTCAATGCTCCTCTCTTCTACTCACAGTATCCTCTTGTTCACATGGTGCTCTGAAACATTGGGCCCAATTTTGCCTTAGCCAAAGAACTCCCTGTGGTGAAACTGGCAAATTCTTAGAACCACTTCCTGCTCCATTATTTAAAAAAGAAAAAAAAGCTTATCCTATAAAATTGCTTCCATCTGAGCACAAAAACAGCATTTCTGTACTACGTGCCAAGTTATTGTCCCTAAACAACTCTGGAAAGTTAGTGTTTGTTAATGCCATAACATGTTAGGACTGGATTTGATGCACAGTCCTGTAGCTAGGCTTGTAATATCCTGCACTTGGAGCTTGTGATGCAGAGTAATGGTGAATTCATTGCAGGAGCTGAGCAAAGACTTACTTCTGTAATATTACAGAATTACCAATTTCACCCACAGGATTGCTATGAAATATTCTTATTTCTTCTTAAACTGTCAAGAACCCAGGTCACCCTAATTCAAACATGGAATGGCTAGCAAGACTAACTTGACTAGTTGCAAAATGAATCTATCTGGAACAATGCAAGTTACATGTTGGGTGTGTGGGAACCTTGTTTATGTTGGTTTTGTTGCTGAGTCTTTGAGTTAACAAGAGCAGTGTTCCTAGTGTGTGTTGTGCATGTGCATACCCTCAGTTGCTGAGTTAATTATTTCAGTACTTTTGTTACTTGTCCTTTACTTATATTCTTTTTCATGTTTTATATTTTTAATTGCCGTCTCTTTAAATATGTAGTGTCCCAGGCAGGTTTGTTGTTTAAGGGAGAGTGAAATGGTCTACAGCCTTGAACTTTAGAAGCAGGTGGGTGGGCGTCGGAGTATGTGCATGTTGTAGCTTCATGCTTTTTTTTTTTTTTTTTTGCAATACGTTAATTTGGTCTGCAGGAGCAATGCAGCATAAACCAGATTCTTCTGGTGCTGTTTCAAACCAATTCCAAATGACATAGATCAGGAAGTGTCTGGTCTTGTATCATTTCTGCTCTAAGCAAGGTTGATTTAAATATCTGCACTTTCTGCTACTGTCTTTATTTTTTATTTTTTCCCCTTTTTTGGTGAGGTGCTGTTTTCTTTCACTTTTTTTCTGGACTCATTAGCTGAACCTAGCCTCTTTCCACATCACTGCAAACAATTTTTTTTGTCTTGTGTAGATTTCTTCCACACACACCCCCCCTTTTTAAGAACATGCTTAACAAACTAGAACACCTATGTTAAAAAGGAAATGGAAACTGCTGATGATGTTTTGTTCATGATCATGTTTTGGAAATGTATATGCTTATGCAAGCTTCCTGACAACAGCATATTCTGGATGGGAGGTTGGGTAATGAAGAGGAACATACAGTGAAGTAATTAAATTCCAGGATTGTAAAATCAGCACTGCTTGTCTCATCTTTTATTGTGTATGTCATCATGCATCTGTTGCAGGATTTCTCAAGGGGGTGCATCAAGCCCATCAGTAGCAGGAGAAGGCTCCCTCTACAATATTGCTGAAGTGCCAAGACTTCCGTAGCGTGTGCTACTGAAAGAGCTGTCAGCAACACATAACATAAAAGGAGATGGTGCATTAGATGGTTCTTGTCCTGAATGAGTATGCCAAATAGTCAAAACACTGGGGAAAAGATGCTGCATCTTTGTGTAATGGGGACAAGTTTGGAGTGAGTGCAATTGGCAAGTGTTACGCACATAAGGAAGGGGAAAGATTTTATTGGCTTCTGCAGGACATTAGCCTTTGAATTTTAAGAAGTTATGTTAATAGTTGGAAGGGAAGGGAATGATACGACCAAAATAACACATTGAAGCCTTATTGCAAAACATACATCTGATAAGTTTTCCTAAGAATTAATCTACAGTGTATTGCGCAGTAATAAGTTTCAAGTGACAGCTCCAAAATGTTTTTTCATAGATGTTAGGGTCGGAAGGGACCTCAATAGATCATCAAGTCCGACCCCCTGCATAGGCAGGAAAGAGTGCTGGGTCTAGATGACCCCAGCTAGATGCCTATCTAACCTCTTCTTGAAGACCCCCAGGGTAGGGGAGAGCACCACCTCCCTTGGGAGCCCATTCCAGACCTTGGCTACTCGAACTGTGAAGAAGTTCTTCCTAATGTCCAATCTAAATCTGCTCTCTGCTAGCTTGTGACCATTATTTCTTGTAACCCCCGGGGGCACCTTGGTGAATAAAACCTCACCAATTCCCTTCTGTGCCCCCGTGATGAACTTATAGGCAGCCACAAGGTCGCCTCTCAACCTTCTCTTGCGGAGGCTGAAAAGGTCCAGGTTCTCTAGTCTCTCCTCGTAGGGCTTGGTCTGCAAGCCCTTAACCATGCGAGTGGCCCTTCTCTGGACTCTCTCCAGGTTATCCGCACCCCTCTTGAAGTGCAGCGCCCAGAATTGCACACAGTACTCCAACTGTGGTCTGACCAGCGCCCGATAGAGGGGAAATATCACCTCCTTGTTGAAAAATTATGGGGACATTTGAATCATCTTCCTATGTTTGTGACCCTCATTTGACTCCAGTTTCATCTTGGGACACAAGTCAGACCAGTTTCATAATGTAAAGCAAAATTAGACTGGTTTCTTTCCCGTAGCAGTACCGACTGTCCATGATGGGGGGGGCCCCTATGCAAAATGACAAAATGTCATGCCTTTTGGAGATGGAGAGTTAGTTCGTGGAAATGAACAAAATCTATGGAACCCATGAAAATGGGGCATGACACCAGAAGTAAAAATAAAAGGATGTTGGAAGGAATACTGGTGAGAGCACCTGCTGTACTGAGCACAGATTACCTGCTACTTGGTAAGTTCGGGAAAGAGGTAGTCTGCTCGATGACTGACTGATTGGGACTCATGGGCACAACCCACCAGCAAAATGGTCTGCACTTTTAGGTGAGACCAAAGTCACCACCCCTAGAGATCTAAATGTTAATATGTAGGTAGGTAGAAGAGATGCAAACCAGTGGCATGGGAACATCTGGTATTTTTGTTACTGTTGAATTTGAGATCCAATGGGGAAACAACAACAAAAAATATGGAGTCTGTCAGATGGGTTTTCTTTGCCCTTAAAACAATGTTCTCTCTATTGTATTAATTTTAACCATCTGGGGCTTCTCTATTCTTTTTCCCAAGGTGATTGTCCCAAATGGTGACACCCTATAGGAGAAGTGAGGAAGGGAGAGACACTGATTTGTTACATGGGCATTTTTCCTCTCAGCCTATGCAGTAATTCAGCAATACTTATTGCCTAGTAAGGAAGGGTGGTAACATTTACCAAATTCACTTTCACAATGTGTGGACCAGGGTTAAATTGTTAGTGTCAACCCAGTACACACAGATCATCTTCATGGAAGGAGAGACATTTTGAAATTGTGAATGAGTAAAAAAAACTTGAGAAAAATTTCGTCAGAGTGGAATTAGGTTTCCTGTTTTGGGGGGGGGGGGGGGAGGTGTTTTTTGCTTTTTCTGTTTGATAATCACAATTTTTTTTTTATTCTACTTTTTGTTTTAGTTAAAGTTTGAAAAGGTCTGTTCTGATGGAAAGGAACCATTTGTTTATCCTTTGAAATGGTTTGCTTTTTATTTCACTTTTTTTTTTTTTTTAAATTAAATTTGCTAAAATTTTCACTCCTTGCAGAAAGGCTTGGGTCTTGTTTCTGACTGGAAAACACTTTCAGCATTCTCGAGGGACCTTCTTGATGCATTCATTGCAGCGGTGTTGCCTGCTTGGTCCCTTCTGTAATGTATCTATGATCAGATGATAGAAAATTAGGGTAGGGAAGGACCTCCGGAGGTCATCTAGTCCACCCCCAAATCAAAGCAAGACCACCCCTGCTACATCATCCCAGCCAAGCCTTTGTCTAGCTGGATCTTAAAAACCTCTTAAGAATGGAGATTCTGCAACTTCTCTGGGTAGGTAGCCTGTTTGAATGCTTTACTGCCCTCCTAGCAAGCATTTTTTTTCCTAATACCTAATTTAAATTCCCTTGCTGCAACTGGAGACCATTGCTCCTTGTTCTGTCATCTGCTACTACTGAGAACAATCCAGCTCCACCCTCTTTCAAACTCCCTTTCAGGTATTTGAAGGCTGCTATTAAATCCCCTCAGTCTTCTCTTCTCCAGACTAAATAAGCCCAGCTCAAGCAGCCTCTCCTCATAAGTCGTGTTCCCTAGCCCTCTAACAATTTTCATTGCCCTCCCCTGGACTTTCTAATTTGTCCACATCCTTTCTGTAGTGGGGAGCCCAGAACTGAACACAGTACTCCAGATGTGGCCTCACCAGTACCAAAGGGAGAGAAATCACTTCCTTTGATCTGCTGGCAACATTCCTACTAACGCAGCCCGGTGTGCCTTTGGCCTTCTTCAGGAGAGATGCCACAATCAACAAAGTGGGGAGACACTACGATCAACTAGATTGCTTTCCCAGGGTGAGGCCTGTCCCTCGCACTCTGGGCATGCTGACCCCTGTGATCTTCCCCAAGGTGGTTTTCCCAGGGTGAGACCTGTCCATGGCACTCTAGGCAGGCTGACTCCTGCAAGTTTCCCTAAATGTGGGAAACCCAACTACACAATTTTGTGGCAATGGGAAACTGCTTGTTTTTATTCCTGGCTTGCTCCCCAGCCTTTTGGCTAAGAGAAAGTGAGACATGGGGACATACGAACGCCAGGGTCTCTGGGCTTGCATGTAGAATACCTGCCACAGATTTGGGGAGCATCTGAAGCCCCAGACTGATCCCTGTGGGAAGGTTACTTGCCTAGTAGTAGAGCCACACAGACTTGAACGATTGACCTCTGCTCAATTGAAATTTGGAACTAGACAATTGGGCTTTGCCCAGTAGAATTCAGAACTAATTTTGCTCTTGAAACTAAATTTAAAAAAAGGGGGTACACTGTTGGCTAATATTCAGCTTATTTCCAATGTAACCCCCAGGTCCTTTTCTGCAGAACTGCTTAGCCAGTCAGTCCCCAGCCTGTACTGGAGCATGGGATTGCTCTATCCTAAGAGCAGGACTTTGCACTTATCCTTATTGAACTTCATGATATTTCTTCCCCCAGCTGAAATAGGTGATCACTAGATAAGTTGCTTGATTCTACCTGAATATGCATATTTCCATGTCTTATATGACATTACCTTCTCTATGGCAATTTCAAGAATATTCACAGGTTATTAAAAAAATTAATAATCCTGTAGTGAAATTTGTGCTAGGATGGCAGAAGGTTATGTGTGGATGTCCCTTTGCACTGAAGTTTTCTTCCCACAACTAATGCCCTTTTCATGTAACAAGCAGTTATCTCCAACAGCTCCAGCAATGTACTGCAGTAGTAAAGTTTCCATTCTAAGCCTCTCAATAATCCAGAATCTCCCCTGCTCCCCTCCCCACAAGTCCCTCCTTGTGCATGAAGAGCAGAACTGGCTGTGAATCTTCTTAACCAAATGCTATGATGACAAAAAATGCTGTCTGACAAATGGATATTTGGATGGATCTTCCCATCAATCCACCCTTGCTTCCCTCCCACCTCCCCTCCCCACACACAATAATGCCACCCCAAAAGGGTGACTCTGTCTCTAAGGTGCTATAGTGTTTCAAGAAATTGTGTTTCAGGTGCCTCACGGCACTGTGCTCCCCTCTGGGCTCAGTTTCTTGCATAAATGTTTGCTCTCCTAACGGATTTCAAACATTTCCCTTTGGTTGAAATGCTGCAGGACATCATGGGAGGTGTCATCACTCAGGTTGCCTGGCCTGTAGAAAAGAATGCATCTGAATTCAAGCTCCTATGAGGCAATGTGGCAACTCAGTTAGACACATATTTTGGTGTCTCACTAGTGGCTGGCATCCTGTAATGATCCTGTGAATGTCTCCTTGGATTTTGGTTCTCTTCTGAAGCCTGGTTGTTACTTGTAATAAAGTCCATTTAGTCTCATTGCAAAACTAATATTTAGATATCAAATTTATTTTCATAATAGTATAGAAAGGGCTGTTTGAGTTGTGTGTGGTGATAAATGTTGTTCAAAGGGCTTTAAGAATATACACCACCTACTGCTCTGGTGTTCTAGATCCACTTGTTGAGCAAGGCTTTGGGAGCAACACTGTTCAATATTCAAACATGAAAGGGGAGAGATCAGAGACAGGGCAACCTTCAGGCTTCATTCCTCCACATTCTCTCTACAAGCACTTCCTAAAAAGTATCTTCTCATACTACTAGGCCTGCTATTGGGCAGCAGTGTATTGTATCTTCTAAAGGTAGATGGAAAATGATAGTTCTATTTAGCAATGACTTAAGGATTCAAAAATGGCTTCTGCTCTTCATTTGAATAATTTAGCTTTTGTTGCAAAGGGTTTTGCTGTGAAATCTAATTTTTATTCAAACATGTTTTGAAGCAAAAAGCTTAACTTTTTTTTTTTAAGCTTCGTGCTCTGGACGACCACCGTGCCCATGGTGCATTTGTCCGCTTGCGCATCTAGCTCCTTTGGGAGATGGACCGTGGCTCCCGCTTCTTCAATGCCCTGGAGAGGAGATAGGGGGGCCAAAGAATACATCACCTGTCTTCTGGTGGATGATGGCACCCCCCTTACGGATCCAGGTGAGATGCACCAGCCCGTGAGGGCCTTCTACAAAGAGCTCTTATCCCTGGATTTGACTGATGCCGAAGCCAGTCGGACCCTGTGGGAGGGACTCCTGCAGGTCAGCGTGGGTGACCAGGATTGGCTGGAAGCTCCTCTTACTCTGGCTGAGTATTCGGGCGCCCTCCACCTGATGCCTGGCAACAAGGCGCTGGGCATTGACGGGCTGACCTCGGAGCTCTACGGGGCTTTCTGGGACATCCCTGGCCCAGACCTTGCTGCAGTCTGGGCTGAATCTGAGGGAAGTGGGGAGCTCCCCCTATCATGCCAGAGGGCTGTGCTGATCATCCTGCCAAAGAAGGAAGATCCCCGTGACCTAAGAAATTGGTGTCCTGTGTCCCTTCTCTGCATGGACTACGAGGTGGGAACAAAGGCCATCTCGCTGTGCCAGCAGTCTGTGCTGACGGACGTAATCCATCCTGACCAGACGTACACGGTGCCCGGACCTTCGATCTTTGACAACCTGTACCTGGTTCGGGACCTCCTGGAGCTAGCACGCTGGGAAGGCCTGTCTTTCGCTCTTCTATCCCTGCACCAGGAGAAGGCATTTGACAGAGTGGATCATGGGTAACTCACAGGCACGCTGCAGGCCTTTGGCTTTGGGCCCCGCTTCGTGCAGCCTTTCCAGGTGCTGTACGCTGCTGCAGAGTGTTTGGTCAAGTTCAACTGGACCCTGACAGAGCCCATCCCGTTCTGCAGAAGGGTGTGTCAAGGCTGCCAACTATCAGGCCAGCTGTACGCCTTGGCCCTGGAGCCCTTCCTCATTCGACTGAGGAAGTGGGTGGAGGGGTTGAGGCTCTGGGAGCCGGCGGTGCAGCTGGTCCTGTCAGCATATGCTGACAATGTACTCCTCGTGGTCCAGGACTCAGGCAACCTGGCACAGATGGAGGCCTGCCAGGCATTGTACTTGGCGGCCTCCTCTGCCCGGGTCAACTGGGTCAAGAGCTTTGGCCTGGCGGTGGGTGACAGGCAGCAGGTGGGCTCACTCCCACCCACACTCCATGGAATCTGCTGGAGCATGGGCGTGCTGCTCTACTTGGGGGGTCTACCTGTCCCCCACAGACCCCTCCCCACCAGAGAACCGGCACCAGCTGGAGGCAAGGGTGGTGGAGCAGCTCCAGGCATGGGTAGGACTCCTGAGATGTCTCTCCCTGCGTGGGAGAGTGCTGGTGCTGAATTAGCTGGTCCTGTCCATGCTTTGGCACCGCTTACACACCCTGCCTGTGCCCCCTGAGGTCCTGGCGGGACTCCAGAGAACGGGGCTGGAGTTTTTCTGGCCGGGACAGCACTGGGTCACTGCAGAGGTCCTGAGCCTCCCCTTGTGGGAGGGGAGCCTGGTTTGCCTGCGCAGCCACGTCTTGGCATTCCACTTTCAGGCATGCAGCATCTGCTATACAGTGTCTGCAGCCACGTGGCATGGGACCACCTGGGGTGCGCTTTGCACCACCACTTCTAGGGGCTCCGATATGACTGGCAGCTCCTCAGCCTGCAGGGCTTCTCCCTGTAGGACCTGAGAGGGCTGCCAGATTTCTACCAGGACCTCCTCTGGGCCTGGAGGCTGGTCTCTGCCTCCAGGTCCCCTACAACAGTCGCCCAGGGTGCCAACCTGCTCGTCGAGCCCCTCCTATGGAACGCCCAGCTGGAGGTGCCAACGGCAGAGGGGCCCTGGTTGCGACAGAGGTTGATCCTGGATGGTGTCACACACATTGGAGACGTCCTGGACTATGATAAGCAAGAGTGGGTGGACCCCGCTGCACTGGCCCAGCACATGGGTCTACCCACGACACACGCAACCTGCCATCTGGTCCAGGAGGTGAAATCTGCCCTACTTCCTGACCAGGTCCTGGGACAAGTACTGGCAGCATACCTTGTGACTTTGCTACTTGTTCCCGGAGAATGCCCATGCCACGCGTGCTTTCTCACGCGGCAAGTTGCCTTGGGTAACATAAGGGAGGCCTGGGCCAACACTGGGCTAGCTCCAGTAGCCTTACCTGAGGGCTTCCTGGGCCTGCAGCCATGGCAATTCTGCCGTGGGGAGCCTGGCTGGCAGCAGAGCATGGCTCCGGGCAGCCCATCTCCTTTTCAGCAGCACACGCTGGTCGAGCGTGCATTGCTCCGGGGTTTTTTCCACAGTTTTGTTTGTTTGTTTGTTTGTTTGTTTGTTTTTGTTGACCTCTGGATATCCAGGGATCAAAAAAAATATGGAAAAAAACCTGGTGCAGCACACACTCAGGTAGCACACCCTTGCAGCATGGAGAACACCTGACTGTATGTGGCACTGGAAATGTGTTTGCAGCACCACCTACTGCATGACCGTGCTCATCTGCATGTGGCCATAGTTTCTATGAGAGCTTTGGGAGTGTACTAGATAAGGTACATCACATTCTCTGATAGAAGTGCTACAATCTATGGAACCTGATGCTTGTGTTTATAGATGTGTTGATTGTAGTAACAATGGAAAGTGTTGGCAGGTTTCGCATTTGTTGTTTAGACTGGGAGGTGGGGGATCAATGAGGAGCTTACTTGAAAAGAATGGCATCTTGAGAGAGATTTTCACACCCCCCACCCGACCACCTGGCTTTCAAACAACCCCAAACCTTGCCTAACTCTTCATCAGAAGCAAACTCCTCTAAACTACAATTTAAGTTACTATGGGCGCCTGTACATGAGTTGGATGGCTGCAGGAGTATGGTAATTACATTAATAATGTAACATAAATTACATAATAATGTGATGAGACAGTCTGGGATTCTGTAAGATTGAACAACGGGTGCTAAATATCCTGTTATTATGGAGGCCATTTAGGATATTGAGTTCAAATGACTTTGTAAATTGTGAGAATAACTTCTGCACACCTTTCTCTCTATAGATGTTAGCAGACTACCAAGCGAGGGGCATGGAAACCCTTATGTTCTGTAATGATACAAGATGTGATGCACACGTTTCAATTTTCGCATGGCACTTCCTCATTTTTAGTAAATAGCAAGACGCCCAGTTTGTGGTGGGGCAGCTTGGTTTTACTGGAACTCACAACTGCCTCATTAAAAGCGTAAAGCTTGTTACTTCCCCAGCAACTATTATCTGGGACCAACTATCTTCTACTTCCCTTTTCAGGACATTTTTATCACATAGGAAAGGAAGAGACGGATATTCCCTGGGCCATAAGATACAATGTACTAGTGCAAGGAGAACACACCCATCCATGAGCAAGCACTATGGCACCAAACTAGATGCACAATGTAAATTCCTCACATCAGCTTTTTTAGGATTTTGTTTTTCAGATCATGACCCCATGTTCATCCATTTGCACTGATTTTTCCATTCTGCTTACGAGACTGTCCTGTGTATGCTCACATGGAGCTCTTCCCTTCCCACTCTGTGAAACAAGTCTGGATTTGAAAAACAGAACCTGAATAATCACAATTCCCTTAAGCAGAAGTAAGAGAAGTGATTTTTTTAACATGCCCCAGACCAAAGAATCCATATTCTATTTGCCTTATGAAAAGGAAGAGTACAGGCTTCTTAGGCCCAATTTAAACTGTTCCCCATGATTATAAATGCCACAGCACATGATAATGCTTCTTCTTCTTAGGAAGGAGTTTTAATTCTTACCACAGGTACTTGCAAGGTTACATTTGGCAATATGGTACTACACACATTGTTAGTGGATCCTTTTTTAGATTAACATTACATCAGCTCAGCATAAGCATTTTTCTGTTGGTTTTTTCTTTTTTTATCCTCACCAAATGAAAACATTTTAAATTCAAAAATGTTTTGTTTGACCCCACAAATCAAAGTTTTGGCAATATTGAAACAACTCACTGTTGAAATATTACAATGAATTGTTGCAACATTCGTGAAGTACTGTCGCTTTTTCAACTGGAACTTTGGAACATTTACTCCAAAGGCACCAATACTCTTGACAACCTAGACACTGCAGTTTTCTGAATAATAATAAATGCTTTTCTGGAAAAAAAAAACATAATTCACCCAGCTTTGTGTGCCCTTCACCACCTCCCCTCCCCCCCGACCAAAAAAGGGCTTTCACTGCATGCTCAGCTAACGAAGTCTTAGATTAAGCAGGTTTGCCAAGCTTAATTAAAAATTATCTTCCTTTTAACTCTCTTGACTGACTTGAAAACAAGATCACTAAAATCGGTGTGCCCGTCATCTCTTTCTATACAACTGCCACTAATTGTACTCATATTCTAATTAAATCAGGCAAACCCACTCTGATATTGAAGAATAAGTGCCTCTAGACCACAATAACCTACAAAAGGCTCTTCAGAGCAGACTGGCAAACTCAATAAAGCAAAAAAAATATACCTGACTTCAGTCTAACACATAAAGCCATCAAAGGGACAGTGCCGGAGTGGTTGGCTTTGATCAGGGGCAGGCAATTATTTTGCCTGGAGGGCTGCTTAATGAGTTTTGGTGAGCTCTTGAGGGCTGCAAGGGTGGTTCTGCTCCACACCCCACCCCCTGATGACACTCTCGGGACTGGAAATCCCACCCCTAACCTCTAACCTTTGCCACTGGAAGTCCCTCCCCTGGAAGTACTCCTTTTGGGAAGGGGGTTTGCCACCTTTTTAACTGAAAAACCCCCCAAATCATATACTAAAAGTGAAACAACTGTAATAATATATTTTATTTTAAAAAAATATTTTGTCCTAATTTGTGAGCATTTGTGCTGTATATATACAAGTGATTGCATAATAGCTCAAAATGAAGTCTTACTCTTGTATATTGTGGGGGCTGTAAGGGGGTACAGGTGGGTGGGTATGGGGTTTGTGGGTGTGTGTATGTGGCTGCATGCATGCGTGGGGTTGGTTATATGTGGATGTGTGTGGGTGGGTATGGGGGGTTTGTAGGGATGTGTGTGGGTATGGGGTTTGTGGGGGGTTGTGGGGTGCATGGAGGGGGGAAGGTAGCTGGGGTTGTGTAGGTGCATGTGTGGTGTGTGCATGCAGCAATGAGCAGAGCTCCCTCCAGAGGTGTGTGGCTGTTACTGTGGTGGGGCTGCAGTGTTTGTGGGGTGTGTGGTTGTGTGTGAGGGAGGGTGTGGTTGTGGGGTTTGTGGGTGGGGGAGGGTTTGGGGGTATGTGAGGTGTGCACGGGAACCCAGAGATGGAGCTGCATGGCAGCCTGACGCAGTGCGCACACTCTGGGTGGCTGCACCAAAAACTGGTGGTGACAATGAGGAGGGGCTGCTTTTCCCCCATGCCAAGGACCAGTTTCTGCCTGGCAATGCCACTGCAGCTGCTACTTAGTCCAGAGGGGCAAGCCTGGAGCCAGTGCTGGGACCCAGGCCCAGCAGTGGCAGCATGGGAGAGAAACTGCTGCTCAGCATGGGGTAAAAACAAGTGGGCAAAAGAAGAGATTTAAGGACACCTTGAATCAGAAGGAATCAGAAGAAATGTGATATTAACATCAATACCTGGGAGAGACTAGCACTGAATCCTCCCCGATGGTTTCATGAAGTATGACTCATGTCACCAAGGAGGCAGAGAGAAAAGAGAGACAAAGGGAAAGAGCTCTGAACTGATAACAGCGAGATCCACTCCTTCCTTCTGGAACTGTACTGCTATGTCTGCAGTTGAACATGCAGATTTCTGATGGACCTCTTCACTGATGGCTTCTCTATCTACTGGAAGACTATCATCCTCATACTGAGGCAATGCCAGTGATGATGGGGTACTACTTGTTGCAGGTTCCTGACAAAAAGATCTACAGATACCAATCCCAGTTAGACGTGCAGAGCATAAATGGTTGGTAACTCAAGGTCTGGTCGCAGAATGGGAGAACTTTATGAACCCACCTAGAGAGAGCTGAAGGCACACAGACTGAGAACAAAGGGTGCATGCTCAAAGAAAGCACTAAAGAGGCAAAGGTAGAGTTTGCCCTGAACTATGACCAAAGTTAAATTGGACTTTTTTGTAATGGCCACTACTGGTTACGATGGCCCAACATGGAACCAGACAATTAATTTGCGAGCAAGGAGCCTATCTTTCCTGAGCTAATACTAATTTACCTACTCTCACTCAGAAGACATGGAGAAGGAAACCTTCTCTGATCTGACTGCAAAAAGGCAAGAGCTGGTTTGGTAAGAGGGAATAGAGAAGATCTAGACAAGGAGTCTGAAGAGGCTGAGACTGGATGAGCAGGAAGTAGGTCTTGGACTGCTTGACAGGGTCACTAGTGGCTAGAATAAGTTGTGCAAGAAGACTAACCGAGAGCCAGGGGACCCAAAGTGACTGGAGGCACAATGTTAGTGGGGTTGAATTAGCATTCCACAGGAGATCTGCATTCTAGCTTTTCCTTCATTTTCCATACTAGACTGCACTATCCATCTTTAAAGGAACATTTTTAACATACATATTAATAATAGTGCTTGAGAAAAGATTGCAAAATGTAAAAGGGAAAAAACCAGAAAAGAAATGCCCAGTTATAAAGAGAATCAAAGAATGTAGTTCATTGGACACCCTGAGTAAGTGGTAAACTAAGTAAATAGGCACACAGAGTGGGGAGTGTGAAACAGAACCAGAGGGTTCTTGAAGTCTCTCCTAACTCTGTCCCTCGCTAGAACCTCCCGCTACTACGGCCACGCAGGCAGGCCAGCACCTTCAGCATTCTCATCATATTTGTGTAAGAAGGAAGGAAGAAAGTTCAGCAGTCCTGGATACTAGCTGATAATATAACAAGTAAAGAAGGGGAAGTATTGCTGACTTTCCTGTTGAGCCTGGAAGAGCAGATCTCTTTTACTAGGCTGAGGGCAAGACTGAGGTAGCCACAGTGCTGGAAGGAATGGAAAAGGTAGTGGGTGCGGTAGTGCTGGTGAACTCCTTCCTCCTCTGCAATGGTGAGTAACTTGAGTAGGTGAAGACAAATATAAGTCAGTTTAAGTGTATGGCCATGTTCCTTGTGCAAGGATTTAAACATACGCTGTAGGAAAGGTTGCCTTTTGTATGTTATTGGCATGTAACTGGCTTGGTTACACTTCAGATACAAAGGATGTAGAAAGAAGAGCAGCATTGCATCTCTAGAGGAAAACACAGTTGGTGTTACAGTTCATTCTGATCAACTCAGATAGAGCAAAGAGATGTTTTTGAATCTGTATCAAGTTGGACAGTATTGGGCAGCTGGTCAGAGATAATGTAATCCATTAGAACAAAGTTAGATTATCCAGACTACTTGGGGAATTTCTGCTCTGGCATTTTGGTGTCCAATTCCACGTTTATACCAATGCTGGAATACATTCATTCATTTGGATTTTAGCCATTCTTCAGAAATGTGGGGATGCACAGTTGTAACTGCAGTGCTAGTTACAACCATCCACATAACTTGCAGTGGGCCAGATTCTGATTTCTTTAATTCTAATCGTATTCTATTTATTATGAGCTGTTCTATGAAGATCTATATGATTACAAATAATTTATCTGACACTTTGTTAAATATATTGCCAAATCGCTATTTAAAACTTTTACAGGTGTGATGCCTGTCATGATAAAAAGTTCCCACAGGACAGAGCTCTGTGTAACAGCTGTTTAACAGTACCAAGTAGCAATGTATAGCAGCTTAGAATGAGCAAAAAAGAAGAATTCTGTGTCCTCCTGAAAGTAAACACCAAATGATGTGGCAGCCACACCAAACACTGCAAGTATGTGTCCTACAAAATTTTGCATCCACAGAGTACAAGACATGAAGTATTTTACTGTCGAGTTAAACAGAACAACTAGCTTGATATGCATTTCCTCACCAGCCTCTAAATATTTTCTTTCTTGAGCCTCTTCCTGTAATACAAAGGTTTTGAAAGAAGGCAAAAAAGCAACTTTTAGAACAGCTATGCTGGCCATTTAGAGCATGTAGATAAAAACAAGTAGGGGACTGAAGTAGTGCACATCTGGTCAGAAGCCATTTAATAAATGAGGAAAGTTCTCACATCACAAACCAACCTCTTTTACTCTATCTGGTACTGAATATCCTCCTTGCTCTCCTACTTAAAAGACAGCTGACAGATGGACTAGGACCAGGAGAATATATCCCCCATTTTTGACCAGCGGGATTCTTCTATACTAAAGCTGAGACACACATTCTGGCATCATTGTGTCATACTTTCCCTATTGATAAATGGCATCTACAGGGCTTTCCGTCAGGACGTTCAGCAGAGAGACACATTGAAAAATTGTTTTCATAATTAGTTATTAAATGATGATGGTAATTACCTATCAAGGTTAAACCTGTTTTATGTCATCAGAGGAATCTATTTCCAGAAGAAAGGATGTAAAGGGGCCTTTAAAGGTTGTAGTTAACTTTATGAAAAAGAAGATGGGGGTGGGGAGGTGGGGAACCTATAGGTTCCTTAAAATACAGTCAGGAAGAATAATGCAACATTCACAAAACTTCCCTGCTTCTTGGGTTCAAGAGGCAAAGAGCATGTCATTGTCCATTAGTTCCCAGTGTGACTGATATGTTTTCCTTAGTCTGGTCTTGTTTAACTTGGGCTGGCTGAAGAGGTCACAGTGCCAGTCGTCCTGAACATGCTGCAGAGTTCTTCCATGCAGTGTACGTCCTGTCATATCTCGACTCTTCTGCACTGCTCCAGATGCTTTCCTCCTAGCTTCCTTCAATTATATTTGTCATTTCCTAGTCTATGCCACTAAAAGATGTGGCGTCTTTTAAGCTGCTTGTCTGACAGTGCTGGTGGCTTGGTGGGCTTCACCTGATGGTGCTTTCGGCATCCTTTGGCGTTGATGATATTCTCATCACCGTGATTTTATTTCCACCCCTTGCCTCTTGCTCCCTGCAGCCATCCTGGACCTGACTGGCACCCATGAGATTGAAGGAGTGTGGAAGAGTTCTACTATCTTACCATGCATCTATGTACCCTCAGACGACTTAAATCAGAAAACAGTCATTTGGACCATGGAGCGTGATCAGACCCGCGTCGCTGTCATTCAAAGAGATCTCAATGGTGACCACACTCCGCTAACTCGGTATAGAGGCAGGGTCACCATCCAAAAAGAAATCCCAGGCAATGTCTCCCTCCAGATTAAGAATCTTGAAATCCCAGACAGCGGGCGCTACACTTGCGAAGTCACCTGGAAAGCCCAGGATGACAGCCTGACAACAAAGGAGGTGACAACTACACTTCGAGTTGTTAAAGGTAAATATAGCGGTAAAACTTAAATGCCTTGTGAATGAGATGTGGTATTTAGTAAGAGAGCTGGCTGCACAGAAAAAATAGAGGACTATTTCTTTCACTCTGACTCGCCACATCCACAGGGTTAGGGGCAGCATTTTACAGAGTCTCAGGGCTCTTCCTCACTGTACATCTTCTGTCTTTTCCCAGATAAGGAGGAAATAATTTGGGGGATGCAAATCATGTCTGTTAGAATGCAGGGTCCAGTCCAAGGCTCTGGGGAGATGCCTGTGGCCACCCAACTCTGGGGCTGCCAGTGGCCAGCTTGAACCCAGTGCTACTTAGGACAGCCTTCAGCACTGTCTTATGTGTGTCCAGCAACCTAATGTTCCTATGGGAAGTAGCTGGAGAACAGCTGGGATAATGCATTGCTCCACCTATATTCTCTAGGGGTGCCAGAGCTCCCTTTGTGTGGTTTATGGCTGGACAGAAAGATGGCTCTACATCTGATGGAGAAGGGTTCGCATATTAGGAATGGTTTTTTGAGAGAGATGAGGAGCTGCAACAAGTTAGAAGAGCTAGTGCAAATTGGTTCGTGCCCTTCTCCATCTGAACACCCATGAAGTACAGTGAAGCCTAGTCACACACTGGCTGCTTTTTCCATAATAACCTGCCTCTTGGGTCTAAGTAACCCCTGGACTGTGGGCCTCCTCAGAAGCAAACCTCTAATTCTCTGTCTTTCAGTTGCGGTGTCCAAACCCATCATCACGCCTGGTCATCTGGGACTGACAGTGATGGAAGGGGCTAGGGCAAGCCTGACCTGCTCAGCCAGAGGGTCCCCACCCATCAGCTACCAATGGTTCAAGGGGGAGCCGGGAGGCAGTGCAGTGCACCTCAGCAATCGGGCTGAACTTGTGTTTGATCCCATGCAATCCTCAGATGTGGGAAAATACTACTGTGAAGCAGAGAACAGAGCCAGATCCCGTGTCACTGAGCAGAGTGATGTGGTGCAGCTGACTGTGAAAGGTAAATGCCTAGAATTAGAAGAAGATGGGAATGAGTTTTTCCTTTTAATAGAAAAATTCCTAACCAGCTACACCAAAAACTAGAGCTTAGTATGCTCCATAAAGTCATTGTTGTAGGATATTACTGAGGCTGGCAAATAGCTTATCAGGTTTTAAAAAATGATTATCCATGGATATAGAAAATAACCGCTAACTGCAGCACCATTACTAAAGATAAACCCAGAAGGGCTTTTAGCCTGTCTGCTTCAGAGGTGATTGATAACTGATGGTGGTCAGACAACTGTCCTTCACACTCCAGTGGGACAATATGCCACATTATGGAGCATTATGGGCACTTTACAAATTCCCCCAGCAGACTACACTTACCTGATGTGTAAACTGGTACCTATTTAAAGAAGTAGGAGCTGCTAAAATGCATAGTTCCTTCTCTTCTAGATCTCAAAGAAACCATGACCACATCACCCAGTATTGAGACCACGGCACATGCTGCAACCATACCTGATTATGAACAAGGTGAGGACTGCTAAGGGCTCACAGAGTAGGAATGACAACAGCCTGGTAGACAAGAAGTTGGTTTGTGTCCTGGAGTCACGATCATTGAAGACACTATTAGAAAAGACATCCAAGGGTGTATTAGACTGCTGAGGCTGACTGGGAAGCTGTCTGCAGGCAGGAAGGGAAGTGCTGTTTTCCCCACAGTCGTTGTGAAAGATGCACAGGAGGGAAAGGGGCTGAAAGGGTGACTGTGATAAGTCCCCTTTGACAGCGGGGTATCTGGTTGATCGGGCAGGTAGTCTGTAGGAAGTGATTTTTGCACATGTCTATGGGTCCAACTGCCACCACTCTGCTTAGAGGCAGCTCTTCTGACACCCAGGGGATCCTACCTAGGGAAGTCATGGATTTCTTGAGCTGCATAGAGTTGGCCTAAAATTATGGATTACCATCAGTCCCGCTCCTGCAGCTTCTATGGCTTGGGGCAATCTGTATTTTAAGTAGCCCTGTAATGCTGTTGCTTGAAGTTAAACAACTCAAAGGGGAAGGGAAGGAAGTTTCAGTGGGAGAGGTGAAGTGAGTACAACACCTCTCAAGCTCTGAGTGGCCCTAACTGGGAAGCTTAGGTAGCCTCTAAATGTATATGTAATTTGTGTCCCATCTACAACCTGTCAGCCCCTGCTGCACGGCAGGCAGCATTGTGTCTGTAGTCTTGATGTGTTGGATACTGAATAGTCCTTGCAGTTGGTTTTGGGTGTGTGGTTTGGCTATGGGGTGATCAAAGTACAGCTGGGGCAGGGTCACAACGCGAGTGGAAGGAATGGAACAAGGTGAGGGAGTCACTTTACTTCTTTTTCACCCAAATAGCCCAAAAGAAGCTTTGGATCCTATTCTCACACACACAAAACATATTCCCATTCAAGGAAGTCACGTAACCACAGGGCAAAATTCACAGTGGGACTGTAACAGGTCTGTCAGGGCAGAAAGGCCTATCTGTCCGTCCAGTAAATGGACAGTGCCAACTTTAAGGGATTTATCACACTTCAGCAAAAAATTGGAAGATGTCCTTCAAACCACGAGCTACCTGTGGAGACCAGGTCAGTTTATTCTGATGCTGAATGGAATCATTGGAAACCAGTAGTCTGCTCATTTGACTCTTCCTTGATTTGCAAAGTTGCCCATAACACTGCTGGATTCTTGGCATGAACCGGGGGATTCTGATGATACAGCACGTGAGGGGAGAATAGAGGAAGAGAGAACGGATGTAAACAGATTTGTCTATTGGTTCTGTTCCCAGAACACAATCCCTTGACCTCAGATTTTTCATAATGTTGTTTGTATCTAAAAGGGCAGCTAAATGTGCTCTCTTACCAAATCCCAGCCCGACCTGGTTTTGTCCAATCCCAAGTAACTCGAGCTCAGTGGAAAGACAAGGTAGCATTTCTGGTTCTAGTTTTGGCTCCAGTCTATAAACAGTTCTGTCCATGGAGCCATAACATTTAATAGAATTCACTCTGCATGATCGAAGCTGTAATTTGCATTGCGTGTGCTTGAGAGCTGTGAGGTAGAGAAATGATAGGAGGAATGCAAGACAATGTCAGGAAAAGTGATGGGCTCCATCATTTCCAAAGCAGGTTAAAAGAACTGGTTTCTTTTCACCCAAAGTGCAGAAAAGAAAGCTTTCAACAGCTTCTGCTTTTACAGATTTTACCACATGGCTGGATTCCAAAAGTCACTAGGGAGATTTAGGACGGATCAACTCAAGTACAGATAAAGGGAAAAGACTATGGGGGGTTAACAGGGAGTCCAAAAGTAAAGTTTGGGTTTTCCTGAGCTGCACAGAGTAGGCCTGAAGTTATGGAGGACTGCAAATCCTGCTCCTCTAGCTCCAATGGCTTGGGGCAATTTGTACTGTGGGTAGCCCTGTGGTGCTGCTTCCTGAAGTGAAACCCCCAAAGAGTAGGGGAGGGAGGCCCAGTGGGAGAGGTGAAGCGAGTTCAGTTCCTCTCAAGCTTTGAGCAGCCGTAAGTGGGAAGCTTAGGTGGTCTCCAGCTTCTCTGCTCTTAGAGACATGCGACTGATGCTTGAACTCGCAGAGCTGAGCACGATGTTTGATGATTACGATATGCTGGAAGGGTCGGGGAAAAACAACACGACTGTAGGGAAATGGGCAGGACTGAGGGGCTGACAGTCAACACAGAAGTGGCACGTTGTTGCCTGCTTGTGGGCTCTTGCTGGGAGACACTCTTGCGCCTCCAGTTTTCTGCATCTTCACTCTGTGCCCGTGCACAGCAGGGCCACAGAATGGCAAGCCCCTTCCCACCGCCAGCCCACGTCTTTTAGTGCAACCCTGACTGTGGTCAGTTAAAAGGGAAGCTGACCTGGGCTCTTGCTGTAGAGCTGGATCTAGCCAAGACCCAGCCCTTGACTTTTCTGTGTCTGGGTTCATGATGTTACGGGCCGTTTACAAATTCCCCCAGCAGACTTTTCATTCCCCTGATTTGTAACCTAGTATGCCTTTAAAAAAGTAGGAGCTGCTAAAAATGCATGGTTCCTTCTCTTCTAGATCTCAAAGAACCTAGGACCACATCACCCTGGATTGAAACCATGGCACACAGTACAACCATACCTAATCTTGAAGAAAATGAAGGTAGGGATGGATAGGGATGACGACCGCCTAGGTGGGATGACAAGGTGAGGGTAGGCTCTCAAGCTAGGGATGACAAGCGTCTGGTAAATGAGAAGTTTGGTTTGGATCCTGATGTCACAATCATCGAAGATACTATTTCAAAGATAGCCAAGGGCATACAGGACTGCTGGCAGTCGTGAGTCTGAGGCCTGAAAACCATGGCCGCCACAGCCAGAGGGCCCGCGATTTATACTGTTTGTGCCTGACAGCGTTGTGGTAAGGCATGGATCCTGGGATGCAGGAGTGTCAGGAGAGGATGGGCCCGTTGCTCCCGGATTAACTCCAGGGTTAAGTCCGCTGGTTCCTTTGCAGCCATAAACATGAGCCACAAGAGAGCTGTTGTCAGAACCACCCCAGCAAGCTCTCGGAGCACCTTCAAAGCTACTAGGACAGAAAGGTTTGTAACCCTGTCAGTTAAGTGAACAGCACTGTCTCTCCAGGGTCTGTTCCAGGGGCCTGTCAAGCTTTGAGTGGCCATAAGTGGGAAGCTTAGGTGGCCTCCAGCTTCTCTGCTCTTACAGTCACCTGACTTATGCTTGATCTTGCAGAGCTGACCACGATTTTTTATTATTACAATATGCTGCAAGAGTCGGGAAGAAGCAACACAACTTGGATTCTTGCTGTAGATTTGGATCTAGCCAAGACCCAGCCCTTGACTTTTCTGTGTCTAGGTTCATGATGTTACAGGCCATTTACAAATTCCCCCAGCAGACTTTTCATTTCCCGGATTTGTAACCTGGTATGTCTTTAAAGAAGTAGGAGCTGCTAAAAATGCATGGATCCTTCTCTTCTAGATCTCAAAGACACCATGACTACATCACCCAGGATTGAGAACATGGCACACAGTACAACCACACCTGATCTTGAAGAAGATGAAGGTAAGGATGGGTAGGGATGACAACTGCCTGGGTGGAATGACTAGGTGAGGGTAGGCTTACAAGGTGGGGATGACAAGCATCTGGTAAATAAGCAGTTTGGTTTGGATCCTGATGTCACAATCATCGAAGATGCTATTTCAAAGATATCCAAGGGCGTACAGGACTGCTGGCAGTCCTGATTCTGAAGGCTGAAAACTGTGGCTGGCATAGCCAGAGGACCCTCTATTTGCACTGTTTGTGCCTGAGAGCTATGTGGTAAGGCATGGATCCTGGGATGCAGGAGTGTCAGGAGAGGATGGGCCCATTGGTCCTGGATTAACTCTAGGGTTAAGTCCTCTGGTTCCTTTGCAGCTCTAAACGTGAGTCACAAGAGAGCTGTTGTCACAACCACCCCAGCAAGCACTTGGAGAACCTTGAAAGCTACTAGGGCAGACGGATTGGTAACTCTGTCGGGTAAGTGAAAAGCACTGTCTCTCCAGGGTCTGTTGCAGGGGCCTGTGCAGTAATGGGACAATGTCCTTGAGTCCTAGCACCTCAGACTGAGGCCGGGCCCTGCACCCAACTGCACCTGACTATAAATAGCGCGAGGCCTGCTGCAGGCTGACAGGCTAGGGATGACAACAGCCTAATAGCCGAGAAGTTTGGTTTGGGTCCTGACATCGCAGTTGTGGAAGACACAAGTTTGGAGAGCCCCAAAGGCACGTTGGACTGTGAAGGACTGACTGGGAAGCAGTGTGCAGGCTGGAGAGGAAGCACCTGTTTGTGAATGATGCACAGGAGGGAAAGGAGTTGAAGAAGGGACTGGGATAAGTCCCTGTGACAGCTGGGCATCTGGTCCGTGGGGCAGGTAGTCTGTAGGAAGTGACCTTTGCAGCTGTCTATGACACCACCTGCCACCGCTTTGCTGAGAGAGAGCTCTTCTAACACCCAAGAGGGTCCTACCTAGGGGAGTCATGGTTTTGCTGAGCTGCATAGAGTTGGCCTGAAGTTCTGGAGGCCCGTGAATCCTGCTCCTGTAGCTCCTATGGCTTGGGGCAGTTCGTACTGTGGGTAGCCCTGTAGTGCAGCTTTCTGAAGTGAAACACCCAAGGGGGAGGGGAGGAAGGCCCAGTGGGAGAGGTGAAGCGAATGCAGCTCCTCTCAAGCTTTGAGTGGCCATAAGTGGGAAGCTTAGGTGGCCTCCAGCTTCTCTGCTCTTACAGTCACCTGACTTATGCTTGATCTTGCAGAGCTGACCGTGATTTTTCACTATTACAATATGCTGGAAGAGTCAGGAAGAAACAACAGGACTTGGATTCTTGCTGTAGATTTGGATCTACCCAAGACCCAGCCCTTGACTTTTCTGTGTCTGGGTTCATGATGTTACAGGCCATTTACAAATTCCCCCAGCAGACTTTTCATTTCCCTGATATGTAAACTAGTATGTCTTTAAAGAAGTAGGAGCTGCTAAAAATGCATGGATCCTTCTCTTCTAGACCTCAAAGAAGCCATGACCACATCACCCAGGATTGAGACCATGGCACGCAGTACAGCCATTCGTGATCTTGAAGAAGATGAAGGTAGGGATGGGTAGGGATGACAACCACCTGAGTGGGATGACAAGGTGAGTGTTGGCTCACAAGCTAGGGATGACAAGCGTCTGGTAAATGAGCAGTTTGGTTTGGATCCTGATGTCATGATCATTGAAGATACTATTTCAAAGATAGTCAAGGGCATACAGGCCTGCTGGCAGTCCTGAGCCTGAGGGCTGAGAACCGTGGCTGGCATAGCCAGAGAACCTTCAATTTGCATTGTGTGTGCCTGAGAGTGGTGTGGTAAGGCATGGATCCTGGGATGCAGGAGTGTCAGGAGAGAATGGGCCCGTTGGTCCTGGATTAACTCCAGGGTTATGTCCCCTGGTTCCTTTGCAGCTCTAAACATGAGCCACAAGAGGGCTGTTGTCAGAACCACCCCAGCAAGCATTCGGGGCACCTTCAAGGCTTCGGAGGCTGATGGGTTTGTAACCCTGTCAGTTAAGTGAACAGCACTGTCTCTCCAGGGTCTGTTCCAGGGGCCTGTCCAATAATGGGGCAATGCATTGAGTCCTAGCACCTCAGACTGAGGCCGGGCCATGCACCCAACCACACCTGACTTTAAGTAGTGCGAGGTCTGCTGCAGGCTGACAGGCTAGGGATGACAAGAGCCTGATAGCCGAGAAGTTTGGTTTGGGTCCTGACATCACAGTCATGGAAGACACGAGTTTGGAGAGCCCCAAAGGCATGTTGGACTGCTGAGGGCTAACTGGGAAGCAGTGTGCAGGCTGGAGAGGAAGTGCCTGTTTGTGAGTGATGCACAGGAGGGAAAGGAGTTGAAGCGGGGACTGTGATAAGTCCCCTGTGACAGCTGGGCATCTGGCTCGTGGGGCACGTAGTCTGTAGGAAGTGACCTTTGCAGCTGTCTATGACTCCAGCTACCACTGCTTTGCTCAGAGATAGCTCTTCTAACACCGAAAAGGGTCCTACCTACCAGAGTCATGGTTTTCTTGAGCTTAGGTGGCCTCCAGCTTGGTATGTGCTTTGCGTCCCATCTACAACCTGCTACCCCCTGCTGCATGGCGGGCAGCTTCGTGTCTGTAGGCTCAACATGCCAGACCGCAAAGACCTGGCAGTTGGCCCTGAGGCTTGGCTATGGGGTGATCAAAGTTCAGCTGGGGCAGGGTCAGAATGCCAGTGGAAGGAATGGAACAGGGTAAAGCAGTCATTTTGTTTCTTTTCCACCCATATAGCTCAGGAGAAGCTTCGTATAGTTATTAATTGGGATATACTAAAGGGGCCCTATTCAATTTGGAATCAGCCCAAATCAGGGACAGTGATTCAGTTTGTTGATTTGGATTCTGGTCCACTTCCGGGTCCCCTGGGGTGTGCATGGCCCCCCCTCCGGTATCCCACCAGCTCAGCGATCATCTGCAGAGGGGACCCCAAGTGCCCCCCCCAGACCCAGAAGTCGCCAGTCGCCAAGCCAGAGGGATGCTGTGGGGGGGGGCCCTTTGCACTCCCTGGTGGACCCGGAAGTGGACCGGAAATGCTTCTGATCCACTTCTGGGTCTGCTGCCAAATGCGCTGGGGAGCCCCCTGTGCTTATGTGGGACGCTCCATGTACCCCAGCATCGCAGCATTCATGAGCCGCCTGCTACCTAGAGGTATGTAGAGAAAACATTTAAAGCTCTGTCTTTCCAAATCTATGGATATTTCCAAATCTCTCCAAATCAATTTGAAGTGTTCCGATTCGATTCAAGGAGATTAAAGCGTCCTGAGATTCGACTGGGATTCGGAGATTCGGCCACCAGTTGATTCTCTTCCCAGAACACAATCTCTTGACCTCACATTTTTCAGAATGTTGTTTGTCTCTACAAGGGCCTCCAAGTGCTGTGTCTTTTCCCAACTTTCAGCCCACCTGGTTCTGTCCAACCCTAAGTAGGTTCCAAGTCAATGGGAAAACCAGGTGGGCTCCCTGGTTCTTTACTTCACTCCTGACTCAGGGTGAGTCAGGAGTGAAGTAAAGTTCTGGCTCTCATCTGTAAACACTTGTGTCCTTGGAGCCACAAAAATTGAATAGAATTAAATCTGCAAGATTGACGTTGTAATTTGCCAGCATGAGGGCTGTGGGGTATAGAAATGGCAGGAGGAATGCAGGAGAGTGTCTGGGGAAATGGCATGCTTTCTTATTTCCAGAGCAGGTTAAGTGAAACAGTTTCTTTTCACCCATGAGTGCCAAAAAGAAAGCTTTTGACAGCTACTAAACATTCTTGCCAGAACAATCCAGCCAACCACTTAATAAATGTTCAAATTCACCACAGCAGTCCCCATGAAATCACAAGCGCCCCTTATCCTGATACCTAAATGGAGGGCAATAGGCCTACAGGGTTTGCTTCAGGGCCTTCTCAGCTGATGAGGAAATGCCCTCCAGTTCCTCAGTTCTCTGCAGGCCAGAACTGAGTTTCCTCCTGATGCTGTACTGAGGATGCTGCTCTTGCAGTCATCTGACTTATGCTTGATCTTGCAGATCTGACCACGATGTTTGATTATTGCAGTATTCTGGAAGAGTCAGGAAGAAGCAACATGACTATAGATAAATGGGAAAGACTGAGGAGCTAACAGACGAGACAGAAGTTTAATGTTGTTACCTGTCTGTGGGCTCTTGCTGGGAGACACTCTTGAGCTTCCAAATTTCTACAACTTCACTGTGTCTGTGCAGAGAAGGGTACAAAATGCCACATCCCTTCCCACCTTCAGCTCATGTGGTTTAGTTTAACCCTGAGTTGTGTTCAGTTAAATGAGAAGCTCAGGTGGCCCCTGGTTGTAGATTGGGATCTACCCAAGGCCGATCCATTGACTTTTCTGTGCCTGGGCTCATGACTTGTTTGGCAACCTTGAGTCTGAAGGCTGAAAACCATGGATGGCATAGCCAGAGGACCCTCATTGTGCCTTGTGAATGTGTGAGAGCTGTGGGGTAAGTGTCACATTGTCACAGGCCAGCTAGGCGCTGTGACTGTATCAGCCATTAGGCTGCTGGGTTCAGGATCAAGAAGGCGAGTCAGGAATGAAGTAAAGGCAAATTTACTTATAGCTTAGCATACAACAGTTAACAGAAAGGTTAATGCGACAACCAGATAGTACAGTGATAAAGAGCTAATAGTGAATAATAACAACAGATAGACAGAATGACAAAGAGTTCCCACATGGGGTTGGCAACTTATCAGCAGTCCTCTATGCCAGGTGCACTCCAAGTCATTCCAGCAAAATCAGGTGTCCCCGATCAACGCTGTCCAAGGGGTCACCAGGAAGTTCCGTTGGTCAGCATCTGGTCCTCGCTCACACTGGGAGTCCAGGGTCCAGGCTTGGTACAGCGATGGTCCTTCTGTCCCGTCCTTCAAACTGGTTACTTGACATACGTGTTCCTTTATGCCTTATTTTATGCTAATCTGTTGGTTTTAGAGCCACTCACAATCTTGCCCTATAGCTGTTACCCTATGGGATTAAAAGGTGTTAGAAATTATCATGAAAGGTTATTGCCCTAACCAGGTTCACCCAATAAGCAAATTACACCACATTACTTTGAGGTTTGAAATTAGCATTACTCTGCCCAAGTTCAGCCCCTTGGTTTCTTATTCCTTGGATTCCTTGGAACGTGCTAATTATATTAGGTGGTCAGATCTTGTTATGGATGACCTTTAAAAAACCTGTTAGATCAGTTAATCTTGTAGTTTTTCTTATTTTTGGAGCCCAGTCAGTCCCATGATCAGTGCGAACAGTTAGATTCAACACTTTGGTTAAATTGTGACAGGCAAATTCCACTTGTGGGTTGCAAACTTGCAAGCTTTGCATTAGCTAATCTTAACTGCTAGACAATTGCCTGGATGTCTTCAAGAGCATATATTTAGTGCTCATGATAGTAACCCCTCTGGTTCTGGCCACCACAGGTAAAGCATGGATACTTGGGATGGGGAAATGGGGAATTGTCCCTGAGTCCTATAAGTATTCCACAGAACCAAATCAAGGTTCTTTCTGTTTTGAACTAAGGACTTTGAAGCTGCTTTGTTCATCTAATTTCTTGCTGATTTGCAGATCTGACCACAACAGTACTGGATCCTAACAGTGGCCTTGGAGATTCAGGAAGGAACAGCACAGCTACAGGTAAAGGGGGAAGATTATGAAGGGCTAACAAGCAGGCCAGGAGTCATCATGGAGTTTTAAACCTAGCATCTGGTGGCAGGGGCTTCTGTTGCAGAGAAAAATCTCTTGGCATCATATTTCAGACCTTCAAATCAGAGATTCTGGGGGTATTAATAGGCCAATGAATATGACCATCCCCTTCCCCACAACATCCTGTCCATGTTGTGATGTCTCAAGTGTAATGTTCATTTGGGGTTTCTCATTTAAACTGAGCCAATGAAAGAAAAGTAATTTAATCTTGACCAAACTGCTACTGTTCATGAAGTATTGTACTGAAATAGTAGATTTCACTTGAACAAAGGTTTGTTCAAAATCCTTTTGAATCATAGTGGGTTTCTGCAGGAAAGTGTCTGAACTTAGTTTTCTTGAATTGGACGAGTGTCATGTAGTTCAAGGGTTTGATAGGAACAGTTTGCTTGGCTATGCTCAGCACACAACACACCCTGGGCTTCACTTAGGTGTCTGCGCAACCCACCCTGGGCTTCATTTAGGTATCTGGGCAAAGATGATGCCCGTGAACTACCATATTTACTCAAATATAAGAAGAGGTTTTTTTTTTCCCTCAGTCAGCATAGGGCAAAAGGCTCCTTGTCTTACAATTGCATTCAAGGAAACATCATTAAATAATTGTCTATCGTTAAACTGCTGCCAAAAGCAGCACATGCTCAGCAATGGAACCAACTATGAAGCTAAATAAATGCAGCCAATGCTGAGCATGACTATAGAACATATGACCCACATTGGAAAAACACACTGATGGGCACCTATATTTTGGATGACATCCTATGTGTAAGCCCTGTGCCTGTAAGCCTTGGAGTTCAGATGCTGCCTACTCTTGCTTGCTTCTAGCCAAAAGGCTGAGGAGCAGGTAGGGGAATTGTGCTACAATTTGATCTTAGCCAAATGACTGAGACGCTGATGGGAACCTGTCATTTTTGGGGGGGGTTGAAATTTTGTGTCTAAGGTCAAACCAGCCAAATCAGTACTGCATTCTATTGATTGAGCAGAGCTCAGTCATTCAAGTCTGTGTGGCACTACCACTGGCAAGTATCCCACCACCCAAACTCTTCAGCCTGGGACTTCAGGTACTCTCAAATCCATAGCAAGCATCCTATATGCAAACCCCAGGCCAGGAGGCCTTGGAGTTCAGATGTCCACTAGCCTCACTTTCCCCTAGCCAAAAGGCTAAAGGGGCAAGCTAGATGGAAAGCCTCAGAGTGACTCCCCATCACCATAAATTGTGTAGCCAAGATCCTTGCATTTAGAGGCATTTGTAGACTCTTGCAGGGGTTAGCCTTCCCACAGTGCATGGGACAAGCCTTCACCTTCTAACTACACCACATCATTCAAGGCGAAGAAAAATAATATCTCCCCTGCCAGGTAAATAAAACAGCGTATGCTGAAAACCACCTCATAGCATCTTCTCTGCCTCCAGGTTTTCCCATCTACTTTCCTTATAGGCCCAATGAGGGCATTTCCTTACAGGCCCAATGAAGGCATTGTTGGTACTCTGCTATTCTACCCCCACCCCCCGTTGTAGCAAAGCATTTACAGTTTCCTGTAGGCTGCTTTCAGCCTTGGTTGGATATTTGTATGATTTGGGGGTGAGGGATCAGGTTTGGCAATTAACACCTGGACTTCAATTTTCCTGCATTCCACTTTGTGTTGGGCCCATACCTGTGGGAACTTATTGATTACAGATTAGTGAAGCTCATATGAATACAACATACAGTAGTACCCATTATGCTTAGCCCCCTCAGCACTGACTCTTTTTCAAGTCATGGTGAGCCACTACATTGAATACATTTCAACTTCCTTTTCATTTCAACCTCCTCTTCACTCCCACAGCTGAGCTGTGCCTTTTTCCCATTTCTAATTCCTATTCTTCCTTTATCAGCCTCAAATGTCCAACAAATATCATGAAACAGGGCCCCAAACAATTCACCCAGAATCCCACTGTCAGCCCCTCTCTGTCTGTCGTATCTGATTTGAATGGCTGCACCTTCCCTGAGGTGAAGCTGGACCAGATTGCCCCGTACCTCATCTGTATATGCATTTTTGGGGAATCCCAAAACTCATGACAAGAACACATTGTTCCAGTCCTGAGTGAGGGGCTAATTGAATCCATTGTTGGAGGCATATCTGGAATGCACACACATACTGAGCACTTCTGCGCTATGGGGTCACCATGGCTTGAAATGCTGTTGTTTTTGCTGAGGCCCAGCCTAATGAACTAAATCATGAGACTTTTCGGTTTGGATTAGTATGATGCATAGTCTGTACTCTGTATAAGGAGGTGCAAAAGTGCTTCTTAAAGGTATGTTTGTGGCGTACCTGGGTTTTTTAACTTGCATCAGTTTAAAAAAAAGATAAAATGCATCAGTTCATCTGCATATGACTTCAAATCTGCTCCTCATTTCCATGTGCTCAGAGGGAGCAGGCTCTGACAGTACTGACAGTAGGGGGCAGGGAAGGGGCTTCAGGTAGAAGAAGTTGGGGGTGGCAGAGGGCAATAGGACCACCTGAACCCCCTCCTCCCCGATTGATTTTTTTTTTTCTGCTGTAGCAGTGGAAAGAGAACAAATTCAAGGCAAACCTCCAATTATTAGATTCTGTTCCTGGACAATTATAACACATTTATACATTTTTCCATATCTAGAATTTAATTATTGAGGGGGTCATCTTATATTTGGAGTTGTCTTATATTTGAGTAAGTATGGTACATGGGCCACAGTGTCCCAGGAAGATCCATACCTGGGAACTCCAGCCAGGAGATAGCAAATTGACTGAACCATCACAGTCACTTGGAGTTATTGCCAACTTGGTGGATGACTCTGTGTGAGGAGGAGAGGAGAAGGGACATTAACATGGACCAAATGCCTGTCTTGGTGTTAAAACAAACTGTCCCTAAATGGCTGTGCAAACCTCAGCCTTACCCCAGCCCCCATGGGAAAATGTCCACCATCATGACTAGCTGCTGGTAATCAGTAGGGCTGTGCAAAGCTTTGGGTGCTGATTTGATTCAGAGAAGATTTGGCCTAATTCGATGGCCAAATCTCTTAATCCGAATCAAATCGGGACACCACTAAAAAGGTCCAAATTGATTTGAAGCTCTCCAAATTGATTCGGAAAAGATTCATAGAGCTTTGGAGATATACGGAGACTCGGGCAGTCCCCGCTCGCTGCCTCAGGAAGCTGGACCCAGACTCTGTGCCAGTAAGTGGGGGGGGGGGGGGAAGAGGGGGCAGTGGACCATGAGGGGACCCCCACCAGCCCCATCCCCTGCCCACTCTCCCAGCACTGTCAATAGCTGCCCCGTGTGGCCCCAGTGTCCCGACCCTTTAAAAAAACCCAAAAAAGTCCAATTCTCACCAGCTGTTGCAGTGGCCATTAGGGCTTCTGCAGGCTCATGGCAGAGCCCCCCATGCAGCGTGGGACAGTGTAAGGCAGCAGGGATCACCCCACCCTCTCCCCAGCCTGGCAGGAGCCAGTGTGTGTGGCCCTTTTTAAATTTTTTTTTTTTTAAAGAGCTAGGACACTGGGGTCAGGCAGGGCAGCCATTGACGTAACAGGGCTGGGAGAGCGGAAATGGGTCATGTTTGATTCAGAGATTCATCTGATTCGGCAGTGGTTAAAAATCAGATTCAGCCAAATTGATTCGGGACAGTGATTTGAATCACTGAATCGAATCAATGTCCCCTGAATCGGCCAAATCCAAAGTGAATACTAGTCGCTTCGCACAGGCTTAGTAATAGCTCAAAATAACCTGTGCTTTGTTGATCTAGGTGCCCACAGGACCAGCCTGTCCCTCAGTCTTCTTATTTTGATTGCTGTGCTCTGTGCCTCTGTGGTCTTTCTTGTCATCACCATTGTCTCCTGCAGAATGAAAAACAGGTAAGGTGAGTAGGACATGCTGAGGAGATCTGGGTTACTCTGTGTGAGGCTGGCTTTATACTCCCACACTCCTGGGAAGCAGTGAGCAATCTACAGGATGCAAGTGGTTCATGTGCCAACAGCTCCCCAGCAGCTTGGAGATCTGCTTTAAAAAATTTAAGATGTCCGATCAAAGCACTTTTGTTAAAGTGTGTGTGAATGTCTTGTGGCAAGGTGCCCAATGAAGGATGAAGTATGGGATGAGGGAGAGACAAAGATCCTCTTGGATGCATGTGAGTGCTACAGTGTCTCTCCAATCCTTCCTGAGTGGTGTCCTCCCAGCAGGGCAATAATCACCCTAGAGCTTCTAAAGAGGAAAGAGTTTGAATATTTTATGATGCATTTGATTAACATCATTAGGGTTTAGAGTTTCAACCTTTTTAGACTCCAGGCACCTCTTGTTCAGCTCAAGGCACCCCTCAGGAAATGCTAGGTCTTAGTTTTTACTTGTTTTTTGACTACAGAAAAAAATGCTGCGGCACCCTGGTTGAGAATCGCTGGTGTAGTGGTTAATAACAATAATGTTCTTGAATGATATATTAGAATAACCAAATTGAAGGTGGAAAACATTGCCCTATACTTTGTTTCCAGTGTTTTGTCCAGAATCCAAACAAGGAATTTCCTTCTCTTTCCCTCAGATACAATTCCAGTGAAATGAGTCTTGCATTTTCAGACAATGCTCCAAAACTACCTCTGGCTGAATTGCCTTATTCTGAGTATAACTTCCTAGAATGTCATAAAGCTTCATTTGAATCCAAATTTTCTACCTTTCCTTTTTTTTTTTTTAATTCACCCGTGCATGCAAAATAGAAGTGCAAATTTGAAGGTCCTCAAAGGCAGTTTAGCCAGCCCCTTATTTTAACAGAGTTTATATTACAATGTACTATTTGGCTGAGGAAGTTTGTACATGGTATATTAAAGAAAGGTCAGTCTCTTAGCAATTTCATATTGAGTTGCACTTCTGTTTAAAAGATATAGGCAGCCATTGGCTACTTTGTATGTAAGTGGCAATTGATAACCCAAATGCAGCTCACATATAATTCAATGAGCTGCATTTGGGCTATTGATTTCCATTTAAATGCTTCATTTTCCAAAAGTAATTTTTTTTTTGCCAGCATAATTCAATTGACACTGAAAGCAGAGGACTATACTTTGGTCTCGACTCATATAAAGTCAGAATTATCTCAGGTATGGTTGAGAACAGGATCTGGCCCAGGATTTTGCAGCTGGGCAATGTTGAGTCTCTTTTGGTTCCTTCTCATTAATATCTGATTTTTATTTCAGTCATAAATCCACCATTGCAGGATCTGATGATGGGTTTCAAGGAAACAAAACACCGGATCCAAACAACTGCATGCTGAGTCTTTGAAGTACAATGGCTATGAAATGATGCACATGCACTCAACCCCCTTCCCTCCCAGTGAATATGAGAGCTTTGGAAATGTAAAGGATTTGATTTTGAAATGGAGGATTTTCAATATAGAGCCAATTGTTTTCTGAAGGTATCAGCCTGAAGACTATGCGTCAGAAATTGAAATCTGGCAGGTCCTTCACCAGGGAACCCCATGCTTCCTGCCCAACTTTTCCTCTAATAAACATGGGAACTTCATAAACCTTCATTTGCTTTAGGACAACTGGATCTCCCTCTGGTTCTAGTATAAGTAGTGTAAGGGGTAAACCTCATGTCAAACTATTAAGCCCTGCCTGTTGACAGGTGCCCCGCCCCATGGCTGCCATCTTGGGACCAGAAGTTGTCCTGCCCCCCCGCCTCCCTCCCCTGTAAAGTATTCCTTTTGCAGTGGGTTTCCAGCCTTGAACCAGAACTCCTGGCCCATCTGGTGGTCTGTGACATCAGAAACCCCACCCACTGGCCTTCATATTGACTGCCATGTTGGCCACAACGCTGGCCCCAAAACCTCTTGCTGCACTGTAACATGGTCCATGATATCAGAAACCCCACCCCTGTTGCAGCATCACATGGGCCATGGCATCAGAAACCTCACTCCCTGGCCACAATGTTGGTGACTGTTTTGACTGCCATGCTGTTCCCAGAACCCACTGCTTCAGAGTCATATGGTCTGTGACATTGTAGCAAAATCCTCAGGTTTTTCTTTTAGACTTAAAAATGCATTCCCTCCCCTTCCCCAGCCATTTCTGACTTTCTCTGTACCCTCTCTATCCCTTACATGTGATTACAAGTAGTAGTAGGTAAGCTAAGATGCACTCCAATAAGCAGTATACGAAGGAAGCTGTGCTTCAGAGCTCTGCTTCAGAGACTCAGTTCATAGAAACACCAGAGGGAGGGGGTCCAGGGTGGAGACCTCTAAAAGCACTATCAAAAGACCACAGACCTGCTCAGCCTGATGAACAAAACACCCGGGGATCAGAATGCCAAAAGGACAGAGTAGAAAGACACAGTAAAGAAAACAAAAGACTGCATGGTTCCTCTGCGAAAAACACACCACCAAACCCTGAGAGAGCCAGGCGTGAAAACATAAGGGTTCACATTTCCCAAACAAGTGATTTGGAGAGTGCAAATAAGAAACTCAGGACTGATTGTTCACACACTTTAGAGAAGCCTAAAGGAGAAGGAAGAGATTCTTCACCTTTTTTTGAACCATCATGATTATTGTGAAAAAAGGAGGTCCTTGGGGAGTGCTGGCAGGCATATACATTGCAGAAAGAGCATGCAGAATGCTTTGAAAGATCATGACTATTGTCAGAGCAAAAGGGTAGATTTTGTTCAGAGGGGAGCAGTCTTAATGGTCTGGACAGCAGACATGGCACGAATCATAAGTGGGGAGGAGGTGATACCCTGGGGTAAGAATGGGGGGCTAATCAGCAAGTACCTTACAGGGCAAATAGTAAGGGCTTGGTTAAAGATGAGAGTGGGGAAGGCCTCCTCTTGCAGTCCAGGTCCCCCAGTCTCTCCTCATAGGGCTTGTCCTGTAAGCCCCTAATCATACGAGTGGCCCTCCTCTGGACCCACTTGAGTCTATCAACATCCTTCTTGAAGTACGGTGCCCAACACTGATTTTGTCTATTGATACAAAGTAAGAGATTCCCTAGTGATGGTGATTTAGAAGACCTGTTGGAAGATCCCTGGGATGTTCCCACTCCTCCCAGACCTGCTGAGTCAGAGAGCTGGGGTGGTGAACATGTTTTAAAAGGCACTCTGGAGGGACCCTCAAAAGCTCCCCTTCTTTCAAGCCTGTGGAGTCAGAACAGAGATGGCAAGTGTAATTTAGAAGACCCGTTGGAGGATCCTGCAAATGCTGACCCTCCTGGGGTTGTGAAGGCTGTCTTGCCAGACATACATATGGCATGGGTAAGAAGGTGGGCATGGCCCGTAGCTAGGCTTGGAAACCCAAGGTATGCAGAGGAGTTTCATTTTGTGGATCTGAATCTAGATCCTGTGCCATTACACGTGTTATAGGAAGTCATAAGCAGGGGAGGACAAATTGTACATCAAATTGTAGCATATCATCACCAGAGATTCATGCCTGTTGATTATGACCATACTCAATACATACAGTTATGTATTGAGGCAGACAGCATGAGGAACTGCTTACGTTCTTGAGCTATTAAATTCATAGATTCATAGATACTAGGGTTGGAAGGGACCTCGACAGATCATTGAGTCTGACTCCCTGCCTAGGCAGGAAACAGTGCTGGAGTCAGATGATCCCAGCCAGATGCCTATCCAGCCTTCTCTGAAAGAACCCCAGGGTAGGGGAGAGCACCACCTCCCTTGGAAGCCCATTCCAAATTTTGGCCACCCTTACCATGAAGAAGTTTTTCCTGATATCCAGCCTAAATCTGCTCTCTGTCAGTTTGTGACCATTGTTCCTTGTTACCCCAAGAGGTGCCCTGGTGAACAGAGCATCTGCGATCCCTTGCTGCATCTCCCTAATGGATTTGTAGGCAGCCACAAGATGACTTCCCAGCCTCCTCTTGCATTCCAGGTCCCTCAGTCTCTCCTCATAGGGCTTGTCCTGTAAGCCCCTAATCATACGAGTGGCCCTCCTCTGGACCCACTTGAGTCTATCAACATCCTTCTTGAAGTACGGCGCCCAACACTGAACGCAATACTCCAACTGCGGTCTGACCAAAGCCACATAGTAGCAGGGAATTATCACCTCCTTAGTTTTGTTTGTCATGCATCTGCTGATGCATGAAAAGGTGCGGTTAGCTTTGTTGATGACTTCATCACACTGGCGACTCATGTTCATCTTGGAGTTCACTATGACTCTGAGATTCCTTTCTGCTTCTGTGCTGCTGAGAGGCTCACTTCCCAGCCAGTAGGTGCAATGGATATTTTTACATCCTGGACGCAGCAATCTTTCCCTACCCTCTGGAGTGTGCACTTCACCCCACTATTTAGTATCATGTGCAAACTTCAACAGAGTACGCTTCACACCCACATCCAAGTCACTGATGAAGATATTGAAAAGTACAGGTCCAAGAACTGAGCTCTGTGGGACCCCACTACCCACATCCTTTGAGGTCGATACTGACCCATCTACTACCTCTCTCTGGGTGCGACCGCTAAGCCAATTTGCCACCCTCTGGACTGTGTAGATATCTATGTCACAGCCTCTTAATTTATTGATGAGAATGGGATGAGATACCGTATCAAAGGCCTTGCTAAGAGTCATATGCCTGTCTAAGCATTCTTTGGACCATCAAACCAGTTTACAGCTAGGACACCTCTGTGCCACACCCATGTTGCCTGCATACCCTGGGCTCAGACAGAGGCAGCACCAGAACCTGCACGTGTGGTTATGCCTGGACAATGTCTGACAAAGACCACAATAATTTATCTCACCAAACACCTTTTCCACATCCTGAAGACCATAATGATGTTCGTCATGCAGCAGAAGGAAACAACTAGTGGGGTACCTGGGCATGTCATGTGTTTTAAATAAACCCCAGGCCATTTTCTCCTTATGCTTTACTATATGAATGTTCTGTTAACCTGTACAAGATCCTCAAACAATGCTACTTCATTCAACATGACCTTTTTTTGAGCTGACCACCCCAACTTCTCATGCACCTGGTTTGCACCATCTAACTGTTCTGCATCTGTGGCTCCTGTATGTGTTGTGAGAGCCAACAGACTGCCTGCAAAACACAGGTTATTATCAAAGGTATCCAGGTTGATTAAACACTGCCTCTTTTTAGTGATAAGTTAGGAATAGGGAATAGAACTTACAAGGCTGTACTGGCACCATCGTCCACACCTTTTGCAATGACTACAACCAGCCAGAATATTGAATCCAATAGTAGGGCTGTGTGAAGCTTTGGTCTCTGATTCGATTTGACAGCGATTCGGACTAATTCAGCGGCTGAATCTCCAAATCCAAATTGAACCAGAGGACCCTTTAATCTCTCTGAATCAAATCAGAGCCCTCCAAATTGATTTGGAGAGATTTGGAAAGATTCAGTGATACAGACCTAGACAAAGCTTGAAATGTTTTTTCTACATACGTCTAGGTAGCAGGAGCTCATAAGTGCTGTGATGCTGGGGCGCGTGAGGGGGGGCTCCTCAGTGCACTCAGCAGCAGGCCTGGAAGTGGACTGGAAGTGCTTCTGGTCCGCTCCCGGGTCCGTCGAGGAGCGCACTGGGGCCTGCCCCCGGCTTGGTGACTGGTGCCTCCTGGGTCTGGGGGGGCACCCGGGGTTCCCGGCAGACCCGGAAGTCAGCCAGAAGTACTTCCAGTCCACTTCCGGGTTGCCGCTAAGCACATGGAGGGCCCCCCACAGTCCTGTGGGACACTTCATGAGCCCCAGCATGGCAGTGATCATGAGCCATGCCTGCTACTTCAAGGTATGTAGAAAAAACATTTAAAGCTGTGTCTGTCTAAATCGCTGATTCTCCAAATCAGCATCGATTCTTCAGATTCAGATTTGGCTGAATCAAATCAGGGACAGTGATCTGAATCAATTAATCGAATACTGTCCCTGATTTGGACCCAATCCGAGTCGGACAAATAGGGCCGCTTCATACACCCCTATCTAATGGTATTTCTCTCTGGCTTTGTAACAGGTTATTGATCCACTGTAAAAAGAGGTCAGAGGTGATCTGATTTAATCAGCCTGTGACCAGGGAGCCAGCAAATAGGGACTGCCAACAGGGGAGCAGTTTGCAGGCAGTTCACAGGCCAGTCGTGGGCAGGAGTACACGGGACCTTCTGACAGAGACTTCAGGTAAGTGAATGAGGAGCGGGGCTACTACAGGGGTGGTGACACGGAGCGCAGCCAGGGCTCCTGCCCTGTTGCTGCCTCTGGCTCGGAGCTCCCGTGGGGCCTCCACCCAGACAGGCCCCGTGGAGGGTCAGCAGTGCCCTGGCTCCCTGTCTTCAGGGTTGCCTGGAAGGATCTCTGAGGCTTGGGGGAAGCGTGGGGGCCAGGGGTTCCCTTGCTTGCCCCACATGTACCTGGATTGAGGCCCTAGAGGGGCAGGTGAGGGAACTCCAGGCAGAGGTGAGCAGGCTGCAGGGGATCAAGGCAGTTGAGGAAGAGACTGATGTCTACTTTCATTCTCTGCAAGACAAAACACCTGGCAGATAAGCTGCGAGGGAGTGCCCTGAAGCAGATGCTGGTGAGTGGAGGGCAGTCACCTCAGGGGCCAGACCTCTCGCTGCAGAGACAGCTCCCCTGGTGCAGCTGGGGAACAAATATGAGGCCCTGGCTGCACTGGAGGAGTGTGCAGTGGGGGAAAGTGCGCTGGAGGGGCCTGCCAGCATCACTGAGTGAGCTGAGGGCTGGCTGGGTAAGCAGAAGAAGAGATGCTTTGTCATCATTGTGGACGACTCCTTGCTGAGAGGAACAGAGGGACCCATCTGTCATCCGGATCCCATGGCACGTGAGGTCTGCTGCCTGCCTGGAGCCAGGATCAGGGACATCACGGCGAGAATTCCTGACCTCATCCAGCCCTGCGACAACTATCCCATGGTCCTCATCCATGTGGGCAAAAATGATGTGGCCAGAAGTAATCCAGACACTACCATGAGTGACTACAAGGCTCTGGGGACCAGGCTTAGGAAGACGGGGGCGCAGGTGGTCTTCTCGTCGATCCTCCCAGTCAGCGGTTGCAGTAGGCATCATGTCACCTGTGTCAGAGAAGTCAACCTATGGCTTCAGAGTTGCACTATGCGGGTTTTGGCTTCCTGGACCATGATCCACACTTCCATGCAAGGAGACTTTTACCTTTTGCGGAGTGATAAAGCCCATGCTTTATTGCTCCGCAAAAGGTAAATGTCTCTTTTCTTACAGGTTGGCTGACCTCCTACATTGGGCTTTAAACTATGTACGATGGGGGATGGGAACGCAGGAGATGGAGAGAGTCTAGAACCTACAAACTACAAGATATGCAGCAGTACACCTGAGGTAAGTACCAAGGGGCCCTTGGGGCATCAGAACAGGGGGGCATCAAAGGCACTATTCAGAGGGTTCAAGTGCCTCTACACTAATGCAAGGAGCATAGGGAACAAGCAGGAAGAACTCACACTTCTGTTTGCAAATAGTAACTTCAATTTAGTGGGGCTAACGGAAATCTAGAGGGATCTTACCCATGACTGAGAGGTACACATTGAGGGCTATAGGTTTTACAGAAGGGACAGAGTATGGAGGAAAGGGGGCGGGGTGGCTCTCTATGTAAAGGAGCATTATATATCTACCCTAATCAAAATGGGATCAGAGGAGGAGAAAGCTGAGGCATTGTGGGTTAGGATACATGGAGGTTGTGGGGAAAGGGACTCAGTGGTGGGGTCTGCTACAGACCACCACACCAAGAGAAAAGGCTAGACTTGGAATTCTTGAGGCAGCTCTCAGAGGCTGTACAGTCTAGGGATGTGGTTGTCATGGGGGACCTAAACTACCCTGACATCTGCTGGGAGGAGCAGTCAGCCAAATCCAACTGTTCACATAGGTTCTTAACATGTATGCAGGACCTTCACCTAATGCAGGAAGTATACGGTCCCACTAGGGAGAATGCCTTACTGGACTTGTTGTTGGCTACAGGGGAGGACCTGGTAGGGGAGCTGCAGATTTGTGGTTACCAGTCACTTTGGGGACAGTGACCACCAATTGATCAAATTCACCATATGGCATAGTGTGGGCAAGGTAACTAGTAGGGTGGAAGTGCTTGACTTTAGGAAGGCTAACTTCAGTGTGCTTAGGAGTCTAGTCAATGCAGGATAAGAGGATTGGCGAGATGGGAGTTCAAGAAGGGTGGTCGTTTCTAAAGGAAGTGATCCTTCAGGCACAGAGGGAGACTATTCCAGTACGAGGGAAAAGGGGAAAAAGAGTAAAAAAACTTCCTTGGCCAAACAGGGAAATCCAAGGGAGCCTAAGGGCAAAAAAGAAGGCATATAGGTGGTGGAAGCAGGGGGAAGCTACCAAGGAGGAGTATACCTACTTGGCCTGCACTTGCAGGGAGGCAGTTAGAAAGGCCAAAGCAACTACAGAGCTGCTGCTGGCAACACAAATTAAAGACAACAAAAAGGTTTTTTTTAGGTATGTAGGGAGTAAAAGGAAGGCACAGGGCAGCATAGGACCCCTACTGAACAAGAGGGAGCAATTAGTGACAGAAAGGGGGCACAAGGCTGAGCTATATAATGAGTTTTGCCTTGATGTTCCTAAACAGGGCTCAAGATAAGTCTCCCAATGGGTTCTTAGATGGGCATCAGAGGGACACCAGCCCACCAACTGTCGGTGGTGACTCAGTGCAGTCACTTGGATGGACTGGATGTGTTCAGTTCAGCAGGCCCAGATGAGCTGCATCCAAGAGTACTGAAGGAATTGGCTGGTGTCATAGCAGAACCACTGGCACGGCTTTCTGAGCACTCATGGCACTCAGGTCAGGTCCCGTAGGACTGGAAAAGGGCCAATGCAGTCCCTATTTTCAAGAAAGGAGGAAGGAGGATCTGAGTAATTATAGGCTAGTCAGTCTCACCTCCATCCTTGGAAAGGTCTTGGAGAAGATTATGAAGGATCATATTTGTGGGAGTCCAGCGGGAAAAATAATGCAGCAGGGAAACCAGCATGGGTTTGTAGCAGGTAGATCATGCCTGAACAATCTGGTTTCATTTAATAACAGGGTCACAAAATGCTTAGATGCAGGAGTAGAGGTGGATGTAGTTTTCTTGGATTTTAGCAAGGCCTTCAATACGGTATCTCATCCCATTCTCAAATAAATTAAGAGGCTGTGACATAGATGTTTACACAGTCCGGTGGGTGGCAAATTGACTTAGTGGTCGCACCCAGAGAGTGGTAGCAGATGGGTTGGTATCGACGTGGAAGGATGTGGGTAGTGGGGTCCCGCAGGGCTTGGTTCTTGGACCTGTACTCTTCAATATATTCATCAGTGACTTGGATGTGGGTGTGAGGTGTACTCTGTCCAAGTTTGCAGACGATACTAAATAGTGGGGTGAAGTGCACACTCTGGAGGGTAGGAAATGATTGCTGCATCTAGGGCACAAAAATATCCATCACACCTACTGGCTGGGAACCGACCCTCTCAGCAGCACAGAAGTAGAAAGGGATCTCGGAAGAGCCCATCCACCAATCAGGAGGCAGCAAGAGAAACAACATCACGCCCCTTTCCAGAGGGGAGGGGGAGAAGAGCTCCCCCAGACCTGTTGAAGACTGTAAACTGTCAGGTCCGGAAGACTTCAGGGGTGCAGCCCTGGAGCGTATAAAAGGAGCTGCGTGTCCAGCACAAGGGGCAGATGCGTCGGGGACTGAGAAGAGAGAAGAGTGGGGGCTTAGAAGAGCTGAGGAGAGCTGCTCAGCAGTGTGAAGCAGTAGCCCAGGAAGAGCCCCTCAAAACGTTTATTAGCAGGGAGTGTGGCACGGCTCCAAGGGTTAGGATCTCGGTGCACAGCATCCAGACCCTGGGAGCTGCATGAGGTGGCTCAGGTCTGCAACCTCTGGTGTGCGTCCAGAGACACGGTGCACAGGCTGGTGTATGGAGCAGGATCTTTGGAGCCCCTGGGGCAGCTCAGGTCCTCAAGCCCTGGAATGAGGCTGGTAGCATGGGCAGGACGTGCTGCATGGAAGCTGAGAGACCCTGGGAGCTGCTTGAGGTGGCTCAGATCTACAGCTGCTGACACGGGGCAGCAGCTCAGTGCAGACAACACAGCCCAGAGGGTCCAGGAACAGACTGAGCCCCGGTGCTGCACAAGGCTGTCCAGGCCCCCAACCCTTAGCACAAGGCAAAGCATCCACTACCCACAGTGGTGCCTGTGGCCCTAAGCCAGGACAGCAGCAGCAGAGTCAGGCGGCAGGAAAACCTGGCAGGGACAGAGCTTGACCTGGAGAACAAGAGGCAACCCTCCGGGACCGTGGAGTAGTAATAAGTTACCATGGAGAGAGGGTAACCCCCCCCACCCACCCCAAGGGTTGCAAAGTGGCACCACATGGGCTGCTCCTGGGTGATAGCGGGGGAGCTTAGGAGTCTTCAGGGTCTTCCTCACCTTTGTTCTTTCCCCCCACCTCCTTTCCTGTAGTGGTACCTTGAGAGAGGGGCCCCTGCCCTGGAGAGCATCCGAGTATGTCTAAGGACTTTCTGATTATATTTGTAGACTGTGCCTTGCAGTTTATATGAATAATTTGAAGTAATAGTTTGTATATGAATAGAGTTATAAGGTTGCCCAATCAATACCCTTTGGTCAGGTTTTGTTCTATTGTTCATCTGTATTTTAAATGATACCTGGGTGTGGTATATCTGCATATAGATATAGATATAGATATCGATATATAGAGATATTATAGGGTTTATTGTTTTGTAAACTTATACATATATATATAATCTATGTCCTTACCCTTTAATAGTTTTGTGATAATAAATCTGTCTATAGTTAAGTAATTGATTGACTGGACCTGACTCTATAGGGGAAGGAAGCGGCGGATGGGCTGTTGTGTCCCTCCGCAGCACATTGCCCTGTCAATAATTCGCTCAGTTGGAGAGGGAAGTACAAACCCGTGTACATCTGGGGCTATACATGCATCAGCAGATGCATGACAAACAAAACTAAGGAGGTGATAATTCCCCACTATGTGGCATTGGTCAGACCACAGCTGGAGTATTGCGTCCAGTGTTGGGCGCCGTACTTCAAGAACGATGTTGATAGACTCAAGTGGGACCAGAGGAGGGCCACTCGTATGATTAGGGGCTTACAGGACAAGTCCTATAAGGAAAGACTGGGGGACCTGCACCTCTTCAGCCTCTGCAAGAGAAGACTGGGAGATCATCTTGTGGTTGCCTACAAATCCATTAGGGAGATGCAGCAAGGGATCGCAGATGCTCTGTTCACCAGGGCACCTCTTGGGGTAACAAGGAACAATGGTCACAAACTGACAGAGAGCAGATTTAGGCTGGATATCAGGAAAAACTTCTTCATGGTAAGGGTGGCCAAAATTTGGAATGGGCTTCCAAGGGAGGTGGTGCTCTCCCCTACCCTGGGGTTCTTTAAGAGAAGGCTGGATAGGCATCTGGCTGGGGTCATCTGACTCCAGCACTGTTTCCTGCCTAGGCAGGGAGTCAGACTCAATGGTCTGTCGAGGTCCCTTTCAACCCTAGTATCTATGAATCTATGAATTTAATAGCTCAAGAATGTAAGCAGTTCCTCATGCTGTCTGCCTCAATACATAACTGTATGTATTGAGTATGGTCATAATCAACAGGCATGAATCTCTGGTGATGATATGCTACAATTTGATGTACAATTTGTCCTCCCCTGCTTATGACTTCCTATAACACGTGTAATGGCACAGGATCTAGATTCAGATCCACAAAATGAAACTCCTCTGCATACCTTGAGTTTCCAAGCCTAGCTACGGGCCATGCCCACCTTCTCACCCATGCCATATGCACGTCTGGCAAGACAGCCTTCACAACCCCAGGAGGGTCAGCATTTGCAGGATCCTCCAACGGGTCTTCTAAATTACACTTGCCATCTCTGTTCTGACTCCACAGGCTTGAAAGGAGGGGAGCTTTTGAGGGTCCCTCCAGAGTGCCTTCTAAAACATGATCACCACCCCAGCTCTCTGACTCAGCAGGTCTGGGAGGAGTGGGAACATCCCAGGGATCCTCCAACAGGTCTTCTAAATCACCATCACTAGGGAATCTCTTATTTTGTATCAATAGACATTTGCCTTCCCCACTCTCATCTTTAACCAAGCCCTTACTATTTGCCCTGTAAGGTACTTGCTGATTAGCCCCCCATTCTTACCCCAGGGTATCACCTCCTCCCCACTTACGGTGTATGCCATGTCTGCTGTCTAGACCATAGAGACTGCTCCCCTCTGAACAAAATCTACTCTTTTGCTCTGACAATAGTCGTGATCTTTCAAAGCATTCTGCATGCTCTTTCTGCAATGTATATGCCCGCCAGCATTCCCCAAGGACCTCCTTTTTTCACAATAATCATGATGGTTCAAAAAAAGGTGAAGAATCTCTTCCTTCTCCTTTAGGCTTCTCTAAAATATGTGAACATAGATTCACAGATTCACAGATTCATGGAAGTTATAGTTGGAAGGGACCTCAATAGATCATCGAGTCCGACCCCCTGAATAGGCAGGAAAGTGTGCTGGGTTCAGATGACCCCGGCCAAATCCTTATCTAACCTCCTCTTGAAGACCCCCAGGGTAGGGGAGAGCACCACCTCCCTTGGGAGCCCATTCCAGATTTTGGCCTCTCTAACTGTGAAGAAGTTCTTCCTAATGTCTAGTCTAAATCTGCTCTCTGCTAGCTTATGGCCATTATTTCTTGTAACCCCCAGGGGTGCCTTGGTGAGTAGAGCCTCACCAACTCCCTTCTGCATCCCCGTGATGAATTTATAGGCAGCCACAAGGTCACCTCTCAACCTTCTCTTGCGGAGGCTGCAGAGGTCTAGATGCCCCAGTCTCTCCTCGTAGGGCTTGGCCTGCAAGCCCTTAATCATATGAGTGGCCCTTCTCTGGACCCACTCCAGGTTATCCATATCCCTCTTAAAGTGTGGTGCCCAAAACTGCACACAGTACTCCAGCTGTGGTCTGACCAGCCCCCGACAGAGGGTAAGTATCACCTCCTTGGTTCTGTTTGTCATGCATCTGCTGATGCACGATAAAGTGCAGTTAGCTTTGCTGATGACTTGTCAAACTGACGACTCATGTTCATCTTGGAGTCCACTAGGACTCCGAGATCCCTTTCCACTTCTGTACAATCAGTCCTGAGTTTCTTATTCACACACCCCAAATCACTTGTTTTAAAATATGAACCCTTGTGTTTTTACACATGGTTCTCTCAGAGTTTGGTGGTGTGTTTTCGTCTGAGAAACCATGCGGTCTTTTCTTTTCTTTACCGTGTCTTTCTACTCTGTCCTTTTGGCATTCTGATCCTTGGGTGTTTTGTTCATCAGGCTGAGCAGGTCTGTGGTCTGTTGATAGTGCTTTTAGAGGTCTCCACCCTGGGCCCCCTCCCTCTGGTGTTTCTGTGAACTGAGTCTCTGAAGCAGAGCTCTGAAGCACAGCTTCCTTCGTATACAGACTACAAGTCTGAAAGAGGCCCCATACTTTAAAAACTTCTTAGCAAAATGTTGCCCCCACATCCACACAGCCCAAACTAGGTGTAAACAGAGAGTATAAATGTGTTTCAAGGTCATGCTTGAGCCACACATAGTTTCAAAAGCTTGTTTTCAGAAAATGAATGCCAAACACACCCACACACACCCACACACACACACTCCCACCAACCCAGAACCAGAGTTTCAAAAGATTTATTTAAAAAAATAAATGTCTAAGCTACTGTTCACACACATGGTACAAGTCCAAAAGAGACCCTATGCTTTAAAAAAACCTTAGCAAAAAGTTGCGCCCACGTCCACGCAGCTGAAATTGAATGTTAATGGACAGAAGCAGGCTCCATAGAGGTGGAATAGCACATGCTCCCAACACACACACACACACACACCCACCCATACATGTACACAATTTTAAAAACTTGATTTTAAAAAATGTCCTGTTCACTGTAGGGTAAAGACACAAAGGTATACATTTGTTCTGATTTTATATTTTGAAAGAAGGGTTTATGTTTGGGGACAAACAGTTGCAGCTGCTGTTAGGACCTAATGTATGTCTATTAAAACAACCACAAACAACCCCTCTATTTTTAAAATAATTTTTTACCGTGCTGTGGTAAAATTGGTTGTGGCAACTGGGGTTTCCCACTAGATAGGCCCTCTGTAATGAAGATCAAAAATACAAGAAGATAGTGTGCTCAAACAAGAATGGCACGTGCATATATGTACAAAATAAAAATAAGAAATATATACGTGTCTCTGGTCTAAAGCAGAGATACCATCAGGAGAAAAGTGTTTTCATAAGGAAAATTAAAGTGAGACCCTCTATTTGTGGCTCTTCTATACCATCTCTGGATATGCTGATTCGTATTTGTTCAACTTATTTTCCAAATCCGAAGATGTCAGCTGCAGCTTGTTTTAAGTCCTGACTACTGCTGCAAAGGGCAGCTAGCCATTTAAGCTAAATTTTTTTGCTGGCTTATCTTATCTTTCTAATACACTCACCAGACTGATTCGCCACAACTGACAAGGACAGGCCAGTCCTCAACTATGAGAAAGCAGCAGTGAGAATGATCTTTAAATGAGTCTTTACTTCCATTAAAATTTGTAAAATAATTGCTGCTTTTGCTAATTTTATACTATATCCTGGCTAACTCTTGTCCTAAACAGAGTTTTATAATTTCTAATGCCAATTAAACATTCAATATAGAGCACTAGACTAGGAACAGACATTCAAAAAGCCAGAGCCTGAATTGATTCATTTTGCAGGTTAGTCTAACCTGCCTATGTTGAATTGGTTTGTAACAGCACAAACATTCCCTCTGGACTGAGAAAATACAAGCACATGCCAGGAGTTGCAGGGTGGCAGAGCACGCCTCAGCTGCAGGGAAGCTGTGCTGGGAAGCACAGCCAGTCCGGGCTGACCTGGCCAGAGGGAGGTTTAATTCCCCCCTGCCCATCCCACTGGCAGGGACCTGAGCCAGCTCTGCCAGGTGCTCCCCGCTTGCTGCTGCAGTGCTGGGCCACCATGGCCCCTGAGGCAGAGGGGTCAGGAAGGAGGGTTATTCTCCCCTCTACTCCCACTGGCCCTGGGGACCGCAGCCAGGTCTGCCTGCCCCAACCGCAGGAATAAGACCCCTCCTTTCCCCTCTGCCAGAGAGGGTGAGAATAACCCTGTCCCTGCTCTGCTTGCTGCCACCCCTGCCTCCCCAGGTGCCCTGCCAGCTGGCCTCTGGCCCCATCAGGTGGGGGCTGCCTAGGGACCAGGCTTCCTGGGTCAGCTCAGAGGTGCTGGCAGGCCCTGAGCTCGGCAGCTGCCACCACTATGCCCCCTGGCCTGTGCAAAACCTGAGGCTACAGCTGCACAAGAAGCTGTGGGCTGGCCGGGGCAGCAGGCTGTTCTGCCCCCCTCACCTCCAGTTGCTGCCGCCATGGCCGTGCAGCGCCACTCTGCGGGGTGGGAAGCTTCTGCCCCAAACGTGGAGCTCTGGCTGCAGCTCCCAGATGCCTTGAAACGTGGAAAGCACCTGGGTGAAAGGCTCCAGTCTGGTGGCTGCAGCCAGAGCTCCATGCATGGGCCAGAAGCCACTGGGCTGAAGCTCCCCACCCCACCCCTGCCACCTCCCAGAGTGGCTCAGGAGTGGCAGGCATGGGAGGGGGAGTAACCGCTGCAGATGAGGGGGAACAGACCCAGTCCAGCAGGGCTGTTTTTCTCCCCTTGCCTCCAGCTGCAGCTCCTGCAGGACGTGCAGCAGCGCAGGGGCCGGGGGAGCTTCCTTCAGCCCAGCGGCTTCAACCTGTGGGTTGGGGAAAGCTGCTATGGACCACAGTGCCGGGGACGTGGGGCTTGGAGGTCTCTGGTGTAGTCTGCCACAGTTCTGCCCACCCCTCAGCACAGCCCCCCGGCAGGAAGGGGCTCGCACTCCCCGACACTATGACAGGGCCACTGCCCCCATCAAGGGCCTTACTCCCTCCCACTGCAGCAGCTGGGCATGGGTGCAGCCAGATGCTGGCAGGCAGGGCCCTGCAGGGAGGGGGCTGGCAGGGACAGAATTATTCCACTTCCCTCTGGCGCTGCACGGACAGGACATGAGGGGGCTTATTCTACCACTTGGCAGCAGCAGCAATGGTCAGGGCAGGCAGACCTGGCGACAGAAAAATTAAATTTCCATACCACCACTTGTATACATATAAAACATTAAAAAGGGTACCATATTAGCTGTGGCCTTAAAAAATAGGAGTGTATTTTTCCCTCTGATATGCTCATGCAAGCTTTATAATATCTCTGCAGCTTTATGTGTTAGGTTGAAACCAGTTATATGTTTTTGCTTGAGACTATTGAGTTTGCTGATGTGCTTTGATGAGCCATCTGTTGGTTATTTGATCTAGAGCCACTTATTCTTCAATATCAGGGTGGCTTTTGCCTGCATTAGTTAGAATGTGAGTACAATTAGTAGCAGTCACATATAGAAAGAGATGATGGGCACACTGATTTTAGTGATCCTGTTTTGAAGTCAGTCAGGGTGGGATGGGAAGGAAGATAAGTTTTAATTAAGCTTGGCAAACCTGCTTACTCTGAGACTTCTGTAGCTGACCATGAAGCAAAAGCTTTTATGGGGGGGGCCTTCAGAAAGCTGTGAAGTTATTTATTATCCAGAAAAATGCAGTTTCTAGGTTGTCAAGAGTATTTGTGCCTTTGGAGTAAATGTTCCAACATTTCAACTGAAAAAGTGACAGTACTTCAAAAACGCTGCAACAATTGATTGTAACATTTCCACGATGACTTGTTTCAGCATTGTGAAAAGTTTGATTTGTGAGGTCAAACAAAACATTTTGTTGGGACCAGAACTTAAAATGTTTTCATTTAATGATTAAAAAAACCCCAACACAAAAATGCTTATGTTAAGCTAATGTAATCTTAGCTTAAGAGAGGCTCCAGCAACAGTATGTGTAGCAGTCAAATGCACCCTTGCAAGTACCTGTGGTAAGAATTAAAACTCCCTACTTTGGCATTTGTAATCTCAGGGAACAGTTTGAACTGGGCCTAGAAAGACTGTAATCTTCCTTTTCATAAGGCAAGTAGAATATAGATTTTTTGCTCTGTGTAACAGGACACTGGATATGGCCCCTGTTATGGTCTGGACTTGCCTGCTGGACCGGAGCCCTCCTGGATACTTACTGGGAGCAAAAATGCAGGAGAAGCAGAAGGGATGCCCATGAGAAGAGTCCCGCCATCACCAGAACAACAGAACCCCAGAGAGTCCCCATAAGGAAGAGATGGGCTACAGTTTTGGTCAGCAACTAGAACCAACCAAGGTACCAAGACCAATGGTGAACACAAGACTTAGGTCCCTGATCATACCTAGCATGGTGGACTCTGGGTGCACCCAGGCTATGATAAAAGCTGAGTTGGTGCCCCCACAGCAGGGGGAAAAAGATACCATAGCTGGGATGGTATGCATGCATGGTGCTACTTATACCTATCACAGGCAACAACTAAGGCTAGCAGTAATGGGCTAAATGGAAGAGATAGCAGTGGGGCTGGCTCAGAAGTTACTATGTCCCTTGCTTCTGGGGTATGATTGGCTTGGTTTTCATGAGGTATTAGGTCCAGCCTTGGGTCAGAAGATGGCACATGATGGTGACACAACTAATAAAGGAACTCACAAGGAAGGCTTGGCTGGGGAGAAGCCCAACCCTGAAACAGAGGACCTTGATCTCTGTGATGTGGTTGGAGAGGGACGGTTCTGGGATGAGCAAGCCAGGGAACCCACCTTTCACCATGCTTATGACTCTGGAATAGCAAACCAAGATGCAGAGGTCCTATGCCTGGAGCTGATGACTACCTCTCCACATTTTGAGGTAAGAGATGGCATTTTGTATCATATAAAATGATAGTGAATTGAAGGGATGTAGGTCGCACAGGTACTAGTACCACAGAAATAAAGGTAGGCCTTACTGCACGCTGCACATATGCTCTGATGGGGGGACATCTAGGTAGAGATAAAATGGAAGACTGTTTAAAACAGTGGGTATGCTGGCCTGGTATATGTAAGCAGGTAGAACACTTGGCAGAAGCCAAGTGTGCCCAGCATGTCATCTGCCCACAGACACTGTCCTTTGTCAGGTACCGTTAATACCTATGCTAATTGTCCAAAGGCCTTTTGACAGAATGGCTTTGGATGTTGCAGGGCCTTTTCTGAAAAGCACCATGGGATATCAATTTGTGTTGGTTATTCTGCACTATGCCACTAGATATCCTGATGTGATTTCTCTGGGGTCAGTAACTGGCCGCAGAATAGTGGAGGGATTAGTCAAATGGATTTCTGAGGTGGGCATTCTCCAGGAGCTTTTAACAGACCAAGATACAACTGTTATGTCTGGTGTGCTGAAGGGTGTTTGTGAAATGCTAAAGATTAAGCAGTTGTGAACTTTCATATACCACCCACAGACGTACGGCTTGGTGGAACTTTATAATCATACCCGAAAGAATATGATTAGGACCTGCATCCAGAGTGACCCTAGGAAATGGGAGTTATGCCTGCCTCTCCTTTTGTTTGCTATACAGGAGGTCCCACAGGCCTCAATAGGATGCCCCCCATTTGAGCTGGTATATGAGCACCGCCCTACAGGACTCTTAGATATAGTATGTGAGGGCTGGAGGGAGTTGGAACCGGTGCGTGTGCAAGGACCATGACAAAGTTATGATACCATTTAGAATAGGTGCAACAGCATGCCAGGGACAACCTGGAATGAAGTCAAGGAAGGCAGAAGGAACATTATGATAGGCAGACAAAGGAGCGGGGGTTTGATGTGGGTGACCAGGTCTTGGTGCTCTTACCCGACAATACTAGTAAATTAGGTAGCAAGGCCCATTTAAGGTGGTCCAGAAAGTGGGTCCTGTAAATTATAAATCAAACAATAAGGGTGTAAGAAAAGGGTGCAAGTATACCATGTTAACGTGCTAAAAAATTGGGTGGAGCCAGAAGGGTGGCTGATGACTCCAACTCCTGTGACCTTGAAATTGGACTGGCTAGGGGGAGATATAGTATGAAGAGGGAAGTCAACACCCCAGTTATTGGCGAGCAGCTTATGGAGGTTCAAAGGGGTCAAGTGTGACTGTTGATAAGAGATATTGAAGATGTGTTTACTGACAAAGCAGGGAAGGCCCAAAGGATAGAATACAGAATAGTGATGCCTCCAGGTTGTTTAGCGCAGGAGCGCTGGAGGTGGATGCCAAGACATTTATATGGGCCAGTCAAAAATGAGTTAGAAGAGATAGCTAAGAAAGGAATTATTGAAGAGTCTCCCAGCCCATGGCAGAGTCTGTTAGTAATTGTTCCAAAGCCTGATGGGACCACAGAAGTATATATTGAGCCTAAAATCTATGAAATCTAAAACGACATCATTGATTATTGATAACATTTTACCTCCCTCCTTTCTTATTGTTATAACACCAAGGCATGGCGGACAAGAGAAGAGGAGAACAATGGTGACCGAGTAAGAAGGTCAAATGTCGTCAAGGGACAATCTGCTTACACTTTGGCACAGGTTAAAAATAATCACTTCTCTCATTCTTGCTCCTGCTTAAGGGAATTGTGATAATTCTGGGTCTGTTTTTCAAATGCAGACTTGTTTCACAGAGTGGGAAGGGGAAAGTTTCAAAATAGAAACTGGATAAAGCAGCAGAACACAGCCTTGGGTGCCTGTTCCAGGAGGTTGGTGGCAACCTATCAAAAGTTCAGCAGAGGCAGCCCTGGATCCTAGCTGATAATATAACGAGTGAAGAAGCGGAAGTTTTGCTGAGTTGCCCATTGAGCCTGGAAAAGGAGGTCTTTTTTACTAGGCGGAGGGCAGGAGAGAAGTAACCACAGTACTGGAAGGAATGGAAAAGGTAGTGTGTGCGGTAGTGCTGGTGAACTCCTTCCTCCTCTGCAATGGTGAGTAACTTGGGTAGGTGAAGACAAAATGCTTATCAGTTTGAGTATATGGCCATGTTCCTAGCGCAAGGATTTAAACATACACTGTAGGAAAGGGTGCCTTTTGTATGTCATTGGCATGTAACTGGCTTGGTTACACTTCAGATACAAAGGATGTAGAAAGAAGCAGCATTGCATCTCTAGAGGAAAATACAGTTGGTGTTACAGTTTATTCTGATCACCTCAGATAGAGCAAAGAGATGTTTTTGAAACTGTAACAAGCCGCACAGTATGGAGCAGCTGGTCAGAGATAATGTAATCCATTAGAACAAAGCTAGACTATTCAGCCTACTTGGGGAATTTCTGCTCTGGCCTTTTGGCGTCCAATTCCATGTTTATTCCAACACTGGAATATGTTCATTCTTTTGGATTTTAGCCATTTTTCAGAAATGTGGGGATGCACAGTTGTAACTGCAGTGCTAGTTACAACTATCCACATAACTTGCAGTGGGCCAGATTCTGATTTCTTTAATTCTAATTATATTCCATTTATTATGAGCTGTTCTATGAGCTGCCCATTGCAACATGTTCACTTGTCTAGGTCAAAGGATAAGTTATCTACAACTCATTTCTTTGAGTCATTAATTCAACTGGAAATTCCCTTTTGCTGATTGACTACCAAATCTTGAAGATCCATATAACTAAAAATAATTTAAACAGACACTTTGTTAAATATATTGCCAAATCCCTATTTAAAACTTTTACAGGTGTGATGCCTGTCAAGACAAAAAGTTCCCACAGCAAGAGCTCTGTGTAACAGCTGTTTACAGTACCAAGTAGCAATGTATAGCAGCTTAGAACGAGCAAAAAAGAAGAATTCTGTGTCCTTCTGAAAGTATATCCAAACAATGTGGCCAAACACTGCAAGTATGTGTCCTACAAAATTTTGCATCCACAGAGTACAAGACAACAAGAGTTTTACGGTCAAGTTTAACAGAACAACTAGCTTTGTATGTGTTTCTTCACCAGCCTTTCCTTCCTGTAGCCTCTTCCTGCAATATGAAGCTTTTGAAAAAGGCAGAAAAGCAACATTTAAAACAGCTATGCTGGCCAATTAGAGCAAGTAGATAAAAATAAATAGGGGATTAGAGCAGTGCCCATCTAGTTAGAAGCCACTTAATAAATGAGGAAAGTTTTCACATCACAAACCAAACTCTTCGACTCTACCTGATATTGAATATCCTCCCTGCTCTCCTACTTAAAAGAGAGCCTGCAGATTCCGCTACATTAAAGCTGACAGATATATTAAGACATTATTGTGTCAGACTTTCCCTGCTGATGAATGAGGTCTCTAGGGTTTTCAGTCAGAACCTTCAGCCAAAAAAAAATTGATTGAAAAAATTGTTTTTATAATTAGTTATTAATTCATTATTGTAACTACCGATCAATGTTAAATCTGCTTTATGTAATCAAAGGGATGTCTTTCCAGAAGAAAGGAAGTAAAGGGGTTTGTAAAGGTTCTAGCTGATTTTATGAAAAAGAAGATGGGTAGGGTGGGAACCTATAGATTCTTTAAAATATAGCCAGAAAGAACAATGCAACATTCATAAAAATGTTCCTGCCTCTCAGGTTCAAGAGACAAAAAGCATGTTATTGTTCATCAGTTGTGAGTGCGACTGATCTGTTTTCCTTAGTCTGATCGTGTTTAACGTGGGCTGCCTGAGGAGGTCACAGCATCAGTTGTGCTGAACATGCTGAAGAGTTCTTCCATGCAGTGTGAGTCCTGTCATATCCCAACACTTCTGCACTGCTACAGATGCTTTTCTTCTAGCTTCCTTCAATTATATTTGTCATCTCATAGTCCATGTCACTAAAAGATGGGGCGTCCTTTAAGCTGGTTGTCAAGGATGACTGACTGTGCTGGTGGCTTGGCAGATTTCACCTAGCAGTGCTTTCAGCTTCCTTTGGTGTTGTTGATGCTATTCTCACCACTGTGATTTTATTTCCACCCCTTGCCTCTTGCTCCCTGCAGCCATCCTGGACCTGACTGGCACCCATGCGATTGAAGGAGTGTGGAAGAGTTCCACTATCTTACCATGCATCTATGTACCCTCAGACGACTTAAATCAGAAAACAGTCGTTTGGACCATGGAGCGTGATCAGACCCATGTCACTGTTATTCAAAGAAATCTCACTGGTGACCACACTCCACTAACTCAGTATAGAGACAGGGTCATCGTGCGTGGATGACCTCTACCTGACTCAAGAAGTCTATGGGCCAACGAGAGGCAAAGCGCTGCTTGACCTGGTGCTGGCTACTGGGGAGGACCTAGTCGGCGACCTAGTGATCGATGGGAAGCTGGGTGACAGCGACCACGAGCTGATCACCTTCACCATCCGCCGAAAAGCTGGCAAGTCAGTCAGCAACACGGAAGTCCTTGACTTCAGGAAAGCCGACTTTGACAAGCTCAGGAGGCTTATCAGTGAGGCTCTAAGGGACCATGACCACGGAGAGAGGGGAGTTCAAGAAGAGTGGTTGCTCCTCAAGGGAGCGATCCTCAATGCACAAACTAAGTCTATTCCATCTCGGAGGAAAGGCAGCAAGAGGGCACAGCAGCCCCCCTGGCTCTCCAGGGACCTAGCAGACCTCCTGAGGCTAAAAAGAAAGGCCTACAAAGGATGGAGGATGGGAGTCACCTCCAAGGAGGATTATTCTGCACTGGTCCGGTCCTGTAGGGAGCTGACGAGGAAAGCCAAAGCTGCAACTGAACTCCAGCTAGCTTTGAGCATCAAGGACAATAAAAAGTCCTTTTTCAGATATGTGGGGAGCCAGAGGAAAAGCAGGGGCAACGTTGGACCCCTGCTGAACCAGATGGGGCAACTGACAACTGACACCCAGGAAAAAGCCAACCTATTAAATAGGTACTTTGCGTCAGTCTTTCATCAGTCCCATAGGACGCCCATGCCCGCTACAGGGTCGGGAAGTCCGGGTGAGAGTGATCCCCTGCCCTCCATTAATGCTGACTTCATGAAGGAACATCTTGAGAAGCTGGATACCTTCAAGTCAGCCGGCCCTGACAATCTTCACCCCAGGGTACTCAAGGAGCTGGCGAGCATCATAGCCCAGCCTCTAGCGTGGATCTTTGAAAAGTCTTGGCACTCTGGTGTAGTGCCCGAAGACTGGAAGAAGGCCAATGTGGTGCCTATCTTCAAGAAAGGGAGGAAAGTGGATCCGGCTAACTATAGGCCCATCAGCCTGACTTCTACCCCGGGGAAGATCTTAGAAAAGTTTATTAAGGAGGCCATCCTTAATGGACTGGCCAACGCCAACATCTTAAGGGATAGCCAGCACGGGTTTGTTGCGGGTAGGTCTTGCTTGACCAATCTCATTTCCTTCTACGACCAGGTGACCTATCACCTGGACAAGGGAGATGAGATTGATGTCATATATCTTGACTTCAAAAAAGCCTTCGATCTGGTGTCCCATGATCGTCTCTTGGAGAAACTGGCCAATTGTCACCTTGGGTCCTCCACGATCCACTGGCTGGAAAATTGGCTCCGGGGTCGGACCCAGAGGGTAGTAATTGATGGAAGTTACTCATCGTGGTGTCCTGTGACCAGTGGGGTCCCCCAGGGCTCTGTCTTTGGACCCATACTGTTCAACATCTTCATTAATGATGTGGACACTGGAGTCAGAAGCGGACTGGCCAAGTTCGCCGATGACACCAAACTTTGGGGCAAAGCATCCACACCAGAAGACAGGCGGATGATCCAGGCTGACCTGGACAGGCTCAGCAAGTGGGTGGACGAGAATCTGATGGTGTTCAACGCCGATAAATGCAAGGTTCTCCACCTTGGGAAGAAAAACCCGCAGCATCCTTATAGGCTCGGCAGTGCTATGTTGGCTAGCACTATGGAAGAAAGAGACTTGGGGGTCATCATTGACCACAAGATGAACATGAGCCTGCAATACGATGCTGCGGCTAGTAAAGCGACCAAAATGCTGGCTTGCATCCATAGATGCTTCTCAAGTAAATCCCGGGACGTCATTCTCCCCCTGTACTCGGCCTTAGTGAGGCTGCAGCTGGAGTACTGCGTCCAATTTTGGGCTCCACAATTCAAAAAGGATGTGGAGAAGCTTGAGAGAGTCCAGAGAAGAGCCATGCACATGATCAGAGGTCAGGGAAGCAGATCCTACGATGACAGGCTGAGAGCCCTGGGGCTCTTTAGCCTGGAAAAGCGCAGGCTCAGGGGTGATCTGATGGCCACCTACAAGTTTATCAGAGGTGACTACCAGTATCTGGGGGAACGTTTGTTCACCAGAGCGCCCCAAGTGATGACGAGGTTGAATGGTCACAAACTACTACAAGATCGTTTCAGGCTGGACATAAGGTAGAATTTCTTTACTGTCCGAGCCCCCAAGGTCTGGAACAGCCTGCCGCCGGAGGTGGTTCAAGTGCCTTCATTGAACACCTTCAAGAAGAAACTGGAAGCTTATCTTGCTGGGATCCTATGACCCCAGCTGACTTCCTGCCCTTTGGGCGGGGGGCTGGACTCGATGATCTTCTGAGGTCCCTTCCAGCCCTAATGTCTATGAAATCTATGAAATCTATGAAAAAGAAATCCCAGGCAACGTCTCTTCCAGAAGAAAGGATGTAAAGGGGCCTTTAAAGGTTGTAGTTAACTTTATGAAAAAGAAGATGGGGGTGGGGAGGTGGGGAACCTATAGGTTCCTTAAAATACAGTCAGGAAGAATAATGCAACATTCACAAAACTTCCCTGCTTCTTGGGTTCAAGAGGCAAAGAGCATGTCATTGTCCATTAGTTCCCAGTGTGACTGATATGTTTTCCTTAGTCTGGTCTTGTTTAACTTGGGCTGGCTGAAGAGGTCACAGTGCCAGTTGTCCTGAACATGCTGCAGAGTTCTTCCATGCAGTGTACATCCTGTCATATCTTGACTCTTCTGCACTGCTCCAGATGCTTTCCTCCTAGCTTCCTTCAATTATATTTGTCATTTCCTAGTCTATGCCACTAAAAGATGTGGCGTCTTTTAAGCTGCTTGTCTGACAGTGCTGGTGGCTTGGTGGGCTTCACCTGATGGTGCTTTCGGCATCCTTTGGCGTTGATGATATTCTCATCACCGTGATTTTATTTCCACCCCTTGCCTCTTGCTCCCTGCAGCCATCCTGGACCTGACTGGCACCCATGAGATTGAAGGAGTGTGGAAGAGTTCTACTATCTTACCATGCATCTATGTACCCTCAGACGACTTAAATCAGAAAACAGTCATTTGGACCATGGAGCGTGATCAGACCCGCGTCGCTGTCATTCAAAGAGATCTCAATGGTGACCACACTTCGCTAACTCGGTATAGAGGCAGGGTCACCATCCAAAAAGAAATCCTAGGCAATGTTTCCCTCCAGATTAAGAATCTTGAAATCCCAGACAGCGGGCGCTACACTTGCGAAGTCACCTGGAGAGCCCAGGATGACAGCCTGACAACAAAGGAGGTGACAACTACACTTCGAGTTGTTAAAGGTAAATATAGCGGTAAAACTTAAATGCCTTGTGAATGAGATGTGGTATTTAGTAAGAGAGCTGGCTGCACAGAAAAAATAGAGGACTATTTCTTTCACTCTGACTCGCCACATCCACAGGGTTAGGGGCAGCGTTTTATGGAGTCTCAGGGCTCTTCTTTATTGCACAAGTTCTGTCTTCTTCCAAATGGGCTTGTCTACATGTGCAAATAATCTGGGAGCAGTTTACTCTAGACTAAACTACTCAAGAGTAAACTCTCCAGGGCACATGTCTACACATGTAGGGATAAGGGAGTAGATTTGTTGTTCTTAGCAGCAGACTGTAGGCCTGTGTGAGGTGGCAGTGATCCGATCCAGCTTTGGATCCAGCCACTTCGGATGGCCATGATCCAATCTGGAGCTCTGGACCAGGTTTCTGCCCCAACCTGGCCAAAGTGGCTCCAAAGCTTTGTAGCTGCCTCGGAGATCCGGCCATAGGGTATACTGGGAGAATCAATGGAATATCTATAACTTTGTTGTTTTCTGTCTGATTTGGGTGAAACTTGCAGAGATGGTAGCCACTGCTGAGAGCATGAAACCTGCAAAGCTTCAAGAAGATAGGTGCAGGGGTTTGGGATATTTTGAAATTCGCAAATTTTTGAAAGCCAAATTCATGTCATGTCAATGTGTTACACCACATTGGGGTCAAAACTGCCAGGATGGTAGCTCTTACTGAGGCCACAAATCCTACCAAGTTTCAAGGAGATCAACGCAGGGGTTTGGGGGGGAACTGCGCCTCAAGATGTGAACAAGCAAAACTGGTGCCATGGGTGACACTGCGTGTTAAGGCGCAGCGGGGTGCCAGCTGCAGGGATGGTGGCCCCTGCTGTGACACCTGCCAGCTGTCGAGGAGATCGGTGCAGGGGGGCTCTGGGGCACTGCACCCCTAGCTGCTGATGGACAAAACTGGTGCCAAGACTGTGATTGCTTTTATTGGGTCTTTGCTCTCCTTAGCCTGGTTTTGTAGGTGCTAATTGATGCTCGTTAAGTCGTTATGAAGTAGCTAGTTCCTGTGTATTGAGCCAGTCCCTGAGTCCCTGGTCCCTGAGTGAATCATGAGTGATTGGTATCTGGTAACACAGCACCTTAGCAGCCAGGCCTGCAGCAGTGTCTCCCCTCCCTGCCCCAGGATAGACAGTCAGTCCCACAGCACCCATGGCACGAGTTTTGCTTGTCCACAGCTTGAGGCGCAATTCCCCCCCAAACCCCTGCACCGATCTCCTTGAAACATGGCAGGCTTTGTGGCCTCGGTAAGAGCTACCAGCCCTGCGGTTTTGACCCCCCTGTGTTGTAACACATAGACGTGACAGAGTTTTGCTTTCAATAATTTGGGGTGCAGGTGCCCAAAACCCCAATACCGATCGTGTTGAAACTTGGCAGGCTTTATGCTCTCTGCAGAGTCTGCCATCCCTGAAAATGTCATCCACATCGGACAAAAAACAACAAAGTTAGAGATATGTTATTGTTTCCCCATTATACCCTATGGCCGGATCTCCGAGGCGGCTCCGAAGCTCTTCGGGAAGCCGATCGAGGCAGCGCTTCGACCCGGACGTGCTGTCTTGGACCCCGAAGCGTCCGAAGCTCCTCAGGATCCGAAGCTCTGCCCAAGCCTCGCACAGCCCTAGCGGACTGGTCCCGCTCCCTGAGGTCCTGCAAGTGGCCCCTGTGGCAGCCAGGGGGAGCTCTAGGTTCCTCCTGAGTGCTAGCCCAGGGGCCAGCAAACAGCTGTCTCTTGGCAGGGCTGTGACGTTGCTCTCTGTCCCCAGGAGCTGCCTGCTGCCAGAGCCTGGATGGAAACAAGGTCCCTTTGCCCTGGCAGGAGGGAGCTCCCAGCCCCCACTCCATGATCACAAGGCCAGAGTGGGAGATCCTTATCTGCCAGGGTCAGCACTGTGGTTGTAGGGCCGGCACCCAGCCTAAGCTTCAAGCTTACAGGACCCAGGCTAGGAGATTCATATCCCAGCACCAACTCAGAGGTCATGGGCCTGAAGCTGGAGATCCCTGTCTTCCAGCATTGGTCCCATGACCGCAGAGCTGGAGCTAGGATATAAGGATCTCCCAGCGCTGGCCCCATGAGTGCAGGGCTCAAGCTGGGAGATGAGGATCTCCTGGCCCAGGTCCTGCAACCATGGGGCTCAGGCTGTGGGAAAAGGATCTCCCAGCCCTGGCCATACTACCATGGGACTTGGTCTGGGAGAATAGGATCTCTCAGCCCTGACTCTGTGATTGCAGAGAGGTGGCTGGGAGCTCCCTGCTACTGGTGCAGGGGAACATTGTCCCTCCTGGTCTCTGGTGGCAGAGTCCACCCTGGCAGCAGGCAACTCCCAGGGTAGGAAGTAATCTCCTGCCCTCTGCTGCCTGGCTAACCAGTGCACATTTGCTCCTGATCTGTTGTCTACACATGCACTACTATGCAGTTACTAATCACGAGTAAATTTGCTATTTGCACTCGTAGGTAGCAAATATACTTGCAATTAGAGCCAATTACTGTGCAATAAGTGTCTGCACGTGTGGACATGGATGCTAACTGCACAGTAATTAGCTCTATAGTGCACTAACTGGTCTCCTGTAGACACACCCAATTAGGAGGAAATAATTTAGGGAATGAATTTCATGTCTGTGACAGTGCAGGGTCCAGTCCAAAGCTCTGGGGATATGCCTTTACATAGGCAGAAGGAGAAATTGGGGAGGGTGGGGGAGCTAAGCATGTTGCAGCGCTCCCTCCCAGCAGGAAAGTCTGTGGGTGAAGGGGTGGGGAGAGGGTAAAGGACCATGGTGGGGGGAGGGAGTGGTTCTGGGACCAGGCAGGGATTTGGAGGGAGTGAAGCCGAGTTTGGCCCGGGATTGGGATTGGGATCGGGATCAGGGCTGGGGCCCGCTGTGACCATGCAGCTACCCCTTCCCCTGGGCTTGGGGTCGTTGCCCAGTGCCTGCACCCCCTGCGCAAATGAATCCTCCACCCCCTGCCCCGCGCTAACCCCAGCTGCCTCCCCGCACGAGCTCCAGCCCTGGCCCCACACTGCTCAGGGGGGCCTGAAGCAGAGCCCCCGGGACTCCTGTGCCTGCCCCACCCCACTCCCAGCCATCCCCAGGAAAAGGCCAACACAACCTTGGCCCCAGCCCACAGTGGCAGCCTGCCTTGCCCCACACAGATCCCAGGTACACACCCCCATGACTCCTGGGGTGCGTATAGCAGCAGGAGCTGTGCCCCCTGGACAAGTCATTCATGGCTCAGTCCCGTGCCCCACTGGCTGTGCAGCACCTGCCCCCCTCAGCCCCAGCCCGAGCCCCAGCCCAAGCCCCAGCCCCACTCCCTCCTCACCCCTGCTGCAGTTGCTGGAAGCCCTTGCTTGGGCTGCCTTGTGGCCCTACCGCTGCCCTGTGTTTGGTGGGGCTCAGCCCCATTAGTCCACCCTCTTCTGCCTCCTATATGGCTATGGCCACCCACCCAACTCTGGGACTGCTAGAACGCAGTGCTACTTAGGATAGCCTTTGAAGCTATCTTAATGTGTGTCCAGTGACCTAATGTTTTGATAGGAAGTATCTGGAGATGCTGGGATACAGCATTGCTCCACCTATACTCTCCAAGACAGGGGTAGGCAATTATTTTGGCTGGAGAGCCACTTAATGAGTTTTGGTGAGCTGCTGTGGGCTGCAGTGGTAGCCCCACTCCTTGACAGGTGCCCCACCCCCTGGTAGCCATCTTGGGACTGGAAGCCCTGCCCTCTAGCCCCTGTCCTTTGCCACCCTGCTCTTAACCCTGGAAGTACTCCTTTTAGGGGAGGGTTTACCATCTTGGAACCAGAAAAAAACAAATCATATACTAAAAATCAAACACCTACTAGAATGTATTTCAATTTTAGTTCACAAAATATTTTATGAACTGATTTATGTGTGGTTGTGTAGTATAGAGAGAGATGTTTACATAATAGTTCAAAAATGAAGTCTTAACTATTGTATGTGGTGGGGTGTGTGGGGTGTGATGTGTGGGTGTGTATGTATGGTGGGGTATGGGTTGTGTACATGGGTGAGTGGGTGCATGTGTAAAGTTTGTGAGGGGGTGTGGCTGTGTGGGGGGGTATAGGGTATTTTGTGGGTGGTAGGTGTGTGTGGGGAGGGTTGTGGGGTGTGAGGGAGGGTGGGAGAGTGTGGAGACCCCCCCACATATCCCTGCCACAGTGCACAGCCCCTGCCGGCAGCAGCTGCAGAAAGCAGCGGGCCCTCAAGGTGCTTGTGGCCTGCACAGGCACAGCCACCACAACTCCCTGTCACTTCCAATGGTGTCCCATGAGCTGCACATGGTGGCAGAGGATGAAGCCAGGACGCCAGCTCCATCACTCAGGGCTTCCCCCCACCTGGTACATGAATCTGGGGAGCTTCATGTGAGCCCCGCACAATAGAGGTGGGCATCTGTGAGAGCCATGAGCACTCCTGGGCCCTGCCTCCTGCTGCAGCTGTTACAAACTCCAATGGGCACTGTGATCCATAGGGGGTGAGCATGTGAGGGGTCCCCACACCTCACACCGCACAAACCTTACACACCCATACCCACACCCTGCCCACCTGAACTCCATATTTCCACCACCCTGCTGAGTGCATGCCTCAGGCTATAGGCTGCTACCAGCCCCATGCTCCCACCCAGCCGCAGCTTTGCTACCTGGTGCCTGGAGCAAGTAGTGCAGCAGTGACACGAGGAGGAGGCGCTGGTGGCTGGGGAAATTGAGCAGGTCCCCTGGCAGCTGCAGCAATGGCAGCAGTGGCCCCATCAAGAAGTTGAACACCCCGGCTGGGGCTGGAGCCCTCCCAAATAGGAGGGTGCACAGGCTGGGTGGGGTACAATTAATTGCTGGGTGCCTAATTGGATGAAATTGCCTGGCAGGTAGGGCTGCATGAAGCTTTAGGTGGTGATTTGATTTGGAGGAGATTTCGCCCAATTCAGTAACCAAATCTCCGATTCCGAATCAAATCAGAGGATCAATTTAAAGGTCCGAATTAATTTGAAGCTCTCCAAATCTTTGGCAAATATTTGGAGAGCTTCAATGATTCAGGCATTCCTCAGTGGCTGCAGCAGGGATAGCCACTCTGAGTGTGTAAGTCCTAGGGGCAGGAAAGGGGGGCTCGGAGAGGGGGAAGGGGACAATGGAGGGGACCCCTGCCAGCCCCCTGACCCCTGCTCGCTTTCCCAGCCTCCCCAACCCACGCCCACTCCCAGAGCCCACCCCTCGCTGTACTGCCTGCCCCAGCTCAGTACTTTAAAAAAAAGCCCTGGTGCTCACCAGGTGCTGCTGGGTGTGGGGCGATCCTCACTGCCTCCATCTGCCCCACACTCCATGGGCGGCTCTGCACAAGATCCTCGACCCACCCCCTGCTCCACCGGCCCCCCCCAGGGCTGCCCTGCCTACAGGGGTTCTGGCCCTTTAAGAAACAAAAAAAAACAAGACAAAAAGCCCCAGTTCCTTGTGCACCATCATGGATTTGGGGGCTCCTGCAGAGCCCACCACGTGGCGCGGGGCAGCAGGGATCAAACCCGTCAGGAGGAGCACTGAGACCTGAGGTATCTTCAGGGATTTTTTTTCCTTAAAGAGCCAGAACGGGCTTGTGCAGGGCAACCATGAGAGGACTGGGGAAGCAGGAAAGGGGTTTCAGGGGCTCAAACAGAGCCCCCCCATGCAGCATGGGGCAGTGAGGAGCAGTGGGGCGTTCCCCCTACCCAGCAGAACCAGCTGAGCCAGGGGTATTTTTTCCCCCAAGTGCTGGGACCTGGGACGAGTTTGAAGACATCAAAGGTCGCATTGAAATGCTGAGGACTGACTGAGAAGCAGGCTGCAGGCTAGAAGGGAAATACTATATTCACCATGGTTGGTTGTGGACGATGCACCAGAGGAAAAGGACTTCAAGGCGGGACTGTGATAAGTCCCCTGTAACAGCTGGGCATCTGGTTCGTGGGGCAGGTAGTCTGCAGGAAGTGACCTTTGCAGCTGTCTGTGACTCCAGCTGCCACCGCTTTCTGAGAGAGAGCTCTCCGAACACCCAACAGGGTCCTACCTAGGGGAGTCATGGTTTTGCTGAGCTGCATAGAGTTGGCCTGAAGTTCTGGAGGCCCGTGAATCCTGCTCCTGTAGCTCCTATGGCTTGGGGCAGATTGTAGTGTGGGTAGCCTTGTGGTGCTGCTTCCTGAAGTGAAACACCCAAAGGGGAGGGGAGGGAGGCCCAGTGGGAGAGGTGAAGTGAGTGCAGCTCCTCTCCAGCTTTGAGTGGCAGCAAGTGGGAAGCTTAGGTGGCCTCCAGCTTCTCTGCTCTTAGAGATAAATATAGATAAATGGAGAAGACTGAGGGACTAACAGTCAACACGGAAGTGTCATGTTGTTGCCTGCTTGTGGGCTCTTGCTGGGAGACACTTTTGGCCCTGCATATTTCCGCATCTTCACTCTGTGCCCGTGCACAGCAGGGCCACAGAATGGCAAGCCCCTTCCCACCGCCAGCCCACGTCTTTTAGTGCAACCCTGACTTGTGGTCAGTTAAAAGGGAAGCTGGCTTGGGCTCTTGCTGTAGAGCTGGATCTACCCAAGACCCAGCCCTTGCCTTTTCTGTGTCTGGGTTCATGACGTTACGGGCCATTTACATATTCCCCGAGCAGGCTTTTCATTTCCCTGACCTGTAACCTGTTATGTCTTTAAAGAAGTAGGAGCTGCTAAAAATGCATGGATCCTTCTCTTCTAGGTCTCATAGACTCCACGACCACAACCCTCAGGCCTGATCCCACGGTACCCCATACAACCATAGCCACTTCTCCAAAAGCTGGAGGTAGGGATGAGCAGGGATTACAACTGCCTGGGTGGGATGACAAGGCGAGGGTAAGCTCACAATGTGAGGATGAAAAGCATCTGGTAAATGAGAAGTATGTTTGGATCTTGAGGTCACAATCATCGAAGATAAAATTTCAAATGTTGCCAAGGGCATACAGGATTGCTGGCAGTATAGAGTCCGAGGGCTGAAAATCGTGGCCAGCATAACCAGAGGGCCCACAATTTGTACTGTTTGTGCCTGAGAGCATTGTGGTAAGGCATGGATCCTGGGATGCAGGAGTGTCAGGAGAGGATGGGCCAATTGGTCCTGGATAAATTCTAGGTTTAAGTCCCCTGGTTGCTTTGCAGCCGTAAACGCGAGCCACAAGACAGGTGTTATCAGAACCACCCCAGCACGCACTCGGAGCACCTTCAAAGCTACTAGGGCAGACGGGTTGGTAACCCTGTCAGTTAAGTGAGCAGCACTGTCTCTCCAGGGTCTGTTGCAGGGGCCTGTGCAGTAATGGGACAATGTCCTTGAGTCCTAGCACCTCAGACTGAGGCCGGGCCCTGCACCCAACTGCACCTGACTATAAATAGCATGAGGCCTGCTGCAGGCTGACAGGCTAGGGATGAAAAGAGCCTAATAGCCGAGAAGTTTGGTTTGGGTCCTGACTTCACAGTCATGGAAGACACGAGTTTGGAGAGCCTCAAAGGCACGTTGGACTGCTGAGGGCTGCCTAGGAAGCAGTGTGCAGGCTGGAGAGGAAGTGCCTGTTCATGAATGATGCATGGGAGGGAATGTAGTTGAAGAGGGGACTGGGATAAGTCCCCTGTGACAGCTGGGCATCTGGTTCGTGGGGCAGGTAGTCTGCAGGAAGTGACCTTTGCAGCTGTCTGTGACTCCAGCTGCCACCGCTTTCTGAGAGAGAGCTCTCCGAACACCCAACAGGGTCCTACCTAGGGGAGTCATGGTTTTGCTGAGCTGCATAGAGTTGGCCTGAAGTTCTGGAGGCCCGTGAATCCTGCTCCTGTAGCTCCTATGGCTTGGGGCAGATTGTAGTGTGGGTAGCCTTGTGGTGCTGCTTCCTGAAGTGAAACACCCAAAGGGGAGGGGAGGGAGGCCCAGTGGGAGAGGTGAAGTGAGTGCAGCTCCTCTCCAGCTTTGAGTGGCAGCAAGTGGGAAGCTTAGGTGGCCTCCAGCTTCTCTGCTCTTAGAGATAAATATAGATAAATGGAGAAGACTGAGGGACTAACAGTCAACACGGAAGTGTCATGTTGTTGCCTGCTTGTGGGCTCTTGCTGGGAGACACTTTTGGCCCTGCATATTTCCGCATCTTCACTCTGTGCCCGTGCACAGCAGGGCCACAGAATGGCAAGCCCCTTCCCACCGCCAGCCCACGTCTTTTAGTGCAACCCTGACTTGTGGTCAGTTAAAAGGGAAGCTGGCTTGGGCTCTTGCTGTAGAGCTGGATCTACCCAAGACCCAGCCCTTGCCTTTTCTGTGTCTGGGTTCATGACGTTACAGGCCATTTACATATTCCCCGAGCAGACTTTTCATTTCCCTGACTTGTAACCTGTTATGTCTTTAAAGAAGTAGGAGCTGCTAAAAATGCATGGATCCTTCTCTTCTAGGTCTCATAGACTCCACGACCACAACCCTCAGGACTGATCCCACGGTACCCGATACAACCATAGCCACTACTCCAAAAGCTGGAGGTAGGGATGAGCAGGGATTACAACTGCCTGGGTGGGATGACAAGGCGAGGGTAAGCTCACAATGTGAGGATGAAAAGCGTCTGGTAAATGAGAAGTATGGTTTGGATCTTGAGGTCACAATCATCGAAGATAAAATTTCAAATGTTGCCAAGGGCATACAGGATTGCTGGCAGTGTAGAGTCCGAGGGCTGAAAACCGTGGCCAGCATAACCAGAGGGCCCACAATTTGTACTGTTTGTGCCTGAGAGCATTGTGGTAAGGCATGGATCCTGGGATGCAGGAGTGTCAGGAGAGGATGGGCCAATTGGTCCTGGATAAATTCTAGGTTTAAGTCCCCTGGTTGCTTTGCAGCCGTAAACGCGAGCCACAAGACAGGTGTTATCAGAACCACCCCAGCACGCACTCGGAGCACCTTCAAAGCTACTAGGGCAGACGGGTTGGTAACCCTGTCAGTTAAGTGAGCAGCACTGTCTCTCCAGGGTCTGTTGCAGGGGCCTGTGCAGTAATGGGACAATGTCCTTGAGTCCTAGCACCTCAGACTGAGGCCGGGCCCTGCACCCAACTGCACCTGACTATAAATAGCATGAGGCCTGCTGCAGGCTGACAGGCTAGGGATGAAAAGAGCCTAATAGCCGAGAAGTTTGGTTTGGGTCCTGACTTCACAGTCATGGAAGACACGAGTTTGGAGAGCCTCAAAGGCACGTTGGACTGCTGAGGGCTGCCTAGGAAGCAGTGTGCAGGCTGGAGAGGAAGTGCCTGTTCATGAATGATGCATGGGAGGGAATGTAGTTGAAGAGGGGACTGGGATAAGTCCCCTGTGACAGCTGGGCATCTGGTTCGTGGGGCAGGTAGTCTGCAGGAAGTGACCTTTGCAGCTGTCTGTGACTCCAGCTGCCACCGCTTTCTGAGAGAGAGCTCTCCGAACACCCAACAGGGTCCTACCTAGGGGAGTCATGGTTTTGCTGAGCTGCATAGAGTTGGCCTGAAGTTCTGGAGGCCCGTGAATCCTGCTCCTGTAGCTCCTATGGCTTGGGGCAGATTGTAGTGTGGGTAGCCTTGTGGTGCTGCTTCCTGAAGTGAAACACCCAAAGGGGAGGGGAGGGAGGCCCAGTGGGAGAGGTGAAGTGAGTGCAGCTCCTCTCCAGCTTTGAGTGGCAGCAAGTGGGAAGCTTAGGTGGCCTCCAGCTTCTCTGCTCTTAGAGACATGTGACTGATGCTTGAACTCGCAGAGCTGAGCACGATGTTTGATGATTAAGATACGCTGGAAGCGTCGGGAAAAAACAACAGGGCTATAGATAAATGGAGAAGACTGAGGGACTAACAGTCAACACGGAAGTGTCATGTTGTTGCCTGCTTGTGGGCTCTTGCTGGGAGACACTTTTGGCCCTGCATATTTCCGCATCTTCACTCTGTGCCCGTGCACAGCAGGGCCACAGAATGGCAAGCCCCTTCCCACCGCCAGCCCACGTCTTTTAGTGCAACCCTGACTTGTGGTCAGTTAAAAGGGAAGCTGGCTTGGGCTCTTGCTGTAGAGCTGGATCTACCCAAGACCCAGCCCTTGCCTTTTCTGTGTCTGGGTTCATGACGTTACGGGCCATTTACATATTCCCCGAGCAGGCTTTTCATTTCCCTGACCTGTAACCTGTTATGTCTTTAAAGAAGTAGGAGCTGCTAAAAATGCATGGATCCTTCTCTTCTAGGTCTCATAGACTCCACGACCACAACCCTCAGGCCTGATCCCACGGTACCCCATACAACCATAGCCACTTCTCCAAAAGCTGGAGGTAGGGATGAGCAGGGATTACAACTGCCTGGGTGGGATGACAAGGCGAGGGTAAGCTCACAATGTGAGGATGAAAAGCATCTGGTAAATGAGAAGTATGTTTGGATCTTGAGGTCACAATCATCGAAGATAAAATTTCAAATGTTGCCAAGGGCATACAGGATTGCTGGCAGTATAGAGTCCGAGGGCTGAAAATCGTGGCCAGCATAACCAGAGGGCCCACAATTTGTACTGTTTGTGCCTGAGAGCATTGTGGTAAGGCATGGATCCTGGGATGCAGGAGTGTCAGGAGAGGATGGGCCAATTGGTCCTGGATAAATTCTAGGTTTAAGTCCCCTGGTTGCTTTGCAGCCGTAAACGCGAGCCACAAGACAGGTGTTATCAGAACCACCCCAGCACGCACTCGGAGCACCTTCAAAGCTACTAGGGCAGACGGGTTGGTAACCCTGTCAGTTAAGTGAGCAGCACTGTCTCTCCAGGGTCTGTTGCAGGGGCCTGTGCAGTAATGGGACAATGTCCTTGAGTCCTAGCACCTCAGACTGAGGCCGGGCCCTGCACCCAACTGCACCTGACTATAAATAGCATGAGGCCTGCTGCAGGCTGACAGGCTAGGGATGAAAAGAGCCTAATAGCCGAGAAGTTTGGTTTGGGTCCTGACTTCACAGTCATGGAAGACACGAGTTTGGAGAGCCTCAAAGGCACGTTGGACTGCTGAGGGCTGCCTAGGAAGCAGTGTGCAGGCTGGAGAGGAAGTGCCTGTTCATGAATGATGCATGGGAGGGAATGTAGTTGAAGAGGGGACTGGGATAAGTCCCCTGTGACAGCTGGGCATCTGGTTCGTGGGGCAGGTAGTCTGCAGGAAGTGACCTTTGCAGCTGTCTGTGACTCCAGCTGCCACCGCTTTCTGAGAGAGAGCTCTCCGAACACCCAACAGGGTCCTACCTAGGGGAGTCATGGTTTTGCTGAGCTGCATAGAGTTGGCCTGAAGTTCTGGAGGCCCGTGAATCCTGCTCCTGTAGCTCCTATGGCTTGGGGCAGATTGTAGTGTGGGTAGCCTTGTGGTGCTGCTTCCTGAAGTGAAACACCCAAAGGGGAGGGGAGGGAGGCCCAGTGGGAGAGGTGAAGTGAGTGCAGCTCCTCTCCAGCTTTGAGTGGCAGCAAGTGGGAAGCTTAGGTGGCCTCCAGCTTCTCTGCTCTTAGAGACATGTGACTGATGCTTGAACTCGCAGAGCTGAGCACGATGTTTGATGATTAAGATACGCTGGAAGCGTCGGGAAAAAACAACAGGGCTATAGATAAATGGAGAAGACTGAGGGACTAACAGTCAACACGGAAGTGTCATGTTGTTGCCTGCTTGTGGGCTCTTGCTGGGAGACACTTTTGGCCCTGCATATTTCCGCATCTTCACTCTGTGCCCGTGCACAGCAGGGCCACAGAATGGCAAGCCCCTTCCCACCGCCAGCCCACGTCTTTTAGTGCAACCCTGACTTGTGGTCAGTTAAAAGGGAAGCTGGCTTGGGCTCTTGCTGTAGAGCTGGATCTACCCAAGACCCAGCCCTTGCCTTTTCTGTGTCTGGGTTCATGACGTTACGGGCCATTTACATATTCCCCGAGCAGGCTTTTCATTTCCCTGACCTGTAACCTGTTATGTCTTTAAAGAAGTAGGAGCTGCTAAAAATGCATGGATCCTTCTCTTCTAGGTCTCATAGACTCCACGACCACAACCCTCAGGCCTGATCCCACGGTACCCCATACAACCATAGCCACTTCTCCAAAAGCTGGAGGTAGGGATGAGCAGGGATTACAACTGCCTGGGTGGGATGACAAGGCGAGGGTAAGCTCACAATGTGAGGATGAAAAGCATCTGGTAAATGAGAAGTATGTTTGGATCTTGAGGTCACAATCATCGAAGATAAAATTTCAAATGTTGCCAAGGGCATACAGGATTGCTGGCAGTGTAGAGTCCGAGGGCTGAAAACCGTGGCCAGCATAACCAGAGGGCCCACAATTTGTACTGTTTGTGCCTGAGAGCATTGTGGTAAGGCATGGATCCTGGGATGCAGGAGTGTCAGGAGAGGATGGGCCAATTGGTCCTGGATAAATTCTAGGTTTAAGTCCCCTGGTTGCTTTGCAGCCGTAAACGCGAGCCACAAGACAGGTGTTATCAGAACCACCCCAGCACGCACTCGGAGCACCTTCAAAGCTACTAGGGCAGACGGGTTGGTAACCCTGTCAGTTAAGTGAGCAGCACTGTCTCTCCAGGGTCTGTTGCAGGGGCCTGTGCAGTAATGGGACAATGTCCTTGAGTCCTAGCACCTCAGACTGAGGCCGGGCCCTGCACCCAACTGCACCTGACTATAAATAGCATGAGGCCTGCTGCAGGCTGACAGGCTAGGGATGAAAAGAGCCTAATAGCCGAGAAGTTTGGTTTGGGTCCTGACTTCACAGTCATGGAAGACACGAGTTTGGAGAGCCTCAAAGGCACGTTGGACTGCTGAGGGCTGCCTAGGAAGCAGTGTGCAGGCTGGAGAGGAAGTGCCTGTTCATGAATGATGCATGGGAGGGAATGTAGTTGAAGAGGGGACTGGGATAAGTCCCCTGTGACAGCTGGGCATCTGGTTCGTGGGGCAGGTAGTCTGCAGGAAGTGACCTTTGCAGCTGTCTGTGACTCCAGCTGCCACCGCTTTCTGAGAGAGAGCTCTCCGAACACCCAACAGGGTCCTACCTAGGGGAGTCATGGTTTTGCTGAGCTGCATAGAGTTGGCCTGAAGTTCTGGAGGCCCGTGAATCCTGCTCCTGTAGCTCCTATGGCTTGGGGCAGATTGTAGTGTGGGTAGCCTTGTGGTGCTGCTTCCTGAAGTGAAACACCCAAAGGGGAGGGGAGGGAGGCCCAGTGGGAGAGGTGAAGTGAGTGCAGCTCCTCTCCAGCTTTGAGTGGCAGCAAGTGGGAAGCTTAGGTGGCCTCCAGCTTCTCTGCTCTTAGAGACATGTGACTGATGCTTGAACTCGCAGAGCTGAGCACGATGTTTGATGATTAAGATACGCTGGAAGCGTCGGGAAAAAACAACAGGGCTATAGATAAATGGAGAAGACTGAGGGACTAACAGTCAACACGGAAGTGTCATGTTGTTGCCTGCTTGTGGGCTCTTGCTGGGAGACACTTTTGGCCCTGCATATTTCCGCATCTTCACTCTGTGCCCGTGCACAGCAGGGCCACAGAATGGCAAGCCCCTTCCCACCGCCAGCCCACGTCTTTTAGTGCAACCCTGACTTGTGGTCAGTTAAAAGGGAAGCTGGCTTGGGCTCTTGCTGTAGAGCTGGATCTACCCAAGACCCAGCCCTTGCCTTTTCTGTGTCTGGGTTCATGACGTTACGGGCCATTTACATATTCCCCGAGCAGGCTTTTCATTTCCCTGACCTGTAACCTGTTATGTCTTTAAAGAAGTAGGAGCTGCTAAAAATGCATGGATCCTTCTCTTCTAGGTCTCATAGACTCCACGACCACAACCCTCAGGCCTGATCCCACGGTACCCCATACAACCATAGCCACTTCTCCAAAAGCTGGAGGTAGGGATGAGCAGGGATTACAACTGCCTGGGTGGGATGACAAGGCGAGGGTAAGCTCACAATGTGAGGATGAAAAGCATCTGGTAAATGAGAAGTATGTTTGGATCTTGAGGTCACAATCATCGAAGATAAAATTTCAAATGTTGCCAAGGGCATACAGGATTGCTGGCAGTATAGAGTCCGAGGGCTGAAAATCGTGGCCAGCATAACCAGAGGGCCCACAATTTGTACTGTTTGTGCCTGAGAGCATTGTGGTAAGGCATGGATCCTGGGATGCAGGAGTGTCAGGAGAGGATGGGCCAATTGGTCCTGGATAAATTCTAGGTTTAAGTCCCCTGGTTGCTTTGCAGCCGTAAACGCGAGCCACAAGACAGGTGTTATCAGAACCACCCCAGCACGCACTCGGAGCACCTTCAAAGCTACTAGGGCAGACGGGTTGGTAACCCTGTCAGTTAAGTGAGCAGCACTGTCTCTCCAGGGTCTGTTGCAGGGGCCTGTGCAGTAATGGGACAATGTCCTTGAGTCCTAGCACCTCAGACTGAGGCCGGGCCCTGCACCCAACTGCACCTGACTATAAATAGCATGAGGCCTGCTGCAGGCTGACAGGCTAGGGATGAAAAGAGCCTAATAGCCGAGAAGTTTGGTTTGGGTCCTGACTTCACAGTCATGGAAGACACGAGTTTGGAGAGCCTCAAAGGCACGTTGGACTGCTGAGGGCTGCCTAGGAAGCAGTGTGCAGGCTGGAGAGGAAGTGCCTGTTCATGAATGATGCATGGGAGGGAATGTAGTTGAAGAGGGGACTGGGATAAGTCCCCTGTGACAGCTGGGCATCTGGTTCGTGGGGCAGGTAGTCTGCAGGAAGTGACCTTTGCAGCTGTCTGTGACTCCAGCTGCCACCGCTTTCTGAGAGAGAGCTCTCCGAACACCCAACAGGGTCCTACCTAGGGGAGTCATGGTTTTGCTGAGCTGCATAGAGTTGGCCTGAAGTTCTGGAGGCCCGTGAATCCTGCTCCTGTAGCTCCTATGGCTTGGGGCAGATTGTAGTGTGGGTAGCCTTGTGGTGCTGCTTCCTGAAGTGAAACACCCAAAGGGGAGGGGAGGGAGGCCCAGTGGGAGAGGTGAAGTGAGTGCAGCTCCTCTCCAGCTTTGAGTGGCAGCAAGTGGGAAGCTTAGGTGGCCTCCAGCTTCTCTGCTCTTAGAGACATGTGACTGATGCTTGAACTCGCAGAGCTGAGCACGATGTTTGATGATTAAGATACGCTGGAAGCGTCGGGAAAAAACAACAGGGCTATAGATAAATGGAGAAGACTGAGGGACTAACAGTCAACACGGAAGTGTCATGTTGTTGCCTGCTTGTGGGCTCTTGCTGGGAGACACTTTTGGCCCTGCATATTTCCGCATCTTCACTCTGTGCCCGTGCACAGCAGGGCCACAGAATGGCAAGCCCCTTCCCACCGCCAGCCCACGTCTTTTAGTGCAACCCTGACTTGTGGTCAGTTAAAAGGGAAGCTGGCTTGGGCTCTTGCTGTAGAGCTGGATCTACCCAAGACCCAGCCCTTGCCTTTTCTGTGTCTGGGTTCATGACGTTACGGGCCATTTACATATTCCCCGAGCAGGCTTTTCATTTCCCTGACCTGTAACCTGTTATGTCTTTAAAGAAGTAGGAGCTGCTAAAAATGCATGGATCCTTCTCTTCTAGGTCTCATAGACTCCACGACCACAACCCTCAGGCCTGATCCCACGGTACCCCATACAACCATAGCCACTTCTCCAAAAGCTGGAGGTAGGGATGAGCAGGGATTACAACTGCCTGGGTGGGATGACAAGGCGAGGGTAAGCTCACAATGTGAGGATGAAAAGCATCTGGTAAATGAGAAGTATGTTTGGATCTTGAGGTCACAATCATCGAAGATAAAATTTCAAATGTTGCCAAGGGCATACAGGATTGCTGGCAGTATAGAGTCCGAGGGCTGAAAATCGTGGCCAGCATAACCAGAGGGCCCACAATTTGTACTGTTTGTGCCTGAGAGCATTGTGGTAAGGCATGGATCCTGGGATGCAGGAGTGTCAGGAGAGGATGGGCCAATTGGTCCTGGATAAATTCTAGGTTTAAGTCCCCTGGTTGCTTTGCAGCCGTAAACGCGAGCCACAAGACAGGTGTTATCAGAACCACCCCAGCACGCACTCGGAGCACCTTCAAAGCTACTAGGGCAGACGGGTTGGTAACCCTGTCAGTTAAGTGAGCAGCACTGTCTCTCCAGGGTCTGTTGCAGGGGCCTGTGCAGTAATGGGACAATGTCCTTGAGTCCTAGCACCTCAGACTGAGGCCGGGCCCTGCACCCAACTGCACCTGACTATAAATAGCATGAGGCCTGCTGCAGGCTGACAGGCTAGGGATGAAAAGAGCCTAATAGCCGAGAAGTTTGGTTTGGGTCCTGACTTCACAGTCATGGAAGACACGAGTTTGGAGAGCCTCAAAGGCACGTTGGACTGCTGAGGGCTGCCTAGGAAGCAGTGTGCAGGCTGGAGAGGAAGTGCCTGTTCATGAATGATGCATGGGAGGGAATGTAGTTGAAGAGGGGACTGGGATAAGTCCCCTGTGACAGCTGGGCATCTGGTTCGTGGGGCAGGTAGTCTGCAGGAAGTGACCTTTGCAGCTGTCTGTGACTCCAGCTGCCACCGCTTTCTGAGAGAGAGCTCTCCGAACACCCAACAGGGTCCTACCTAGGGGAGTCATGGTTTTGCTGAGCTGCATAGAGTTGGCCTGAAGTTCTGGAGGCCCGTGAATCCTGCTCCTGTAGCTCCTATGGCTTGGGGCAGATTGTAGTGTGGGTAGCCTTGTGGTGCTGCTTCCTGAAGTGAAACACCCAAAGGGGAGGGGAGGGAGGCCCAGTGGGAGAGGTGAAGTGAGTGCAGCTCCTCTCCAGCTTTGAGTGGCAGCAAGTGGGAAGCTTAGGTGGCCTCCAGCTTCTCTGCTCTTAGAGATAAATATAGATAAATGGAGAAGACTGAGGGACTAACAGTCAACACGGAAGTGTCATGTTGTTGCCTGCTTGTGGGCTCTTGCTGGGAGACACTTTTGGCCCTGCATATTTCCGCATCTTCACTCTGTGCCCGTGCACAGCAGGGCCACAGAATGGCAAGCCCCTTCCCACCGCCAGCCCACGTCTTTTAGTGCAACCCTGACTTGTGGTCAGTTAAAAGGGAAGCTGGCTTGGGCTCTTGCTGTAGAGCTGGATCTACCCAAGACCCAGCCCTTGCCTTTTCTGTGTCTGGGTTCATGACGTTACAGGCCATTTACATATTCCCCGAGCAGACTTTTCATTTCCCTGACTTGTAACCTGTTATGTCTTTAAAGAAGTAGGAGCTGCTAAAAATGCATGGATCCTTCTCTTCTAGGTCTCATAGACTCCACGACCACAACCCTCAGGACTGATCCCACGGTACCCGATACAACCATAGCCACTACTCCAAAAGCTGGAGGTAGGGATGAGCAGGGATTACAACTGCCTGGGTGGGATGACAAGGCGAGGGTAAGCTCACAATGTGAGGATGAAAAGCGTCTGGTAAATGAGAAGTATGGTTTGGATCTTGAGGTCACAATCATCGAAGATAAAATTTCAAATGTTGCCAAGGGCATACAGGATTGCTGGCAGTGTAGAGTCCGAGGGCTGAAAACCGTGGCCAGCATAACCAGAGGGCCCACAATTTGTACTGTTTGTGCCTGAGAGCATTGTGGTAAGGCATGGATCCTGGGATGCAGGAGTGTCAGGAGAGGATGGGCCAATTGGTCCTGGATAAATTCTAGGTTTAAGTCCCCTGGTTGCTTTGCAGCCGTAAACGCGAGCCACAAGACAGGTGTTATCAGAACCACCCCAGCACGCACTCGGAGCACCTTCAAAGCTACTAGGGCAGACGGGTTGGTAACCCTGTCAGTTAAGTGAGCAGCACTGTCTCTCCAGGGTCTGTTGCAGGGGCCTGTGCAGTAATGGGACAATGTCCTTGAGTCCTAGCACCTCAGACTGAGGCCGGGCCCTGCACCCAACTGCACCTGACTATAAATAGCATGAGGCCTGCTGCAGGCTGACAGGCTAGGGATGAAAAGAGCCTAATAGCCGAGAAGTTTGGTTTGGGTCCTGACTTCACAGTCATGGAAGACACGAGTTTGGAGAGCCTCAAAGGCACGTTGGACTGCTGAGGGCTGCCTAGGAAGCAGTGTGCAGGCTGGAGAGGAAGTGCCTGTTCATGAATGATGCATGGGAGGGAATGTAGTTGAAGAGGGGACTGGGATAAGTCCCCTGTGACAGCTGGGCATCTGGTTCGTGGGGCAGGTAGTCTGCAGGAAGTGACCTTTGCAGCTGTCTGTGACTCCAGCTGCCACCGCTTTCTGAGAGAGAGCTCTCCGAACACCCAACAGGGTCCTACCTAGGGGAGTCATGGTTTTGCTGAGCTGCATAGAGTTGGCCTGAAGTTCTGGAGGCCCGTGAATCCTGCTCCTGTAGCTCCTATGGCTTGGGGCAGATTGTAGTGTGGGTAGCCTTGTGGTGCTGCTTCCTGAAGTGAAACACCCAAAGGGGAGGGGAGGGAGGCCCAGTGGGAGAGGTGAAGTGAGTGCAGCTCCTCTCCAGCTTTGAGTGGCAGCAAGTGGGAAGCTTAGGTGGCCTCCAGCTTCTCTGCTCTTAGAGATAAATATAGATAAATGGAGAAGACTGAGGGACTAACAGTCAACACGGAAGTGTCATGTTGTTGCCTGCTTGTGGGCACTTGCTGGGAGACACTTTTGGCCCTGCATATTTCCGCATCTTCACTCTGTGCCCGTGCACAGCAGGGCCACAGAATGGCAAGCCCCTTCCCACCGCCAGCCCACGTCTTTTAGTGCAACCCTGACTTGTGGTCAGTTAAAAGGGAAGCTGGCTTGGGCTCTTGCTGTAGAGCTGGATCTACCCAAGACCCAGCCCTTGCCTTTTCTGTGTCTGGGTTCATGACGTTACAGGCCATTTACATATTCCCCGAGCAGACTTTTCATTTCCCTGACTTGTAACCTGTTATGTCTTTAAAGAAGTAGGAGCTGCTAAAAATGCATGGATCCTTCTCTTCTAGGTCTCATAGACTCCACGACCACAACCCTCAGGACTGATCCCACGGTACCCCATACAACCATAGCCACTACTCCAAAAGCTGGAGGTAGGGATGAGCAGGGATTACAACTGCCTGGGTGGGATGACAAGGCGAGGGTAAGCTCACAATGTGAGGATGAAAAGCGTCTGGTAAATGAGAAGTATGGTTTGGATCTTGAGGTCACAATCATCGAAGATAAAATTTCAAATGTTGCCAAGGGCATACAGGATTGCTGGCAGTGTAGAGTCCGAGGGCTGAAAACCGTGGCCAGCATAACCAGAGGGCCCACAATTTGTACTGTTTGTGCCTGAGAGCATTGTGGTAAGGCATGGATCCTGGGATGCAGGAGTGTCAGGAGAGGATGGGCCAATTGGTCCTGGATAAATTCTAGGTTTAAGTCCCCTGGTTGCTTTGCAGCCGTAAACGCGAGCCACAAGACAGGTGTTATCAGAACCACCCCAGCACGCACTCGGAGCACCTTCAAAGCTACTAGGGCAGACGGGTTGGTAACCCTGTCAGTTAAGTGAGCAGCACTGTCTCTCCAGGGTCTGTTGCAGGGGCCTGTGCAGTAATGGGACAATGTCCTTGAGTCCTAGCACCTCAGACTGAGGCCGGGCCCTGCACCCAACTGCACCTGACTATAAATAGCATGAGGCCTGCTGCAGGCTGACAGGCTAGGGATGAAAAGAGCCTAAAAGCCGAGAAGTTTGGTTTGGGTCCTGACTTCACAGTCATGGAAGACACGAGTTTGGAGAGCCTCAATGGCACGTTGGACTGCTGAGGGCTGCCTAGGAAGCAGTGTGCAGGCTGGAGAGGAAGTGCCTGTTCGTGAATGATGCATGGGAGGGAAAGTAGTTGAAGAGGGGACTGGGATAAGTCCCCTGTGACAGCTGGGCATCTGGTTCGTGGGGCAGGTAGTCTGCAGGAAGTGACCTTTGCAGCTGTCTGTGACTCCAGCTGCCACCGCTTTCTGAGAGAGAGCTCTCCGAACACCCAACAGGGTCCTACCTAGGAGAGTCATGGTTTTGCTGAGCTGCATAGAGTTGGCCTGAAGTTCTGGAGGCCCGTGAATCCTGCTCCTGTAGCTCCTATGGCTTGGGGCAGATTGTAGTGTGGGTAGCCTTGTGGTGCTGCTTCCTGAAGTGAAACACCCAAAGGGGAGGGGAGGGAGGCCCAGTGGGAGAGGTGAAGTGAGTGCAGCTCCTCTCCAGCTTTGAGTGGCAGCAAGTGGGAAGCTTAGGTGGCCTCCAGCTTCTCTGCTCTTAGAGACATGTGACTGATGCTTGAACTCGCAGAGCTGAGCACGATGTTTGATGATTAAGATACGCTGGAAGCGTCGGGAAAAAACAACAGGGCTATAGATAAATGGAGAAGACTGAGGGACTAACAGTCAACACGGAAGTGTCATGTTGTTGCCTGCTTGTGGGCTCTTGCTGGGAGACACTTTTGGCCCTGCATATTTCCGCATCTTCACTCTGTGCCCGTGCACAGCAGGGCCACAGAATGGCAAGCCCCTTCCCACCGCCAGCCCACGTCTTTTAGTGCAACCCTGACTTGTGGTCAGTTAAAAGGGAAGCTGGCTTGGGCTCTTGCTGTAGAGCTGGATCTACCCAAGACCCAGCCCTTGCCTTTTCTGTGTCTGGGTTCATGACGTTACGGGCCATTTACATATTCCCCGAGCAGGCTTTTCATTTCCCTGACCTGTAACCTGTTATGTCTTTAAAGAAGTAGGAGCTGCTAAAAATGCATGGATCCTTCTCTTCTAGGTCTCATAGACTCCACGACCACAACCCTCAGGACTGATCCCACGGTACCCCATACAACCATAGCCACTTCTCCAAAAGCTGGAGGTAGGGATGAGCAGGGATTACAACTGCCTGGGTGGGATGACAAGGCGAGGGTAAGCTCACAATGTGAGGATGAAAAGCATCTGGTAAATGAGAAGTATGTTTGGATCTTGAGGTCACAATCATCGAAGATAAAATTTCAAATGTTGCCAAGGGCATACAGGATTGCTGGCAGTGTAGAGTCCGAGGGCTGAAAACCGTGGCCAGCATAACCAGAGGGCCCACAATTTGTACTGTTTGTGCCTGAGAGCATTGTGGTAAGGCATGGATCCTGGGATGCAGGAGTGTCAGGAGAGGATGGGCCCATTGGTCCTGGATAAATTCTAGGTTTAAGTCCCCTGGTTGCTTTGCGGCCGTAAACGCGAGCCACAAGACAGGTGTTATCAGAACCACCCCAGCACGCACTCGGAGCACCTTCAAAGCTACTAGGGCAGACGGGTTGGTAACCCTGTCAGTTAAGTGAGCAGCACTGTCTCTCCAGGGTCTGTTGCAGGGGCCTGTGCAGTAATGGGACAATGTCCTTGAGTCCTAGCACCTCAGAGTGAGGCCAGGCCCTGCACCCAACCGCACCTGACTATAAATAGCGCGAGGCCTGCTGCAGGCTGACAGGCTAGGGATGACAAGAGCCTGATAGTCGAGAAGTTTGGTTTGGGTCCTGACTTCACAGTCATGGAAGACACGAGTTTGGAGAGCCTCAAAGGCACGTTGGACTGCTGAGTGCTGCCTAGGAAGCAGTGTGCAGGCTGGAGAGGAAGTGCCTGTTTGTGAATGATGCATGGGAGGGAAAGTAGTTGAAGAGGGGACTGGGATAAGTCCCCTGTTACAGCTGGGCATCTGGTTCATGGAGCAGGTAGTCTGTAGGAAGGGACCTTTGCAGCTGTCTGTGACTCCAGCTGCAACCGCTTTGCTCAGAGAGAGCTCTTCCACACCAAAGAGGGACCTACCTAGGGGAGTCATGGTTTTCTTGACCTGCATAGAGTTGGCCTGAAGTTATTGAGAACCATGAATCCTGCTCCTGTAGCGCCTACGGCTTGGGACAGTTTGTCTTGTGGGTAGCCCTGTAGTGCTGCTTCCTGAAGTGAAACACCCAGAGAGTAGGGAGGAAACAAAAGGACTATATGTAAATGGGCAAGGCTGAGGGGCTAACAGTCAACACGGTAGTGTCACGTTGTTACCTGCTTGTGGGCACTTGCTGGGAGACTCTTTTGGCCCTGCATATTTCCGCATCTTCACTCTGTGCCCGTGCACAGCAGGGCCACAGAATGGCAAGCCCCTTCCCACCGCCAGCCCACGTCTTTTAGTGCAACCCTGACTTGTCGTGAGTTAAAAGGGAAGCTGGCTTTGGCTCTTGCTGTAGAGCTGGATCTACCCAAGACCCAGCCCTTGCCTTTTCTGTGTCTGGGTTCATGATGTTACGGGCCGTTTACATATTCCCCCAGCAGACTTTTCATTTCCCTGACTTGTAACCTGGTCTGTCTTTAAAGTAGTAGGAGGTGCTAAAAATGCATGGATCCTTCTCTTCTAGGTCTCAAAGAATCCACGACCACAACCCTCAGGACTGATCCCACGGTACCCCGTACAACCATAGCCACTTCTCAGAAAGCTGGAGGTAGGGATGAGCAGGGATGACAACGCCTGGGTGGGATGACAAGGCAAGGGTAGGCTCACGAGGTGGGGATGACAAGCGTCTGGTAAATGAGCAGTTTGGTTTGGATCTTGAGGTCACAGTCATCGAAGATACTATTTCAAAGATATCCAAGGACACACATTACTGCTGGCAGTCCTGAGTCTGAGGGCTGAAGACCATGGCCAGCATAACCAGAGGGCCCACAATTTGTACTGTTTGTGCCTGAGAGCTGTGTGGTAAGGCATGGATCCTGGATTGCAGGAGTGTCAGGAGAGGATGGACCCATTTTTCCTGGATTAACTCCAGTCTTATGTCCCCTGGTTGCTTTGCAGCCGTAAACTTGAGCCACAAGAGAGCTTTTGTCAGCACCAGCCCAGGGAGCACGCAGAGCACCTTCAAAGCTACTAGGGCAGACGGTTTGATAACTCTGTCAGTTAAGTGAGCAGCACTGTCTCTCCAGGGTCTGTTGCAGGGGCCTGTGCAGTAATGGGACAATGTCCTTGAGTCCTAGCACCTCAGAGTGAGGCCGGGCCCTGCACCCAACCGCACCTGACTATAAATAGCGCGAGGCCTGCTGCAGGCTGACAGGCTAGGGATGACAACAGCCTAATAGCTGAGAAGTTTGGTTTGGGTCCTGACATCCCAATCATGAAAGACATGTGTTTGGAGAGCCCCAAGGCACGTTGGACTGCTGAGGGCTGCCTGGGAAGCAGTGTGCAGGCTGGAGAGGAAGTGCCTGTTTGTGAATGATGCACAGGAGGGAAATGAGTTGAAGAGGGGACTGTGATAAGTCCCCTGTGACAGCAGGGCATGTGGTTCGTGGGGCAGGTAGTCTGTAGGAAGTGACATTTGCTGCAGTATATGACTCCAGCTGCCACCGCTTTGCTTAGAGATAGATCTTCTAACACCCAGCTGGGTCCTACCTAGGGGAGTCATGGTTTTGCTGAGCTGCATAGAGTTGGCCTGAAGTTGTAGTGGACCATGAATCCTGCTCCTGTAGCTCCTACGGCTTGGGGCAGATTGTAGTGTGGGTAGCCCTGTAGTGCAGCTTCCTGAAGTGAAACTCCCAAAGGGGAGGGGAGGGAGGCCCAGTGGGAGAGGTGAAGTGAGTGCAGCTCCTCTCCAGCTTTGAGTGGTAGCAAGTGGGAAGCTTAGGTGGCCTCCAGCTTCTCTGCTCTTAGAGGCATGCGACTGATGCTTGAACTCGCAGAGCTGAGCACGATGTTTGATGAATACAATATGCTGGAAGTTTCGGGGAAAAACAAAAGGGCTATGGGTAAATGGGCAAAACTGAGGGGCTAACGGTCAGCACAGAAGTGTCATGTTGTTTACTGCTTGTGGGCTCTTGCTGGGAGACAATTTTGTCCCCGCAGATTTCCGCATCTTCACTCTGTGCCCGTGCACAGCAGGGCCACAGAATGGCAAGCCCCTTCCCACCGCCAGCCCACGTCTTTTAGTGCAACCCTGACTTGTGGTTAGTTAAAAGGGAAGCTGGCTTGGGCTCTTGCTGTAGAGCTGGATCTACCCAAGACCCAGCCCTTGCCTTTTCTGTGTCTGGGTTCATGACGTTACGGGCCATTTACATATTCCCCCAGCAGACTTTTCATTTCCCTGACTTGTAACCTGTTATGTCTTTAAAGAAGTAGGAGCTGCTAAAAATGCATGGATCCTTCTCTTCTAGGTCTCAAAGAATCCACGACCACAACCCTCAGGCCTGATCCCATGGTACCCCGTACAACCATAGCCGCTTCTCCAAAAGCTGGAGGTAGGGATGAGCAGGGATGACAACGCCTGGGTGGGATGACAAGGCGAGGGTAGGCTCACAATGTGAGGATGAAAAGCGTCTGGTAAATGAGCAGTTTGGTTTAGATCTTGAGGTCACAATCATCAAAGATACTATTTCAAATGTTGCCAAGGGCATACAGGATTGCTGGCAGTATTGAGTCTGAGGGCTGAAAACCGTGGCCAGCATAACCAGAGGGCCCACAATTTGTACTGTTTGTGCCTGAGAGCATTGTGGTAAGGCATGGATCCTGGGATGCAGGAGTGTCAGGAGAGGATGGGCCCGTTGGTCCTGGATAAACTCTAGGGTTAAGTCCCCTGGTTGCTTTGCAGCCGTAAACGTGAATCACAAGAGAGCTGTTATCAGAACCACCCCAGCACGCACTCGGAGCACCTTCAAAGCTACTAGGGCAGACGGGTTGGTAACCCTGTCAGTTAAGTGAGCAGCACTGTCTCTCCAGGGTCTGTTGCAGGGGCCTGTGCAGTAATGGGACAATGTCCTTGAGTCCTAGCACCTCAGACTGAGGCCGGGCCCTGCACCCAACCGCACCTGACTATAAATAGCGCGAGGCCTGCTGCAGGCTGACAGGCTAGGGATGACAACAGCCTGATAGTCGAGAAGCTTGGTTTGGGTCCTGACTTCACAGTAATGGAAGACACGAGTTTGGAGAGCCCCAAAGGCATGTTGGTCTGTTGAGGGCTGCCTGGGAAGCAGTGTGCAGGCTGGAGAGGAAGTTACTGTTCGTGAATGATGCACAGGAGGGAAAGGAGTTGAAGGGGGGACTGGAATAAGTCCCCTGTGACAGCTGGGCATCTGGTTCGTGGGCAGGTAGTCTGTAGGAAGTGACCTTTGCGGCTGTCTATGACTCCTGCTGCCACCGCTTTGCTCAGAGAGAGCTCTTCCACACCAAAGAGGGTCCTACCTAGGGGAGTCATGGTTTTCTTGACCTGCATAGAGCTGGCCTGAAGTTATTGAGAACCGTGAATCCTGCTCCTGTAGCGCCTACGGCTTGGGACAGTTTGTCTTGTGGGTAGCCCTGTAGTGCTGCTTCCTGAGGTGAAACACCCAGAGAGTAGGGAGGAAACAAAAGGACTATATGTAAATGGGCAAGGCTGAGGGGCTAACAGTCAACACGGTAGTGTCACGTTGTTGCCTGCTTGTGCGCTTTTGCTGGGAGACAATTTGGCCCTGCATTTTTCCGCATCTTCACTCTGTGCCCGTGCACAGCAGGGCCACAGAATGGCAAGCCCCTTCCCACCGCCAGCCCACGTCTTTTAGTGCAACCCTGACTTGTGGTCAGTTAAAAGGGAAGCTGGCTTGGGCTCTTGCTGTAGAGCTGGATCTACCCAAGACCCAGCCCTTGCCTTTTCTGTGTCTGGGTTCATGACATTACGGGCCATTTACATATTCCCCCAGCAGACTTTTCATTTCCCTGACTTGTAACCTGGTCTGTCCTTAAAGAAGTAGGAGCTGCTAAAAATGCATGGATCCTTCTCTTCTAGATCTCAAAGAACGCACAACTAGATCACCCAAGATTGAGACCATGGCATACAGTACAACCATACCTGATCTGGAAGAATATGAAGGTAGGGATGGGTAGGGACTACAACCGCCTGGGTGGGATGACAAGGTGAGGGTAGGCTCACAAGGTTGGAATGACAAGCCTCTGGTAAATGAGCAGTTTGGTTTGGGTCCTGATGTCAGAATCATCGAAGATGCTATTTCAAAGCTAGCCAAGGGCATACAGGACTGGCCGGTATAGCCAGAGGACTCGCGATTTGTCCTGTTTTTTCCTGAGAGCTGTGTGGTAAGGCATGGATCTTGGGATGCAGGAGTGTCAGGAGAGGATGAGCCCGTTGGTCCTGGATTAACTCCAGGGTTAAGTCCACTGGTTCCTTTGCAGCCGTAAAGATGAGCCGTAAGATAGCTGTTGTCAGAACCAGCCCAGTAAGCTCTCAAGAGTGCCTTCAAAGCTTCAAGGTCAGACAGGTTTGTAACCCTGTCAGTTAAGTGATCAGCACTGTCTCTCCAGGGTCTGTTCCAGGAGCCTGTCCAGTAATGGGACAATGTCCTTGAGTCCCAGCATCTCATACTGAGGCTGGGGATTGCAGCCAACCGCACCTGAGTAGAAATTGTGCAAGGCCTGCTGCAGGCTGACAGGCTAGGGATGACAACAGCCTGATAGTCGAGAAGTTTTGTTTGGGTCCTGACATCCCAGTCGTGGAAGACACGAGTTTGGAGATGCACAAAGGCACATTGGATGCTGAGGGCTGATTGGGAAGCAATCTGCAGGCTGGACAGGAAATGTTATTTTTGTTTTGGTTTTTATGGATGTTGCACAGGAGGAAAAGGGCTTAAAGTTTTGACTGTGATGTCACCTGTGCTTCTCGTTCATGGGGCTGGTAGTCTATAGGAATTGAACCTTGCAGCTGTCTATGACTCCAGCTGCCATTGCTTTGCTCAGAGGCAGCTTTTCTAATACCCAAAGTTGGTCCTGCCTAGAGGAGCCATAAATTTCTTCAGCTTCATATAGTTTCATCTTTTCACAGTTTCATGGTTGGTAGGGTCAGAAGGGACCTGATCAGATCATCAAGTCTGACCCCCTGCCATGGCAAGAAAGAGTCCTGGTGTCAAACGACCCCGGCAAGGTATTCATCTAGCCTCCGCTTAAAGACCCCCAGGGTAGGAGCCAGCACCACTTGCCTTGGAAGTTGGTTCCAGATACTAGCCACCCTGACAGCGAAGTAGCGTCTCTGATGTCTAGCCTGAATCTACCCTCTGCCAGCTTGTGACCATTATTTCTAGTCACTCCTGGTAGCCTTCAGGGAACAGGGACTCCCCCAATGCCTGCTGGCCCCCCCGACTCGTTTGTGAATGGCCACTAGGTCTCCCCTCAGCCTTCTGTTGTGGAGGCTGAACAGGTTCAGGTCCCTCAGCCTCTCCTTGTAGGGCCTGTCCTGCTGCCCCCTGATCATGCGGGTGGCTCTCCTCTGCACCCTCTCCATGTTGTCCACATCTCTCCTGAAGTGCAGTGCCCAGAACTGGATGCAGTACTCCAACCATGGCCTGACCAGTGTCGCATAGAGGGGGAGGATCACCTCCTTTGACCTGCTTGAGATGCATCTGTGGATGCATGACAAGGTGCGGTTGGCCTTACTTACCGCATCCCCACACTGTCGGCCTATGTTCATTTTGGCATCTATAATGACACCAAGATCCTTTTCTGCCTCTGCACTGACGAGAAGGGAGTTCTCCAGCCTGTAGGTATGCTGCTGGTTCTTCCTCCCCAGGTGCAGTACCTTCCATTTGTCAGTGTTGAAACCCATCCTGTTCTCATCCACCCACCCCTGTAACCTGTCTAGGTCTGATGGCAGTTTATTCCTCCCTACTAGCTTGCCCACTTCTCCCCACATCTTAATGTCGTCTGTGAATTCAAACAGGGTGCTTTTTACCCCCTCATCCAAGTCACTGATGAAGATGTTGAACAGTGCAGGTCCGAGGACTGAGCCCTGCTGGACCCCACTGCCCACGTCCCTCCAGGTCGAATAAGACCCATCCACCACCACCCTCTGGGTGCAGCCCTCCAGACAACTAATGACCCATTTGACTGTGTAGGTCTCAACAACACAGTCCCCTAGTTTTTTAATGAGAATGGGGTGAGACACAGTGTCAAAGACCTTCCTAAAGTCCAGAAAGACTACATCCACTGCTACCCCTGCATCTAAGGATTTTGTGACCTAATCATAGAAGGCCACCAGGTTGGTCTGACAGGACCTGCCTCTAATGAACCCGTGTTGGTTGCCCCTAACTATAATCTCCCCTGCTATCCCCTCGTGGACATGCGCCAGGATAGTTCTCTCAAAAAGCTTACCCAGGATTGAGGTAAGACTGACTGGCCTATAGTTTCCTGGGTCCTCCTGATATAGCTGACCTGATGTAATGGAGGACCATCTATCCTGCTCCTGTATCTCCTATGTTAGTAGAAGGAATGGCACAGTGTAAGTGAGTCATAGCTGAAGGTCCTGTCTCTCTGTCAGGTAAGTCAACAGCTCTGGCTCTACATGGTTTGTTTTAGGGCCCTATCAACAAACTGGATGATGTCCCTGAGTCCTATAACTACTCCACAGAATGGAATCATGGTTCCCTCTGCTGCTGAATTAAGGTCTTTGGAACTGATCAGCTCATCTAATTTCTTCCTGATTTTCAGATCTGACCACAACAGTACTGGATCCCAATAGTGACCTGGGAGATTCAGGAAGGAGCAGCACAACTGCAGATAAAGGGGAAAGATTATGAGGGGCTAACAAACGTGTCCAGAGTCAGGATGGACTTTTCATCCTAACAGCTGGCAGGGGCTCCTGGTGCAAAGAAACAATCTCTTGGTATCTTATCTCAGAACTTCAGATTTGGAGATGCTGTGTGTATTGATATGCCAGTAATGTGCCCTGCCACTTCCCTCCCCCAGCATCTTATCCATGTTGCCATGTCCTGAGTCTAACATTCATTTGGAGTTTCTCATTCAAACCCGGTCAATGAAAGAAAAGCCATCTAATGTCAGCCTCATAAAGTATTGCCCTGAAACAGTAGCTTTCACTTGAACACATGTTTGTTCAAAATCCTTTTGAATCATAATGGCTCTCTGGTAGAAAAGGGATTAAATGAGTTTTCTTGGATGAATGTCATGTAGTTTGAGGGTTTGATAGAAACAGTTTGTGTGTCTGTGCTCTCAGCACAGAACCCACCCTCTCAATCAACCTGGGCTTCATTTAGACAAAGATGATGCCCATGACCTACCGTATTTACTCAAACCTATGAGTAGGTCAATTGTTTACCCAGTCAGCATGGGGGTGGGGGGAAAGCTCGATGTCTTACAATCACATACAGGGGCAAGTCCGTAAATACATTGTCTATAGTTAAACTGCTGCCCAAAGCAGCATGTGCTCAGCAATAGAACTAACTATGAAGTTGATTAACTGCAGCCAATGCTGAGCATGATTATAAAACATGACTCTCATTGGACAAACAAACTACTGGGAACCCTTTTTTTTATGACATCCTATGTGCAAGCCTAGGCCTGGAAGTCTTAGAGTTCAGATGCCTCCTAGTCTTGTCTGCTCCTCAGCCTTTTGGCTAGGGGAAATGAGTTACGTTTGATCTTTGCCAAATGACTGAGATGCTGATGGGAACCTGCCATTTGGTGCAGGGTGGGGGTGAGGGGAGGTATGTTTGAAATGCCATGTCTCAGGTCAAATCAGCCAAATCAGTTCCAAATTCTGTTGACTGAGCAGAGCTCAGTCATTCAAGTCTTTGTGCTACCTGAGGGGCTACCTGAGGGGCTGATTAGCACATGAATCCTTTGTGGGAGGCATATCTAGAGTGTGCATATGTATTAAGCACTGCTGAGCTATGGGGTCACCATGGCTTGAAATTCTGTTGTCTCTGCTGGGGCTCAGCCTAATGAACTATATGGTAAATCATGAGAATTTTGACTTTGGATTAGTATCATGCATAGTCTGTACTCTATAAAAGAAAGTAAAAGTGTTGATTAAAAGTATGTTTGTGGAGTACCCAGGTTTTTTAACTTGCATCAGTTAAAAAAAAAAAAAAAAAGATAAAATGCACCCATTCATCTGTCAGTGATTTCATACCTGCTCCTTACTTCCACATGTTCAGGAGGAACAGGCTCTCACAGTAGAGGGCAGGGAAGGGGCTTCAGGGAGAAGAAGCTGGGGTGGCAGACAGCAAGGACATGTGTCCCATCCTCCCTCCCCTTTTTCCCCAAGTATATTTTCTCTGCTGTAGCACTGGGAAAGGAACAAATTCAAGCCAAATCTCCAATTATTAGATTCTATTCCTGCACAATTATAACAAATGTATACACTTTCCATATCTAGAATCTAAATATTGAGGGAGTAATTTTATAGTCAAGGTCATCTTATATTTGAGTAAATACAGTACATGGGCCACCATGTCCCAGGCAGATCTATACCTGGGAACTCCAGCCAAGAGATAGTAGATTGGCTGAACCATCACAGCTGCTCCGAGTCATTGTCATCCTGGTGGATGGTTCTGTGTGAGGAGAGGAGGAGAAGGGACATTAACATGGACCAAATGCCTGCCTTTATGTTGAAACAAAATGTATTCAAATGGCTGTGCCAACCTCAGCCTCACCCCCTGTTCCCAAGGGAAAATGTCCACCATCGTGACTGTAGCTGCTGGTAATCTGCTCATGACCTGTGCTTTGTTAATCTAGGTGCCCGTAGGATTGGCCTGCCCCTCTATCTCTTTATCCTGATCCCTGTATTCTGTGTCGCTGTGGTCATATCTGTCATCTTCACCATCATCTTTTGCAGAAGAAAAAACAGGTAAGGTGAGTGGGGCATGCTGGGGAGATCTGGGCTACTCTGTGTGAGCAGGCTGGCTTTATACTCCCGCACTCCTGGGGAGTGGTGAGCACTCCACAGAATGCAAGTGGTTCATGTGCCAACAGCTCCCCAGCAACTTGGAGATCTGCTTAAAAAAACTCAAGATGCCTGATCAAAGCACCTTCATTAAAGTGTGTGTGAATGTCTTGTGGCAAGGTGCCTCTGGTGAAAGATAAGTTATTGTGTGAGAGGGAGACTGATCCTTTTAGATCCATGTGAGTGCACTCTCCCTCCTCCCGGAGCGGTGTCCTCCCAGCAGGGCAATAATCAACCTGGAGGTCTTAAACTATTTCTCCCTTCCTTGTATGGAGCTCCAAATTAAACATGCTGCTAAAATACCACAAATAGGACATACGAAAGGCAGTGGCAATCACTTCTTTATACTGAACACTAGGCGGCAAGCATGCTCTATGCAGCATTGTCAGGTTAACCCTAATTCCATTTTACCAGATTTCTGGTAATTACTGGGCACGTCTACATGTTGCCCTATGGCAATGTTGTTACTATGCCGTGCTTTAGCACTTCCTTTTGGAAGTACTAAAGCATGAAGCAGAACCACCTATACTACGCTGTATGCTCAGCACACAGTTATTTTTAGCAGCTACTTTGCGTAGCGGCACGTTATAACGGGGGAGTGCACTGTTACAGCGAAGTAGCTACTGGTCATGTATAGACACCCATGGATTCTATGTTGCTGTAGCATGTTACTAAGGCAATGTAGCAACACATGAAGATGTACCCACTGAGTCTCCATTGCTTTGCCACCTGCCTCGTTCCAGTGGTATGAATATACTTCTTTCATTGTGTGCCCCAGAGACATTTTGTAGATCACTAACACAGTTCCCTTCTTTAAGCAGTGGCTTCCAGTTGGCATTGTGGGAAACTGGCTGACCTGCTCAACCGGGCTTTAAACTAAGCCCACAGGGGGTTGTGGGGATTACCGCCACTGCAAGCCCACTGGGCAACCTTTCTAAATCCAGCAGGCTAAGGCACTTAAGGGAACCCATCCTTACCCTAGCCCTGGATCGATCAGTGGGAAAGGCAAGAGCCCCCAATGGGACACTTGCCTGCCTGTACACCAGTGCCAGGAGCTTGGGGAATAAACCGGAGGAACTGGTCCTACTGCTAAACAAGAATGAGTACGACTTCATAGGGATAACGGAGACCTGGTGAGACTCCATCTATGACTGGGCCACAGGTGTAGATGGCTATACCCTGTACAGGCGAAATTGTGTTGACAAAAGGGGTGGGAGTGTAGCTCTCTATGTGAAGGACAGCTACACATCCCTGCAAATTGACATTGGCACCCAGGAAGGACAACTGGAGTCCCTCTGGGTTAAAATATGTAGGGAACGTGGCACAGGGAAAATCATAGTAGGAGTCTACTACAGATCTCCTAACCAGAAACAAGAGCACGACCAGGAATTCACCAGGGAACTGGCTGAGGGTGCATGGTCGTCATGGGAGACTTTAACTACCTGGACATCTCATGGGAAGAACACTTGGCCAAATCCGATTGGTCACAAAGCTTCCTCATGTGCGTGGATGAGCACTACCTGACAAAAGAAATCTATGGACTGACAAGAGGTATAGCATTGCTGGATCTGGTACTGGCCAAGGGGGTTGACCTAGTCAGTGGCCTAAGAATCAATGGGAAGCTGAGTGATAGTGACCACGAGATGATCACCTTTACTATCCATCGCAAAGCTGGCAAGTCAGTCAGCAATATAGAAGTCCTCAACTTCAGGAAAGCTGACTTTGACAAGCTCAGGAGGCTCGTTGTCGAGGCCCTAAGGGACCACGACTCAACAGGAAGAGGAGTCCAAGAGGAGTGGTTGCTCCTCAAGGGAGCAATCCTGACAGCATAAGGGATGGCCATCCCATCTTGGAGGAAGGGGAGCAAAAGGGCACAGCAGCCCCCTTGGCTCAGCAGGGAACTTGAGGACCTCCTACACCTCCAAAGAGAGACTTATAAAGGCTGGAAGGCTGGAATTATCACTAAGGAGGAGTTTTCAGCACTGGTCCATACTTCCAGGGAGCGGATCAGGAAAGCCAAGGCAGCAACCAAGCTCCATCTGCCTTCACATATCAAGGATAACAAAAAGTCCTTTTTCAAATATGTAGGAAGTCAGAAAAAAATTAGGGGTAACATTGAACCCCTGCTGAACCAAGTGGGACAGCAGATAACCGACACCCAGGAAAAGGCCAATCTGCTTAATGGGTACTTCATGTTGCTCTTTCATCAGTCCAATGGGACTGCCCTGCCTAGCAAGACGTGGGATGGCCAGGGTGAGGGTGTATTTATACCCAGCATCGGTGTTGATATAGTAAAGGATCACCTTGAGAGGCTGGACACCTTCAAGTCAGCTGGACCTGACAGATTACACCCTAGGGTACTCAAGGAACTGGCAGGTGTCATAGCCCAACCATTGGCAAAAATATTCGAAAACTCATGGTGCTTAAGTGAAGTACCTGAAGACTGGAAGAAGGCCAATGTGGTACGCATCTTCAAGAAAGGGCATAAAGTAGATCATGGGAGTTACAGCCCAATCTGCTGGACCTCAGTCCCCGGTAAAATTCTGGAGAAAATTATCAAAACCCTTCTAAATAAGCTGGCTGAAGGCAGCATCCTGAGTGACAGCCAGAATGAGTTTGTTGTGGGTAGGTCTTGCCTGACCATTCTCATCTCCTTCTATGACCAGGTGACTTATCACCTGGACAAGGGAAAAGAGATTGATGTCATATATCTGGACTTTAAAAAAGTATTTGATCTGGTGTCCCACGACCTCCTCATGGAAAAATTGGCCAACTGTGGCCTTGGCTACACCACAGTCTGACGGCTGGGAAACTGACTCCAAGGTCGGACCCAGAGAATAGTGTTCGATGGTAACAAATCATTATGGTACGCCATGACCAGTGTCATCCCCCAAGGCTCTGTCCTTAAACCGGTTCTCTTCAACAGCTTTATCAATGATGTGGACATTGGTGTCAGAAGCGGACTGGCTAAGTTCGCCAATGACACTAAACTTTGGGGCATAGCATCCACACCTGAGGACAGGCTAGTGATCCAGGCTGACTTGGATAAACTTAGTAAGTGGGCTGATACAAACCTGATGATGTTTAAAACCGATAAATGCAAGGTATTATACCTCAGGGGAAAAAAAAAACCACAGCATACTTATAGGCTTGGCAGTGCTACACTTGCTAGCAACAGTGCTGAAAGAGCCCTGGGGGTCATGACTGACCACAAGATGATCATGAGCCACCAATGCAATGTCTCAGCTGGTAAAGCAAACCAAACTCTGGCTTGCATCCATAGATGCTTCTCAAGTAAATCTCAGGATGTCATCCTCCCACTGTACTTGGCCTTGGTGAGGCCACAGCTAGTGTACTGCATTCAGTTCTGGGCTCTGCAATTCAAGAAGGATGTCGAGAAGCTTGAGAGAGTCCATAGGAGAGCCACGCATGTGATCAGAGGGCAAGAGAACAGGCCTTATGAAGTGAGGCTGAGCGCCATGGGACTCTTCAGCCTGGAAAATCACAGGCTCAGGGGGGACCTGTTGGCTGCCTATAAGGGGTACATAAGGGGTGTACATAAGGATCTGGGAGAATGCCTGTTCACCAGAGCGCCCCAAGGAAAATTAGGACCAACGGTCATGAACTCCTCCAAGACCATTTGAGGCTGGACATAAGAAAAAATGTCTTTACTGTCCGAGCCCTCAAGAGCTGGAATAGACTCTCTCCAGAAGTGGTGCAGGCACCTACTCTGGACTCATTCAAGAAACATTTGGATGTTTATCTTGCTGGGGTCCTTTGACCCTAGCCGACTTCCTGCCCCTGGGGCAGGGGGCTGGACTTGATGATCTTTGAGGTCCCTTCCAGCCCTAATGTCTATGAATCTATGAACTGTTCCTTTAAGCAGCTTTGTACATGAGCCAGTTGCAGGCTGTTTCATTATCCAGAGGCTTGTAGTATGCAGTGCTGATCAGTTAGAGATCTCTCAGATTCCAATGTCCTGAATAACACAGAGATCTCCTTAGCACCGTTCCCATTGAGTGATTCACAGGTGAGCCCAGCTCAGCAGGGGTACTTCTGGCAAAGTGTATGGGACTTTCATATCATTTCTATGATATGATTCTATGATTTGATGGACCTTGAGTGTCTTAATAAAGCCATTCCCTCCTTCTGGGAGACAAAGTGGCTATGAGCAGGGCAGGTTGAATCTTGGCACCAGTAGCCTTACCTAGTGTTTCATGGATTTGAAGGCCAGAAAGAGTCCGTTATGATTAACATCTTAATTTAGCCTGATTTCAGGCTGATACCTGGTTGGGAATTTTCTAATGAAATCAGAACTGAATCTCTCTGCAGAATGTCCATGCCATTCTTCAACAAGAAAGGTTTCTCAGGTCCAGGATGAGATCCTGGTCAAAACGTAAGGAAGAGAGAGAGCAGCCCCCAGAATGCAAAGTGGAACAGCTCCAATAGGAGGGAGTCAGTGAGCCTCACTTAATTTTCACAACAATAAACGGATATATTGCTGGCTTGGATTTCATTCTGCTTTCAAACAACAAATGCATCTAAGTCATAGACATTTGCTCCGAAGAAACTACTAACTTTCATTTTGAATTAAATATTAAGTGTTAACAGAGAGAATTTCAGTGTTTCCTTGTTGGCTGACACAATACAACCAGTCCCAAGAAAAAGATTTCAAGGTTGAGTTTGGTAAAGGGTAGCTCAATGCCAGACACTTCTGATGGAGAACCAAACATTAAAAAATGTAAGTTGCAGGGTGTGGCACTGTAATGGTCTGAGCACAAAGCTGGGTTACTAATCCCAGCACAACTGTAAATTTTGTTAATTTACTTAGCTACTTTGTGCTTTGGCTTGCCCATCTGTAGTACGGATATGACAGTTCTTGCCTACTTTACCATGTCCTTCAGTGGAGTCATTAATTAACATCAGTACAGTGCTATGTCAGTGCCAACTATTATTATTTTGGCTTCTTTTAGTGCTCATTTTATTCAAAATTAAAAAAAACCCCTCTTTGTTTCTGTTAGGAGGAAATACAAAATATTGACATTTGTCTTTTGACTCTTCTTTTTTAGGTCAGGCCTCTAATGTCACATAGCGAGGTATGATTCTTCATTTATTATGCTGAAAAGACTGGTCTGCTTATGATATTGAAATGTGGCAGAAAAACTATTTCCTAAGGGTGGAAAATTGTTTGTGGGGGAAAGAGTTTGAATACCTTAATGATGCATCTGATTGGCAGCAATAAGGGTTAGGGTTCTCAATCTTTTTAGACTTGAGGCACCTCTTGTTCACCTCAAGGCACCCCTCAGGAAATGCTAGGTCTTAGTTTTTACTGTTTTTTTGGCTACAGAAAGAAACAGAGCAATTCACTGTTGCAAAGATCTCAAAAAGGCCACCACAGGTCAGAATGTTTTTAACACCATGGGTTCCTGTGTGAAATCTCTGGATCTATTACTTACACACCTAACCATGCTAACATTGTGTATCCCTGTGGCATTTTTGAAAGGATCTCAAAGCACCTCAAAGCATCCTGGTTGAGAATCATTGGTACTGGGGTTAATAACAGTAGTGTTCTTGAATTATATCTTACAATAACAAAACTGAAGATGGAAAAGCATTGTTCTCTACTTTGTTTCCAGCGTTTTGTCCAGAATCCAAAAAAGAGGAATTTCCTTCTCTTTCCCTCAGACAAAATTCCAGTGAAATGAGTCTTGCATTTTCTGACATTGCTCCAAAGCTGTCTCTTGCTGAATTTCCTTATTCTGAGTATAACATCCTGGAATGTCATAATGCTGCATTTGAATCCAAATTCTCTACTTTTCCTTTTTCAAATTCACCTGTGCACAAAATAGAAATGCGAATGTGAAGATCCTGAGAGAGACCTAATTATCCAACTCCTTATCTTAACAGAGTTTATATTACAATGTGCTATTTGGCTGATAAAGTTGGTACGTGGTATGTTAAAGGAAGACCAATTTCTTAGAAATTTCATGTTGAGTTGCACTTCTGAAATATATCACACACAGAATTGTGTGAGCTGCATTTGGGCTATTGATTTCCAGTTACATGCTTTATTTTCCAAAAGTCCTCTTTTTTTTTTTTTTCGGTAGCATAATTCAATCAACACTGAAACCAGAGAACCAGAATTTGGTCTCACCTCCTATAAAGCCAGAATTGCTTCAGGTGTGGCTGAGAATAGGATCTGGCCCAGGATTTTGCAGCTGGGCAATGTTGAGTCTCTTCTGGTTCCTTCTTCTCATTAATGTCTGCTACTACTCATTAATGAAGTACAATGACCATGAAATGATACACATCCACCAAATCCCCCTCTGTCCCAGTGGGCATGTCTACATGTGTATTTACGCCATCTTAAATTTGCTGGAATTTAAACAGGAATAGGCCAGCATCTACACGTGCAGGTGTTAAAGCACATTAACACTGTGTGGGGACTAACCTGGGACTAAAGTTAGTCCCAAGTCACTCCGTACATACAGTGTTACTGCGCAGTAAGACATCTAATCAGGTGTAACTAATCAGGTGTAAATTTGATACCTGCATGATGCTGGTATCAAATTTATGCTCAGGTCAGCATAATTCACCATATTTATTGTGCGGTATGGGAGTGCACATGTAGACATGTGCCTGTACTGCGCAGTAATTTTAGTTATTATGCAGTAAATGTACAGGTGTAGATGAGCCCAGTGAGTATGAGACCTTTGGGAATGTAAAGGATCTGATTATGAACTAGAGGATCTTCATTACAGAGCGAATAGTTCTCTGAAGGTATCAGTTTGAAGACTAGGCTTCAGATATTGTATTCTAGCAGGTCCTTCATCAGGGAAACCCCTGCTTTCTGCCCACCTTTCCTCTAATAAATATGGTAACTTCAGAAATTTATTTACTCAAGGAAAACTGCATCTCTCTCTGGTTCTCCATCAAATGAACTCTGAGGAAACTTGCAGAGAAAGTTCCTTGTCTCAATTTTCTGGTGTAAAATGTGCAGAAATGATTTAAGAGTTGATAAGAAAGTTCTCTTTTCCTTGAGCCAAATATCCTGCTAAATAATTGAATTCTCTTTTATTAGCAAGAGACAAGTTGAAGAAAGAAGTTGAAAGCAAGGTAAAAACAAGAATCACTTTGCACTGAAGACCCCAGAAGAAGATGGTTGAACTCCATGTAAATACATTGCATTGTAATCCATACCTTGTCTCATTACAAGAGATCCTGTTTTTGTGCTATTGTAATGTTTGTCTGCTTTTTAAGTCCAGTTACATTAATCTAATATGGGATTTGCTCCTGGTGAGAGCCTTCTCCTTGCCACAGATTATCTGCTATTTTAAATTAAGCTTTTTTTTTTAAGTCTGTGGCTGAGACTGTTCAGATCTGCCAAGGCCATTTTTTTTTTCAGTCCTAGATTTGCTCTTAGGTTTTAATAAGCAACATTTTTTCATAAGGAAATATCTATCTTTTACACTTTTTAACATGCCAACCACTGCTCCTTGCCATGCATCTTGAGTTTTCCATTGTGCCTCAAGCTAGCTTCCTATGGATGTTTGTGAGACATCTCATCTCATGTCACTTGCACAGAATACGCATCCGGGTCACTTGTCCTCATTCAGTGGAAATTCTGCCAGTCCAGGCAGAGCTGTGAGAAATTCAGCAAGAGCCTTTGCTTGAACCAAGAACATAGTTTCCCGAGGGCCTTGTATCTCCCTCTCCTTCTGTTGTTACAAAGACCGATATCAGTCTTGGTTCTCTTAGAACAAAGCAGAAGGAGCTGCATGTTGATTTTCATTAAATTAAATATAGCCTCAAGTCTTCTATCTTCTGTGCATAACAGCCTCTCATTCAGATTTCACTCATGTGTTGATTCTGCCTGCTGAAGGGTGCTTTTTATAGTCAGATTTGAAGACCTTGGTCCCTGCTTGATAACATCCATCCCAAAGCCCCTTCCTAAGGATTATATGTTGATATTTTCTCTTGTAGAGGTAATACATTGAGTACATTTTGTGTAGCCTCAAAATTCTGCTAAATGAATTATTCCAGTACTCTTGTACCTGTTTCATCTTTCATATTTTGGATCTTTTAAACTGTTGCTTTAGGCCAGGGGTAGGCAAAGTCTGACCGATGGGCCAGATCAGGCCTATGGCAGACTCCATTTCCCAGCAGCCTCTCCCTGTATTGCTGCGGCTGGTTTCCACGGAGACCCCAGCAATAGTGGGGCTGTGACAGCGCAGAGCCAGGGTTTCCATGGAGACCAGCCCTGGCGGCACTGACAGCTGGGCAGGGAGCTGCTCCAGGGCTGGGATCTTGTGGCGGTGACAGTGTGGTCCTGGGTCAAGGAGAGCTGTGATCCGCTGCCTGCACATCCTGGGCCAGGGGCATTCAGGCAGCGGATCACGGCTCTGCCCCAGCTCTGGACCATGTTGTCACCACTGCAAGATCCCAGCCCTGGCCCCAGAGCAGCTCCCTGCCCAGTTGTGTGCCCTACCAGTGCTGTTAGGGCCAGTCTCCATGGAAACCCTGGCCCTGCACTGTCACACCACCACCACTGCTGGGGTCTCCATGGAAATTGGTCGTAGCAACACCAGTTTCCAGCACCAGGGGTGCTGGGAAATGGAGTCTTGTCGCCAGCCAGATCCACCATTTTGCCCACCCGTTTTAGACACATGCAAGGCCCCATTTTTAGGAAGAACTGAATGGTCCAAAACTCTCCTTGGGCTTTAAAAACTTGATTTTTTTTTTCTGGTTCTGAAAGCTTTTCCTTTTCAATGCCTCAATTTGGCCAGGAAGAGTACAACAGCACAGACCAGAGTCTCCCAGTACCATTTAAAACCATTTCCAAACCACACCAGGCAGGACATACCTGACCTTGTGACCCTTCCAATCTGAACAAAAGTGATCTGACCAGTTGCATTTCTTACTACTGATTTTTTTCTGAGGTTATCCCATTGTGAATTTAACTTATTACATTACCAGTGCCAAGTTTATCTTACCATAAGATGTCTCAGACGAAGCTCCTCTCGTGTTTGTTTTTCTCTAGGTTTCATTTCTCTTTCTTAGGAACGTGCTTAAAAAGCTGGAACTAAAAAGCCAGGATTAAAAATAGACACAGAAAATGCTGATGGTGTTTTATTAGTTTATGAGGTCTTGTATAAACTTCCTGGAACCAGCTTTGGACAGAGCAAGGGTGGAAACACAAGCTGGCGTCATTAAATTCCAGGTTTATAAAAAAACAGTGCTATGTTTGTCAGATCTTTGATTATTATGCATGTTTGAGGAGGAATATCAAGCCCACCTGATTGCAAGGAAAATCATTAACATCTCTAGAGCAGGGACAGGCAAAATACGGGCCACAGATTGGATCCAGCCCACCATGCAATTTTATCCAGCCTACGGGTACCTACCAATTAATTGTACCCTGCCAGCCCATGCACCTCACTCCCACCTTTATGTGCAAAAGGGCCCAGCCTAGCCAGCGCACAACTTCCAGGCAGGGCTACTACTGCAGCTGCCAGGGGACCTGCTTGGCTTCCCCAGTGTCCAGCGGCTCCTCCTCATTGCCTTGCTGCAGCACTCTGAGCAGCAGGTAGGGAAGCAGTCTGGTGGAGGAGAGCATCTGGGCAGGGGCAGGGTGCATGGGGGTGGGGCTGGTGGGAGCATAGAGCCCACATCCAGGGGAGTTGGTGGGAACATGGAACTCAGGTGAGCAGGGTATGGATGTGAGGGAGGGTGGGGGTGTGTGAACACCCCCTGACACACTCTCCCCACATGGCACACAGCTCCACCAGCGACAGCAGCAGGCCCTTGGGGTGCTCATGGCCTGTGCAGATTGCACATGCGTGGTGTGCATGTCCAGCCAATTCCAGGAGCTGCATGTGGCTGCAGGGAGCACAGCCAGGCTGGTCTGCCTCTATCAGGCAGCTGCCAGCACTCGCGCACCACTGTGGGGAAGCCCCACGCAATGGAGTTGGGTACCTTCCCTGCTCCCTGCCAACATGTGCAGCTGCCAGGAAGTAGGAGATGGGGCTTCCCACCACTTCTGGCCATGCAATAGAGGCAGGATGGCCTGGCTGTGCTCCTTGCCACCACGTGCAGCTCCTGGAAGTGGCTGGAGATGCATGCTACCAGGCAGCAGTACCTGCATGGACCACAAGCACCCCAAGGGCCTGCCACCTACTGCTTCTGCAGCCAGCAGCAGGGGCTGTGTGCCATGGAGGTATGCGGGGAGGTCCACACATCCTCCCACCCTCCCTCACACCCCACAAACCCCACGCATCCACACCCTGCCCCACAACACCCCCACATATACACATACCTCCACAACATACTGTACACCCCCCCACACAGCCACACCCCCTCACAAACCCCACACACACACACCCAACCACACACACACACAATATACAAAAGTAAGATTTTATTTTGTCTCATTATGCAATCACCTTTATATACACCATGCAAACACAAATCATGACAAAAATATTTGTCATGCTAGGTGAAAGCTAGCTGCTTTCAAGTTGGCAAAGCCAGATGTGATACACCCTTGGGTACTGAAGGAATTGACTGAGGTTATTTTGGAGCCATTGACTATCCTCTTTGAAAACTCATGGAGGTTGGGTGAAGATCTGGAGGACTGGGAAAGGGTAAATTTAGTGCCTACCTTTAAGAAGGGGAAAAAGGAGAATCCAGGGGACTACAGACCAATCAGCCTGACCAGTATACCTGGAAAGATCATGGAGCCAGGTCCCAAAAGAATCCTTGGTGAAGCACCTGAGGGAGAACAAGGTGATCAGGAACAGCCAGCATGAATTCACTAAGAAATTCATCCCTTACCAACCTGCTTTCCTTCTGTGATAAGGTGACAGGCTCTGTGAATGGGAGGAAAACAGTGGATGTGATATGCCTTGACTTTAGCAAGGCTTTTGACACTGTCTTTAACAACATTCTCATTAAGAAGCTAAGGAAATACAGACTAGACAAAAGTACTGTAAGGTGGATGCATAACTGGTTGAATAATCACACTCAACAAGTAGTCATTGATGGCTCAATGTCTAGATGGAAGGGGGAAACATTAAGTGGGGATCCCCAGGGATCTATCCTGGGTCTCGTATTGTTTAATATCTTCATTAACGATTTGGATGATGGGATTGAGTGTATGCTTAGCAAATTTGTGGATGACACCAAGTTGGATGGAGTTGTAGATGATTCAGAGAGTAAGGCTGGGATCCAGAGTGACTTGAATAGACTGGAGAAATGGTCCACAGTCAATTGCAAGAGATTCAATGAGGACAAGTAACAAGTCCTGCACTTGGGACAGAATAGTTGCATGCACAAATACAGATTGGTGGAATGATTGGCTAGGCTGCAATACTGCAGAGAAGGACCTGGGGATAGACCATAAGCTGAATATGAACCAACAGTGTGTTCTTGATGCAAAAAAAGGCAACAGCATCCTGGGTTGTATTTACAGGAGTGTCACTTGCAGATCAAGATAAGTGATTCTTCTGCTCTATTCTTCACCAGTAAGACCTTATCTGTGTCCAGTTTTGAGACCCATACTTCAAGAAAGACATGGACAGTTTGGAAAGAGTCCAGCACAGGGCAAGAAAAATGATCAGGGGCCTGGGAAGTGAGACATAAGGAAGGGTTGAAAGAATTAGGGCTATTTAGTCTGGAGAAGAGGAGACTGGCAGGGGGGAGGGATTTGATAATAGTCATCAAATACCTAAAGGCAATTATAAAGAGGATGGAGATGGGATTTTCTCTGTGTCTGTAGGGGACAGGACTAGGAGCAATGGCCTCAAGCTGCAGGACGGGAAATTTAAGTTGGAGATTAGGAAGAGGCTTCTGACTATCAGGGTGGTCACATGCTGGAACAGCTGTCTAGAATAACTGTGGACTCTCCATCCTTGGAAGTTTTCAAGTGTAGGTTAGACAAACACTTGGTTGGGATGGTTTAGTCAGGGATAATCAGAGGTGGATAATTAGTGCAGCTGCACCCTTTTTTGGGCTGGATCACAAACATAAAAATGCTTTAAAGTCCTCAAAGCATGTGAGAACCCCAGCCACTCTTCCCCTCTGCTTTCAAAAGAGCATCTCCTTCCCCTTGCCTTTCTCCCCTCCCCTGCCTGCCAGTGCTTCTTCTGCCACTCTCCTGGGAGAAGAGGAAGCTCTAAAGTCACTCTTGCCAACTCCTGCTTTGCTGCATGGGTGCTAGGCTCAGCTAGGAACAGTGACTGCAGTGACTGGGGGGGCAGAGGTTCCAGATGCAAGGAGGGACCCTCCCCACTAGGGCTGTGCAAAATTTTGCCGGCTGTTTCATTTTGATGCTGTTTCTACTTGTTTCGAGCTTCAAACAGTGAAATCAAAACAAAACGAAGGGCTTCGAAACCACCTCAAAACAAAATGAGGGCAGTTGAAACGTTTCAAAAGTTTTGAAATGTTTCAGGTTTTGAAGCTGAAGCTGAGCTTGCCTGCAGGGAAACAGAAAGTAAGGAGAGGGAGGAGGAAGCGGGGGGAACAACTGCTCTGATATTGACTGTGACAGTCTGGCTGCCTGAGATGCTGCTGGTGCTACTGTGCTGCTTACTAAGTTATTACCTGTTGTCGTTTAGAGTGGTGGACTGGACTGAGGCTGTAGGGGAGTAGAAGACCTCATTGGGGCACACTACCATGTTGTGTAGAGGCCCCGGCACCAGTGAAGATGTACCTTAACACACACACACACACACACACACACACACAGAAGTCACACGTCATGAGTTTTGCTTGTCAGCAGCTTGAGGTGCAGTTTTCCAGAAACCCCTGTACCTCTCTCCTTGAAACCTGGCAGGCTTCATGGCCTCAGCGGGGGATACCATCCCTGCTGTTTTCACCTCCCTGTGCCTTCACACTGACAAGTGACATGAGTTTTGCTTTCAAGACTTTGAGGTGCAGTTTCTCAAAAACCCCTGCACCTATCTCACTGAAACTTGGCAAGCTTCATGCCCTCAAAATGGGCTACAACATTCTTGGTTTTCATCCAAATCAGGCAAGAAATGATAAAGCTATAGGCAGTTTTGTGCTTCCCCATTATAGCCTATGGATGAAATGTTGAAACAGCGTCGAAACAGGGAAATAGTCTCGATGAATTGAAACAGGACAATGCTTCAAAATTAAATGAAACTTAAAATGAAACCCTAGCCCATTGAAATGGCAAAATGGAAGTTGAAACAAAACGGTACTCTTTCCCCATGTATTGCAACTGCCACCGTTCTCAGCTGAGCTCAGCCCCATGCAGGCTGACTGGAGCCCCCAGCCAGCTTTGAAGCTTCCACTGCTGCCAGGTCAGTCAGGAAAGAGTAGCATCAAGTAGGAAAGGGGGAGGGGAGGGAAGAAGAGAGGACATGTTTTTGATCATGGAGGGGAAGAGTGGGTGGGATTCTCACATGCTATGGGAGCTTTAAAGCACCAGGGGGTGGATGGGAGGAGGCTGGGAGGCAGGTGCAGCCACCTCTGCAGTGTGAGTAGCTGCTCCCAAACCTCTGTTGCCAAATCCACCCTTAGGGATGATCCTGCTTTGGACAGGGTCCTAGACTAGATGACCTTATTTGGTCCCTGCCAGCCCTATTTTCTTATGATCCTATGAACCTTCGGCTTTGGACCACGACCCATACTTCAGAACAAGAGACATGCTCGGGTGGGATGGGCTTCACCCCTTCCCCAAAGGTAAGCATGTGTTCTCTTTCAGGTTGGCTGATCTCCTCTGGCGGGCTTTAAACTAGGCTTATCTGGGGAAGGGCAGGATGAGGACAGAGGGAGCCATGGAGCACCGAACCAAGAGACACCCACAAGAACAGCCCAGCCAAGACAGGCGATGAGCACAAGAAATACCCAGGTAAGAGACAGGGGCCCAGATAGTCCTGGGATTAGGGGGCAGTGCATACACCTTCAGGAGGCCTTAAATGCCTCTACACTAATGCTCATAGTATGGGGAACAAGCAGGAGGAACTTGCCCTCCTGCTACCTAACACAAACCCAGACATAGTGGGGCTCACTGAAACTTGGTGTGATCCAACGCACGACTGGGTGGTAAATGTCAAGGGCTATAGGCTGTATAGGAGGGATAGAACGGGGAGGAAAGGTGGGGGTGTGGCGCTCTACGTCAAAGAGCAATACACATCCTCAACAAACAGCACTGGGTCAGAGGAGGGGCAGACTGAAGTGCTCTGGGTCAGAATACAAAGGGGGGAGGGGGACTCAATGGTGGAGGTCTACGACAGACCACCCAACCAGGGGGAAGAGCTGGATCGGGAATTCTCAGGTCAGCTCGCAGAGGCAGTTAAGTCAAGGGATGTGGTCATCATGGGTGACCTAAACTATCGGACATCTCTGGGAAGAGCAGTCAGCCAGGTCTGACTGCTCACATAGGTTCCTAGCTGAGATACAGGACCTCCATCTAACCCAGGAGAGGCATAGTCCCACTAGGGTAAATGCCTTGTTGAACCTGGTCCTGGCCCCAGGCGATGACCTGGTGGGAGGACTGTGGGTTCTTGACCACCTGGGCAATAGCGATCATCGCCTACTAGCATTCACCATTCAGCGCAGGGTGTCAAAGGCCTGCAGCAAGGCAGCAGCCCTGGACTCAGGAGGGTGGATTTCAATGAGGTAAGGAGGCTAGTCAGGGAGGCACTGAAGTCCCAGAGGGGAGAGGAGTAAGGAGTCCAAGAAGAACAGTGATTCCTTAAGGAGACGATCCTCCAAGCCCAAAGGGTGACAATCTCAAGGTGGATCAAAGGGGGCAAGAGTGCTCAAAAGCTCCCATGGCTCACCAAAAGCATCCAGGAATGTGTCAAAGCTAAAAAGGAGCTGTACACCCAATGGAAGGGAAGGGCCATCACCAAGGAGGGTTATACCTCCATTGTTCAAGATTGTAGTGGGGCTATTAGGAAGGCTAAGGTAGAGACAGAACTGGGACTAGCGACCTGGATCAAAGATAACAAGAAGTCCTTTTTTAAATACATAGGGGGTAAAAAGAAGGTATTGGGTGACATGGGGCCTCTGCAGGACATGCTAGGAAATCTGGTGGTTGCACCAGATGACAAAGCTAACCTCTTTAACAATTTCTTTGCCTCCATTTTTTTTGAGCAGGGCCTGGGTCTTCCCTGCCACCGGGATCCCCAACAGACCCAGGGGAAATGCAGCCAGGCCCAAGGTCAGTGAAGACCTAGTCAGGGAACTTCTGGTGGGACTAGACATGTTCAAATCAGCAGATCTCCACCCCAGAGTGATGAGGGAATTGGTAGAGGTCATTGTGGGATCACTGGCACAGCTTTACGAGCACCCATGGTGCTCTGGTCAGGTGCCAGAAGACTGGAAAAGGGACAACATGGTCCCCATTTTCAAAAAAGGGAGGAAGGAGGACCCAGGAAACTATAGGCCTGTTAGTCTTACCTTGGTCCTGGGGAAGCTCTTTGAGAAAATTATCCAAGACCACATCTGTGAGGGACAAGCAAGGGAGATTATGCTTAGAGGCAACCAACATAGGTCCATTAGAGGCAGGTCCTGTCAGACCAACCTGGTGGCCTTCTACGACCAGGTCACAAAATCCTTGGACGCAGGTGTTGCGGTGGACATAGTCTTTCTGGACTTTAGGAAGGCCTTCGACACTGTCTCTCACCCCATTCTCATTAAAAAATTAGGCGACTGTGGTGTCGATGCCTACATAGTCAGATGGGTTGCAAATTGGTCAGAGGGCCACACCCACAGAGTGGTGGTGGACGGGTCATGTTTGACCTGGCAGGATGTGGGCAGTGGGTTTCCCCAGGGCTCGGTCCTCAAGCCTGCACTGTTCAACATCTTCATCAGTGACTTGGACAAAGGGGTGAAAAGCACCTTGTTCAGATTTGCAGATGACACCAAGACCTGGAGAGAAGTGTGCACACTGGAGGAGAGGGACAGGTTGCAAGTAGATCTGAACAGGTTACAAGGGTGGGCAGATGAGAACAGGATGGGTTTCAATACTGACAAGTGCAAGGTGTTGCACCTGGGGAGGAAGAACCAGCAGCATACCTACAGGCTGGGGAACTCTCTTCTCATCAGCACAGAGGCAAAAAGGGATCTTGGAGTCATTATTGATTGCAAGATGAACATGAATGTGAGGATGCGGTCAGGAAGGCTAACCACACCTTGTCATGCATCCACAGATGCATCATGAGCAGGTCCAAGGAGGTGATCCTCCCCCTCTATGTGACACTGGTCAGGCCGCAGTTGGAGTACTGCATCCTGTTCTAAGCGCTGCACTTCAGGAAGGATGAAACCTATACTTTCTGTTTGAGGGGAAGTATCAGTTCATCTCATTGAAAGGGACAGCATTAAAGTCTCCAGGAAACATTACCGAACATCTGCTGAAGATGCAGGTATGATTGAGGTGCTAAGGCTATTCTGGCATGTGATATTTGAAGAGGAGGTCATTGCTCATCAGTACCACTGGAAAAAAAAGATGGTAGATCTGTTCCTAGCCGTCATGGAATCTGACAAAAAGAATCTATCGTGGTTGTTGGGGATCCATGAGTAGTTAAAAGCTAGTGTTTTGGGAAGGTATTTTGCATTAGTTTTCCAATTGTGTACAATGAGGAAGGGTAATTATGACTTATTTGCATAGATGATGGTATTCATAGATTCATAGATGTTAGGGTCAGAAGGGACCTCAATAGATCATCAAGTCCGACCCCCTGCATAGGCAGGAAAGAGTGCTGGGTCTAGATGACCCCAGCTAGATGCCTATCTAACCTCCTCTTGAAGACCCCCAGGGTAGGGGAGAGCACCACCTCCCTTGGGAGCCCATTCTAGACTTTGGCCACTCTAACTGTGAAGAAGTTCTTCCTAATGTCCAATCTAAATCTGCTCTCTGCTAGCTTGTGGCCATTATTTCTTGTAACCCCTGGGGGCGCCTTGGTGAATAGAACCTCACCAATTCCCTTCTGTGCCCCCATGATGAAAGTATAGGCAGTCACAAGGTCGCCTTTCAACCTTCTCTTGCAGAGGCTGAAGAGGTCCAGGGGCCCCAGTCTCTCCTCATAGGGCTTGGTCTGCAAGCCCTTAACCATACGAGTGGCCCTTCTCTGGACCCTCTCCAGGTTATCCACATCCCTCTTGAAGTGCAGCACCCAAAACTGCACGCAGTACTCCAACTGCGGTCTGACCAGCCCCCGATAGAGGGGAAGTATCACCTCCTTGGTTCTGTTCGTCATGCATCTGCTGATGCACGCTAAAGTGCCATTAGCTTTCCTGATGGCTTCATCACACTGATGACTCATGTTCATCTTGGAGTCCACTAGGACTCCAAGATCCCTTTCCGCTTCCATGCCACCAAGCAGGTCATTTCCTAGGCAGTAGGTATGCTGGACATTTTTCCTCCCTAGGTGCAGCACTTTGCATTTCTCCTTGTTGAACTGCATTCTGTTGTTTTCTGCCCACTTGTCCAACCTGTCCAGGTCTGCTTGTAGGTGTTCCCTGCCCTCCGGTGTGTCCACTTTTCCCCACAGTTTTATGTCATCCGCAAACTTGGACAGAGTACACTTCACTTCCTCGTCCAAGTCGCTGATGAAGACATTGAAGAGTATCAGTCCAAGGACCGAACCCTGTGGGACCCCACTGCCCACACCTTTCCAGGTCAATACCGACCCATCCACTATGACTCTCTGGGTACGACCCTCTACCCAATTTGCCACCCACCGGACTGTGTAGTCATCCAAGTCACAGCCTCTTAACTTGTTCACCAGTATGGGGTGGGATACCGTATCGAAGGCCTTCCTGAAGTTTAAGTAAATGACGTCAATCCCTACTCCTGCATCCAGGTGTTTTGTAACCTGGTCATAAAAAGAGACTAGATTAGTCAGGCATGATCTACCTGCTACTAACCCATGCTGGTTTCCCCTCAGCATAATTTTTCCTGCCGGAAAAATTCCTATTGTTGCCCTGTGGGGTCAGGCCAACTCTCAGGATCTCAATATTTCGCTGTTAGACAGCAGGGTGTGACACAATTGCACATATGCAAACACACATATCAATTAGGTGCCTACACACACACACACACTACAAGCTCAGACACATATAGCATATACGTCCAAACCTGCCTAGGCACATGCATACCTATAACCAATTCAAGCACATACACTATACACCCCAAAAGTTAGACACAGATCACTAATTTGTATATCATGCACAATGCCATATATACACACACACACATATATATATATATACACACACACACACTTACCAATTCACACACATACAACCCACCTACACATACACACAGGTAAGTTCCTAACTTGGATGGTACAGTGTGTATGTGTGCTTGGGGTACCTGGGATACTTGGGGGAAGGTTCAGGTGAGAGAGAAAGTTAAAGTGTAGGGAGTAAAAGTTGCCAGAACTGGGATTAGAACCGGTGGACTACAGAGAAGCTGTTTGAGGAACTGAAGCTTGGGTTTACTTAAGGTAGACTGAGGATGGAAACTGAGGCAGACAGCTGAGATATTGGGGGCAGATAAGTGGTGGCAAGGAGGAGACAGCCAGGAAAGAAACTGAAGCAGAAACCTGGTTGCTCAGGGGAAAAAGGAAAAGGCAGTGGGAATAAGAAAGTGGCAAAGAAACAGGGGGTTTGGAGGCAGAGAGGAGCTCAGGACCGGTGTTGGAGGTGGCAGTGATCCAGAAGCAGGGGAGGGAGAAATGACACAAAAGTTAGAGGGGCGAGGAGCAGAGATTGGAGCAGGACCAAACCAGAGTAAAGCAAAACCCAACATAGGGGTCCAAATAACAGTTTTATTACACAGATAACACACTACACAGCCCCATGAAGTTATTGGTTCACACACACACACACACACACACACACACAAGCACTCACAATGGCAGCAGAAGAAAGAGACTCAGTGGAAGGGCTGGAGTCCAGGTAGGGAAGAGAAGCAGAGTCCAAGTCCTTGGTTGAAGAGGGGTGGGGGGTAATAGCTACCTATCCAGGCTGGAAATGGGTCCTTGTCCAGTAGGTGTTGTCCAGAGGGGGGGTCGCCAGCAGGGCCTCTGGGTGGATAGGTGGTGTGGCATGGTGCTGGTCCAGATGGAGAAGGTGTCCCACTGCGTCTGTCTTCACTGCCCCTTTTTATAGGGGCAGAGCTTGTGTGATCCTAGTGATAGGAGGCATGCCCAGGCAAGGGTCAGCCCCTGGTGTACTGAGCATGTGAGCTCCATGCAGGGATGTGCAGTTTCAGGTGTCTGTAATGGTGGGGTACAATAGTAGAGTTGCTGGTTCTGCAGGGTCTTTTGTCTTTCAAATGTTGGGTTCTTGTCTCTCTTCCTGGGTGAGGTCCATGGTTCCTGGGTGAATCAATGCGAGGTGATGACCCAGTCGTTACAGGCCATTCAGTAGAGGCCTGTTACCATTGTATTTCAATCATTCCCAATCATTCTCATTCATCCGGGAACCAATTTACATGGGAGGGGTATGTGACTCATACAGTTGCAACACAGGGGATGCCCAGGCAGAGGACATAAGATGGAGACTTGACATACAAAATGGAAACTTAACATTACTTTTGTTCACTTACAAACAGAGGCCTAAACCATATAATATCCATATGAAACAATACAAATCAATACGAAAATTATAATAATACAATATACAAAAGTAAGAATCAATACAAAAGTAATAATAATACAATATAAAACAGTGGATATCCAAAACCAAAAATTTGCTACCAAAATAAAAATGTTAAAGCTTATCCTAAGTCTGAGCTCACTTATGCTTTTCTATAGGGAATAGAGAGGGAGAGAAAGAAAAGCCAGAAGGGAAGGAAATGCATATCTATCATATATATATAAAATATGTATTAAAAAAGAAAAACTGGGGTTTTTGCTATAGTGTTATAATCAAAATAATACATTGCATTGATATTACAAAATGCAATTATACTGCAAGGTTTTTCAGAGGGCAACTTAAGTCACGACGAGGCAACGTATTTACTGATATTTCTGAGGTGTCAAAAGCTTACAGGAAGTTGTTGCATCCTCCTAGACGGGCAATTCTAGCTGGGGTTAAAGTTTCTGGAGTCAGGCTGTTGTAGTTCTCGCAGGGGAGCTCCATCTCAGAAACAGCAGTGGTGTCCAGTTCAGAGATGGAGACAAAGAAATTAACAAAATACCTGGGACGAGTGGAAATGGAGAGAGAGATCAAAGGGAAACTGAAAGCGTTACCAGAGCTGCTGATCAGAAACTGCTGAATAACACTTGCTGCTCCAAAAAGGTGTAGAAAGGTGCAGGCTTATTTGCAGATCAGGATTAGTGGGTGGAGCCCACCAGACCAAAAGGCCTATTCCTCAAGTGAGAGTGCATCCTGGTGTGACAGTCCTGGAAAACGAAAGCCTTTCAATAGGCAGAAAAGTTGCAGCACAGCCAGTGACACAGCTAGGTATCTTCTAAAGTCTCCCCTGGAGACTTTAATGCTTTCACTTTCAATGAGATGGGCTTGATCTGACCCAGTGACTCAGAAAAGAGATTCCATAGCCTGGGCTACACTCAGGCCCTGATCTCCAAGCAGCTGTTTCCCTGTTATTACTCCCCTTAAGGCCTGGATCATTTCTACCACTTTCTTTTTTATCTTTGCTTTTAAAGAAATGTCTAAGCTTTTGCACTAAAAAATGAGGCGTCTGCTAGAGAAATGGGGCAATCAGAGGCATTGTCACATGTAGCCTTTTTTGTTGCCTAATGGTTTCCTTTTCTTTCAGCATATACATTACCCTCACAAAATGTATTTCCTACAATTGAGGGGAAGTGGTGATTAGCAAACCTAGAGTGATCACCAGCACTAAGAGGCTATGGTCTTATTAGTGTAATTCCCTTTACCTCCCCAAAACATTTGTCTTCCAAATATGTGTTAACATTGCTGGGGAAAAGCATCAATATTCACCTACCACACTTGCCATAAATCAGTGTAGTTCCACTAATCTCAAGGGCAAATAGGTGTGTGCTGAAGGACAAGAGTTGCCTGTTGATGTTGTGATCATATTGCCTGCTTCCTCCTCTCCAAATCCATTGAGTTATGATAATTTCTACCGGCTGATGATTTTGCTCTATATGGGCGTGTGCCCAGTACTGGATAACAAGAAACTACAAGTTATGGTGTAGCAGAAAGCCCCCTTTTCCTCTTGCCTGCATTTGCTCTCGCCTCTTTGGATATGTTTCTCTTCTTCTACCTTTTCTTCCTTCCTCTTTCTTTCAGTATAAGATAAGGAATTGTGTTTTAAAGTTTGTATGTGTGTATTTTGTATCTCCCCTTGTATTTTGGTATTTTTATCTATTTGTGTGCCATGGCATTACTCTTGTAGCTTATATTTTATACTTCTCACCTTTTGTCTGTGTTTAGTTTCAGAAGTAAGTTATACATTGTAACAACGTTAACAAGGGAAGGAATCAAACTGCCGCTTCCCTGTATCAGGCAGGCCCCTGAAAGAGTGAATGAATCAGTGATTGAATGCGTAACACAGTAGCAGACAGCATTAACACCTAGGGAAACCGCAGATCAACCAATGGAAGAAATCAATAGGAGACAATGTAGCAACCGGGAATTCTCTAAACTTCAGTGATCAAGGGCTAGAAGCCCTGGTCTGAGTTAATCACCTCTGGGGACCAACTGTTGGGCTGAATATCTCCAAATTGACTGCTCCCAGAGCCCTATTCAAAATTCATCAACAGACTCCCAAACCTGCACATACGTGCAGACAACCCCTGGGGCTGACAGATGCCATCCAGTAGCCACCGAGGGGGAAGTCCCATGAGAGCCAACAACCCCTGGATTGGGCAAACCTGAAAACTGGGGAGTCACCAAAGTCTGCCAAAGACAGATAAATAGCAGTGAAAAGTGACCCTCAGCAGCACACTCTTGATCTCCAACTTGACCAGCACCCAACCTGTCCAGCCAGAAGGACCAGCTGGCAATCCCCTTCTGGAGGATAACACCACGCTGAAAGAAGCCTCAACTGGCCATCAACGGCAGACTCCAATGCCTGTGGGATAGGTATACCTGACTCTTGTAGCTAGCTATTGTGTGTGTGCATGTGTGTGTGTGGAGGAGACAAGCCCCAAGGTTTATGATTTGACTTCATTACAGTGTTTCAATCTGCCTAATAAACCAGAATTTTAAGAATCCTGAGTTGGACATTTGTAGCCAACAATGGTTCCGATCATAGTATAGCACCAGAATATTTTCACTATGAGAAAGAAAGGAGAGCCACTTTGGACCTTGTCCAGAATTTTCATAGATTTCATAGACATTAGTGTCATGACCCAAAGGGTATGATTTTGTGTGTGCTTCGGCACTGCAGAATTATTTCCTGCCACGAGGAGCTTTCTTTGCATGGTGCAATTCTCAGTTGCATAGAGAAAACCCCGGTGCAAAGGAGTTCCCGCCATTCTCATGCAATTTGTGTCCCACTATTGGCTGTTTCTAAATTATTCCCACGTGGCGGCTAGTGATTGGCTTGCTAGCTGTATAAGAGGCTTGAGCGGTTTCCGCCCAAGTTGGAGGACTCCACAACCATCTCGTGGAGGAGGAGAACGAGGACTTCACATCTCGTGAAGAACTCTAAGCGCGCTGTGGAGCTTAACGAACCCAGCGTGTGCCTTAAGAAGGATACAGGGGCCTGATCAACCTCTAGCCTCTCCCTGTCACCGCCTGATCCCTCAACGTACCCTTCCCTGTGCGCTCAGTCCACGGAGCCTAGCAAACTTCGTGTGTGTGTGTATCCAGAGCTCTCTCCGGGTTTAAGAGGCTCGAGTTTTCTACGGGTCTTGTTCGTGCGAGTTTTCTTTTCGTTTGTAACTGCAACTTAAGCAAAGTTTCTCCTGGCTGCACCACGATCATCTACAGTGTAAGTAAAATAATCTTTAATCAACCGCTACGCATCCGTGCCTAATTCTAGTCCGCTGTGCCAAATTCCCCGACCCACGTGCCAGGGCTACTGGCCACAGCCCGCCGCTCATCCCCGAAAGCCTCGGACTGCTCCCGGCCCGCACAATTAGGACTGGAAGGGACCTCGCGAGATCATCAGGTCCAGCCCCCTGCCCAAGGGGCAGGAAGTCAGCTGGGACCAGATCACCCCAGAAAGATAAGTATCCAAGCGTTTCATAAAGGTATCCAGAGTAGGTGCTTGCACCACTTCTGAGTGGTGTCTATTCCAGACTCTGGAGACTCAGACAGTAAAGAAGTTTTTCCTTATCTCCAGTCTAAAATGGTCTTCCAGCAGTTTATGACTGTTAGACCTTGTCTTTCCATGGGGTGCCCTGAACCTTCAATTCTCCAGGCTAAAAAGTCCCATGCCTCTCAGCCTCTCCTCATAAGGCTCTCTCTCCTGACCTCTAATCATGCACATGGCTCTCCTCTGGACTCTCTCAAGCTTCTCCACATCCTTTCTAAACTGTGGAGCCCAGCATTGGATGCAGTACTCCAGCTGTGGCCCCACTAAGGCTGAGTATAGTGGGAAGATGACTTCTTGGGTCTTGCTTGAGATGCATTGGTAGATGCATGCCAGAGTTTAATTTGCTTTGCCAGCTGCAGCATCACGTTGGTGACTTGAAGGGAAGCTGGGTGACAGTGACCATGAGCTGATCAGCACCATCTGCCATAAAGCTGGCAAGTCAGTCAGTAATACAGAACTCCTTGACTTCAGGAAAGCTGACTTTGACAAGCTAAGGAGACTTGTCAGTGAGGCCCTAAAGGGCCACAACCCAAAGGGAAGGGGAGGTCAGGACGAGTGTTTGCTCCTCAAGGAAGCAATCCTGGATGCAAAGTCCATCCCGTGTCAGAGGAAAGGCAGCAAAAGGGCACAGCAGCCCCCTTAGCTCTCCAGGGAACTGGCAGACCTCCTGCACCTTAAAAGGAAGACCTACAAAGGATGGAGGACTGGAACCACCACCAGGAAGGAATATTCTGCACTGGTCTGGACCTACAGAGAGCAAACAAGGAAAGCCAAGGCTGCGATGGAACTCCAGCTAGCTACAAATTTCAAGGACAATAGGACAAACTGTGAACTGTGGCCATTGGCTGGGAATGGCATGTCAGGTATGACATACTTTGCAAAATCCATCTTCAGTTCCTGGATCACAGGTTTTATGCCTGTCTTCCACATAGTCCTTCACTTAGAAACTGGAGCAGTAAACTACAGCAACTATATTTGTACCTGTCAATAAAAGCGAACAGAATTGTTCTGACATCTACCAAGAAGACCCATGTTATTTTGACTTTCTGCCCAGTCGCATAGGGAGGACTATGTTAAGTGTTATTGTTGTGGCTACTTCCATTAGTTTCTTCATGAAGCTGCTGAAGTTCTTCACTATAATTGATTATGTTTGTTCTTTGAAGGTTGTTTAGCTTGCTCAGGAAGTTGTCCCAGTAGAATTGTTCCTTGTGAATAATATTTCCTGCAAAAGTTATGAGGGTTTTTTCAGTGTACAGGTGTTCAGTAGCTGCTTTCTACCACCAGTTTCATACTCTTCCTCATCCAATTTTTAATGGCATGTAGAAACTGAGCTTCTCCTTAGAGAGGTCCCTTGCAGTTACTCACTAAGGTACTGAATAGTTTCCAAGTGAACTTACTCTGTGGGGGTGCTTGTACACGTGATGATGTCATGCTGTACCCATGACAAATATCTCCCTTTGTGATGCTTAATGGTGTCACACATTACACATATCCGAGTTGTGAGGATTTTAGATGAGTTTGCATCATTACAAACTAAGCTCCATCCCAATGTAGTTAAGTTTGCAATGATTAGGCCTGTGCAAATAGGAAACTATTCAATTCGGATTCAGATTCAGCCAATTCAGATGCCAGCAATTCGATTCAGAGCTCCAAATTGGTTTCCCACTTCGATTTGACCAAATCAGCTCAGAAGCTTTGGAGCCAATTCAGAGATTCAGCAATAGTGTATAACGGGAAATCAATGAAATATCTATAACACTGTTGTTTTTTGTCTGATTTGGATGAAACTTGCAGATATGGTAGCCTCTGCTGAGAGCATGAAGCTTACCAAGTTTCAAGGAGATAGGTACAGAGGTTCAGTGGCAACTGTACCCCAAATTCTTGAAAGCAAAACTCATGTCACATGTATGTCTTACACCACAGGGGGATGAAAACTGCAGAGATGGTGGCCCCTGCTGAGGCCACAAAACCTGCCAAGTTTCAAGGAGATAGGTGCAGGGGTTTGTGGGAAACTTCACTTCAAGCTGCTGACAGACAAAAACACGTGACATAGATAATCGTGTGTGTGTTAAGGTGCACTGGGGTGAAAACTGCAGTGATGGTAGCCCCTGCAGAGACCACAAAGCCTGCCAGGTTTCAAGGAGATAGGTTCAGGGGTTCAGGGGAAACTGTACCTCAAGCTGAGGACAAGCAAAACTCGTGACATGGGTGACCCTGCGTGTGTTAAGGCGCAGCAGGGTGAAAGCTGCAGATCTGCTAGGCTGTGCTGCGGCCAAGAAGCCTGCCAGCTGCCAAGGAGATTGGTGCAGAGGGGTGCTGGTGCCCTGCACTTCTAGCTGCTGACAGGCAAAGCTTGTGACATGGGTGCTTGTGCAACTGACTGTCTCTGTCAGCAGAAGCAGTTCAGCTCTGTATTGATTATTTCCTCTCCTTAGTCTGTGGTTGTGTAGGTGTTAATCCTTGTTCATTAACTCATTAAGTCATTATCTAGTAGCTACTAGCTAGCTACTATGTATTGAGCTGGTCCCTGAGTGAATCATGATTGATTGGTTACAAAGTAGCCTAGCAGCCTGGCCTGCAGTAGCTTCAATGCCCTCATGCCCCAAGACAGACACAGTTGCACAAGCACCCATGACACGAGTTCTGCCCATCGGCAGCCAGAGGTGCAGAGCCCCAGAACCCCCTGCACCTATCTCCTTGACAGCTGGCTGGCAGCAGCAGCTGTCACCCTGCTGCACCTTAACACACACAGTGTCACCCATGTCACAAGTTTTGCTTGTCTGCAGCTTGAGGTGCAGTTTCCCCCCAAACCCCTGCACCTATCTACCTGAAACTTGGCAGGATTTGTGGCCTCCACAGGGGCTAGCATCTCTGTAGTTTTGACCCCACTGTGGCTTAACACATACACGTGACCTGAGTTTTGCTTTCAAGAATTTGGGGTGCAGTTTCTCCCAAACCCCTGCTCCTGTCTCCTTAAAACTGGGAAGGCTTTGTGGCCTCATTGAGAGCTACCATCCCGCAGATTTCACCCCACTGTAACTTAACACACACACGTGACATGAGTTTATCTTTCAGAAATTTGGGGTGCTGTTTCCCAGAAATCCCTGCACCTATCACCTTGAAACTTATCAGACTTCATGCTCTTGGAAGATGCTACCATCCCTGCAAGTTTCATCTGAATGAGCCAAAAGACAACAGTTACAGATATTTCATCAATTCCCCATTATACCCTATGGCCAAATCGCCAAATCTTTTCCAAATCGATTCGGAAGCTCTGAATTAATTCGGAAAGCCTAAAGCTTCCCACAGTTCAATTCAGATTTGTAGATTCAGGCTCCAAATCATCCGAATCATCTCCGAATCCAAATCATGATCCGAAGCTTTGCATAGCCCTAGCAACGATGCATTGCAGCTATGAGTCAGCTCATCCCCCAGCTATGGGAGAGGTGGACAGGATCCTCAGAAATAGAAGTATTGGGCCCCTTGCTGAAGGCAGAAGTGGTGAGGGGCCCGATCCTTTTTATTTTTGGCGGAGCCTGCCCACGGCTGGGAGGCGAGCTGCTGGTGGGTTGAGCAGCCCTGAGCTGTGGGGGGCCCCAGTCCTTCCCTCTACAGTGGTGGCACCCCCCAGGGCTGCCCAGGGGGGCTGCTAGTGGGCCAGATGCTGCCCCAGCTTGAAGGCAGCACCTGGCCTGATCCAACTCTTCCCTGGGGACGTCACCAGTGTGGAGGGAAGGACCAGGGCTCCCCGCAGCTCAGGGGCCACTTGGCCCACTGGCAACTTTCCCTCCAGCCATGGGCAGGCTCCACCAGCAAAAAAAAAAAGGTCGGGCTTCTCAATGTAACGTGATAGAAAAATAAAACCTCTAAATTGAAACAGTGGGTTTCAATTAAAACCCCAGCATTTCAATTTAGGGGGCATAGATGACTAAACCCCTGTCACATGTACAAGTGCCCTGGGACATGAGGAACTTCAATCAGCCTAAAAAAATCACATTTTAGAATTAAAAATTGTGGTGGGAGAAATTACACAGTAGAGAGGCTGGGGGTCACTTCTTCTGTAGTGTAATGATCAGACGCTTCGCATCTTATTCATGGCATCCAAATGACTGCTTACTGCCAGGCACTTGGAGGAAGATGGTTCCTATGGAGAAAAAACTGAGGTAATATTTAGGAGTGCAGCAACAGAGATTTTTTGGACTGATACCAATGGCCAGCTTTTAACAAGCCATATCGGCCAATACCAATCTGATTGCTGATATGCAGCCAGGCAGCTTGGAGATCAGCATCCATCTGATAAGCCTGTTGTGAGGAAAGGGGCATGAGGAGGGCAGATCAAAGCCCCAGCAGTGAGGGAGGGAGTGGGGCAGGGGCAGGGGCAGGCACAGCACAACCACAGCAGGCAGTGGGATGGAGCTGTGAGTGGCTTGTCTGGGGGGGTGCGGGGAGGGGATGGTGGCTCCTGCCGCTGCATGTACCCCCAGATCTGCGTGTGGAGCAAGGGCAGGTTGCTGCTGTAGGTTGGGGCTGAGCTCTTCCTGGTGGGGAGGCTGGGCCAAGGCTGTGCTCAGGGTGCGTGGCAGCAGGAGGGGGTATGCGGGGACTGCAGTCACCCCCAAATTTGCCATAGTCCCTCTCCCAGTGCTGCTGCCATCTGCCCTGAGAGCAGCCCCAAACCACCCACCCTGCCAGGATTAGCTTAAGCACAGCCCCAGCCGAACCCCCCCCCACTGGGATTAGCCCAGTGCTGCCCTGGCCTCGCCCCACAGCGACAGCCCACTGTCACCCCAGGCACAGATCCAGGGGCACACGCCCCCCCCCATACCCTTCTGGGGTGCACACAGTGGCGGGAGCCACCACCCTTCCCATGCCCCCAGATGAGCCACTCATGACTCCATCCCATGCCCTGCCTCAGCTGTACAGTGCCTGCCCCAGCCCCTCTCCCTCCCTCACCACTTTATCTGCCCTTGCCACCCACTCATGCCACTTCCCTCACAACAGACTTACCAGCCAGACTCAGCTGCTCTCCACACTGCTGGGCTGAGCTTCTGGCCACCTGCATGCTGCACTGCAGCTGCATGCATGCACAGGGCATTTATCAGCAACATTATTGGCCACATCAGTCAAAAAAAGCCAATTGCCGGTACTGTCAATTTGCCTTATATTGGTGCCAATCCAATATGGGACTGGTGTATCAGTGCACACCTAGTAATATTGCTTTGTGATACTTGGTACTGGCATTAAAACATTCCCAGGCAAATACCTGCAAAATTGCTATACTTTATGTTTTAGCATTAACAGTTTTTCTTCCTGGCTTCTGGGCTAAAGTTCTGAGAAGTCCTTTTTAAGGAAGAAATGACTGCATTTTGTCCCATAAACAAGTTTTATGACTCAATACCAAGGAGGAAAACTGAGCAGATATACCTCTGTAGAAGGGGAAGAAACAAAGAAGCAATTATGTGGAATAAATGGTCAAATGGTCAAATTTGAGGAACTATGCTCTCTGCTGTTTGATTCAGCTATGTAGTCAACTTCATCTTGTACAATTATAGCACCCGGAAGTCTTGCCTATCCGGTTCGAAAACAAGTGCATCAGCAGATTTATCTTAGGGTTTTGAGCCTCTTATATGATGTATCCTTCAAACCTCATCTTTTTAAAGTCTTTAAGTCTTTTGAATTGATAATGGATTATTTGGGCAAGATTCTGTTATGTCACCTGGGCTAGGGATTGCAAACAGTTAGTTTTCAAGCATCTTTCAGATTTATACTCAGCTTGTCTCTGTCTTGATCTTTACACAGACTGGAATAGGCCATTTTTCTTAGTGCTACTGGGCTTTTAGTACTACACGTGCTATTATTCAAAGTAGGCTTACTGCTCAGTAAAAACAATGTGCAGTAAGCCTACCTGAGAGCACATCTACATGTGCTCCTTCTTGAGAGCAGATTTGCTCCCACCCTGCTCTACCCCCCAGCAGCAGCAAGGGGCAACTCCAGGCTCCCCCTGGGTGCTAGCCTGGGGCCTGCCAGGAAGCATGGGGTCAGTCCTTGTGTGCACAGGGCCAGGAGAGCTCTGCCAGCTGCAACAGCAGCTTGAGGTAGCCCCATACACATTGGGAGGGGTCCTGATGTGCATGGGGCCATGAGACAGCTGCTGCTACAGAGTTCTCCCACCATGTGCACATAGGGACAAGCCCTGTGCCCAAGGAGGCTTCCTTGTACAGCCCCAGGCTGACTAGAAACAGTCCCAGCCCACTCTGGGCTGTACACCAGAGCTGAATGGGACCTGCTCGTCCTCCACAGCTCTTTCCCATCCCTGTGCCCCAATTGGCCAATCGAGACAAGGGGTGGAGAAAGAGTCCCTTCCCCTGCAGCTCTTTCCCAGCCCCAGGCCCCATTCGGGTGATTAAAGCACAGGGCTGGGAAAAAGCTGTAGGGGAGAGGACTCTTTCCCAGCCCCTGCCCCAGTCAGGTGATCTGGGCATTGGGGCTGGGAAAGACCTGTAGGAGAGGGGCAGATCCCAGCCCCCTGCCCTGATTTGAGGCAACTAGCAGCAAGCCCTCAGCTGGGCAGGGAATCCCCACTGAGCCAGGGGTGGCCGGAAGCTGTTCCACTGGTGGAAGAGCTCCCGGCTGCCCCCGGCTGAATGGGGATTCCTAGCCCAGCCAGGGGTTCATTGGGAGCTACCGTGGGGCAGCTAACCAGTCCTATTGCTGCTCAGCTCCCCAATCCTGTATCTACTGCACAGTTAGTTTAATACCTATATTTACAGGTACTAGCTAACTGCTCAGTAGCTTATTAGCACAGTTCCTTGATTAGTCTAATGCACAGTATAGCATCTCAAGTAGACACACCCCACTTAGAGCTATCCATTGGCTACTTAGTAGCGTACAGCAGCAGATTAGTGTACCTGTAGCCTAGTTTGTAGTAGGTAGTTGTCCAAGTGGTGATAAATACTACTTCAGTTCATGTCATACAAAATGGGCCTGATATTGGCAGTAGAAGTCAAGAAGGAAATGAGGCATACAGTTGCCCTGTTAAATCAAGTTTTGCCATGTTGGCATGGCTATACTGTGAGATAATATTACAGTGTTGCTGCCCATGGCTTACTTTTCTGTAAATAGATAGAAGATTTCATGCTCCGGAGTTCTCAATCTTGGAACTTCATAGTGTCACTGTTGCACAGGGCAGGCCACACTATAACCAGTTCCTTTATTTAGGCCTTGCTGCCCATAAGGAACAGACAAGTTTAAAAATGAAATCCACGTAGCACTAACTTAAGCCATACACCGTCATCTAAATGTGAGGGTTCCCACCATGCAAAGCATAAATAAAATGAGAGAGATGGCCTCAACTGCTCTCATCCAGAATCTGATTTTCAAAGAATGAATATGACCATTAGCTCACAACATCCCTTGTTAATCTGGTACAGTCTACTGGGGATAGTTCACAGCACTTCTAGTGACCAATCTGAGCTCCATTTATGGAAGTCCACTTCCTAATGAAGCCAAGCAGGCACAGTTAATGACAGGGGCTACTTATGGTAAATAAATTTGTTTAATTTCCCTGGCTGCAACAGAGAAGGTCTCCCTGCATCCAAGTAAGTTTTAGTCTTGTCCAGTAGGATATTACTTGGACTTACTTGAGGACCCCAAATTCCTATGTTGAAGTTGGTGAGAAAGTGCATAAGGAATGCAAGAGCTGAATAAACAAGGGACTATGATCCTTTGCTCTCTCTATTTACATGCAGGTCAGGACTTCAGGCAGACTGAGCCTTCTATGCCTATGTGAGGATTGAGCATAGGCATAGAAGTGGTGACTCTGCTTCTTGGATCCATTTTAATATATGGCATAGAATGGTACTACTCTACAGTATATGAAGAATATACCTATGGTTTATACAGCTTTAATAACTAATTAAAAGATGTTCTAGTAAAGGGCTAATCACATGTAGAATCCACAGCTCAATAGACTGTTCACGACCATGCATTCAGCCATCTATAGGAGCTTCTTTTGAGGTGCTTAGTCATCTGCATCACATAATACTCCTATCTTACACAATAACAGAGAGAATGTTCCGTGGAGCTTAAAGAGTGATGTACTGGTGCTCAGGGAATACACCCAAGTGTGAGCAAGCACCACCACAGCAAGCTAAGGACGTAATTTGGATTTCCTTTTCATTAGTAGTTTCATCTTTTTTCAGACCATGATTCACAGTCAGTCATTTCCACCCTGTCGTCCCACCCATTCTGGATCCCATTTGGTTCTGCTCACGCAGCACAGTCCAGAGTCAGAACAAGGTCCCATGTTAGTTAAAAGTAGACACTGCAACATGTGATGCAAGAACTTAAAACCCATAAGGCGATGCAGTGTTGAGTATTTGATAATAGAAGCATATTTACCCTTCTTACATCTATGCATAGTATGTGTATTCTATAATCTTGGCAAAAAAAGATTGTAATGAATTCTTCATGATATATTAGAGACGGTTAAGATATTTTTTTTCCAGAGGATTCTTTTGTTTTCATTTTGTCAAATGTTCTTGGGTTTTCAGCAAACTGAGATCAATTTATTTTATTGGAAACATTTGCAAGGCTCAGATTTTTAGTGTTTAAATGACATTTTCAAAACTAAGTCATGAAAACTGGCTGTCATGTATGGAAGTTTCCCTTTAATAGAAATTCCACTTTCCTTTTAAAATGGCACAGTTTCAGTTTTCAGTCTTCAGCACAAACATTTTGCTAGTGTTATTCCAAATAGAAATAAGTTTAGAAATACCTCCAGTGATTTTAAAATCAAAAGAATGCATTTACCTTACTGTCTCTATCTGTTCTAGCAACAGGAGAGCATCGCAAGTCATTGCAATAAGGTAAATGTTCTCCATTCATAAACCACTGTACCTGAACTACCATTCATCTTAACGGTGGAATTGGTAGCATTTCCTACTGTTAAAAATGGACAGATATTTCCCATTACAAGATGCTGTTTTCAGTTGCTTCTAGGTTTGACAAAATTAACTGTATAAAATTATGTGATCTGTTTGTAGGCTGGGTATCTGCCTTGGGATGAATATTTCAGCCACAATGGTTTAGTTTTGTCTGAGAACAAGGATAAGGAAAAAACATTGATTAGCTCATCTTAAAAAAGTGATGGCAATGTTTTGTTCAAAAAGCTCTTGGGACGCCATACTTTTGAGCATACTTCTACTTGTGTGAAGAATGTGCCTTTTTCTGTTCCCTGTAAAAATCCACCCAAATCTGGCTATGCTATAAACCAGTTAAGATAAGCTGTAGCTCAAACATACCCAGCAGAGAAGACTGATTTTAGCAGCCAAAGTCTCTGAAGATCTATCCTCATTAAGCATGCTTGAGCCTCTGACAGTTCCCACAAGCACTCATAATGCATGTGCACCAGCCCAATGGGGTGACTTAAGTGTGAGGCCGGCAACACCAGGCTTCTGCAGTGAAGCCTGACTTTTCTTGTACTTGTCGCTCCCAGCTGTTCTGGATCAAAGTGGGCCCGGGCACTGGCACTGAGTGCAGGGAGCCTGTCCGGTTTGATGCCCCTGCTGCATCTGAAGCAGTGTGGAAAAGGCAGGTGCCTGATTCAGAGGAGGAAAACCAGGACCTCTATGGGGAAGAGGACAAGGAATCTGGTGAGACAGGTACTGTGGGGAAGGAGAAAGCTTGTGTCTGAGCAGTTGCAGAGGACTGAGAACGGCTCGACAAGAAGGTTGATACTAAGAGCATTGGAGGAGGGAAAGCTGGGACATGTGGGCATACAGGCACACATGTTAGTGGCAAGGAAACTGGGACTGAAAGCCCAGGAGACTAGGACTGGGGGCCTGTGAGGGAAGTGTGGAGGATGACTCAGAATCATTTTGCTGTGCAGGGCATTAAGATTGGGTGAGCAGCTAAGGGAATTAGCTGAACATAGCGGAACTGGCTGAACAAGGAGACTGGGTCTTTAAACCAACATCAGGGAACAGGGACAGGGGAGGTGGATCTGAGCAGGAGGTAGGGTGCAGGGAGGAGCACTGGGGCTGGCTGAGCATTCAGAGGTGAGACTGAGTTTGGATGAGTAGCTGGGGGAAGGAGTCTGGGACCGAGAACCTCACTGTGACTGTCTAATTGACAAATGTCGTGATGCATCCCAAGAGCATGGCATTAAGTTTCCCTGTGGAATCTGATTTCTAGATTTTTCTAACTTTTCATTGCTTGACTTTGCACTCTTGATAATGTTCTTCTAACATCTGTGAGCATAAAAATTGCCTTAGAGATGGCCTTTCAGAAAAAAAATTGCAAAACATGAAAGGGTAGAAGGCAGAACAGAAATACCCAGTTATAAAGAAACAAAGGATGCAGTTATCTTGAAAATCAAATTAATGGTAAGCTGGGAAGATAGCATCATACTGAGAGGAATGTAAAATGGAAGGGGAAGACACCTGGAGTCTCTCTTCTTAACTCTGTCCTTTACTGTGGTAGGGTCAGCCCAGCACCTTCAACCCCTGTGCAGACATTCTCATGATTTTTTGTGAAAGAAGGAAGGAAAAAAGCTCAGCAACAGCAGCCCTGGATCCTAGAAGATTATATAGTGAGTGAAGAAGGGGAAGTATTGCTGACTTCCCTGCTAAGCCTGGAAGAGCAGGTCTGTCTCACTAGGCTGAGCACAGAAGAGAGGTAGCCACAATGCTGGGAGGAATGGAAAAGTTAGTGGGTGTAGCTGTACTGGTGAACTCCTTCATTTTCTGCTATGGTGAGTACTTCAAGCTAGTTTTTCTATTCAGAAAAAAACACTGTAGAGGTTCTGGGGGGTGTGTGTGTGTGTGTGTGTGGGGTGTGTGGGGGGGGGGGAAGAGTTGTATGCACAAATATGTTCCTGATGTCAAAATTAAAATTGATATGCTGTAAAAAGAAAACTTTCTGCCTAGAACTGGTTTGTTTTTCAGTCATCCCAATTCCAAAGGATGTAAAAGTCAGCAGCATATTTTCTTGTATGAAAATGCAGCTGGGATTATTACAGTACATTTAGTATGCAGGAGGTAGAGCCAGGAGATGTTTGGAGGACTGTAACAAGCAGCACAGTATTAGGCAGCTGGTTGGGTCAAATGTAAACAGAGTTAGAATAAAATAAGAGTATTCAGCCTACTTGGACATGTTCTTCTCTGACATTTCAGCTTCCTAAAATGTTGTTGTGTGGCCAGAGTATTTCCATTCTTTTCGAATTTAACAGTTTTTCAGAATTATACTGCCAGGAGGAAGAGGGGCGCTAGTATAACTAGCTAGAGTCATATCCATAACACGCCTGCGGCAGATTCTGATATTAGCAATACTCTGCTTATAATGGCATAAATAGGAATTGAATCTCAGCTTTGGATTTCTGTAGTGATTGAATTTCAAATTAAGCATGTGTGCATTTCACCAGTAAGTCAACACCTGATAGGGAGGGACTTGGAAAATAGGAAAAAGGAAAGTGTGTGCATGTAAGCTTGGAAGCTCAAAGTTTCTCTTCTTCTCAGGCAAAGGCATTAGGTAGGAAGGCACTGGTCCTACTTTGACCCCGGTAAAGTAGAACTTTAGATTTATATGAATTGCACTGTAAGTTATCTATTCTGTGCTGTCCTTAAAACTGATTTTAAAGTAATAAGCAAGGATCCTGTTTTTTTCTGATAAAAAAATCCCCAATTTTCAGTTAAAAAAGTAACCCCAAATACACATTTTTCTGTGATGTAAATGAAACACCACTAATATATATATATATAGAGAGAGAGAGAGAGAGAGAGAGGTGTTTCCTTTTAATCACAGAAAAATGTGGATTTGGGGTTACTTTTTTTAACTGAAAATTGGGGGGGGGGGGGAAGGCGGGCAGGTGATTAATCAGGAAAAAACAGGATCCTTAGCAATGAGTCATGCAGAAAAGGGCTTGCGTGAGGCTCAAAAATCAAATTGAACTTTGAGGAAAACTGTGAAGCTGCTTCCTAATGAAGCATTTCTCAGACAAACTACAAGGGCGCATTAGGGTTAGTGTGAATGATCTTGTGAACACAGAGCTTGGAGTTTAGGTAAGCTAGCCTCCAAATCCAGACTTCACCCAGTTCCAGTCCAGCACTCCAGGAGAATTCATTGTATAGAGATGGACAGAGCCCAAAAGCTCTTGAGGCAGATTAGGTCCTGTCCAAAGGGCTTGGGATTTATTGTTCCAACTCCCAAACATACTGTTTTAAGGCTGAGATCCCAAAGCTTTGGTCAAGAGGGTCCTTTCATTGCATCCAGAAACAGGGCATTGGGAATGAGCAGGAAAGATGATCTACAAGAGGATGTCCAACTCTCTTCTGCAATGAAAATGAAAAGGGCTGAAAAGCTGAGCTAGTTAAGGAAGTTAACTTTCCCATCCCTCTAGATGATAGAGGATTGTTCTCTAAAATATATCCTCCAGGTTTGACAAGCCCAGTTTTAAACTACTCTGGAATCTCTGAGCAGCTACAACTTAATAGCAGGAATGATCTCCTTTTGGAAACATCAGCTTCAATTGCTTTTTGTTCTCTTTCTCCCCCTACTTCAAGTAATATCACCTTTTGGGGTAAACCACTGTAGGCAAGAATCAAATCACTCACCAAACTGCAGCAAATGCTGAGCAAAATATAACAGCTCTTAAATAACTCACATTTAACAAGCCAGGCAATGTAGGAAAGAGTAAAAAAAGGAATACCAGAAGTGAGCAGAGTAACAGAACTGAACAGGAAAGTTGCCTCGTATAGAGCAGTCTCTAAATGCATCTCCTTCCCTCTGCCTGTTTTTTGTAATCTGACTTTTTGAAATGAGGAAAGGGAGTGGGGGGGAGGCAATTGAACGAGCTGTATCAGGCTATAGGATGATCTGTGTGGCAGGTGTGACCTGGGGAACAAAGCAGTGTCTGCCTAATCAGAAGTCATTTAGAAAAGGAAAGGGTGCCCACATCAAAAGCAAACTTCCACTGTGTGTGGTATGAGATTTCTGACTCCCTCAGCAGAGAGGCTACGGAACATGGAACAAGGAAATTATTCCCCTCCTTTCATCTAGCAGAGATGTGCCATCCCTGTTAAATTGCTAACTAGACTTCAGCCTGCATGGCTATCCTGTCAGAACTGAGCAGCAGGAAAGGCATTTGAGAAATCATTTAAATGACTAAGGGACATTTTTAATTATAGAAGAGAAGTCAGGATCTGGCATGTTTGCATCATGCCTCTGATCTGTTTTGACTACAGTGCTGATTTTTCCTCTCTCTCTATATTGTATCTAGATACTTTGACACACAAACCAAAGAGTAATTCAGTATGATCATTTACCTATAAGAATGAACCTGCCTTGAAGGTTCCTTGAAGGGAATTTCACTCCAAGAAATACAGACTTATGGGTTATGGTGTTAAAAGTTTCCAGTTATATTTAACTGTTTTTTAAGCCATGTGGTCCCCTCAAAGTTCAGCTTGTCAGAATAATGTGCGATTTGTCATTAAAAAATATTCCATGCACACCAAGAGACAATGGCCAGGTCATTTTCTTTATGAAGTGCCAATATTGACTACTTCCCAAGGTCTAGCCCTGTTTGAATGGTGCTAGTTGAGGAGACTACACTGCTTCAGGTTCTTGCCTTTCATAACGACCATCTTTCAGGTTTCCCAACCTAACATGAACATTTTCCTTCTGTCTTCCTCAGACACTGTACCTGAACTACCATTCATCTTAACAGTGGATTTGGTAGCATTGCCTATTGTTAAAATTGTCAGAAATTTCCCATTACAAGATGCTGTTTTCTGTTGCTTCTAGGTTTGACAAACTTTTAACTGTATGAGACAAAATGTTCTGTTTCACACTGTATTTGGCTCTTGCTAGACTCCTGACTTCTGAAACCATCCCTTGAATGGAGCTCTTCCCAGTGGAAAAGGTCCTATATAGCGCTACAGTGCTCACGACTTCCTCTTTTCAAACTCTCTGTTTCTTAAAATTGCTGCAAATCCAAGAGTTAGTTCTCTGGCTTTTGTATGAGAATGTCTCCATTTCCCCTTTCAATCCCAGGGTTCATCACCACTCTGCTCAAAGACAGCATGGTTTAGCACCAAATTTAATGAAAGGATTAGGGTAGAATCATCCTCCAAAGAATCCAAGTGAGTGTTTTTATCCACCTTAGCATGGTGATCCCTCCTAATTTCCCCAACTGATAAAGTTCTAACTGTTGGAGGTCCTAAATCCTTTAACTCATTCTCAGGCAAAGCTCCCTGTGATGTCAGTTAGTCTAGGACGCTAGAGACCCAAAGATGCAAGAGGAGGATCTATTCCCTATACATCGTTAGTACTCCAGTGTGTGACCGCTAGACCTAAAATCAGATGACAAGAGCAAAGAACCCAAACAATGCGGCGCTTATGGATGACTGACTGTGCTTGTGACTTGTGGCTTACAGGACTCTGTCTGGATTACGTCCAGCATCCTTTGGTGTTGATCCTAGTTGTCAAGGATGACTGACTGTTCTGGTGGGTTGGTGGACTTCACCTGATGATACCTCCTGCATCCTTTGGTGTTGATGCTATTCTTACCTCTGTGTGATTTTTATGTCCACCCCTTATCTCCTGCTCCCTGCAGCCATCCTGGACCTGAATGGCACCCATGAAATTGAAGGGACATGGAAGAGTTCGGCCACCTTGCAGTGCGTCTATGTGCCCTTGGAGAACTATCAGCAACAAACAGTTGCTTGGACCATGGAGAGGGATAACAACCCAGTTACTGTCTTTCGAAGGGATGGCTCTGGTGATCACATCCTGTTGTCACGGTACAGAGACCGAGTCTCTGTACCAAAATTTCCCCCAGGTGATGTCTCTCTTCAAATTCAGAAGCTTGAAATCCCAGACAGTGGACACTACACTTGCAAAGTCACCTGGAGAACCCAGAATGACAACCTGATTACAAAGGAGATGACCACCACAATTAGAGTAGTTAAAGGTAAATTTAGTAATATAACCTGACAGTTGCATAGCTTTTCTCTAAAGCACTAGGCTGTATAGCCATCTTCATTGTTAGGGGGTCACTACACTGCCCCACACCACAGGACTGGGGCCAGCATTTGCATCAATTTTCAGGTGCCTTCTTGGTGATTGCCAGTGCCTCTTTCTAACCACTCACCCTCCCAAATGAAAAAATGACTCGGAGGGTACAATTTGTGTCTAGGACAGTACAGAGACTAGTCCAAGGATTTGGGGATATGGTTTGTGACTGCCCAGTTATGTGTCTGCCTGTGGCCAGCTTGACCCCCATTCTATTTAGCTAATGTCTCTATGGGTCTTGTAGTAGCTAGGGAATGGCTGGGATAAACTGTTTCCCCAGCTGCACCCTCTAGGACTTCCCCTATGCATCCCATGCCTCCCTTTGCATGGATTTTTGGAGAGGCGGAAAGATGGTCCAGAGAGCATTCTTGGGGTGTAAGCTGCATTGTGCTAGCAAAGTTGGTACAGCTGGTCACAAGACAACTGTGACCTGAGCTCAGAAACTCTGTATGGAAGGGGGTAATGTAACACCAATGACTGTTCACTCTAGAGAAGGGCATGAACAGACATGGACCTAGTCCTGCACTGGCTTCTTTCTCCATAAATACCAACCTCTTGGGTCTAAATCAGAGGTTCCCAACCCTCAGGCCACAGCCTGCTACCGGGCTGTGAAGGGTTGGCTGCCGGTCCGCAGGAGGGTTGGCTGCCGGACCAGAAGTCTGGAAGTGACTGGCATACTACGGCATACTGCAGCATACTGCGGACCGGTTGCCAACCCTTTTTTATAAAAAAAGTATAAAAAAGGGTTGGCTGCCGGTCCACAGTGTGCCGCAGTACACTTCCAGTCTGCAGTATGCTGGTCTGTGGTTTGCCGGGCCACGGTTTGCTGGTCCATGGTCTAAAAAGGTTGGAAACCACTGGTCTAAATAATCCCAGGACTGTGGGCCTGCTCAGAACCAAACACCTTTGCCTCTGTCTTTCAGTTGCGGTGTCCAAACCCATCATCACGCCTGGTCATCTGGGACTCACTGTGCTGGAAGGAGCTAGGGCAAGCCTGACCTGCTCAGCCAGAGGGTCCCCACCCATCAGCTACCGATGGTTCAAGGGGGAGCCAGGAGGCAGTGCAGTGCACCTCAGCAATCAAGCCGAACTTGTGTTTGATCCCCTGCAAAACTCAGATGCAGGAAAATACTACTGTGAAGCAGAGAACAGAGCCAGGTCCCTTGTCTCTCAGCAGAGTGATGCGGTGCAGCTGACTTTGAGAGGTAAATGCCCACAACTAATGCTAGTCTAATCTGTGCAGAACATTGTTGAGCTAAATAGATCCATCAGGTTAAAGCAGAATTAGACTCATATTCACATAGAATATGAGCCATGTCTTCAGCCAAACTGTTAAGGATGAAACCACAAAGACTCTCGGTGCTTGTTCTTCAGGGGTAGTCAGTCACTAGGTGAGATCAGACATAGTCTTCACCCTTCATTGAAACAGTATTGCATTATGGGAGGTTTACAGATTCTGCAATATGACTCTGCATTTACTTGTAGATTGGTAATTGTGGGGGTGGAAGTAGCTTAACACATGGTCACTTTTTTCTTAGAGCTCACAGAAACCACAACCACAGTACCCAGTACTGTGGCTACAGTGCACACCACAACCACACCTATCTTTGAAAGAGGTGAGGCCTGCTGACTGCTGATTAGAAAATAATTTGGAAGTGGTGTTTTCATCACGATTGTGTGTGAATGATGCACAGAGGGGAAGGGAGATGAAGGGGTGATTTGACAAGTCTACTTACTGATATTAAAAATGGCATCTGCATCTCAGGCTGGCAGAGGGCAGGTGGCTGCTGGACTAGTAGGTGACAGCTTCCATGAGATGGCAGCTAGTCTAACATCTGGGAGGGTCATACCTAGGGGAGTCATGGATTTATTTAGCTCCATGTGGTTGGCATGAAGTTATGGAGGGGGCATAAATCCTGCTTTTGTAACTCCTATATCTTGGAGTTGCCTTGTAGTTCTGCTGTCTGAAGTGAAACAGCCCATAGGATAGCAGAAGAAACTTCACAGAGAGACAGGAAATGGCTACAGTTGCTGCAAATCCTTAAGTGGAGTTAAGTGGAAAGTTGAGGTGGCCTCCATAACTGTAGCTTTGGATGTGCTCAGTGGCCCATCTGCAAGCTGCCAAGTCCTTGGTGTCATGATGGGCTAGCATCACCATGTCTATGCTCTCAAAATGCTGGATCACAAGGGGGACCTGCAACCGGCACTGAGTGTGTGGAGTGTGTGGCTGGACTGTGTGGTCATGAGTGCACATCTGGGCCAGGGTCAGAGCGTCAGGGGAAAGAAGTCCTTTGTTAATCCTGGAACAGATTAAGCATGTCTCCCCACTCCCCCACCATGTCACCCCAGTAGAAGCTTTGCATAGTAGTTAAATAGTCACGCATGGGTTATTTAAGCAACCACAGAACCACAAGCAGGACCAGGGCACCCTGCCAGCCCAGAAAGATCCCTCACCAAGACAGCCCCAACTCCAAGGGTATTTCACTGATTATTTAGGCAACTGGGGAAGTGTCCCACAGCTACTTCTTTTAGACCAAATTCTTTTTTTTTCTGATGATGAAAAGAAGATTTGGAAACCTGTATTGACATCTAACTCTGCCTTGATTTGCAGATCTCAGTACAACAGTGGATTCTGGGAATGATGTGGAAAGTGAAACCCTGACTGGAGGTAAGCGAAGGGCTTCTGAGGAGTTGACAGGGAGGTCAGGTGTCCAGGAGGAGGACTAAACCTGGCACTTGTGTGGAGCTGTTGAGGGGAACTGTATCTTGGCTCAACAATTTGAGAACATTGCACTCAGATTCTGAGGTGCGTCTATACTGCACACTGTAGAGCAATGTAGAGATATCCAAGCCAGCTCTAATCAAGTTGTTGAAAAGCAGCACAGCCACAGTTACACAGAGCCCGATGCAGGTTAATTTGCCCTGCTTCTCAGGAGTAAATTTTTTAAATGTGATGCTCTGGATTTTCTACATTACCATTGAGGGGTAACCATGAAGTCACCCAAAACCAGCCTGAGCCATGTGAACAGCCCTTTCCCATCTATTTCTTACTCCATAGCCTGCACCAAACCTATCCACATTGTGCTGCTTATTTCATGAGTGTGGCACTGAGATGCACATCAGGTTCCCTTGGAGAACCCTTCTGTGATTTTCTCTGAAGTCTACTTGTCTCTCCTTCTGGGTTTATCTCTACCTCTGAGCAGTAGAAAGAGGAAGGGGGAGTGCAGAGGTATCATAAGTCAGGAAGAAGTAATTGTGGAATTACTGCAGGCAGATTTCCTGTGCTTGAGGCCTGCACATCCCAGTAAATGCTAAACACATTACAGAAAGGTGTAGGCTGAGAGGTGAGGATGTATAGCATCAATCTCATACTTGGATGTTCAGCAAAACTTCCTGGGCTGGGTTGGATTGCCTCCAGGGGTCTCACTCAGGGGTGCAGATGAGATACCTGCAGTAGTAGTACAGAGCTCTTCTTGGGCTAATGTCACCCCCTTGACCCATTTGGAGTTTTGTGTTGCATCCAGTATGTGAGCTGGTTCGTTTAAACCTAGGAAACAGTGCTTTATGCTGCAGTGTACAGGACTTACATGGAGAGTTAGGGTCAACTGTAGGTTGGTCCTCAAGCCTATGCCCAACAGCCAGCTAAAGTATAATCCCCTAAACATGGCCTCCAGTAGCAGTCCAGTATAGACACATCCTGCTTGCTTAGAGGGTCCCCTAAATAGTGCTGTCTTTCTCAGCTTCCAATCCATGGGGCTTTATTCCACCTCAGTCAGCACAGTCAGCCTCCAGGGAAAATGTCCATCATCATGGCTCTAATTTCTGCTTTTAATTGAAAATCATAACTGGCTTCTTGTTTGAAAAACCTGTTCTGTTTACATCTAGGTGCCCGGAGAACTGGCCTACCCCTGTATCTCATTATCCCAATTGCTGTGCTTTGTGCCATTGTGCTTGTCTCTGTCATTGCTGTCATCTTGTGCAGAAGAAAAACCAAAAATGGTGAGTAGGGCACACAGGGTACTTTGGGCTGTTTTGTGTGAACAGGCTGGCTTTGCATCCCATACTCCTGGGATAGATGCCTGTGGCTCATATTCTGGCACTCCCTTGCAGCTTTGAGATCTGCCTATAAACCTCAAGTTATCTAATCAAAGCATTTGAATGAAATTGTATGTGGACTCATGGGACTAAACTGTGAACTATATGGAGGTGAAGGAAAAGATCCTCTTGGATGCACATGCTGGGTATCTCTCTCTCACTCAGACAGCATCTTCCCAGCAAGGCATTAATTGCATTGCACTCCTCCGAGGTATGCACCAGATTCATATACCTTTCTCAAGATTCATATACTAAACACGCGTATGTAGCCTGAAAGGAATAATCTGACATGCCTTTCTTGGGAAGGACAGTATATAAATCCAATGCATGAATGACTAAATCAGTGATTCCCAACCAGGGTGCTATGGCACCCTGCAGGGCCTTGAGATCCTTTCAAGGGTACCACAGGTTGCCATGCAATGTTGGCACTGTTAAGTATGCAAACATGATTCACAAAATAAACCCAGAGTTTTCAAATAGGAATCCATATTATTAAAAATGTTCTGACCTGTTGTGGTCTTTCTGCCTTCCTTGCAACATAAGAATTGCTCTGTTATTTTTCTTGAGTAAAGAAAAGAGCTGGCATTTTCTGAGGGGTGCCTTGAAAAGGTTGAGAACCACTGAACTAACTAAATAAAAACACTGCTAAAATACAGGGGTGTAGGTTGTAGCCGTGTTGGTCTAAGGACATAGGCAGACAAGGTTCTTTGGGTGAATCTGATATCTTTTATTAGACCGACTTAAATAGTTGGAGAACAATTTTAACTGCTGAAACTTCCTTAGCCTGACAAAGGGTTTTTGAACCTGAACACTTGCTTAAAAAATGTTCTCCAACTATTTAAGTTGGTCTAATAAAAGATATCAGGTTCACCCAAAGAACCTTGTCTGCTAAAATACCACTTTTAGAAAACAAATCAAGTGAGATCACCTCTTAGAAATGAACACCAGAGGGCGGTCATATTCTATGCAAGAAAGGAATTGCCCAGTTAATCATAATCCCTCTGCCTGTTTCCTCAAATGTTAGTTTGGGTTTTTTCTGGGTAGGCACAGTGTGTCCAGGCCCAACAAAAAGAATGTTTCAGTGAACATTTTGGTAAGGGTTACTTCGGTGTCAGATAACTGAGAATGTATCATTGTCAATCAGAAGTGTCATCCAAGGGGGTGCACCATGACCTAATAAGGAAAGGACAAGGATGGGAGCTAGGATCTCTTGGTTTTTAATCCCAACTAGGATGAGTCAGTTAACAACTCTGCCTCAATTTGCCCCATCTAGAACACAGGATTAACAATACTTCCCCACCAAATGATGTCCTTGAGTGGATTCATTAATTAATATCTATACAGAACTATGACAAATGATGGTGCTTTATGAGAGTCAGTGATAATATCTACTTTCAATGGTCATTAAAATAGGTTAAAAAAATTATAGAAAATGCAAAATACCAACATTTATGTTTGATTCTGTTTCAGATCAACTCTACGATATAACATAGTGAGTATGAAATTTCTTCTTACCAATGCAGGAAACTCTTGGGTTGCAATAGTTAAGATTGTGGCAACACAACTATTTGACAAGTGACAAATGAGTGGTTTGTTTAGTTATATGGGAAATGAGGTTGAATATTTTCATGGTACATTTGAAGAGAATTGCATGGGTCTTAAGACATTTTTCCCAATGTTTATCCAAAATTGTATTTTTCTGAACTTCCTCCCCCTTATTCCTAGTTAATAACTTCTTGCTTCATCCTAATCTTAAACATGAATCTCGGGATGCTGCTCTCCCATTCATGCACACAAGCTGCAAACTTGCAAATCCTGACAATCAAAGCAAAATGTTAGGTGGAACTACATATTCAAAGGCAAATGAAATGATCTCTCTGCAGTGTTATGTTACTGTGCCCTATTCTGCCAAAAAGAATCTGGACTCATGGTAGAGATGCTATCTTTTATTAGACCAACTAGATTTTTGCAAAAAAAAATTCTGCCAAGGAAGTTTGTATGGATTGTGTTAAAGGAAAGGTCAAATTCGGATCCGTTTAATACATTTCATGACAGACATAGTCTTTATTGATTGCACCTTAATTTTAAAGATGTCAACAGCTACAGGCTACATTGCAAGTTGTACATGGCCTTCAGTTGTCATTTGTTCAATAATTGGTAGTTGATTTAATTTTCAAGGGCCAAATTCTCTACTGGTATTACTGAGTGTGATAATGCTAGCAGCAAACTGGCCTCAGAATTACCGATTGGATTGCTCCTTCTTTGTGTCTTATTCTCTTATTACCAGATGTCCCTGGTAGACATCCGCTATAGCTTCCCAAAGTGTCCCTGGATTAACATCTGGAGTCCTCTCAAACAGCAGAAGACCAGAGTCTGATCTCATCTACTCAGAGATAAATCTAGAGTCATTCCACTGAAGCAAGTGGAGTGATTCCCAGTTTATGCTGAGGGAAATGAGACAAGAATCCAGGCCAGCCGGGCAATAATGAGAATCTCGTGGCTCCTCCCTCTCATTACTATTTTATTTTTCTTTTCCAGTCGTAACTGCATAAACAGCCAGAGGAGAGAGACTTGCTCAAGAGAGAGTGGTGGGTGCCTCTATGAGGAAGTACATTTCGGTGTCGAAAACAATTACGTGACTGACCCAGTGGAGAACATTGACTTTGAGAAACTCAGCAGGAGAAAAAGCACTGACTATGAGACCCTGGTGAAGTCGATGGAATCGGAATATGAAGTGGGGGGTGTTTAGTAGAACACAAGCTTTCCCACACATGCAGCCATGCAGAAGATGGGGTTGCAGAGCTTAAAGGGTGGCCATTCCCCTGGGGAACCTATTTTTCTTGTCTGCCTTTTCCTCTGATAGGTATGCTGAACTTGTAGCTTTATTTGATCAGGGGCAGCTGATTTGCCCTCCAGCTCTTCACTGTATGAAGCTCTTCCCATTGGTGCAGAAATCCTCAGCAAAATAATTCATGTGAACATCTGGGAAAGAAAGGGTCTGGGGAAGAGGTACACAAAAGTCAGGAAGCTGCCAGTTGTGGTAAAATAGGAGACTGATGTACCTAGCAAATGCTTATGCAACTGGTAGAAACCAAATCTGCAGGAAGAATTGGGCAAAAAGATTGGGCAAAAAAATTGGTACATCCCCCTGGTTAGGAACTTTGCTTAGAGAAAGAAAATTGTTTGCTTCCCCTACTACAGGCACTGGTTTTACAGTTGATTTGCAATCAAGTCTTCTCCCCTAGGTTTGGGTGGAGATGGAGACAGTAAAAAGGTCAGTATGGGTTAGCAGCCAGGGTATGTCATTGGAGTTCACCATTCATTAGAGGAAGGAACAGTCATTTTTTGTAGATGATTTTTCCCTTCCTCTTTTCTCCTAGAAGAGCAAAGGGGAGGTTGGGGGAAATTCTACCACTTCAGTGTAGGGAATGGGAAAGACGAATTAAATATAATAGCATTTCAAAGCATTGGTGTCCTGAGCTGCACCTTAGGGAACAAGGAAAGGCTCAGTCTAGTGACTGAGTAAGGGATTGGGATTCAGGATGTCCTCAGTTCTAATACAGGTTCACCATGTGGTCTTTGGACTGTGACCCTGTTGGGTTCAATTCTAGTGGAAATACCAAGACTGACCTATCTCAGGGATGTTGTGAGGCTTTAACATTTGTGAAGTACCTTGCAGATTACAAATGCTTGTTAAGTGCTTGGTATTTTTGCATTCACCTGTGGCAATTACAAAGGGCTCAAAAGGAATCTTGACTCTGGCTCATTTTTGTCTTCATGTCTCTGTGATATTGGATTTCATAAACCTCATATCCATCTGCCACTGAAGTGATAGCACAATGAGTTTGAGTACTAAAGGCTGCCTGAGGGCTGGACCTAGAGTTTGCTAAAGTCATCAGTCATCTCTGGGGTGATTTATGAAGTGGTATATTTGTACTGAAATGTACCCTCACCAATGAATTGATTGACTGCAGAATCCCATGCCATCTTGGGAAAGTTGGGAGTGGGAACAAGATCTTATACAGCAAAAAATTACTTGAGAGAAGAATAGTAAATGCTACTAGTAAGCCAATAGAAGTCACTGTTTGGTGACACAGCAACTCTAATCTAGTTCCTGTCCATTGGGATAGGAGTCCACACACAAAATCCACCAATGGAACTGGTGACCTACCAAGCAATGGGGTGAGGGAGGAAGTGTAGGGAAAACAGCCAAGAAAATATTGAACCTACTGATTTAAATTATGTGAATGGTGCCCAAATACTACTGTGATCAGGGCCTTAAAAACATATGTGGTAGTTAAATTAACTGGTTTGGTCAACAGAAAGCCCAGGGCATAGCACAGCAAGACACAATCATCCTAGAAAGGGTCCGAGCCCTGTGGAAGGAAGCATGCAATGCCCGCTAGCTGAGCTGGACCTACAGCTTGGCTGGGCAGAGAATGGTATCAGGTCTAAACGCAGTTGTATCCTATAGCCGGAGGCAGTTGCTCAGCCCTGTGTTCTGCAGTCAGAGTTCTCAAGGGACATGGCTGCTGGCAGACAAAAGGACACATACCACAACTTGCAAAGGAGAACAGATTTTTTAATTATTATTCGAGTGCAAACTATGCTAAGTGATCACATGAACTAGCACAGAATACATGTCAAACTGCAAAGTGTTGCTGGTGTACCTAAGAAAAGATAGCTGTTCTGCTGATGTAAAAGTGCTTCTGTCAGCTCCGTTGATTTAGGGAAGTGTTATAGCTATGCCAGCAGAAAAACGCTTGCTGTCATCATACGCTGTAGAAAGCACTGCATAGCCGTAGCAGCAGTGTCCCTGTAGGACAAACCCTGAGAGTTGGAGTGCCTCTGGGAATGGAGTCTTCTGATTCTGTGTCAGTAGCTTGAAGCACACCAGCTCAGTAATGCCAACAGTCAATACCATCTGAACGCTGTTCAGTGGCCTATATCAAAACAGCTGGCAACCTTGTTCTAGCTTCTAGCTCTCAGATGTCTCCTTCATAAGCACTCCTGGGTTTTATAATGCTCAGGCCATAAACCATACTACCTCTTTAAGAGGGAGATCCCAGCCTCCCCTCTAGTTCTGCCTCTTGGCAAGGAAGCAGCAAGTGCTATGAAATAGGAAAGAACCCTAATAAAAAGTGAGGCTGAGGCAGATCCTTCTGTGAGCAGCTCCCAGGCATCAAGGAAAGCAGGAGTGAGTTAATAGTGTGCATACTGCAGAGCATGGAGGGAGCTGTCACTTTTGATGTGAGCTGGCGAGACAAGGCCTCCACATTCATCCAACTGACTTCTTTCCACTTCAGTCGGTGTAAATGAGCCCTGGCCAGAAAGCAAGAATTCTGTTTCATGAAAAAAATGGAGATTTTGGAATTTGTTTTCATTCCATGTTGGAAGGAAACCGCGACCTTTCCAGTGTGTGTGTGTGTGTGTGTGAGAGAGAAAGAGAGAGAGAGAAACCTGCAGAAAAGCCTGTAGCACAATGGTTGTGACTCTCATGTAGGATGGGAGATGTTTTAGCTTGTGTCTATGCTCTACCTGATTCTTTCTTTGAGAAAACAGCTTCAGTGCATGCATATGTGTGTGAGAGCACGCTATTGTAGGACTCGGGACATGTAAGGCCCCACATTCAAGTCCTGAGTACGTGCAGGAGTTCACCTCACTTGGTCTATGATCGTGCAGCCCACTTTAAGCCATGTGACTGTAGGTTGGGAGCTACATGTGCACATGTTGCTGGTGTCAAGAGCCTTACCGGGAACCTGGTGTAAGTAACCTGGGGTAAAGGGTAGGGCTAGTGATTTCTTTTTTTGCTGGGGGGAAGGGGTTGGTGGGATCAGGGGAGCTGGTGGGTCTGCAGATGGAGTTGGTGAGTCTATTTGGGAGGTTGTCTATCTGGGGGTGGCAGGTTTGGGGGCTACAAATAGCTTGGTCAGGGTTGTGGAGAAAAGAAAAACACAGCCCTGGGACTGGGGTGAGCAGCTGGGTTTTCCCAGCCCTAGGGTTGCACCCTGACCATGAACCTCTTCACATGAAATGATATAGATTAGACCCACTGTTTTTTGCCTAATTTTTAGGTCAATCGAAATGTAATGTCTGCACTCCCCTACATGGTTTGACTAGAAGTTTAATTCTGGGCCTGTCTCATCTTCCCAGTGAAATGTCCATGATAACTGATCAGCTTCCTTGAACAGTTTTGAGTTCAAGAAGCATTTTCCAAAAATATACAAGCAGACAACTGTTTCACAGAAAAATTCCTGACCATTTCCACATGCAGCATGTTCCTTTATTCAGCTTTGGGGATGTTGGAGGAAAAAAGCTCCCCCAAAATTTGTGCTAGGATCTAAATGTCTTGTGTGATCTAATTGCCAAGTTGTGCTCCAACTTGAGCAGCTTTCCCCAGGCTGGATCTGAGGAAGTCAGCAAGTAGCAATTTGGCAAAACAGCTCCTCCTTGCATTTTCTTTGTAGCATCCCAGTGTAGCCAGTGCCAAACATGGAACTATTATGAGTCAAGCCTTCAAAAAAATGAGCTTGGCTTAAACGTCATAAAATTTAAAAAATAATAAATGTGGGGGTTCTATGTAGAAGCACAAAAAATAGGACTGGAAGGGACTTCCAGAGGTCATCTGGTCCAACCCCTTGCCTGAAGCAAAGGATTATCCCTTTCCAAACCATCCTATGCAAATCTGCTGTCTAACCTATTAGCAAAATTACACAGGAAACCCTGACACAACCCCAAGACATAACACTAACCTGCCACAGGGAAAGAATGGGGACCGTGGTCACCAGTTATATTTGTCTTCTCCTTTTTAAGCCTGTGAGAGTCACTTTACCAAGGTTTCTATGCAACCAGAGGGCTAGAAATGTATTGGGTTTGTTTTAAATGAAAACTGAGATGCTCACACCACCATCTGACTTCAGGGGAAGGTGCTTTAAGAAAAACACCAGAATCACTGGCAACACTGTACCTGCAACTGTATGGCTCCTCTTTTTCTCCCGCTACTTCCATGCCTCCAAATTATCACCCTGGCTCCTGGACATTACCTACGGCAAAGAGGCCCCATTGTTCTGCCTTCCTGTGGGTTGACCAATTGGCAGGTAGTTATCAGTGCATTGTTAGCCTGCATCACTGTTTAGCAAACTTCTTCCACCCAGAGCAGGACCGCTTCTTCAACTGTTACCCTTCTCTAAAGGAGTGCTGCCAGAAACTTTTCCTCACTAATTCCCTAACCTGGCATTAAAGATGCTGTTGGAAGCAACTAAATGCAAATAGGCCTGAATCTGAACAGCAAATCCAACCCGCCCAATCCCAACATTTGTCCCAAGCCGTAGGACAATTCAGATCCTTTGAGACCCAAGCCCATCTGTACAGTGGCCAAACTGGAACCCCAGTCCTGAACCTCCCTGACATATTGGGAATGTATTCCCTGCCTGGCTTGCACAACTTTGGGTCATCTCTTATTTTCAGGTTATATACCCAGAAAAATGGGAAATTTCCTGAGACTGAAGACATACACAGCTCATCAGTCAATGTGAATAACCCCATTCCTCCACCTTTTCACCCCATGGTTTCAGGCAGGCAAGGGGTTAAGAATTTCAGTAGGAAGAATCCACCTGAGCTGCAATCACCTTCAGCCATGTGTCCTCAGACAGTGGCTATGAAAAGGAGGGAAGAGGGAGGCATGTGGGACTTTGTTCTGTTGGGTGTAGAGGGGGAGGAAGGGACTCATGCTTTGTCCTGTCATAGGAGAAAAAGCGTTCTGTTAGCTGGAGGGCGTTGAGGAATATGGGAGCTTATGCAAGCAGAATGTTCTCTTTGCATTTAGGTGGAGGCAGTGAAGCTCTCAGGTGCTGAAGCCTTGGGGTAGACTCCGCTTGTGAGAGAAAAGTGATATCGAGGGGATTGTTCATGATGGACCATTATAAGAGGAGTGAGTTTGGTTAGTAACAGCTGAAAGAAGGGTTTTGCATTACTAGCCTGAAAAGAGAGTGCTGTACCTGGATTGGAAAGCAAAGGAGTGCCTTAGGATGGTGCCATGGAAGGGGAGAGCCTGTTTGTTTCACCTCTATCTCATGGGTCTATTGATCTAATTAACCTGCTTGATCCCTGAAACTGCAGATTCATGAGGCATCTGATCAGTGTTTTTTATGCTCCAGGGGTATAGCCAACCTCAGGCCCTCAAAAATCGTGGGAGTGGCTTAAAAATTCTGTTTTCTAAAGAATGAATGCAGTTTGGATAGTCACTGCTTGTCTTCTGGTTTCTGAGCCTTGAAATTATACTGGCTTCATGCTTTCAAGGGTTTCTCCATGGAGGGCTAGCAACTTGCTTTCTTCTGATCTAAATGAAAGCTGTGATCTTTCTGTAGTCTTTTGATTTCAGGAGCTAAACGTTTTAAGAAATGCACCAAAGTTGAGACCTGCAATAAGCTCCTGAGAGCTGGCAATGGTACTCGAGAAATCCAGTTGCTATGTAAATGGACAACTCCTTTTTTCTGTGGTCTGCTGTTTAATCTTTCAGCATTAACGGTTCCCTGGAAGTAACATTTCTTCCTGGAACTGTTCTTAGCTGTTCCTGCCCTGAACTCAAGAGCTGCCTCCTGCAGGAAGCTGCTGACTCAGTAGCCTCGTCTCTGTGTCTTCATCTAGTTCTGTTTCTTCTTACTGCTTGTTTACTCCTGTCTGCAGCTCACATACAGAGTTGTTCCCCAGACACTTGTTTCTTGGTATGAAGTCACCTTTGGCTTCACCTTCTTTCCCTGTGTCCCTGCAGTAGCCTTTTTTGTGCTCTTTTGTTAATACAAAAAAACAATATGCCTAAGGTGCCCCTGGCTAATGATAGCTTCCACCCTGCTGAGCAAGTCTGTAATGTTGCTGGGGGCTATTAGATCATGTGCTTCAGGACGTCAGCAGATTAACAGACAAGGTCAGAAACAAATATCTCCTCACCCCCCCTGTCTTTATGAGAGGACTTGGTGTGTTTATTCTTCCCCTGGAGCACCTGACCTGTACTGGAGTAAGAGCAGCCAACTAAATGAAGCCTTTTTATGGTCCATGGAGACCTCTTGTACATCCTTGACAAGGTTTGGGCCAGTTCGAAGAGACCTATTCCATCTAAGCAGTATTGTAACCAGGGGAATGCTTGGAGCTTGGCGCACTGAGTTGTGTTTTTATGCTGAACTAACTTCCCACCACCACTCTGACCCGCTATTGTTTAATAGCTTTTACTGGGCCTGACCCTGCCTCCTGGGTTGCAACTAGGGAAGCTATGTATCAACAAGTGATGAGGAGGAACTGTGCCCAGTTTGTATTGAGGGGTGGTTTCCAGAGGGAGATAGAAGTGAATCATCTCCTGAGCTGCAGGTTAATCTACGCCAGCTAGTCAGAGCTGTAAAGGGGTCATATGTTCCCACTTTAAATTTCCTCCCAATACAGAAACCCTGGTGCTGGGTGTGGGGGAGGATCAGAAAAGGAAGGAGGTAAAGGGGCTGGGACAGGGCTGAGAGCTGACATGGCTGGAGTGGATGTGTTTTCCAAGTGTTGACTAGTGCTACCAACTCGGGCAGTTCCAGGACATGCCTTGCTTAGCTGCCAGCCACAGGAAAATAAGAGGTTCAAAATGCTGTTTTCTGGGCCTGTTGGTGCTTCCTGCTATGCAATAGGCACGTGATGGCGGGGTTCTCATATGTTCAGAAGCAAAAGCTATCTTAAGTGTGATATTTCCCTTGAAAATCTCAGAAATGTTTATGCTTTGTGTCCCACGGCTGCTGCTTTTTTGCACTACTTGTTCACCTAATGATTGGACTAATCAATTGGCACCAGGAACTAGCCAGCACATAGAGGAAACCTCAGAGTTCTCTGAAACTATACAGACTCCAGGAAGCATACAATTTATTATTGGGCTGCAAGTGTCGTGAGCGAAATTCTGCTGTAGATCACATCTGTGCAACCCATTGACTTGATCTTGGTGTGACTACAAAGGTAGGATTCTGGATAGACTGTATGCTTGTGTCCACTGGAGAGCTCTGCTGCTTTGTGGGATTCAGTAGGCCTTCAGAACAATATTTTTTAGAAATGTTGACTAATTTAGATGGTCTATTGGTTGTAGTGTGTCCAGTTTGTATACGAGTTTGAGAGAGCCTGATGACCTGCAGGGCTCAATGGGAACAGAAAGGGAGTGGAGGGAACCTAGAAACAGAAGGATATTCCACACTAAAATGCTGTCTTCCCCTTTCAAGGTGGGGGAGTGACTATGCTTTCTCCTGGGACCTAGAAAAAAGAGGGACCTTCCCCATGACACTTCAGAGGAGAGGGAGAGACAAAAAATACCAAGAATAAAGAATTTAAACTGAACACAGGGCTAGACCTTCAATTGATATAAAAGGGTGCCGCTATCTCGAAACTGCCCATTTAAAATACTGGAAGATTTGGCTCAATAAGTATAGCAGAGACGGCAAGGGCTTAAAGATAATGCACCCCTTAGCTTCATTGGGGATTACTGAAGGTGAAGAGTCAAACCATTAGAATAATTGGCCTTGTGCTGTTTTGCAACTGAATACACTGAATAAGGCAAGTGCTGTTCATGAGTCACCATTAGGGATTGGAAAGAGAAGATAGGGTTGGAGTTTGTGTTGCAATGTCTATGGTGTTTGCTCATAGGTTCATATTTGTCAATAGCACCCACTGATTGTGTTTAATCAGAAACATGCAATCCACATAGATAGGCAGCGACATTTATTCATAGCTAGCATCCTTTGTACAAAGCCTGGCTTTTCCAAGACCTCTTCTATGTACAGCTTATTGCAAGAAGAAAGGAGTAATTAAATAGACATATATAATAATTACACAATTTGCTACTGCTACAACTGTTGTAAAGAGAGTTGGTTTATGCCAGGAAAGAAAAGAAGGCTTGAATGTTCAAAAGCAACTAATGATGCTTGCCTTCTGTCTCAGTTTGCAATCTTAGAAGGGATTCATTTTCCAAATACTTTGAAAATCAGATCCCTTTAAGATGCCTCAAAGTGAGTACTCAAAACCTTATGAGGCATTTTTGAACATACAAGTCAATGATTAGATTTTCATCTGAGCTGGCTTTACCGTAGCTTCTTTAGCCCAAGATGAGCGTTGCAGCCAAAGCAATAGGCAACATCTCTGGGAGATGCAATTGGGAATAATTGGCTGACAGGAGGCTGACTTCTCTTAACCACAAGATTAATTATACCAAGGCTTCCAAAGAAAGCAATAAAAACTACACCCCATGAGTCATTTATAATTGGACTGAACAGAGTAGAATTCATTGGCACTGATAATACTATATTCTCATAGGACAGAGGGAAAATGAAATAACTGCCCAGTTAGTTTTTCTTTCCAGTTCTACAAAAGTATTTTGACATACTGATGAAGATATGTTGTGTGATTGGCAGTGCTGCTCCCAGTGTTATTGTGATTTCTCTGCTGAATTTAGCTGAACACATTAAACTACTGCCAGATAACTGTTCACCCACTAGTTGCCACCATTACTCCTGGATACCAGCACTGTCTTTGGCTGCACATTGAAGAAATAGGGACCCATGGCAAAATTCTCTACTTTGGTAACACAGCAGGATGATGTTAACAGAAAACATGACCCTCTTTCTGTAGACACTCACCATTAAAACAAGTGTTCCAAGAGATGCCTCTGAAAACGGACAACTAAAGAAACCTGATAGTGTGGGAGTTGAAAAGCATTCACTGGTTACAGCCATCCATGTCTTTTGTCTTTCTGGTTGACCTTCTGTGGCCTGGCTCCGTGCTGCTAAGCAAATGCCTCACTTGGGGTATTTGACAAACTGACACTCTGCCACACTGAGTGTCAAACTCAGCTTGTCAAATACACGGAGTGCAGCACTGCGCGGTCTTTGGAGGGCTTCTGTGCAGCCTTCAGTGATGTGATGTCCTAAATAGAGAAAGAAAGGGTGAGCTGTTGTCAACTACAGGTTAGAATCCTTCAATCCCCATCTCCCCCCCCCCCCACTTAATTAATGCTGTTTAACTGAAGAGAAGGGGAATCAAATAAACAGACATTGCCTTTTGCTGAAGAAAACATAACTTGTATTGATCCAAAAGCTGACAGCTGTAGAGATGCAGCAGCAAGTGATGCCAGAGAATAAAGGCTTGATGCCTGGATAGCTCAAAGGGCTTGAAATATTTACTGCATTGCCACAGAAAGGCCAGCCATGCACTCAGACATGGGGTTTGGACATGTTGAGAAGACTGCCTTACTAGATGGGCAAAGGGACTATTAGAAAAGCAATAGTTTAGCTAAAAGCCTGGACAACGTACACTTGGGAGCAATTCTGCACTAGATGGACATATAGGCAAACTCAGTCCTCACACTTAAGTATTTAATTTTTATTGTTCTAAATTTAGTTTAACAAGTTGAGATTTTCAAATTTAGGCCCCTTAAATAAGATACCTACAATAAATTCCCATTCAGGTGGTTGCCCACTTGTCTACACTGCCAGGCTAGCAAGGTACTTCATTATGTATTTCACCTTAGGTATGTGAACTACCCCACTGACATCAACACTGCATGCTCTAAGTCCATTGCTGAATTGGGGGTATGGGTTTAAAGCAGGGTTTGTGGGTGAAATTCTGGCTGTATTGAACTTAGTGGGAACTTTGCCATTTGATGTCAGTGGAGCCAGAATTTCACACTTGACATTTAAGTGCTGAGATGGCTGAGCACCCACATTTGGAAGTGGACACACAAATTTTGAATATAGTCCTAGAATCCCAGCTGAAATGGGCACAGCGACTCTGCTGCCTGTCAAAGCAATGGGAGGCTTGCCATTGACTCCACGCACTAGACTCAGAACTTACTGAGTCACTACGATGAAAAAGCAGCCTCATAGATTAGCAGCCTTTCTGCCTTTTGAAAAAAAATCTACTCTAGTAACAGTCCCAAATGTACTTACTAGCAGTCTATATTACAGTGCAGCTAAGGCCTCTCAAAGTAATAATGAACTTCCTCAAAAATGACCAATTGGAGCTCTATCCCACTTTCAGAATTAAACCTTTTCTTTCATTTCCGGCCTGCTGTCAGATACCATCTTCTCCATCACACCACAAACAAGCAGTTCTCAATCCAACACACTCCACATATGCTAATAAAACTTGAAGCCACGATGTTGCCTTCATTCCTCTGTACACAAAACCATAGTTCTGCCCTGCTAACCCTAATCCTTTTAGAAACAATTGAATGGGTGATATGTTGAAAATAAAATCTGAATATCACATCTGAGCAAGAAAATGCATTGTGGAGAGAGAGGTGTGAGTACTCAAAGGAGATTGGCAATTGAGAATGGGTCTCCCCAGATGTGGATGTTGAAATTGTGATGCTATGAAATTCTACAGGAAAATCTGTGTCCGCTTTTGGAGAAAACTATTTTGTGTTGTGCCACTTCAGTGTCATTCTCATGCTCTGTGGGTAAGCCCAGGCACAGCCTATTTTTACGAAAGATACTTTTAACTGCCTTCACATTCCTCTAATTTTCCTTTCACATGATCAGAGATGCTGAGTTTCTGAGAGAGCAGCTGGACTTTTTTTTGATATCCAGTGAGAAACAAACTGGAAATACCAGCGATAGTTATTTAAATGAAGACCTTTAAAGGAGAAGAAGACAAGATAAAGCTGAGTGATGTTAGCAGCAAGTGTAATGGGTAATCTAGTTGGCTTTTTCCACCTCTAACTTCGAGGATTCTATTATATGATGCTGATTTTAGTGTCTTGCCTATTATGATTTACAGATGCAAAAACCTTCCAAGGGGTGTGGGTTTTTTTTTTTTCCACATGTATAATAAAAAACAGCCCATGTTTAACATTCTTTTTTACACTAATGCTTTTCTAAGCAAATAAGATTTAACAGCCAAGAACAGCTTCAGCTGGAAGGATTACATTCACTCCGTGCAGCGTCAGCACAAAGTCTAGGTCACTCTTAAATTCCCCTTACTAACTTAGTTAAGTTAGACTTGAGTGAGATAGAGTCTTTGCGGTGCCTTTCTGCATTGGGCCAGACTCCACTAACCAGCTAAAAGGACAAGGTTCTTGGCATGCGTCTTCACCTGTATCAGACAGCTTGGATGCAGTGGCACTGATGCATCTAAAATTATTCCTGTAAACAACTTCAGATTAAAGCTTGCAACATGGTTACACCCTGTTGGCCATCACACCACTGGGGGGGTCTCTTCCTTGGTCTGACCTACTCCCCACATCTTCTTGGTCTTCCTAACTTTGCTCACCAAAGTAATTGGGATAACAAGCTCAAAGAGATATGGCTTTGCTAATATGTGCAAAGCTCCTTACAATCTGCAGAGGCTATTATTATACAATACAAGCACATTTTTTAATTACTATATTTTAGATGCTAGACAGTGCTTGGCTGCATTCTGTCTGTTAGGGGTGAAAAAAGAATGAACTCTCCATTAAACTAATAGCAACCCCAGTCCATACTGGTGCAAATCAATACAGCTCTATTGGCTTTAATACAGCAACGCTGGTTTGCACGAGATGAGGATGTGGTCCTGAATTTTGAGAAGGCTCTTGAAAGAAAAAAACTGACAGTGCTGCTTCTGCCACTGCAGTTTTAAATACTCTCTCCTTTTGTGGCTTTTAAAGAGGAAAAGCAGAGCTGCTTGAAATGTTGCTGTCAGCAACAGATAAAGGGAGGGTCATGCAGAAAAGATAACTGTAGTGGAGAAAGAAAGGGATGTGCCCCCCCGCCCCACCTTGTGGTGATGGTATCTTGTTGGGACAGGGCTCGCTATTTTCAGCGCTTCTGCTTTTGAGGGGCAATAAACGTTTTGAAGTAAAAGCTTTGTGTAACAGAGAAACGGCATTTTTGTGATCCATTTGTTAATGTCACAGAAGTCCTGAGGTGTCAGCTACGTGTGATACCTCTCCAGATTTTTACAGGATTCCCTAATCCCTCTGCCATTAGGGATGAAATTAAAAATGAACTGTAAGCTGCACATGACCCAAAGCCTAACAAAGGGCTCTCCATGTTGGGTTGCTGCTGCTTTGAATTTTCAACGGAGATGTGAGCATAATCTAACACTGAGCTTCCGTTAGTGCTAGCTGGACACTAGAAAACCTGGATATAACTGGGCTACGTCCTGAAGCCCTTATCCAGTCAAAGCTTCCCTTTGTTTCTCTCTTAATGCCTGTACACTGCTCCCAACTCTGTGTTTTTGCTGATCACTGTGTCTACCCAACTAAAAGAAAATAGTATTTGACTCACTGCACTCAGTTCCATGTACCAGGCATGTTCTAAAAATTGGACACCAAAGCCTTTCCAGTGAAGCAATGATCTTGGGCTGAATCCACATCTTCTTTGCTGTGGTACATCTGTAGATGTGGAGCAGACAGTTAGTTAATAACGTAAAGAGCAGAACAGCCTGCATACTGTGCCCAGGGAATTAATCACTTTGGCTTTTTAACTAACAAATGGCACAGCTGCTTGCTTAGCTCATGCAGGGTAGGAAATGCTCTGCTCTTTCAATGAGGGTACTGGTGCTGATGTTGCTTTGCTTCTGAGGCTGTTAAATCTGATTTAGAAGAGAATTCCCTCAGCTGCAAAACTGAAATCACTTGATTTCTGGGAAGAGCTGAGTAACAGGAACCCAGAGCTCTCCAAAAGGCACACAACAGCTTTCATTGTACACTTGCAATGAGGCACCTGCAGGCAGATGGTGCCATGCTGCAAATGAAATGATCTCTCCCAGTTCTAGAAAGCATGGGAAGTCTCCATTTTGCTTGCTAAGGGCGTTGTGGTGGCTTTTTAAGCTGAGGCTCGTGTAGGAGACTGTGGGGGCGTCTACATGAGATGCAAAATGGGCAGTAGACTAATTCAACGGAACATTAGCGTGGCAGGCAACAACCATGCTAATACGCTAATGCACAGTACAATTAGTCTATTATGAATTAGCATCATCAAAAGAGTGTGAGCCTAGTGCCAATTATGGTGCATTAAGTTAGTACCTGTTATTTCGCGGCATGTGTAGATGAAACAGGGGCCCTAAATTGAAGTGGTGGGTTTTAAAAAATATCACTTCAGTTTAGGGCTGATTAAACCCCTGTGTCATGCACACACCCCACTGACTTACCTGCCTCTCTGGCAGGGAGGGGAGGGTGAGCTGCCAGCGGGCAGAGCGGTTCCTGGGCTGAGGGGGGGACTGGTGCTTCCCTCCGTGACGGTGGTGCCCCACCCGCAGGCACCCAGCTCCGGTGGTCCCGGGGGGCACCACAGCTGTGGAGAGGAGTACCAGGCCCCCATGCAGCTCAGGCAGGCAGGCAGGCTCTGGGGGGGAGAAAAAATAAAGTCAGGCTTGTCAGCTTTCCCAGGCTGCTGCCAGGCTGCCTGCAGGGCTTCCTGCAGAGTAGTGTAGCTCCACAGAGACCGGTGCTTTGCTCTGCAGCTGTAGGGGCAGCAAACTAAAACTTCTTCAAGGAATTTTAGTTTGCTGTGTCCCAAGTCATTTCAGGTGCTATACGCCACTGAATTTCCTGCAGCGGCTGGAATTAATGAGCAATCACCGACACCATTAAAGCGGTGCAAAAGCATTTAGCCCTCTTTAGAGTGTCATGTGCACATGCCTCTCGTTTTGTCTACATACAGCCACAGGTACTAAACTTAATGTGCAGTAATTATGGCACATTAATGAACATGTAGACGCACTCACTGTGAAGCTACAACCTGCCAGCCAGAGCTCTTGGAGGAGCACTGGCTTCAGGACCCCTGCTGATGCAGCCTCCTTGGGGAAGGGTGCTGCCAGCATGCTACAGCAATGCACGATCCGCTCCAGTAGTGGGGTAGGAGGAGGACATGGTCCTGTCCTCCACCTCAACCCTCTCTGGAATATTCCATCCTGTCCATGGCAGTACTATGAAAGAGAGAAGTAGTTAGGCATGTCAGTCTGAATTCAGGCAGAAGGCAAGGTAGATTTGCAACTTATAGTTATCCTATAAGGTACAAATCCCCCTTGCCTACTTCAGTAACAAAAGAGAGCATTAATTGTAGGTCACTGCCTTATTCTACAGCAGCAAAGCCAACCCTCCTTGCTCAATCCAAGCCAATTACCTGAAAGTCCCGTCTGCCCACACTCTATTTTCCCCTGGTACCCTCTGCCCAGAAACCCACGTTGACCCCTTTCCTTTCCTCCATCTTCTGCTCGAATAAACATCTTCATAATTGCCACTTTTTCAAGGAAACAACTAAAGCATCATCCTGCAAACAGTAATCCAGCCTCTGAAGCTGTGCACATCACTGCCTTCTAACTTGGGTTCAACATCCTTTGAAAGCAAAGCAGAGTAACATTGGTATGGATAGCCTCAAAGAGCCACATGATCATATATGCCCTTCACCTTCTGTCCATCCACCCTCTTCCACTGTTTTCACCTTAACCTAGGCTGTAAGCACCAAGGAAGATGGTTGGTTCACCTTTGTACAGCACCACACATATTGTTCAGGACCCTGCCATATAATGGAGGAAAACAACACATCATTCACAAGGGTGTTGCTGTGTTCAGTAAAATAATAGGGCTGAACTCTGATAACACTTACTCTTCTTGAACAGCACCTTAGTGACTGCTCTGGGACTATTTATTGGGTATTGTACTGCTCAACAAAGTAAGGATATCAGCAGTTCATCCCTAGTGCCAGGCACAGACGTTACACTTTTACTGGTATAAGTAATCAGAAACCAGTCTATACCCATAGCAGAACAGAAGTTTGGTCTAAGTTTTGCCCACCCTCCACCAAAGGGTGCATGTGTTTTGTTCACTATTGCTGTAAACTATGCCACTTCCAGACAACTGCATAACTTAAATTCTGCCTCAGGCTTTTTGAATGTCTGTACTTAGCCTTTAAGTTCGATTTTTGTGACATACTGTGTATTCATGTTTTCCTGCCTCACCTTGCAGAGTTATCTACTGCAGAAGACTGTAGACTATGCGCACAGACAAGAGAGCCAATTCATAGTGTATTAACTTAACCTAAACATTAGAAATGAACTCAGACTGAAAGTTTACCCCAAACTGAGATAGATGCAAAATCTGGACTTGGACTTGGTAGCTGTCTCTGCAGCATTACCTATGACTGAAAAGCATATGGACTCCCAGCCTTATTGGCAATGCAATTCTAAGAATGGAAAGGGAGACAGCTAGGAGAGCAAGAAACCTCTCCTCAGCTGATCAATGCATCAGCAGTCTCACTTTGACAAGGCACGAGATCAGTTAGAGCACCAAAGTAGCCTGAGAAATGGAGTCAGCGGCAGTGCAGTTGACACAAGTTTGTATTTCTGAGAAAAGCAGCCTAGAACTACATGATATAACAGTCAGTGCCATGCGCACCTCATGTCCCTGTGGCCAGCTCCCTCCTCCAGACTCACCTTTAAGCTTCAGCCTCCACCCCGCTTCCTCCGCACTCCTGCTGGGCTCTGCTCTCAGCCTCCCAGAGGTAACTTTTCAGAAAAGAGAAAAGGAAAAGGGAGGTTGGGAGGAACCTCTTAGATCTAAAAATCATTTACACAGAACTCGAGAAAAAGGAACTAACTCGGGTTCGTGCGCTCTAACCTACTGCACAATCTTGCACGCCCTCCTCCATCCTGCATCACCTCCCCCACTATTTCTTACTTGTAGTCAGGGCTATTCTAGGCTTAATTTAGATTGAAATCTCCCCAAGGCCAGTAACTCACAGCTCAGCTCCTTTGTTCTTAGTAAAGCACCAGGCATGGCTATAAACCTATGCAATCACTCACAATTGCTCCACTTGGAATCAGCAAAGCATGGTTCCAAGTGCAGAACTCCTGGGCAAAACTTGGCAGCATCTTTATCCACGTGAGGAAATAAAGCCAAAAACATGCAAAAACCAGTGAAGAAGTCAACCCCCTGTCCCCATGCCTGAACTATACTGCCCTTCTGTATGCTTTTCCCTTGGAAGGAGAGATTACAGCAGTCCTCTCATTAAAAGTATTCACCCAAGGCAAGCCCATTGGGAGCTGGGCTAAGAAACTGGCTTAAAACCCAGTTGTAAACTATGGGAAGAGAGAGAGAGAAAAAAAAACAGAGAGGTGCTATCAGAAAGGACTTCCTGAGGGGGTGTGGGGCACCCAGTCCTGGCAGATATTTGGAAGGATATCACAGGATCTCACTCAGGAGGGATCTCTCTCTGAATGGTTTGGTCAGCGTGAGTGCTGCTTTATACCTGAGTGCCTGTGCTCCTGAGCTGTGGGCATTTTAGCTGATCTCGGGCAGAGAAGGGAGGTCCATGGAAAAAGGGCACCCACTATCCCAGGTGAGAACCCATCTTCACTCCCTTCTGCCGCCCCTTGTCACAACATAAAGGAGAGTAAAGCGAGGCCAAAGGGCCAGCAATGTACATACCCCACCTCTGCCCATGCTACCAAGGGGTCTGCAGTCATGCGGTGCTGGGTCAGACCCTGGAGGCCTGCAGGGGACTCAGAGAGCAGAGCAGAAGGAGAGCAGTGGGGCTCAGCTCAGGAAAGGAGCTCGTGTTTTAAGGGGCCTCTCCTCCTTCAAGAGGAAGCTGAAAATGGGGAAGATAAGGCTGAGGTTAGATAACAGGAAATGTCTGGATGTGAATGACAACATGTCAGTGTTGTGAAACCCAGCGGCAGCAACAGCAGCTCCTGACTTTGTCCCTCTTACTGGGTGCTAACACAAGCTGTCACTACCATAAAGCCCAAGGGAGTCCATGCAAACCCTTCAGAGGCATTTCTAGACTAAGACTACCCCATGGATTAATACAGATCTCCATGCATTCAGGCTAATTACCCCTTAGAGAAAAGCATGCTCAATACAAAGGACTTCAGGGGCAGCTCAGTGGCCTGTTGCCTTTAAAAGGAGAAATTCACTTTAACTAATGTTAATTGACCACACTGACCTGGGGTTGCTAAAAAACCCATTTTTTTGATCAGCTTTCTGTCTGTGGCTGCCCTATGGCAAAGTTGGCAGCATGCACTCAAGATGTACAGGGTTAGAGGAGCAGTGGGGGAAAAGGTTGAAAAGGAAAAAAGCTTTGTGGGACACCAACTGCCAGATAGCCTTAGCCTTAGTTTTGAGGTCCTCTGGAGATCTCCTTTCTTGAGAGATTTTGACCCCTAACTACTTATGGACCTGAGTGAAGAAACCAGGTCCCAGCCACAACCCAAGCAGGAAGGTCTGGTTCAGAAACATGAAATTGAATGTTATCCCCCAAAGAAGAGAGAGGTTTTCTTTCACTTGAGATTCCAGTTTGGCCTCATGCCTCTTGTGAGACCACGGCTGCATTTTCCAGGTCCTTCATGAGCCAATGTTTGTTTTAAAAAATTCACTTCCCCTGGCAAGGAAAGCAGTTCTGGGTCTGTCTGTCTGTGCACCTGCTTGTTCACCCTTCATATTTAAAGACCCCTGCCAGTATCGTACCTAAGTATTCTGGAAACCAACACAGAAAAATGCAGTGGTTTGTTTAATTCTAGCCTTCTTTGCAGGGGAAAATGTTAGCAAAAATCTCCACTCCCATTAACACTGTCACCTCTGTAAATGTTAAAAACATTGGGAGCTTTAGCGTAGCCAGCTCACAGGCTCTGAATGTCATCCTGCTGGTAGCAAGTCTAACAAGCACAGCCCCGATACCCGCTTCTAGAGAACTGTCTCCACAAAGGCTCCCAAGATATACAACACTGTAAAAGTTGGGCTCACATGAACAAAACAGGAATCTGGGGGAAGCGAAGGGATTCCTTAGTGTTAACAGCACTCTGTCCCATAACATCAGTGCTCATTTGAAAAATGTCACTGAATGGCTAGTCTGCCAACATGCTTCTCATCTGTTCCCAGGTCGGCTAACAGAGGCCTTTTGATTAATTTCCATGGAATCGGTTCCCCTTCTGATGCCCCCCAGAAGCTGCCTTTTCCTTCCTAAATTTTGCCCATGCCTTTGCCAGCCTCCCACTGCCACCTCAGCACTCAACCTAAACCACATTGTGCATTTAGCAGTGCATTTAGCAGCATGTTTGACTGCTGGGACCTAAGATAAACCGTCAACACTCATTTGCATTCTGAGCATGATTACGAGGCAGCTGCCTTTCACCTTGTTGTAACTGTGCTGTCTAGGCTCCCTGACCCTGCAGCCACTTGCGTATCTGAGTAACAAAGTCCATTTTGAACTCAACAGGACTGCTCGCAAGTCACTCACGAGCATGCCTACTTATGCACCAGGGGCTCACATCCTTAACTAAGAACGAACACTGCCCTTGTGACCAAGAGAGTGTTAAAGAATGCGGGATGCAGCTACTGTTAAGTTCCTCTTTCACTCATCTACATTTTTAAATATATATAATAAAAGAGGAATGGAAAGATTTGGGTGTTTTCTTTTAAACTGGAGATGGGAATCAGGTGTGTGCGCCAGCTGTACAATTTGTTCCAAATCTTTCCTCTTTCTCTGACACGCTCTCATTCTCTCTCTCTCTCTCTCCAATGCAAACATTACGAGGCCTTGAAATCACTAGAAATCTCCCTAATTTCCTTGACTTTTCAGAGCAAATGTGTAAACTCATCAGAGGTGAGAGGAAGAAGAGTTTATTTTTATTCTTTGTGGGGTTGGTACGGAAGAACCAGTGCAGAAATGCAGAATTTGGTCTGTAAAAAAATGTCATTTGCTCCTTCAAAGACAGCAACCAATACAAACTTGAACCCCTTCAAAGACTGTCTGAGCCAGGACACTGAGAGACAAGCACCCCCAAGTTCTAGTGGTGCTCACAATTCATACTCAAACTCAAATCCACCATCCACACTGCAGGGCCACCTCTAAGAAAGATAGAGCTATCTCCTCAGTCAGAAACCCTTGATCTTACTTTTCCGTTCTCTTCAAGTGAACTAAATGGCGGAGCTGTTCTGTGATCATTAGTTTCCTATGCTGCTTCTATCTCAAGCTTCAGTGTTTCTGATGAAACTGTACAGGCCTAATTCTCATCTGGCTCGCATGGTTTTTACCTACACATAATGCAAATGACTTTAGTGGAGCTAGTGCTGATTTACAGTTGAGTGAACCAGAGCAGAATTGGGCCCCCCGATAGGAAAATCATCCCAGGTTGTGGTAATAGGAAACCTAAAAGATGGAAAGATGTTCATGTTTAACATTAAGACACCAAAACCTCATGCTTACACACTACTTCACAAATTAAACTGCCATGAATAAACTGTAACATTCAGAGCAAAGTTAGAATAAGCTGTTGAAGTATGCCTTCATTAAAGGTAAGTGCTAATATCTGATGGGTACAGTTATGTAGAAGGTCAGGCTAGATAATCTAGCCTTTAACACTAAAATTATGAAATACGAACATTTTGAAACCTGGCTAAATCTACTGTTAGGCAGCTAAATTAAGGCAGCCTGCTGCACTGCATGCAGACCTGTGGCAGCTTCCATTGTCTTGGAAGGAGGTTGTGAGTACTGTGTGCTTGTGAAGAGTAGGCCCCTTATATTTCAATGCCTAAACAAGGAACCGAGCTTCAGGGCTGAAAATTAGAGCTTAATATTTTTGCTGCTTCTGGTTTCAGCTGTCAAATGTCTAGGATTTGCAGGGGGGGGGGAGATATGGAAAGTGCCTCATTGTCTAAATCACTTTCGAAAATGGGTTTTAAGCTCACTTGGGCATATCTGAAAATGTTACCTCTTTATGCTTCACAATCCCTTTATATGGCAGCACAAAGTCATACTGACTTTCCCCTGCCCAAAGGAAAGACAGCAGTTATTATAAATTAAAATAATTCAGGGGCTTGACTCCTAAAGCATAAAGGGACAGGCTCGAAGCATATGTCTGCAAACCTGCAGGGTAAGTACTGAAATGGTTAGTCCACACTGAGCTCCCTGTCACCAGCCATTCACTGCTAACAGTACCCAAGCTAGTTAACTGAAACCTAACCAGGTATATCTTCAGAGAATGACTTCAGTGTCAAAATACCTAAGTTATGAGACAGCCTTTGACCCTCTGAGCCTCGTTAGTTCAGACCATGAGAAATACTCAAATGTCTCCCTAGCTTGGATAGTCTTTGTACACCAGTTTACACTGTCTTGGGGGTTTCACAGTGAAGCTGATTTCACCCTCAACTTCTCAAGTGTCACCATATTGTCCCAGTGCATGCAATAGCCTTGAAATTGCACCCAGTCTTTCCCAATCATGTCGGTCTTTTTGGAACATCTTTGCAGCATTTAATTCTGTTGCTTATCTTGGAGGAGGAGGGGATTAGAAATCTTTACTGAGTGTGTGTCTGAGAGATTTCCAGATAGAGAGCACAAAGCTTCCCTATAAAGGTATGTAACAAAGTACTACTGAGTGAGATAGCTAGAACCTGGGATGGACTAGCAGTTAATTTCTGTAACACTGGCCAAGTCATCCTCTGTTTTAATTTTGAGATTCTGCACTTTCATGAGTATGGAATAAACTATGAGAGATCAGGAAGTTTGTATAAGATCCAAGTTTGGGCCTCTCACTGAGGCTGGGCCAGGTTTGCTTTCAGTTAGGGATGTTTTGCCTCTTTTGACAAATGTGTGGCCCATTGTTCTCTCCCATTAAGATGAATTTTGTTGGACAAGTGTAGGTAAATGCATGATTTGGTCCACTGGGTTAGTTCCATCTTCAGTGTAAATTTGTGGATTTGTATTGTTGGGTGAAGGATCAATGTCACTCGTTGCACAGAAAGCTCTAAGAGATGTCAAGGAAGTCACAACTCCGCAAGTGCCTAAGCAAATTGATGTATTGTCACGATAGAACCTAAAGCAAATCTTCAGTGACAGCGATGATGATAGTTCAGGAAGCTACTGCAGATCCAACACTTGCACAGCTGCTGTCCTTGTGTAAACCATGTTAACCCATGGTTGTGAGTGTGGGCAGGAATTAACACTCACATATTGCACTCCAGAACTCTCTATCAGGCTTCTTCTCCCAGGTCAAGAACTCTACTTGGTCTCTGTTTGGATTGCTTTAGTTATTATTTTCCTCTTGTCTTCCCATTCATGATGTCTCTTGCCGCCCCCTACTTTCACCCCTGACTCCTGAACAACTTTTAGATTAAAAGCTCACACAAAAGCCAGATGCTACTGAGGCTTCTTCTGAGTTGATCACTGTTGCCTTGTGTTCCAAGTGTCAGAGGACAGCAGCAGGGTCTCCAAGAGGTGGAGGAGACGCCCACCAGAAGAACATCTCTGTACCACAGCCCTTTTATGTGTTGTACAGAGACCCCTATTAGAACATTGTCAGGTACTGCACGCTCCAGGCTAAGGCTTGATTATTCTTGGCCCCAGCATGATGCACAAAGGGGAGAGAGGGTACAAGGCATTTACAACCTACTGCCTCTGTGCTCTGGACACAATTGCTATTACAGTGCACTTGAATTTCAGAACTCCCATGGGATGAGGAGAAGGAGTCAATAGAGCCATGATTAATGGTGGTTGATCAATGACCCAATTTTGCTCTAAGCACTTAAAAGCCCTAAGAAGCTGCAGAAAAATAATGGCCAAGTGTTGATGTGAGTTTAAACAAACTCTATATAATAGAGAGATTCCACAAAATTTCGGCCTCAACAGGCTGCAGTAGGACTTGAAGTGACAATGCGTTCAATCAAGGAGACACTATTTAGGATTATTGCCTCTTCACAACTGCTCTCATTGCCAGTTGCCTCCCTGAGGACATGGAGCTGTTTGTAATATGTCTGCAAAATTCAGTGTCAGCCCCTGATTGGCTGCCACACATGCAGGGCGCTAACTTGAGGTTCTTGTTTTTCAAATTGTGTGAGCACCCTGTGTAATCTCATTTGGTTTATGACTCATTTGTGCTTTACAGGAAAGACAAACACCATGGCTGCTGCCTTGAAATGATGTGGTAGGGCTCTCCCCACCTTCCTGCCCCATTTTGAGGCATACAGCAGCAAGCACTGGAGGCTGGTTTCCAGCAAATGGAGGATGTTGCTGCTCGTGGTCGATTATGTGTTTGTCACATTTATTTTAAACCCCTGGCTTTAAAAAAAGAAAGAGAGAAACCATGAGACACAAGCTGTTTTGCAGATGGACAGAGTCAGATAAGAAACCCCACTAACTGTCACTGCTTCTGAATGACCTTTGAAGCTGGACGACTACAATTATTATTAACGACTGCATCAATTTGTCAGTTAGAAAAGGGAAAGTAAAATAGCAAGGGCTAGCGAGCAAGTGGCTTGGATCAACCTTGGGGCTGTTCTTTATTTTATGCAAACTAGTTCATTCAGAGCTACTTTATGCTGAGGGAAGAAATGGATCTCCTTTCTGTTTCCTCAAACTTGTCAGCCTGTGACAGCAGACAGCAGGTCTTGGTTCATGAGTTCTGAATTTGGGTTCCTACTTTAAATGGAAGTTTTTGGAAACAAATATATGTTGCATCTTTGTGTTAAGATATGTCTTTCTATCTATCTTCTATGGCCCTAACACAATCCAATAATGGGGCTGTATTCTGCCTCTTACCAATTCCCAGGATAGGACCTGACTCCTTGAGCAGTTACACGATGTGGCAATGCAAAGTTTAAGGTACTACTACTCCACATGTGAAAGGCCAGAAGAATGTAGCCCCCAAGATGAATTTAGTTAGGAGCCACAAGGCTGCATTTTATTCTCAGTAGATAATAGCAGAGTTACCTCAAATTTACCTGGATGGATGCAATTTGGCCTCCAGGAGATGACAAAAAGCTGTGGTTTGGAATCCACTCTTCAAATGTTGCCTGAGGCACCAGAACATATTGAAATATATATTTTAATTATTCTAAAAGACAGGATGGTGTGGCCTTTTTGGCTGGTTAGGAGGGCAATCATATTGTGTATCTCATTCTAATCAGATGATGAACATACTAAAGAGACTTTTCTGTCCCTGCTAGCATTAGTAACCACATATTAGCCACGCTTCACTGCCGTCAGTCCCTGGAGATGTTATCAAATTACCATTATAAGTGTGAAGCATTGCTGATGAGAACCAAGTATAGCCAGCAAAAGTTTATGACAAGGCCACCCTCCCTTCCTTCTGTGAGCATGATCTGCATAAAACAACGGCAACATGCCCACCTTGACTACTTAGGTGCGTTCAGCCGAAAATCCTGTCCTAAAGCCCAGGGAATGATGCCTAGCACTTTTGGCATATTTCTGCTTGGCTCTGTGAGCGTTTTTGATGTGGATGTGACTTTTTGCATTTGCTTTCTATGAATGCTTTCGCAATAGATTTTTACTGGCACAAGTATTTGTTTGCAGGAAGTGAATTGTAGTGCTCAGTGCACGCTGGTGTACCAATGGAAACCAGACTTTAAGACTGAATTCCCAGGTAGTCGTGCCAGAAATGCTTTGCATTGCCACATATGCATTGCCAGATATCATTTATTAGATAACACTGCTTGGATTTCCACTATTGCTCAGCAGTGTTTAGAGGTCAAAACTCAAACAGATTTCAGAGATGAACGCACGTATGGAACATTTGACCTGTGAAGAGTAAGATAGGGTTATGTTAGCTGAGTAAGCTACTTGTGGTAAATTTGCAGTTGATTTTGATAGCTACTTTAAAAAAATATATGGATTTTGTGCTGAGAGAGAGAACTGAATTAGCATCTCTGGAGATAAAAATCCTCTACTTAACCCCAGAACAGGAACAGCAAGGCAATGTCAGCGTTACTCCACCATGACCTGAAGAAACCTCCTCTAGGCTTGAGAGGGTAGTTCTACCTTCATGGCTCATCCAGTCCTATTTGCTTCTGTTGTTTGATAGCCCTGTGCCTTTTGCTTGTATGTTGAAAATAATGGGCTCTGGCCCATTGGGACCCACATTTTGAAAAGCAACCTGTATATTTTAGGAGCCAAACTTCAGATACTGAGCAGTGCTGAGTACTCATCACTTCAGATGAATTCAGTGAAATCTCCCAAACCTCTGAAAATCAGTTTCCAGGTTAAAGATGAACACCTAAAGCCATGGGTAGATGCAGAATGTAAACAGGGTGCAGGAGCAGCAGCCAGCATTGCAAGGGTGTCTTCACCCTCCATTCTCAGCACCCCACCTCCCCCCACCCCCATCACATCGGGATGGTTAGACCATGTCACAGAAGCACCACTAAGGGACAAAAATCCCTGAATCGGGGGACTAATCTTCTCCTCCCACCCTCTTTTCCCCTCCATGCTCTCCTCCCCTACCTGCCACTGTCATTGTTCCCAGCTGCCCTGGGGGCAGGAGAGGCTCCAGGGCCACTTGTTCCCTGCTCCTGCTGGGCTGCATGGGGCAGCTGAGGTGTGCAGACTAGAATGATCCTCCTCACTTTCTGGAATTCGCTTCCTTTAGAGATTCCAGACTCAGTTTTAATTTTCCCACTAATATGTGTTCTGTGTCAAATACTAACAACTTTTTGTTAAGTCTGAAGGCCTGTCTCCCTTACAGTCATAGCACTGACTGCAGTGTAACATAGAGCCACCCCAGATAGTCTTAACTTGCTGGCTTAGGGAACCAGCAACAATGTAGCCATGGCAGCATGCTCCTCAGCACACATTACAAAACCCATCCAAAAGCAAATACCCATCCCATGCTTACAAAACCCATCCCAAAGTGACTGAAGACACACCCTATATTTGCTTGAAGGCTGTGGGGTACCCAGCAATTGTAAGTTATATTATTTACATGAATACAAACTGACCATAACTATTGAAGCAAACCCAAGCAACAAGATGGCAGTTTTGTAAACCATGTAGCTCAGATCCCCAAAGCTTTGTCACAGAAACCTAGGAATTGCCATAGGAGGTGAGGTTCAAAGCCCATGTAGCCTAGTATCCTATCATGGGCAGTACCAGATGGTTATGGGGAAGGTGCTCCATAGGTAGAGGTGGAATAATCCATCCCTTACACAGATCTAGAGGGGATGCAATAGTGCCATCCCATCCTTTTGAACCATGGTCCAAGTGCAGAGGAGGTTCTTTTTAAAGTCTCCAAATTAGGTAAGACTTCCCTCATCCCTTCAATGGCACTCCCAATCCTGTCCGATTCCCACCCTCCCCCACCCACCACTGCCACTGTCCTCGCAGTCGGCAGCTGACTTGGGGACAGGGGAGATCCAGAGCCACTCCTCTCTGAGCTCAGGATAGGACAGCAGCAGCAGTGGTGGCAGGCAGATTCTCCTTCCCTGCCTGGTCCTGCCAGCTGTTTCTGGCCAACCTGGGATCAGGCTCAGGGAGGGGGAACTCACCTACTTCCACTGCTGTCGTTTTAGCTGACCCTGGCTTCCTTGTGCAGCCTGGCTGGAATGGGGCAAGAGCAGCTTTGGAGCTTCCCCACTCCCCGGGCTACTGGGGACAGTTGTGGCAGGAGAAGATAAGGGAGGGGGTGAATGAGAGGGGAGGGGACATACCACTGAGCCCAGGAGGGAAGTGAAGGGATGCTGAGAGTGGGGAGAGGTTCTTACTTAATTCATAGGCTTAAAAAAGTTCCTGGTTGCTGGTCCAATAGAGTGGTCTGCCCATCCTGGGGAACCTGAGAGGTGGCAGTGCAAGTTGCTGCTTCCACACCCCCTTTCCCAAACCCTGGATCCACCCATGCACACTTGCTCTGTTCTCTTGCATACATATTTACAAGGCATGTTATATTCAAGAGATCTTTATACCAGTAATCCATGAAAAGCACTTTCTAGGAGTGGACACCAGGGGCCTGATTTCAGAGATGTCCATCCAGCTAAAGTCAATGGAACCTCTAAAATTGGGGGGACCTCTAAAAATGAGACCTCAGACTCACTACTGTATCATCCACTTGGGGCATGTATAGACAAAATAGAGCACAATTTACTCTCATACTGCCTTGTTACCCCAGAACTTCCAAGTTAGGATTGCTAGTTAGTTTTATAACCATAAATAGATAGCATCTATGTCAAGCTGGATTTAGAATTTATTAGGCATGTACCAAGCTTGCAGATTAGTAATAACATTTGTCAAGATGCTACATATCCAAACATGTAAATAATATCATAACTGAAATGGAGTAAATCCCATCATGTATGTATGTATGTATGTATGTATGTATGTATATAACGCAAGCCTGACCAACATTATGGACTGTGATAGTATGATCTGTAAATTTTACATCAGATATAAATCTTATATTGAAAAAGATATAGCATATTGATCACAACACATGCTGGCTTGCACTGTCTTGTCATTATAACTGTTTAAGTCAGTAAGTCTGTAGTCATTAGAGTCATTATAGATCTTGGTTTCATGTCTTGATTAGGAGGAGGCTTTTTTAAAGTAGTGCTATTAGTATGGACACTAGCCTTTCCTACTGCAGACATAGATTCAGATGCTGGCATACATCATCAGTGAAAATCAGCTGGATAGAGGTAAGGCCAGCTCCTATGTTTTGTGTCCTGGCATAATTTGTCACTTTCCTCTTCTCTGCTCACATGTAGCCCAGGCCTGGTGATGCCAGCCATCTTGGAGAGGCATTGCCTGAGCTTATGGACAGCACCAGACTAAAATAGTATCGGTAGAACTTGGTCAGAAGTTTTGATTAGCGCCAGCCTGCACTTGAGGGATGAGCCTGTTAATCCCTCCATTGCATCAGCAAAAAAAGTCACTTCATGTGTTTTTAGAAGGAAAAGAATTGTGTTTTGCAGCATGGTGAGATGCCCAAAGTAGTCACTGGATGCTGATGGTGAAGCTCATGATCCAATTATGAGAACCCTTACAATACACAGCTGAAAAACAGCATGAAGGCCTGGGATACCAAGAATATATTTAAATATAAAACTGTCTGTTTATCAGCCCTGTAGTGCCACAGGCCTCGTAACAGCTGCCACAATGCAACCAAGATACTGGCGTTTGCTTCTTTTGGCTTGTGCACCGTGGGCTTTTGAAAGGAGGCAGATGTGCTGCTTATCTAGCATCATGTTTCTAGCACAAAGAGGGCATTTCAACACTGTTGCCTCTGCTTGCAAAGTCATTGTCAGAGGGAAGTATGTGACCGCCAAGCTTCAGCTCCCGGCTAGTGAACTGAGTTGCTCAAGAGTGACAGTTAGGTTTACATCACCCATCATCCTCTGTGGCAATGAAGTGCTTCCCTAACTGCAAGAGCCGCTCTTCAGCTGCCTGAAGCAAGAGCAGAGGGGCAGAGAAGATGGTGTTTTGTTTTACAGTTTATGGCCATGTTTTCGTCCAAGGTGTGTCAAATTTCAGGGTCTCCTGAGAAGTCACATCCATCCCTTCAGAGAGGACTTCTGAAGTTTTAGCATCAAGAAAACAAAACTGGGCCCCCAGCCTGCACGCTAGGGGCCTCCAGGGGCAGAAGGGGCCTTAGCCACTCAGGCAATCTGGAAGGGTGCTACAGCAGTTGTGATGAATGGGCTCATCCCACATGGGGGTGGATCTCAAAGTAATTATTCTGCAGGTCTGACCCTGCACAGCCCCTGAGACCACTACACACTGGTGCACAGGGAGCCTGCAAAGAGCAGAGCTGCGCAGACCCCTGCAGGTCATCTACAATTCCTGGGTTTTTTTTTTGGTGTAGAACCACCACCATTCTGCTGAGTCAGGGCTTTCTGCGGCTGGACAGGCTTTGCCATGAAGAAGTTGTGCTGGTGAACAAGTAGTGATGAGGTGCCTCATTTACTTACACAGTGGACACATCTACACATGCATTTACATCGCATTAAATTTACTGCGCAGTAAGTTACTGCTCAGTAAGCGGAAATAGGCTGGCATCTACACCTGCAGGCATTAAAGCGTATTAATGCTGTGTGTGGTCTGACTTGGGACTAAGGTTAGGCCAACGTCGGTCCACACATACAGTGTTACTGTGCAGTAAAGTATCTACACATGCACTGCTGCACAGTAACTAATCGAGAGTAAATTTGATACCTGCATCATGCCCAAGCCGGCATAATTTGCCATAGTTATTGTGCAGTACAGGTGTGCACATGTAGATACGCACCCATACTGTGCAGTAATTTTAGGTTATTGCATAGTAAATGTGCATGTGTAGGCACATCCAGTGGGCACTGTGCTGTAACCTCAAGTTGCTCTTACACTACACCTTGCCCTACTCTGGAGCAGCTTTACTTTGAAAAGGGACCTTAGCCCATAGGGCCCATCTAATCCTTGGCCTTCCTACTGAGGCGGCTGATAAAGGAAGCAGTCAGTAGAATCATATTTGTGACACTTCTCCAAGTAGGTGATGGAATGGACCCATAAGCTTCTTTCACATCATCAGACTTTGGATGTTATTTCTCCTGTGATTTCGCCCTTTGTATGGTAAAGTTTTGAAAACACAACAGGCCACAATGGTGAGTCCTGGTAAAACTCCACCAAAATGCTGGGAGAAAATCAGTGTGATTCCCACTAAAACGCTTGCATGAAACTGTCAGTGGTAAGGCACAGGCTGAAAAGCAGGGCTTCATCCCTGGAATTTCATTCCTCTGGTCCAGGACATCTGAGTTGCTTGACTTGAGTTACTCAGTGCAAAGGCAGAGTAGAGACTTCTTCAAGGAGGGCAGGCAGCAGAACAAGGCAGAGAGAAGATACCTATTTTCCCCTTGCTGCAGTATATAAATGTTGAAAGTTCTAGTGAAAACTTCCTTGATGCTAGCCCAGAAGGAAAGAAACAGCAAGCTTTGGACACTGAAGATTAGAACAATTAGTGCATATTAACAAGGAGACACTTCTCATAGCAGCCAGCCTGTGGCATCCACTGTTACATCAACCCACTAAGTTTGGAATAAAGAACAGGCTGGATAAGTGTACATGCTATTACAATATTTAGAAGGAAGGGAATGCTCAGCTTTATATAACACAGCTCTCATACTGTGTGCCCACAGTATTGCTCCTACCAGTATTATCTCATAGAAACGAAGGCATATTGATAATGCGTCATTGAGGAAACCCCAGCTTAGAGCAGGGAACTGAATTCAGAGGGGGAACGGAGACATCTTTATCCATATCTTGAAAACTGGCCCGTTGTGTGCGGTCTTTTCTGGATTTTTACTCCATTTGTTTAACTCGAGCTGAGCAGACTGAGGTGAATGTGTGCTAGGATCTCTCTCTCTCTCTCTCTCTCACACACACACACACACACACACACACACACACACACTAGACTGAGAAGCAAAGTCAATGCTCTGTGCTCTTGTTTGTTTAGGTTCTTGCTCCTGATAAAATTTTTGCTCATTGCAAGTCAAGATAACAGACAGTTAAAATGCCAACGGTCACCAACACCCAGTCTCTGCCAGTGCTTCCAGCATGTGTCATCTCTATCGGAGCTGGCCCAGGGGAGGCTCTGGTAGGTAGTTTTATATATTAAAAAAAGAATCTCTAGTGTAGACAAGGCCAGAAGGAATGGGGAGCTGGCTCTACCTAAATCAAAGGTAGGCCATAGCTGGTGGAGAGATGGCACTTGGGTATGAGTTACCTGAAGGCATCAGGAGGCATGTGAGTCTGTCAGGTGCCTGCTGAAGTGTCCAGGACCTTGCAGGGCTCTGCCTTGATGTAAAAGTGTTGGGATTCAAACCCTGGCTGACTGAAGTATTGAACTGGGCTGTGAAGAGTGGCATTGATAACACCCCGTTATGAATGTTTCTTCCCTGTTTGCCTTTCTCTCTGTGCTAAATCCTATTCAAAGTTGGAAGCCTTCAGTCATTAGTCAAAGTACAGGTTCAATGTCAGGCTCCTAATGCCACATTTTGGTGACATAGGGCATGTCAACATGGGACACATTCATGTAAATTAGCCTAAGTTAATGCACATTATGGGTGCGCCCTTAATGCACATTAACTTAGGCTAAATGTGCCTAAATGTGATACCTGCAAATGCAGGTATCAAATTTAGGTGTGATTAGTTAATGTGCAGTAACACATGTGTAGATGTACCCCAGCACTAACTTTACTGAAGCCAGCCCAAGGAAACACCCAGGGGTTAGGGTGCTGGGTACCTGCCCTGGGGCCCTCCACCCTGGGCTTAAAGACCCAAAATATTGTAGATAGTTTTCCCTTGTACATAGTTTTCCCCTTCCATATAATTTCCCACTTGTAAGTGGGTTTTTTATTGTTGTTGGGTGGGAAGGGTGGTGGAGGGGCTCTCTTGGTTGAAGGGGGAGGGATGGGGGTGGGTGTTGTGAGGGTAATAACATTTTTTTATCTTGTGTAATGTGCATATCCTGAGAGGAGTGCTGGGCTGGGCAAGGGGTAGGGGGGTGTGGGTGGTGGGGCATGCGGGCTGGAGCAGGGAGTGCAGGAAGAGGGGATTGGACAGGGCCTTCTGCAGCCAGTGCCCTGGCCTCTGCTTGCAGGTGCATGGCTGTCCTAGGGTCTGGGGGGAGTGGGTGGGACGGGGTGCTCCTGGGGCCAGCAGGGCCAACACCATGGCCAGCAGGAGCATAGGGCGCTGGTTGTTCCTGGCAGGGGCCAGCTGGAGCAGCGGGCTGCTGGGCATCGCTGGCAGGGGCAGGAACAGCCCTGTCATGGGGAGGCAGGGTGGGCAAGGAGGGAGTTAGTGCATGCTGTCCCTGCACTGGACATGTGGCTCCTGGGCAGGGAAGAGGCTGGGCAGGATCAGAGTTTCCCAGATGCCTGCCAAGTGCTGGCAGTTGGCTCTGGCTTCAAGATGGCTGCCAAGTGCCAGCAGCCCTGTGGCTGGAGGCTGGAACCTGCCCCCCTGATGGCCACAGGGACACATGGCAGGGCTGCAGGGACTTGGGACTAACTTTAGTGTCAAGTCTCTGCACGTGTAGACACCTTCCAAAAAACACTTAATACACATTAACTTAATGCACATTAAATTTTAATCACACTTAAATGCACATGTAAACATGCCCTAAGTAGGCTAGTGTTTAAAAGCTTGAGTCCCATTGAACTCATTGTGGGCCCTGCACACTGAAAATGGAGCCAGTATTTAGGTGTCTAACTTGGAAAAACCCCACTTGATTTGGCTGATATAAGTTCTCTGAGGCAAAGGCATCACTACCAGCCAGGTATCACATGGCTTTACTGATATGATATGGCCTCCCTCTGGGATACAATGACGATAGGTAGGGGAGCAGAGATTTGACTATTTAGCTACCCAGGATCTCTTGCTATGGGTCCTTATGAATGTCTTAAGTCTATTCCCCCTGATGACTTTCCTCAATGGAAAAAGTTTTGTTATTGACAAGAGGTGCTAGTAAGCATATAGGAACTGCCATACTGAGTCGATCCACAGGTTCATCTAGCCCAGGAGTGTGCATCTCACAGTGGCAGAGAGCACACAGTTAACCCTGGACTGAAAACAACCAAAGACAAACTACCTTCAGTGCTGTTTCTGAAAGCAGAAAAGCAAGCATTGATGCTTCTGCTGTTTATCTTGGATTGCTATTTTTCTCCTGCCTGTGTGGTTCCATCTGCACAACACAAGATGGTGCTGCAGCTTCCCACAAACGGTAAATGGGAATGAAAGCGATTGGGATGAGGGAGTGAACACATACCATGAGCAGGCACACAGAAACCCAGAGACAGATAAACACAAGGCCACACATTACAGGTTACATAGACATGTACATATAGACATATAGCATCCTATTCTGGACCCCAGCAAGACCACGGTATACCATTCACATTAAACAAAGTAGCCTTAAGCTCCTAACCTGCTGCTTGGAGATGCTCTCTCAGGAAGGAATACCCAGGTGGCAGAGAACCAGATTAGCAAAGAGAGCTGTTCCAAAATGGAAACCTGGTGAATTTGTTTCTGGTTCATTGTTTCGAAAAGTGTACAAAATATTATTTAAATAGTTTTAATTTCCCATGATACAATTGTCCACCCCTTTGTCTTCCTATTCTCTTGCAATTTAAAGAAATACAGTAAATCATTTCACAAGTGCTTCTGCCCCACTTTGTCCATGTTTTAAGGGGTGTTTTGTTTCTGTTGCTGGTGTTTATCCCTTTCCCCCTTTTGTAACTCTGTTGCTTACTAGAACTTCCTCCACTTTGGAAAAGCTCCAGGGTGGCAGGGTTAGAGAATTTGATTTTCCCACCTGCCACTTGGAAGTTTTTCACCAAGTTTTATGCCAAAAACATTGTTTTACCAGCCTGTGAGGCTGAAGTCCTATACAGCCTTCTCCATTTATATGTATGTCTGGTAAATGCATACAGAACAGCAGTCCCAAGTTTTTGCCTCTTGCTTCCATTACGCAGATAATCAGTGTTTGCTTCATTGGTTAAGCATGTAAACAACACTTTGGCCCTAGGGTCTACTTTGCAATGTGATTTTATGCCCATTAACAACATAATTGATGAAATGGACTCAGAACCATCAACTCAAGGTTCTTAATTCAGCCTTGAACTAAGTCCTGACTTTTCAAAGCTGCTGTGAGAGGTATAAGGCACTCTGAGAAACAAAGTAAGGGAGACTTAGGGCCTTGCTGCAAAAATGTTGATTGGTGGTAATGCTAGCTTAAAGTTTGGAGCAGTCACATCCTTAGTTTAGAAACTTTCTCTGACTGTCCCCCACCTGCACATCTGTGACTTGCCATTGCAGGCCTGGTGAGCAGGGGCAGGACTAGGTGCTGCAACTGTGAGTTGCCATTAGAGGGCTGGTGAGCCACGACAGGCTCTAGGGGTGGAGGTATGAGAGATTCTGGGATACTTGAGGACTTCAACTTGGGTGGCACGTCTGTAGAGAGTGTCCAACCTTAATGGACAGGAGGTGGATAGTGAGGATCAGAGATAATTCTGCCCTGGAATGGCATAACTTTGAGCCCCATAATGAGAGCTTAAACCACAGACGCTTGTTTCAATTTAGGGGTTTCCATCGTTGTTATGGCGAGGGGCCCGATTCTTTTTTTTTTTTTTCTGGCAGAGCCTGCCCTTGTCTGGTGGGTGAGCTGCCAGTGGGCTGAGCAGCCCCTGAGCTGTGGAGTTCTTCCCTCCATGGTGGTGGCATCCCCTGGGGCCTCCCAGGCAGGCTGCTAGCAGGCCAGCTACTGCCCCAGCTTGGAGGCAGCACCCAGCCTGATCCTACTCTTCCCTGACCCTGAGCTGAGGCAGCACAAGGACCACTGGCAGCCCACTGAAGGCAGCAGCAATGAGGATCCTTTTTTTCTATGGAGCCTGCCTGCCTGTCCCACTGCCAGGGGGCAAGCTGACTAATAGCTGCAATGCATTGTTGCAAACTCATTTAAAACTCCCAAAACTCCTGCACGTGTACAGTGTGATGCCATTAAGCCATACAAAGTGACATTTTCATCACGTGTACATGGTAATGGTGTCACATGCACAAGAGCCCTTTAAAGTGTTAATGTGTGGACAATCCAGGGGTTAAGAGCTCCAGGAGTCACCCAGAATTACCATGTAACAAGGCCTTTAATGGGGTATCTTCATGCAGCGTTGTTAAAGAGCATTGCATACACTCCAGGTAAGTGTGTAGTTTTGTTTTTTCTCATCCCAAGGCTATGCACTGTGCTTATCCCCATAAACCCATATAACCTCAGGCAGCTTCCCCCAAGTGGTATTCTCTGCTGAAGCAGGTAGCAATAACTACAAGATGGGAGGTCAGGGCAATGGAAGTGATCCAGCATTTTTTGGAGGGAAGCAGGAGTCATTGCCCTTCCTCTTTCTCTGGCTCTGCGGAAGCCTCTGCATTTGACCTTTGTGTGTCTGCTACACAGGGAGGGGAGGTTAGGCAGGAAAATGGATGAGAGATGACATGCCTCTGCAGAATCATCTCCTTCCAAGCACCCAGAGCCATCACAAAGGAACTGCTGACCCTGAAGTGTTAGACAAGAAAACAAAGCTATGTAATTCCCACTCTCACTGATGTCAAAAGGAAGACTGTCACTGACTGTCATGGGAGGAGGATAAAGCCTAGTCAGTTTTCTACACCCCCCTCTTCTCTTCTGCTTTTATGTTTGGTTTCTCCCCCATTCATATACACAGCTTTGTGTATGTCCTTTCACAGCATCTGGTGACGTGTGAGCTTCAGCTCAGGAAAGCTTCAGTTATATATATAACTTTCCTGGGCTTCAGTTATATATATCCTGATATATAGATATAGATATCCTTCCAAATATATATATTATGTCTATGCGAAATTTCGCTGGGTGTTTCGTTTCAAAGTGGATTCGACTCCTTTCAAGCTCAAAACAGCAAAATCAAAATGAAATGAAAGGCTTCAAAACAGCCTCAAAACAAAACAAGGGCATTTGAAACATTTCAAAAATTTCTAAATGTTTCGAGTTTCAAATCTGGGCTTGCTTGCAGGAAAACAAAGTAAGGAGAGGGAGGGGGAAGAAGAGGGAAGGACTGCTTACACATTGACATGTGTAGCTGACCAGTGACTGTGATCCTTTCCTGAGGTCCCTTCCAATCCCAGTGCTCTGGGGGAGGGACGGAAAAACAGCTGCACCTTAACACACACACATACACACACACACATGCACGTGCACGCGCACATGTGCAGGCATCACAAGTTTTGTTTGTCAGCAGCTTGAGGTGCAGTTCCCCAGAAACCCCTCCACCGATCTCCTTGAAACCTGGCAGGCTTCATGGCCTCAGCAGGGGCTCCCTTCCCTGCTCTTTTCATTCAAAGCAAGCAGGAAATGACAAAGTTATAGGCAGTTTCATGATTCCCCACTATAACCTATGGGCAAAACGTCGAAACAGCAAAGCAATTTCGAAGAAATGAAATTGAATAAAACACTGTCCCATCGAAATGGCAAAATGGAAGTAAAAATGAAAAGGTGCTGTTTCTCACAGCCCTATCGTGTGTGTGTGTGTGTGTGTGTGTGTGTATATGGAAGGAAGACACTTTATGGAGAGACAAAGAAGAAGCTTGAGGATGACTGTGGCACCAATGGTATTTTCACTCCAAATTCTTTCAGAGACTGCGGAGTAAGTTAGGCTATATAGGCCATGTGTAGACGAAACGAGAGGTATGTGTACACAACACTTTAAAGCAGGCTAAATGCTTTTGCACAGCTTTAATGGTGTCAGCGTTTGCACTCCTCGGCGGCATATTGCGCATTAATTCCAGCCACTGCAGGAAATTTGGCTGTGTAATGTGCATTAAATGACTTGGGGGGCAGCAAACTAAAACTCCTCAAAGGAGTTTTAGTTTTTTTCCCCTATAGCCGCGGAGCAAAGCACTGGGCTCCATGCAGCCCCACAGCTCTGCAGGAAGCCCTGCAGGCAGCCTGACAACAGCCCTGGAAAGCAGGATCCACCCAAGAAAAGTGGTGAGCCTGATCTTCCGCGCCCCCGCTTCTCCCTGGAGCCTGCCTGCCTCCCTGAGCTGTGTGGGGGCCCGGTGCTTCCCTCCATGGCTGCGGTGCCCCCGGGACCGCCCAAGCCAGGTGCCTGCAGGCAGGTGCCACCTGGTGGAGGCTGCTTCTGCCATGGGGGAAGCACCAGACCCCCCCTGCAGCCCAGGGACCACTCTGCCCAGTGACAGCTCACCCTCCCCTCCCCGCCACAGAGGCAGGTAAAGTGTGTGCATTATATGGGGGTTTAATCAGCCCTAAATTGAAGCAGTGTTTTTTAAAACTCGCCACTTCAGTTTAGGGCCCCTATTTCATTTACACACACCCCTTGACATTAGGTTGGGCACTGCTAGGAAGAGCATCTGGGAAAACATGCTCCTGTTCTGTGTGTGCCTAGAACCAAAAAAGTCTCTCTCTCTCACTCACACACACTTTGGTTAGTCTATAAGGTGCAAATCTACCTTACCTTCTTCTTGACTTCAGACTAACACACCTAACTGCATCCCCTATGTGTGCCCTGCCAGTGGCAGAGTTGGTCATTAATAAGTATGTATCCACTATAATTTTACAGTGTCTCAAACTTTAGCCTTGTTGAACCTGCCTGCCTATACCAATATAAAACAACTGAAGCAAGAGCACCCAGGCAAAGCCACATTTCTCCACAGTCTCTTCCCCTGTTTCACTTCTGTCTGCTGACTCTCACTCTATCTTTTGGAATAAAGGCTGTCTATTGAACTAGTCTGGTAGTTGAATAGTTGCCTGCACTGCTGCTCTGCTGGCCCACTGGTTGGCAGACACTCCATTTCCATGATGGGTGGCACTGTGTAAACTGCCTGGGAACATTCTTTGCAATCCTGGGCTTGCACTGTCCCCAAGGGAAGTACTGCTGGTCAGAAAATACGAGGAGGATTTTGCAGGCGGTGGTGGGTGGGTTTTCTTTTAATGGTGTTTTGAAAGCCCATGCAAAAATACTGCAAATAGAAAGTTGTCTCGGCTAAAGAATCCAGAATATGGAGTGGTAAAAAAGGAATGGGCAAATGTTCCCAGGCAGTTCTGGACAATCCTACAGCAAAGAGCAACTCTGAATTAAAAGCAGCATTACTGAATTGTTTGTACTAATAATTACCTTTCTACCAGCAAGAATATGAGCTTCTGCATCATTGTGGTCTTTTTGATGCCATCCTTGGGCCTTATAGAACAGGGATGTCAAAGATATGGCCTTTGAGCTGGATCTGGCCCATGAAGCTGTATCATCCAGTCCCCAATGCTATCTGTGGGGCTCAGAGTGACCCACAGGCATCATTCAGGGTGTGCTGCATGGTCCCGTGCAATGCCTGTGGAGGGTGGAACAGCCACTGCGTGCAGCTCCAGGTCTATGTTGTATGCTGTAGCCACTCCAGGGCTGTGTGGTAGGGCTGTGCAAAGCTTCGGGTGCTGATTCGATTCAGAGGAGATACAGCCTGTTTCGGTGGCTGAATCTCCAAATCTGAATCAAATCAGGGGACCAATTAAAAGGTCCGAATCGATTCAAAGCTCTCCAAATCAATTTGGAAAAGATTCAGAGAGCTTCAATGATTCGGGCAGTCCCTGCCAGCTGCAGCAGGGAGCTGGAGCTGGACTCAGAGCTGGTAAGTAGAGGCTGGGGAGGGGGTCCTGGCAGAGGGGACCATGGGGGGACCCTTGCCAGGCCCCATCTCCTGCCTACTCCCCCAGCCCCCCCCCCACGGCTGCCCCGCCTGCCCCAGCTCTGGCCCTTTAAGAAAAAAACAAGCAAAATACCCAGGCTCACCAGCTCCTGCAGTGGCCTCAGGGCTTCGGGGGGCTCATGCAGAGCCCTCCACACAGCGTGGGGCAGTGGGGGTGCAGCAAGGATCACCCCCCTCCAGGCAGGAACCAGTGAGTCCAAGGTGTTTTTTCTTAAAGGGCTGGAGATGGGGAAGGTGGGGCATCCATGGGGGGCTGGAGGAGTGGGGAGGGGTTGGGGGACTCATGCAGAGCCCCCATGCAGTGTGGGGCAGTGGGGGGCAGCAGGGATTCCCCCCCCCCCCCGCACCTGGCAACACCTGGTGAGTGTAGGCTTGTTTTTTCAAAGTGCCGGGATCTGGGGCAGGCAGGGCACCCATTGCCGGGACTGGGAGAGTGGGTGGGGGATGGGCCTGTGTCATTCCGCTGATTCAGCAGCTTCCGAATCTCCAGATCAGATTCAGCCGAATCAATTTGGGACAGTGATTCGAATCACTGAATCAAATCACTGTCCTCCAAATCATCTGAATCTGAAACGAATAGTAGCCACTTCGCACAGGCCTACTGTGTGGCACAGCCTCGCAGCAAATGGCCCTGTGCAGTGCCTGTGGAGAGATGAAGTGGCCGCTGTATGCAGCCCCGGGGCCATATTCCATGCTGCGGCCACTCCAGGGCAGTGCAGCACAGAGCGGGACTGGAATGTGGGGCCGGTCTGTGGGTCCAGTCTAACCCAGGGACCAGCCCTACCTGGGCCAGGATGAGTTTGACACCCCTTGTGTAGAAGAATAAGAAAAAGTGTAGCAACTCAGAATAAAATTATTTCAATGACCAGATGCCGCTAATAAAAAAAAACAACCCAGCACTGAAACCCTGAATTCACATTGTTATATTTAATTATGTGCGCTCTTTCAGCACCCTGTCAACTGTCAGATGCCTATCTGTTGTCTGAATTCATCAAGGATAATGGTTTTCTGGGGATATGAGAATACAGAAATTGAAAATCTCTTGAATCTGGGCCTTCATTTGGTCATTTTGGTGCACCAAAAATCTGAGCAGGATGGTATGTTTGGGGCAGGGCCTGTGTCTTCCTCTGGGTATTGTGTTGAACTGATTACATTCACTGAACTCACCCAGCAGCATTAGTCAGACATACTTGTTAGTTTTGCATATCACCTTCTTGTATAAACGTAGACCCATCTCTGTGCCTTCCTTCATGCTGCGCCTTGCATCAGAATGCCAGTTCTGACCCCCGCGGATAGCTAACAGAAAGTCAGCTAGAGAGATGTGGACAGAGGCAGACATCAGGTCTGGTTTCATTCTTCATGTTAACAGTACAAGTGTTTTCCTAAAGCCAGTGATGCTGTGGTTCCTTGAGAACGCTCCACCCCTTTTGCTTGGCACTGCAGAGCTGCCCATTCTTCGGAGCTCTTCTCCAAGCCTACCTCTACTACAATATCCAAAAGAAATGGTTCAGGGGAAGGCACTTAGTAGAGAGAAACTTTTATTCAAATGAGTATGTAACAGGGTGGGGTCCCTAGGGATGGCCGTGTTACTGCTTGGGCTCCTTAACCATGCCAGTCTTGCACAACAGGCACCCTCTGTCTCATCTGCCATGTCTTGCATAGGGAGGCTGCCCTTGACCTTTTATGCTTGGATACAGTCTTGCCGAATCCTACTGAACCCTGGGGTTCATAGACTCCTTGGCATTCCCGCTTCACGATGAATGTCTCCTGAGACACTCTCAGTCCAGTGGGCTATATGCGTGGCTCCAACCGCCCCTTTACCATGCCCAAGCCCTGCAGATGGTAATGACATTGTCTCGCCTACACCTTGCTATAATTTGGCCCCCTTGTCCTCCCTAGGCTCTCTGCCAGCCTGTCTCTGTGCCTCACTAGTGCCAGGGCCTGGTCACCCCCTTGTCACTGCGCCCTCTGATGCTGTGGTCTGTGCACCACGCTGAATACTGTGCCCACACTGGCACGGGGGTCCCCACACTGTAGTGGGCCCCCAATGAGGCCTCCTCCTTCCCCAATAGCCTCCCCCAAACCACCGGTGTTATCAAACAGCAAACAAACAACAGCAAACAAACATGAGCCCCTGGGCTGTAACGTAACGCAAAAGTTCGGGGTATGCTCTGCCCCTTTAAAAGAGTAAAACTTCTTCTCTGGTGCTAAGTAGGCAAGGGTACCTCATGGGCTTCTGGAGCCCCATTAGCCCTAAAAGACTAATCTGACGGCTGCTGCATCTCAGGGCCATTCCTCCCTGGAGGCTCCTTCTCCCTTGGTCACAGCAGAGAACTGCCTCCTAGTCCCAGCCCCAGGGTTTATATGGGCCCAGGGCCCTGCCTCTTCCAGCCAGCTGACCAGGTGCAGGTGCGGCCAGTTTCCTCATTAGCCCTGAGGAACCTGCACCTGGGCTCTTGTCTGGCTCTTTGGGCTCTCTCCCCAGGCAATCTCTGCTCTTAGAGGAGCAGGCTCCTTAGTGCCCTGTGACAGAGTGTAAAATACATTTCCATATCTAAGCTGTTTCCATGAAAGGGACCACGACATGTAAGGCTTACTCTAGAACGGCAGCCATCTCAAATTGAGTCCAGTGCTGCCCAGCAGTATATGACCAGGCAAGAACTGGCACAAAATCCAGAATCATAACTCCTCTCCCATATGCTGTATTCTGCAGGCTGTCCTTCTTCCAAATAGATTCAGCTGCATTCTCTCGGAAGAGTCCCTAATGGTTTACAGGGCTGGCACCACAGTATGTCAAGTCATGACTAGTTTACATGGTAGATTATGTCCGTAACAGAAAACCTGGACAACAACCTGAGATGCCTCAGTCCAGTGTTAGTCATGTTGCCTGAGCGAAATAGGTGTTATCCTCTGTGCTTATGACTAGCAGCCTGTGGAATGTCTATCAGGAAATGCAGTCAAAAAGATGTGAAATGAGATGAGGAACTGAGAGCTTCTACCATGCTAATGGAGAAGAGACTATAGCGAGTTTTCATGAGACCAGACCTGTGGGGAGAGCTTAGCCAGGATATGTTCATTAAAAGTAAATGAAAGCAAGAAGTTTTGGATTGGCTTCAGAGCATGATGATGACACAAACCCTTCTGGGAGCTCTGGAAGGAAGAGTCTTTATGGAGTTGCAGGGAAGACACTTGAGGGTGGCTGTGGCACCAATGGCATTTATCACTCCAATGTCTTTCAGAGACTGTGCTGAGTTAGGCTATATCAACATCAGGTTGAACATTGCTAGAAAGAGCATCTGGGAAAACAGCATGTTCCTGTTCTGTTTGTGCCTAAAGCCAAAAAAGTCTCACTATTACTTTTTGTGGGTCCCCAGGATACATCCAGTGCTGCTCTCAGGCTACAGTGATTTGTGCTTATTAGAGAGGCTGCGTGAGACTTTTTTTTTTTTAGCGGTGGGTGCGCACAGATCAGGAGCAAGTGGGCATGGCATGTTTTCATGGTGGCACACCCTAACATGGTTCGTACAAGTGCAAGACTGAAGGGTGGGTTGCACAAGCCAGAGTCCAGCAGATTGGAGTCATGTGCTGGGGAAGCTGCACAGCTCTGCTGATACACCTCGCCCCAGCTGCAGATCCTGTTATTCCAGTGCTGGGGCTCCCCATGCTCTTCTACTGCTACAGCTCAGCCCTTGCTTCTTCCAGTCTGGAGCTCCCCACACACAGCTTGTAAGAGTTGGCCAACAAGTCATTTTTAACCTGTATAACCCATCAGGGGAACATACAGTTACTTTGATAAACAGTTTCTAAAGGAAATAATTTTTTTCAGTCAGAATCCAAAATTTTATTTTAATTAGTCTCTCTCTCAAATTGAAAAAAAAAGGGTTTTTTTTCTTTGTTGGTTGGTTAGTTTTTAGTTTCTTCTCTTCCCTCATGAAGTAAAATTAAAAGCCAACATAGAAAATTAAACAAAAAATCTTGGTTTTCCCCCAAATTCTCCCTCTCTGATAATCTGTTTTACCTGAAATGTGGGTAAAAACAAAATTAATGAAAATATTACTTTTTTCAAATTATTTTAACCTTTAAAACACTTTTTTATCAAGGCATTCTAGTGGGGGAAAAGAGAGAAAATGTTAACACCCCCTCCCCCTGCCGCCCCCAGGAAGAAAAAAAAGGAAGAGAGACTAATGTTCCATAAGATGGAAAGTTATCCTAATTTCTAGACAATATATTTGAGAGCACCCAAAACAAATGGTTTCTTTTTCCTAGAATTTTCTTTTAGACCTTAAAAAAAAAATAAAAATCACAGAAGGCTATGGAGTGGCCATAGATTTTACCGTTTTCCTCTGTATCTAATAAGATAGGGAATCCACAAAGGGTTGTTCAAGAAGGGGGTAGATGTGGCATTTGGAGACTCTTGTCACTAGTGTCTGCCAGGCTGAAAGAGTTGCAGGACCCAGTTAACCTGTAGATGGTGCTACAGTTATGACCGAAGGAGCCATCATGGCTCTAACAATAGCATATCATCCTCTTAGCGAGTTTTGTAGATGTTTGAGCAGCTGCTCTGCAGTCTGCCCAGATGAAAGGAAGGGTCCTTGGAGACCAGCATGGGGAAGCCATTTTTCTGGCAGGGGGAACCTTCAAATACAAATATTTCAAAACCCTTTTTCTTTGCAGTCGCCATCCTGGTGCATGCAAAGAACCACAATAAAGCAAGCGAAGGCACCATGGTCAAATGGAATTCTCACCCCAGTAGGCCGTCTGCAGCCAATAACGAATTAGATGGAAGCTTGTGGTTAAAGTGGTAGCGTCAGGGCTTCTTCAAGCATGCAACCAGTTTTTTTTCCCCCTCCTATTTGTAGTCAAACTTCTGTAATGTGTTAAAGGTATTTCTCATTCCAAAACAAAGCCTTCAGCCCTCCTTATTTCTAAACTACAGTTAATAAATGCTAGGAAAAAACACCCACAAACACTGAGTGACAAGAAACCCATGTGCATTGCATCATTCAGTCCTCCTTGTGTCAAAGAACTGCCAATGGCATCAGTCAGCACTCAGTAGCAATCTGTTGTATGCAGTCCAACTGCCTCTGTGCTTATTAAAGATGGTCAAAAAGCCTGAGACTGAATCTATTCAATCTTCGCAGGTTAGTCTAGGCTGTGTAGATCGAACCAAAAAGCAAGTGAATAGGCATTCACATTTGATTCCAGAAATGCAGGCACATGCCTGCAGTGGCTCATGCCAGAAGCCAGGGGGCTCTAGAGCACGCCTCCCTGCTGGTCTGGGGCATCCAGCTAGGGCCAAGGCTAGCCTGCCTACCTTGGGGGTGGGTTGTGGAAGAAGTGCAAAGCCTCCTGGGGTGTTGAGGGACTGTAAGTTAACTTGGATCCAGAGGGAATCTGGGACAGAAGTTCAATAAACTGATTTTAATTAAATCAGTTAATTGTCATACGAAATCCATCCAGGTTTATCTTTAATCAGTTTTGGCACTGAATTTCTGTTCTGTTACAGATTTGACCCAGTTTCTGATCACTTATACTGGTTTATGTATAAACTCACTCCATATGCAGTGCAGCCCAAAAATGCATAATGTAAGTGCTGTCTGATGTATGCCCAGTTTGGGGCATGCTTGTTTGTATCCACCCAGCACTGTTTCAACATCACATTTGGGGAGCAGGGGCTGTTGTGTGCCTGGAGGGGACTGTGACTACTTCACAGAGACATTCTGGGGTGCAGCACAGAGGCAGTATAAAGATGCCCTGAAAGTTTATCAATGCAGCAGGGATGTAATCAGTAACATTTTTACTTTATGTACGTTACAGGCAGTCCTCGGACGAATGACACAATTGTTTCCTGAAAACCACATCTTAAGTCAAAATGTTGTAACTTGGTACCAACTTTCTCATAAGAAACAATGTTATAAATGGGGGATTGGTTCCTGAATTAAGGCCCAATACCCTATTTTCACCAAAAATATCCCAGAATTTTGTACTCGGTCAATTATAGATGAGTAATATAGCTACATTAATGTATTTATATTGTAAATAGCAATCATATTGATTTGGAAGGACTTCTTTGAGGTGACTGCTAAACTTTTTGAAAGGTTCTTGGTTGGACTTTTTGAAGGGTTCTTGGCTGGAGTCTTCTCAGGAGTCTTGGCTGCAGGTTTTTCTGGAGTCTTGTCTGCTTTCTTAAAGAAAGTGTCCAAGGAAGTTTAGACAGATGTTCTCCAGGGAGATGAGCAACACAGTGAACTTGTTCTCTGCCATGGAGTTGCATTGGAACAAGTGTCATGAAGTTGAAACAGACATCATAAAGTTGAAACATGGTGTCAATTTTTATAAACGTTGTAAGCATGAAATGTAACTCAAAACGTTGTAAGTTGAAGACTGCTTGTACTCTAAAAGCTTTAGGCCATCTATGACATCACCAAGTGTCAATGGAGCTTGGATTTGTGATGATAATCTGTGTTTTCTTTCTTCTCTAACTTCACTTACACTAAAATCTACACAATGATTCAAATCCCATCCCTTTTAGTTAGTTGTTTTTAGCAGAGATATCCTAAATGCAGTGTTGTGGCTTAAACAAACACCACTAGCATTGAACCCATGTTTGTACAGCACTAGCTCCTTGGACAGGACATGTCATGAGGATGCCAGACAACCAGCTTGCAAGACAGGTCCTATATTCCCAATTTATTGATGGTCACCACCTCTGGAGGTGGGCAAAAGAAGAGATTCAAGGACAACTGGAAAGTCAACCTAAAGAAATGTGATATTAATGTCAATATCTGGGAGGCTCAAGCACTGAAATGTCCCCAGTGGTGTCATGATGTGCAACAAGGCATCAATCATTTTGAGCAGGTTTGCCTCACTAAGGAGGTGGAGAGATGAGAGAGAAAAAAGGAAAGAGCTGTGACCTGACATCACCAGATCTACTCATTCCTCCTGGAATTATTCACCATATCTGCAGTCAAACATGTCAATCTCAAATTGGCCTCCACAGTTGTCTACTGACTCATTGATGACTTCCCTATTTAATGGAAAATTGTCATCCTCTTATTGAGGGACAACATTGGTGATGATCAGAAAGTCAACTCCTCCAGTCAGGTCATTTTGACGTGGTCACTCAAAAATCCAAAAATGTACTCTCTGTACTCTCCAGCATTAGGCCAAGTGTTATAAAAAGACAGACCCTAACGTCATTTGTCTATAAAAATTTCTGTCTATTAAAAGACAGACCCTAACAGCATTCTTTTGGGCCAAAATAAATCTTATGAGGGTCAAGAAAGACAAGTTTATATAGTCCTGCGTATAGTGTGCCCTTGTTGCCAAGAAGGCTAACAGCATGCTGGGCTACATTAGTAGGCGCATTGCCAGCAGATCAAGGGAAGTCATTATTCCCCTCTACTCAGCATTGGTGGGACCACACCTGGAGTAATGTGTCCAGGTTTGGGCTCCCCCCTACAAAAAGGATGTGGACAAAAGAGAGTCCAGTGGAGAGCAACAAAAATGGTTAGGGAACTGGGGCACATGACTTATGAGGAGAGGTTGAGGGAACTGGACTTATTTAGTCAGCAGAAGAGGAGACTGAGGGGGGATTTGATAGCAGGTTTCAACTACCTGAAGGGTCATTCCAAAGAGGTTGGAGCTGTTCTCACTGTTGGCAGATGACAGAACAAGGAGTAATGGTCTCAAATTGCAGCAAGGGAAGTTTTGGTTGGATATTAGGAAAAACCTGCTCACTAGGAGGGTAGTAAAACACTGGAATGGGTTACCTAGAGAGGTGGTTGGAGTTTTTTAAGACCCGGGTAGACAAAGCCTTGGCTAGACAAAGCCTTGGCTGGGACAGTATAGTTGGGCATGGTCCTGCTTTGAGCAGGGGGTTGGATTAGATGACCTCCTGAGATCCCTTCTAACTCTCATTTTCTAAGGTTCTATGATTCTATGGTCATTATTGGCAACAGAGGCAAGAGATGATGAAAATCACTTTCTCCATCAATTGTTAACTGAAAACCGGAATAGATGAAGATTTAAGAGACTTAAGTCATAAACTGTTTCTACATGAAGCCTACAGGCTCCTAGAAGAGATTGGCAATGCTGAACCAAACCTATGGGCAGCAATGGAATGGCCTGACTGCTGGGAAAGGTCAGACTTATTCCTAGAGCATTTTATACCAACACCAAACAAGTCCTGCACTGGGCACAACCTTGACAGTGAAGCATGGGTCAAGCTGAAAAGGCTGAGATTAGGATATGGACGCTTTAAAACAACACTTCACAACATGAACATCTTGGACACCCCCTGTGTGAATGTGGTGTCCAACAAACAGCACAGCACTTAATGGAAAGCTACAATCTTTACAAATGCTCAGACAGAACAGATGGAGTTCGCACATTGGGTGCATACATGCTAAAAGAAGGTGTAAAAAATCCAGTATCAAAAACAAGCCAGAAGAAAAAAAGTGAGGTAACTGGAGGCTCGGGTCCTCCAAAGAGATGCTCTGGTAGTCAGCCAGAGCTTCTCTATGGCTTCCCCTTGCCTCAGTGCTGAAGCATGCAGGGCAGCCCAGACCGGTGCAGGCTGCAGCCTGATGGGACCAGACTCCATCCCAGGTAAGTAAGTGACTGGGGATGGTGGGCATTGTGTGGGTCAGGGGAGGACTGTGGGTCTGTGGGGGATGCTCAGGAGGGGTGTATCCCCTGCCTGCCCCACGTAAGGCCCACAGCCCCCTGCAGCAGTAACAGCAGCAGCAGCTATCAGGTGTTTGAGGCCCTCCTGACACAACCCCCCTGCGGTGTGGGGCAGCACGGCTTGGCCTCCGCCACCTGGCACTATTTGTACCAAATTGTGGAGGACTGTGCACCTTCGCCACCTGGAACCCCACACCACTCACAGAGACCACCTGTCATGCTGGGCTGGGTCCTGCATGCACGGGCCCCGCACAACATCAGGCCTGGCTGGTTCCATGCACACAGGACCCAGCTCAGCCTGGCACAACAAGTGGTCCCTGAGAGTGGCACAGGGCCCCAGGTGTTAGCCCAAGCTGCCTGAAGGTGCATGACCCCACGCCAAGCCAGACCAGGCCCATGCAATTTAGCACAGGCAGCGCTGGGTGCCAGGTGGCTGGGGCCAAGCCGCACTGCCCCGCACCATGGGAAGACTGTGCCAGGAGGGCCCTGAGCCCCGCGATGGCTGCTGGTGCTGCGGGGCAGCTGTGGGCCATGCAGGACCATGTGCCAAGCTGGGGAGGGCATCAGGGCGGTGCATGTGGTCCCTGTGGGGGTGGCATGTGGGCCCTGTCAGGGGGGCATGTTGGCCCTGCAGGGGGTGTAGGCCATATGCCATGTGGGAGGGCTGCGCCCTGTATGGGGGGGCAGGGGACCCACCGCTCCTGTGCAGCCCCCCCAACACACAATACCTCCATACCCACAGTCCCCCCATAATCCCCCCAAACCTACCCACACACCCCACATCCCCCCACACCCCTTCCCACCCCCCTCCTGCAAACTCCACATCCCCCCATCATACTCCCAGCATGCCCAGCTGCTAGACAGATTGAGAGCTGTGCAGCTGTCCCCACTCTGGTTGTCTTGGCAGCCAACCACAATGCTAACTGAAACAACCAATCAGAGTGCTCTGCGCAGACTGACACACGTGGTGGAGTGCTGCCATGATGGCATGGATGGAGGGGACTCTGGCCTCACCCAACCGCCCTGGCCCTGCTCCTTGAAGGCAACGGTGGTGCAGGGGTGCTGGCAGCACAGTGCTGGCCTCACCCCCCCCCGCCCCCCCGCTTTAGCACATGGGACCAGATGCAAGGAATGAGAGGGGGCCCACAGGGCTGGAAGTGAAGTGGCGGCACTGCGGGGCACTGGGTTGTGGCACTCCATCTCTGCCCAAATTCCCCATCAGTCATGACAGGCAATGGCAGGGACAGAGTGGGATGGTAGAGTGCTGCCATGACAGCAGAGCTGGAAGGGAAGGAGCAAGGGAGGGAGGGCAAGACCTCACCCCACCCACCCAAGCCCCTTCTTCTTGGAAGTGGCAGCGCAGGGTGCTTTTGTTGCAGCGCTGGCCTCGCCCCCCCACTCTGGCCTCATCACCACCGCGGCCAGACCCCAACAAAAGCCAGCAGGGTGGGAGAGGTGGTGGGCAGGAGTGGAGGGGAGGGAAATAGGAATGGAGGGGCACAGTGGTGATACCCCACTGCTGCTGCCACCAGGACTTGGGAACAGCTGGGAGGGAGGGAGAGGAGCCAGGGGGAAGGGGGTTGCTCATGGCTGGATGTGCAGTGGTGACAGCACGGGACGCTGGGCAGCGGCTGCCATGTGCAAGCTTCCACCCCTCCCCCACACCTGGGAGGTGGCAGCACCATGAGGTGTAGCAGCAGGGGTGGAGGCACACAGGGCTGGAGGCAGAGCGGCAGCAGTGTGGTGTGGAGGGTAGTAGTGCTCCATCCCTGCCTACCCTCCATCATTCTTGACAGGCAATTGGCTAGTATGTATGTATATATTTATTGTCTTTTGTTTTAATTGTGAAGAAGATAGATTTTGGGGTATTTTAAAAAGTGAATTTGGGATTTTTTTTAATCAGGGATTTGCCATCATTTGCCATCTGTCGTCTGGCAGGCAGATAAGGGGCCTGCCCACCCCCATGGCAGGGCTGTGCCAGACTCCTGCTGACGATGCAGGTCCCCAGTCTGCCTGCCAGATGACAGGATGCTGTTCCTGCCACCTAGGGCCTGTGGCAGCATTAATCTTCCCGGCACTGGGTGCGGGCTGGCCCTATTAGCTCCCTGCCAGAGTCTCACCTGCCCCTGCAGTGGAGGTTATAGGCTTCTCTATCCTCCGAAGAAGGTTGGTTGGACTCTGCCTCCAGGGTGGGGGCTGCAGGAGCATGCATCCCCTCAGGGGATGGGCTGAGATCTGCCCTCATAGTGGGGGCTGCAGGAAGCTCTTTGGGGGCATCTGCCCCCCGCCCCGAGAAGGTTCCTGCCCTGCCATTGCTTCACATGAGGGAGGGGAAAACAATAAAGAAAACTAAAATATACATTGGGGCTGGTGAACCTAATAGGGGCAGGCTCGTGTTATGGGGGAAATAGAGGGGGAGGGAGCTGAAGCTCACTGAGCTACAGCCCCACAGGAAAAACACCAGGAGGGCTATGCTTAGGGAATGTTGGGGAGAGGGAAACACACACACACAAGGGCTGGGGAGACTTCAGCTGGCTTACTTATTCACACAACAAACACCAGGGCAGGGGGAGTGGAGCACAGGACCTACCACACAAGGGCAAAAACACACAGGGAAGGCTGCTGAGGTAGATGCAAAAGATGGCTGGAGTGGTGGAGGGGCTTTGTTTGTTGCAGATCAGTCCAGGAGCCCCTCAGGCCTCCAGCCAGGCACTCAGCAGCAGAGCATTTGGTAGGAAAACAAAGCAGGATCAGATACAGTGAGGACATTGGCAATGCATAGGGGTGCAAGCTGGTGTACATGCACCCCCTGAGCATGGCAGTGCACCCCCTACAAAAAGGCACCGCCAATAATGTTGGCATTGCCTGCAGGCAGTCATGGCCCGCCATCCTCCCCGCCTTGCCACCAACACAGCTGTTAGTGTCTATGGGTGGTCAATGATCACGCTGGCTGCTGTTGATGCTGCAGGCAGCATCTGCAGGTGGTCACCAACCCCTGGTCGGCACTCTCCACCCCCCTCCCCCACCTCTGACAGTGCCGGTGCTGTCTGCAGGAGCTCTCCACTTACCACCACCGCGCTCCCACCGCCAGCAGAGCTGCTGTGTCCTCCGAGCCATCAGGGCATGCGTCATTCGTGAGTGAGGCAGCTGTAGGGGAGGGCAGGAGCAATCAGTCAATTAGGGAGTAATCCAGTTCAGGTGTGGTGTTGCGTGGTGCAAGGTGGTGCAGCAGGGAATCTCCCTCTCTCTTGAGAGGGAGCAGCACAGAACAGATGGCAGCAGCAACATCAGCAGTGGTGGTAGCAACCATCCAGTTCAACCACTCAGGGTGTGCTTCTGATGAAAGTGGAGGTGAAGGTGGGGGTGGCCTGCCAAGGCAGCTGGGGCAGGCAAGCCACCTTTAGGCTCTGGCAGTGATGGTAGGGGAGATGCCCACAAGCAGTGCAGGCTCCCTCTCCAGGCTGTCCCCCAACCGCGGCTTGGCACAACTTGCCCCAAATCAAACTGCGAGTCCAGGCACGTGCACGGAGGCAAAAATCCCTGGCAGAAATTTGTACTGATCTTATTTGCTGCAAGCGAATGTGCCTGCATGTTTGGACACACCCTTAGGATCCTGTGTCTGCTTCCCTTCGTGAATTTAAAACTTGCTTAAAATAAGCAATAGTCACTTAGTAACCCATGTTTCCATAGGCATTCCTGCCAGTGAATTCTTTTACTAGATTATTCATGAAAAATGAGTGTAAATGGAGCATGAAGAAAATAAAACTGACTCTGTTTTTGAAAATGAATGACTATTCATGGAATTTTTATTTTCATATTTTTCAGTATTCTCCCTGCAGGTAACCAGTTTAGTTATTAAAATGGGATGAGTTTAAAAGCTTTCATTTACTACTTGCTATTGATATTGTATGTTTGTTACCAATAGTTCCACTCAAGTTGGATAGTGAAACCAATCAGTTTGGTTTCACCTTCCAGTTCTTCAGCAGTAACCTAATGTAATACCTCCCTATAGAGACTTATGATCTATCCCAAAGTACCTTTGGATTTCCATCATTTCTGGGGATTCTTTAACCAGCCTAGAATATATTTTCATGGAAATAAAGGAAAAATAATTTACAAAAATCTATATTGGTGTGTGACAATTTGGAGAATCTGCCATTTTTATGGGTTATACATTCCATTTGATACTGGGAATTCTCCATAGGTCCCTTGATCTGACCCCAAACTCCACTTTAAGTGCAAAGATTGTTTGACTTTTTCTTTTTCTCTTTTACCTTTACCTATAATTAAATCCTACAAAAAGTGACAGGAGAATATCTCAAACTTGGCACAGGGCTAACAATGGAGGAGATTTAACTGTTATGATCTGCCAGTCAAGTCAGCATCACTGAACAAAAAGAAGACTAGGACGCAAGGCAAACTGGTCCTTGAAGTCTGAACTGTGAAGCAAGGAATGGTAACTAAATAACAAATAATCAGGTGTGTGGGATACTGATTACTTTGATGTAGGCAATTCTGACAAAGGAGACCAGCAGTTATAGAAGAAAGGGGTCGGTCTGTCTGTCTGTCTTTTAATTGTGGAAGAGGAGAGAACATGAGTAGAAAGGTGCTGCAGGAGCAAGGGGAGACTGTGCTCTGGAGGAGACACCATATCCATATTCCTTACAGAAATCTGACCTTAACCCAAAATTTGCTCTGGAGCAGGGTGGAAACAAAGGTAAGGAATGCCTGCTGGCATTTCTGTTTTGTCTAGTTCTAATTATTCCTATATTCCATATTTTCTATTTTGTCTAGATCTGGGTACTTCTTATATTCTCAGAAGTAAAGGTAAGTTGTGCTGGAAGACTCTACAAAGTCTATGGGTTATATATTGATTGTCTTGTGTTCCTGAAGAGGTACTTGGCAAACCAGAGGGCCTACACTTTCAGAGTTTTGAATGAAGTCTGCACACAAGCCTTCAGACCTCTGCACTTTCAGAGGTTGGGGGAAAGATGTCTCAGCTGTGGAGACCTGCTGCCTCAAACTGGTAGACTGTGAGGTCCCTCTCCTGTGAAAAAGTAGCAGACGGCCTTGGTACCAAAGCAGTGCTCTAGAGAGGGGAAAGAAAAAGACAAGAGCATAGTGAGATCTAGGGAAACTCAACAAAAATTTCTCTGCTATGTGTGGGACCCAAATGCAGTAGCCTGGTGAGTGGGGTGAAAGTGGGAGGTTTTACCATGGTAGCAACGTCATTTTTGCAGAAACAAAAGGGGGAGGAGAGAAAGTCACAAAAAAGGATTTCTATTGCAAAACTTTCTTTAAAAAAAAAAAAAAAGAAAGAAAGAAAACTACCTCACCTCATTTTAGGGGTTTGACCTACCTGAAATGAAACATCGATTAACAAAATTAGTTTGCTGGTTTGGTTTGTAAGAAAATAGTCCCGTGATGCATCTCAAAAGAGCCTCTGTCTGAGTGAGGGGGAGAGCAAGGGGAGGCTTGGACAGATAACTCGCTAGCTCACACTCTGTTATCATTCTGGCTCCAACACGATTAATTCCTGTGGTATTTATTGTAATAACATTAGTCCCGGTGACCTCACTTGCTATACATGCTGCTGCCATTAAGGCTTCAATATGTTACCCGCAAGATAGTGACATTTCAGCCATCTGTGCTGTACCTGCTGTGAGGCGATCTGGGTGTCTACCTCAGCAACTGCTTCCCGATCTTGCCCTTTGGCTGGGGCTTCAGCTGCCTGGGTCTGTGGCCAGTTGGATGTCCTGATATGTTGCATTTGTCTTGGTACTACTCCACCAACTAATTGTTCCACACATTATTTGGTACACTTTTCTCATGTGGGTTTAGTTTTATCTGCCATCATAATTTCTAATCCTGAGGCCTGCTAAACTGGATTTTCCCTTTGCTTGCAGCATGACACTCATTTGAATTTAATTATTATTTTGAAAAAAGGAGAGAGATGAAATCAGCTTTAACCTCTCTTGCCACAGCCAACTGCAAGTGGGAATATCCCAGTCTGAGGTTACAGCAATCAGCCTTTCATCTGAAGGAGTGCAACAATAACCAATAATAACCCATTTTCACTTAAGTGACCTAAATGACCCTGCAAATGAAGTTTAACTTCCATGTAATATTTGCGGTCTATGTTGCCCAGTGTTGCACTCTGGTAGGCAGGAGCTTCTAAATGCTACTCTCAGTTCTAACCCTGAGTCACTCTCTAGGTGACCTTGGCAAAATGTTCAAGTGTGGGTACCTAAATCTGGCCACTTATAAGACACTTACTTTTCCTGAAGTGCTGGGTGCCTGCAGCTCATCTAGATTCGGCAGGCGTTCTGGCTGCACAGACCTGGATTTAGGTGGCTAGCTGTAGGCCCTTTAGTTTGAGAATGTTGGTTCTACTTTGTCTATGCTTCTGTTTTCAAATCCAACGAGTGAGACTAATAAAACAGATCTGCCTCACTAGAGGTTGTGAGACTTTTGGTGTCGGCAGGGTGGTACACATTTTATCAATAATCCATTTCTTTCTCTTTGTTGGCATTCCTGTCCCATGATCTCAAACATATTAATGAAAACAACATCCTTGATTCCACTTCATCCCACTTTTAAAACTGTATTCTATGTCTGAGATTCCTGGGATAGAGCTGAACACAAGGAAATTTAAGATGAAAATCCAGCAGGGAAAACTGTAAGATTCATCAAATATTGGAATCCTTTCCCAAAGTGAGGTGATGGGTGGCTTTGAATTTATGTCTGTTAATCTGAACTGTGCAAACAACAGACTGTATATGCAGGAAAGCATCTTGCATGGGGCCAAGGTGGCTTAATGGCCATTTTTAATTTCCTTTTTGTAGCTTACATATGTGACATGTAGTTTCGCCTAAGGCTGGGCAGAGTAGTATTCCTGGGAACCAACCACTTCCCTGTCCTTCCTACTCCCCTGCCTCCACCCCCATTCAAGTGGAGCAAACCCAAGGACCTTTGTGAATGAATAAAACTTTTTCATAGAATCATAGAAAACTGGGGTTGGAAGGGACCTCAGGAGGTCACATCTAGTCCAACCCCCTGCTCAAAGCAAGACCAGCCCCAACTACATTGTCCCAGCCAAGCCTTTGTCTAGCCAGGTCTTAACCTCCAAGGATGGAGATTCCACCTCTCTGGGTAACCTGATCCAGTGCTTTACTATAGGGATGTGTGAAATTTCACCGGGTCTTTCATTTCGATGCCGTTTCAACTCATTTCAAGTTCAAAACAGCAAAATCAAAATGAAGCAAAAGGCTTCGAAACAGCCTCAAAACGAAATGAGGGCAGCTGAAACATTTCAAAAGTTTCAAAAAGTTTTGAGTTTCAAAGCTGGGCTTGCTTGCAGGGAAACAGAAAGTAAGGAGAGGGAGGGGGAAGAAGGGGGAAGGACTGCTCTGACATTGGCATGTGTAGCTGGCCAGTGAGTGTGATCCTTCCCTGAGGTCCCTTCCAATCCCAGTGCTCTGGGAGAGGGACAGAAAACCAGCTGTGCCTTAACACACGCACACGTCACAAGTTTTGTTTGTCAGGAGCTTGAGGTGCAGTTTCCCAGAAACCCCTCCACCTATCTCCTTGAACTGTGTCAGATTTCATGGCCTCAGCAGGGGCTACCCTTCCTGCTGTTTTCACCCCCCTGTGCCTTTGCACTTATAAGTGACATGAGTTTTGCTTTCAAGACTTTGAAGTACAGTTTCCCAGAAACCCCTGCACCTGTCTCCTTGAAACTTGCAAGGCTTTGTGGCTTCAGCAGGGGCTACCCTTCCTGCTGTTTTAATTTGAATCAGGCAAGAAATAAAGTTATAGGCAGTTTCATGATTTCCCATTATAGCCTATGGGTGAAACATCAAAACAGTGTCAAAACAGCAAAACAGTTTTGACTAAAAGAAACAGAACAGTGGTTTCAAAATTAAACAAAACTCAAAATGAAACACTGTCCTGTCAAAATGGTGAAACAGAAGTTGAAACAAAATGGTGCTGTTTCGCATAGCCTTACTTACTAGTGAGAAGGTTCTTCCTAATATCTAACCTTGTTGCAACTTGAGACCATTGCTCTTTGTTCTTTCATCTGCCACCAATGAAAACAGTCCAGCTCCATCCTCCATCCTCCAACTGACCCTTCAGGTGGTTGAAGGCTGCTATTAAATCCCCTCTCAGTCTTCTCTTCTCCAGACTAAATAATCCCAGGTCCCTCATCCTCTCCTCATAAGTCATTTGGCCCAGCCCCCTAACCATTTTTGTTGCCCTCCACTGGACTCTCTCCAACTTGTCCACATCCTTTTATAGTGGAGGACCCAAAACTGAACACAGTACTCCAGATGTGGTCTCACCAGTGCTGAACAGAGCGGAATAATCACTTCCCTTGATCTGCTGGCAATGCTCCTACTAATGCAGACCAGTATGCCATTAACCTTCTTGGCAACAAGGGTACTCTGCTTTCTCATATTCAGCTAATTGTCCACTGTAACCCCCAGGTCCTTTTCTGCCACCTGCTGCCCAGCCAGTCAGCCCCCAGCCTGTACCAGTGTATGGGATTGTTCCATCCTAAGTGCAGGACTTTGCACTTGTCCTTGTTGAACCTCATGAGATTTCTTTTGGTCCAATCCTCCAATTTGTCTAGGTCTCCCTGAATCCTAACTCTACCTTCCAGCATATCTTCTACTCCCCTCAAGCTTGGTGTCATTTTCAAAGTTGATGAAGGTGCACTCTATGTCATCTTCTAGGACATTGGTGAAGATATTGAACACAACCAGCCCCAGGACTGACCTTTGGGGCACTCTGCTTAATACTGGCTACCAACTAGACATTGAGCCATTGATTACTACCCTCTGAGCCCAATGATCCAGCCAGTTTTCTCTCCAGCTTACAGTCTATTCATTCAGCCCATGTTTCCTTAGCTTGCCTGCAAGGATGTTGTAGGAGACCAGATTAAAAGTCTTGCTGAAGTCAAGATATACCACAACCACTGGTCTCCCACATCCACAGAGCTAGTCATCTCATCCTAGAAGGCAATCAGGTTGGTCAGGCATGACTTGCCCTCAGTGAATCCATTCTCACTGTTCCTAATGACCTTCTTCTCCTCCAAGTGCTTAGAAATGGATTTATTGAGGACCTGCTCCATGACTTTTCTAGTGACTCAGGTGAGGCTGGCTAGTCTGTAAGAGAGAATAATTTTTCTTTTTAATGTGTTCATACTCTGATTAACAGCAGGCTCTGAAGAAAGGCTGTACTTTTCCTTGCTCCAGCCAAGCTTCCATGGGCTTCAGCAATAATTTAGTTCAATGAAGGCTACATATCAATGCATAAGGCAAGTCAGGCAAGCCATACGAGAAAAGGCTGAGGGGCTTGGGTCTCTTCAGCCGAAAAAAGAGAAGGCTGAGAGGTGGCTTGGTAGAAGCTTACCACTATATCAAGGGAATACATCAAGGGCTCGGGGAACAATTGTTCACCAGGGCACCGTTGGGGAAAACCAGGAGTAATGGCCACAAACTCCTGGAAGACCATTTCAGGCCTAACACTAGGAAAAACTTCTTCACAGTCAGGGTGTCCAGTCAGTGGCATAAGCTCCCTCCAGAGGTGGTGCAATCACCTACGCTGGAAATCTTCAAGAGGAGACTGGACAGTCACCTTGCTGGGGTCACCTGACCCCAGTTGTCTTTCCTGCTTGGTGCAGGGGGCTGGACCTGATGATCTTGCAAGGCCCCCTGCCCCTTACAATCTATAAATTTATAAAATAATGATAAATAATAATGGGGGGAAGGCATTTTGTGGGAGGCCCTGAGATCTCCCCTGCTGCATCTGTGATTTGGTAGTGCTGTTTACCACATTGATTTCCTCTGTTTCTCACTCATCCCGCGATGGCTGTCTGCTAAATTTTTACTGACGGGCCTATAGACATGGAGATGAAGAAAGAGTGATTTTTAAACATGCTACTAGAAATCCAACCAGTTGTTAGCTAAATTACACCGCAAAGGAGGTTACAGTAAGGTTAGTGGCAGCGGGTTACCCCAGAGTTATTTGTCTCAATCTGGTGAGCCCAGAATAGCTGCTCTGCTTTAGTTTCCAATACAAAAGCTGTCTCTGTTGCTCGCATGTACGAAGCAGGAAACCAGCAGGAAGGGGTGAAGATTCCACAGAAATTCCACCTTTTCCTGTACTGCTAGAAGCATTGATGCTTTCTCTGGTTCACTGTTGCTTGGCTGTTAGGCAGCAGTCCAGATTCACCCTCTGGCAAGAGACAAAAAGTGCCGTTCATAGATTGAAAGTTGGGGCGTCGGTCTTGAGAGACCATTTGGCTGACAGATGTTTTGGCTTGTCTGTCTTCATCACTAATTCATTTTTCTTTATATTAATTTCTATCTTAGGAAGTGCGTGGCACTAGGGGAAAAAGGAAGAAAACCCTCACCACTGTAAATGGAATTTTACTAATAAAATACTGACGATCCAGTTATATCCACAGGGATGCATCTCAGCTGTTGGGATTCTGTATGCTACGAACATTCACATACAGTCAAAGAGAAAATGTGACACACTATCCCTTAACAGACTAGGGAGGGTTGGCAGTTTTATGATGCTCAGAAACATCATAGTGTAAAGTTTGCAGTACTTAGGCCCCAACTCCGCAATGAACTATGTGAAGGGTAATTCCTCAGTCTGTGCTTTGGTCAGGGGCGTTAGATGGAGGACGTGAGCATACATAGTGTGGTGACAGACATGCTACCCAAGAGAGATCAGTGATGGTATTGATGAGGAAATAACTCAAGGAGACCAGATTTGATGGTATTTTGGCCCTCTAAATGCCTCCTTGGAGTACTAAAAAATGGAACACAAACACTGACATTTTTATTTTATAGAAACCACATTCACAGCCTGCTGCAAACCCACCCTAACCCCTGGCAGTTCTTTGGTGAGTTTTAAAAAATATATATCTATTGACTGACACCGACACCTGTCCTTTTATAGGCGGAATCTTCTCAGCCAAGAATTTCCCAACTACGCTTAATTTTTTGTTCTTGTTCCCTTACTCTCCTGCACGCTGTATATAGGAACTTCTTTCTTCTAGAAGGAAGGCCAGCCACATTTCCACTCCCTTAATTACGAGGCCATCTGGAGCTCTTGATTCAGGTACTTTAACTCAGTGGCAATGTGTAGGGGGTGCACCCCCTGACAGCACCGGTGTACCCCCTGACTGCGAGCACTGCAGCCACTTTGTGATTGGCTGCAGGGGAACACCACCCTCCCCCGCCCAGCAGTGATACTGGCTGCAGGGGGACTCCTCCAGTCAGTGACTGGTCACTGGGGTAGCTGTGCCCCCCCCCCAACTAAGGTGGCACCAGTCGCCCATGCTCTAACTCATGAAGCTGCATTTATAAAGGAGCTAAGAGATCAATCCATGCAACTTATTCATTTTTTGATGGAAGGCCCTCACAATCCTTCCCAGATCTGCTTGAGGCACAGTGTCTCAGCAAAGGTGTTTTTACCTTCTCCAGCAGGCTGTTTTGAGATATACTTCTCTGAGAAACAGCTTCAATGATGGTCAGTGATGCCTGTGCTAATACAAAACCATCACATGGCTTTGGAGTTGCATATATGGAATAAGCAGGGGTACTTCAAGCCAGTTTCTGCTGGGGAGGTGTTCAAGCATACAAAACCACTTAAAACTGCCATAGTTGTGGCAGCTGTTGCAAAAGGCCAGGATTGAGTAGATCAGGGAGAGTGAAATTCCTTTTCTCAAGACAAACTTTCTAAAGAGCTCCATGTAAAGATCTATGCACAGAACACAATAGAAATGTGTTCTTGATCATCACTTATTGATCGCGCGTGTGTGTGTGTGTGTGTGTGTGTGTGTGTGTGTGTGTATGAACAGAGAACATGCACAGACAGAGAACATTCCTGCAATGCAGATTTGGGCTGAGGCCTTTTGATAAGGCTGTGAAGGGAAGCTTGCCTTAGTGTTTTGTGAGTTGACTGAGGAGGTCATGCCAAGTTGACAGTGTTTATCAGCGCTTAGTTAACCCCACTAATGCTAGGCTGTGAATGTCCTTTTGTTTGAGTCCCATCATCACAATGGAACAATAACTGTTAGATATAACTTTGCTTTAAGATACTTGTTTCAAGTTTCTTGGGCATGTTCATATGAAGCAAGAGTGCACGGCTCAGGAAACAAAGGGCGTTCTTCTCTGAGGTGTGTCGTAGGACAGCTGATAAGATACACAACTCTTCAGCCCCTTTGAAACTGAGTCAGCTCACACGAAAGTTGGGCAAGTGCCTTTGCTCATCTCTGCACACAGTGGAAACTATTTCACTATTTAGCGAAAAAGATAATCCAGGAATGTCCTGTTGTCACTTTTCCTCTCTGGAAGAATGACCCAGTTTTGCCTTGTCCTGTGTGACTGTTTCCCTTATGTGAGTCATACAAGCTACGAGATCTGCTCAGCATAAGACTTTTTTGAATGGAGCAGGCCAGCCTCCTTTAAATGAAGCATCTTAGTTCCCTAAGCCATTTCAGGCCTACAGTCTCTGGCCAACCTCTGATATATTTCTCCAGAGCTCATTGCTCCATTACAATTGGTGTTTCAGTTCTAAGAAGTGTCAAAGCCTGAGGCTCATCATGTTAGTGGGATTTGTGGGGTTAAGTTTTTAGAACCTGATGCTGTGGGGTATAGGCTACTGAGGCTGGTGGTGGCATGTACCATACTTAATTGCATTTTATTGCAAACCATCAAGGAAGAATAAGAGACCCAGGGGCATGATGGTCAGAGTACATGTGCCTCATAGGTTCTGAAAATTCCTAGAGCTGTGGCCAAAATTAGATAATACCTCAGTGATGTAATCCTGTGAAATGGGTATGTTTGGGTGTTGCTGTTCCTTTGTACACTATAATATATGGTTCATAGACCCAACAGCTGCTTGCATAAGCATTTTGAGCCTGAGCTGAAGCTGCTCTGCCAGTCAGGGGGAGAGATTGAGAGGAGTGACATGGACCAATAGCTGTTCCTTCCCTCAGGGCACTGACATTGGGCAGTTTGCTCCCTCTGGGCACTTGTATTTGCCTGTGCAAAGAAACAAAACTCCATGAGCTGCAAGATGTACAGTAGAAAATCCCCTCTATGCGATCCCACTGGGATCTCCTTTGTACTAGATTGGGTGATGAATAGGAAAAAGCGACAAGTTGGCAAGGAGGCTGGGAAGTGGGAGGGTGAGTTGAGAACCACAGTCTCCCTTCAACAGGCTCAGGAGAGTCACTGGCTGCCACGTTCCGAATCTGACTGCAATTCAGTCCCAAAGCAAGAAGAAGACCAATGTTGGAAAATGGAAAACTCCACATGGCAGCATCTCCTCTGGAACAGGGAAGTTGTGCTATTTAGGACTGGGCGCTTAACTTTATTTTTAACAACATCTCGTATACACTTCTTGTTATTGACCTTACAAAGGGTGGGAGGAGGGGTTTCCTTGCAGCGTGGAGCCTTTGACTCACCAAGCACAAGGACAGTCTTGGAAGGGTTCTAATTCCAGGAATGCAGCTTATTATAGGCCCTGGTCCAGGAAACAAGCACATGGCTGAGTTCTACCCTGAGACAGAGATTCTGTACAACCCTGCTGATCAGTGACTTTTGCCCCTCTCTAAACCTAGTACACTAATGGTGCTGTCATGATCTAGTTTATGAATTAAATAGGAAGGACTGGGATAAAAGATGGTGGTTGAAGTGTTATAACTAGAGTAGCCAGCTTAAGTATGTATTGGCGAGACTGCTGAGAATTGTAACTTGTAATTTCCCAAAGGAAGTGGCAAAACCCCACTGATGTGTCTCAGAGTACTATATAGCACTTATCTCAATAGTGTCTAAACAATTCTAAAACCCCTGTTTGGCACGCTTAACAATGGACTAGATAGGTCCTTGAGTTTTGAGTTGTACTTTAAAAAACCTAGTAACTCTCCTTTGATGTGAAGGGAAGCAGACACCTGAAAATAGCTGGGTTGTTTAAAAAAATACGCACCAAAATATTTCCAATAAATACAATGTATGCAAAGTTAGTTGTTGTTGGCCTTAGAAATCCAACACTTACTCACATCCTTAGTATGCCAAGTCTGGACGCAAAGCAGGAAGAGACTAGTGGATATTTTGACTAAACTAGTAGGCCTTAAAGTTGTAATGTCCTCTGTTCAGCTCCGTAATGTCTGTGAATTTTAAGGCATATCCTCAACTTTAGCCAGGCTGAGCATTTTAGGAAATGGGAACCTCTCAAATGGTTGTCCTCTTGTGCTAGGATGGTCTTTGTCCACGAGGAGATTTTGATTTCTTTGAAACATAGAAATAATTTGTTGACTAAAAGCTCTGGATTATATTTAAATGATTTCATGAATAACTTGTGGCCATGCTGTTGGTTATTCATGAGTAGTTTCATATCCTTACTGATAACAGCAAGCCAAATTTGGCATATGTATCCATGAAATAACTATGGTTATTTAGTCTGGAGAAGGAAAGACTTGAGGGAGGTGGGGGGCTGATAACAGTCTTCAAATACCTGAAAGGTGATTATAGAGAGGTTGCAGGTAGTCTTTTCTCTGTGGTCGTGAGGGACAGGATTGGGAGCAATTGCCTGTAGGTTCAACAAAGGAAGTTTTAGAGAGAGATTAGGAAGAACTATCTTACTATGAGGGTGGTCAAGCATTGGAACAGGCTACCTACAGAAATTGTGGAATCTCCATCACTGGAAACTTTCAAGAGCAAGTTAGACAGACTTGGCTTTGGCATAGTCAGGGATGATCCTGCATTGAGCAGAGGCCTGGACTAGATGAGCTTGTGAGGTCCCTTCCAGCTCTACCTTCCTATGATCCTATGAAATATATGTGAATCAGATTCTTGTTCTTCAGTCATCACTGGTTCATACCCACAGAAGGCAGCTAGAGCTGAAGACCATTTGCCATTCTCTGCCCAAACTGAATCTAAGGGGGGTTTCTTCACTGCAAAATGATTCCGGTGAATGAAAAATAACTGCAGTGCCAACTGTTTTTCACCATTAAGCTAAGTTTCTGTTGCTTCTGGAATCTAAATTGGACAGATTTGAAGATCTGGGGCTTTTGCAGCAAGAGCTCTTTCAAACCCTTCCTGTATAAGGAGTTAGGAATTTGTATAGGTTTTCCTGTGGTTTGGCATGCGAGAGACATTCCATAAGTGTATTGTAGAACTTAGATGGAAAAGACCTATTAGTAGATCTAATCCATCTCACTTGAGCCAACACATTAGATTGCTCCCATTTGGGCATTTATTATTATTTCCTCAAGACAAATTTTAAATTTCTCAGGGAGCTTCCAGCAATTCTTTCCAGGAGATTATTTATTAACAGCTTAATATACCTCATTGTCACAAAGTCTTCCTGATATCCTGCTTAATTTTTCCGTTACTAAATTTCAACCCATAGCTACTGGTTAGTCCCTGGCTGCGTCCTGTTGGATCATTAGTAATTCCTCTCCATCCTAGGTGTTTATACCTACAAATAATTATAAAATGTTATTGGGCACATTCATACTATGGGGATAACAGAATTCTGAGTTACATAATGCTCACTTATTCATTCCTAGAGATCAGTTTGAATCGCTTAATTTTAATACCCCAATCACTGTTGATCTTTAGATTTCTTCTTGTTTATCAATATCTCTTTTGTAATGTGGTGCTCTGTATTCTACTCTCTTCTGCCTCCCAGTTGTTTGGTAGCTTGCAATATTAATGTTATTGTATGCTCTTCCTTCCATTGATTCAAAAGTACTTATGGTTATTTGTCCTCATCTGTGTGAACTTGAATTTTTTTTATGCTTAAAACTCTTTGCCTGTATTTCCAAATTTTTTAGCATTTGAAAGTATCTGGGTCTTGGTACCCAGATATGCACTCCTCCTAAGCCTGTTTTGATCAAGTGAATAGAGCAGGTCTTTACTTAGTATCTGGTGGATGTCTGTCCATGTTTCTGAGGTATTCTGCAAACTGGCACTCCTGACAGGAGTTCCTCTAGGTCAGGGATAGGATTTATTGGCAGTGCTGTCAGTAGCGGAGATGGGAATAGAAATGGAATAGCAAGTACATGTCACAAGTAAGGACCAGAATGAAATAGTAGGGTTTAAGGCAAAGGAGATAAGGCATGAAATAACAAAGTTATTGTTGGCCAAGCACAAAGTGCACCTATCAAGCCTTGTCAAGGTTTGCAGCTGAAGTAGTAAGAAATATTTTAGAACCAAGTTATGTGGAGACACAGATTCGGACCAAAAGGGTGTGATGAACTCTGAAGGAAAGACTGGCAGAAATGCATAGAAGACCCTTAATCTCTTAATGAACACCATCCTTGGTGCCTAAAGATCTAAAATCTTGTCCCCACTCTACCATTGGTGTGATGTAAGACCCAAAATAAGCCCCCTTTCCCTCTATATAGGATGTACACAATTTATCTTTGTAAAGTATCATGAGATCTATGGATGATAAGTGCTATATAAAGCTATTTATGATGAAGATTAGGACAATCTGATCTAGAGAACAGGGGAGCCTGGTTCCATTTGCCGCTTCACAATGCATAACTAGGACAGTGCAAATAGACATTCTGTTCTGCTCTTGTCTGCCTCCCACTTCATATACATGTTGGGGATAGTTGTTAGAGTTTTGTGCAGTGGTGTTGTAAGACTTGGGCCTTTTCCATTTCTTTCAAGGCAAGGACTTGGATTATAGCTTTTCATCAGGTTCTTGGGGAGGACCTAACCAGTAATCATTGGTGATTCCTCACGGTCAAGGATGATCACTCCCACATATCAAGTAATGGGATTAATCCATTGATAGCTAAGAAGGCCATGATCAAAGAAAGAGCCAAAGAATGCCAAATGTATTTTGTACTTGCATTCCAAATGTTAAGGTGTGTGAGAATTGATAAACAAGTCCAAGATTTATTTCAGCATAGAGCATGCATATTAAGTCTGTTTAAAATTCTCAGTGCCCTCTTTACTGATTTGTTTAGCCTAGCATATTTTTATTACACATCATCTGCAGTCACAAAGCTTCACCAGCAGGATTTATGCCACACACCTACAGGTTCATAAACATTTTGATAGATCTCATACAATTAGGGTTGTTTTTATCTCTGTCTAATGAACCTTTCTTGTAGAGACTTTTAAATAGTGAAGATTTATTACTAACCCTGGCACTTCCAAGAAACCATGCACAGTAGCAATTCCTAATCTGGCCAGGTTGCCTTGAGGTCTGGAATTGGTTTTGTGTGTCACACAGAGGTATTAAAGTTGGATCAGCATTAAGCTGAGAATTTGTGCACTTGACTTGTACCTTCATTTGTTCAGGCAAGCCTTTTTGTGCATGTGATACTGTATGGACGTAGCTGCCATTTGAAGAGGTTGTACAGTGCCACTTCTATTCCTCTTTTTCCTAACTGTGCCCACCTGGCTTCGAACACCCGGTCACGTGCAGCCTTGGTCTGGGGGGCTGGTAGCAATTGCCCTATGGTCTCCTGTAGGCTGGTGGGTAGATGTTTATCACTGGAGTGGCCACCCCCAGTCTCTCCTGCCATGACTTTGAATGTTATACCAGTGGGGGGGGCCAACCACCCAGGGTTCCTCTGCAGCGGGGAGTCTGCCCGGCAGTCATCTGTGGGGCTCCACCTCCCCTACACCCCAACCTCATGCCAACCCTCGGTGGGTCACCAAATCTTCTCGGCCGTACTCCCAATACTGTTGTACTCCCGGGCTCGGTGGCCTTTGTAGCCCTCTCCCATCCTAGGCCCTGCTCCCTGGGGTAACTCGCTTAGTTAGCCATAAGTCCCCCGAGATTATTCACTCTGGTCCTGAGGCAATCTCTGCCCTGGTCTCAGAATCTAACCTGTGCCCCAAAATAAAGATGGAAATCAAAAGAAACTCCGATACAGCTATCCTGTCTGCATTGCCTCACCCTACTCCTCAACCCCTCCAAAAGGAGGAAACAGAAAAAAAAAACAGCACAACTAAATCGCGAAGGACCCGTATGGTTCCTTCCCCGGCCCTTCTACTAGGGTAACAGAGTGCCTTTGTTCTCTATGATCCCCCTGGGGTTTGGCCCAATGTGTGGCTGGGGTTAGACCATGGCCCCTCGCCCCAGGTCATCTCCCCCCTCACTCTGCCACTTGTGGTTTGTGGCACTTCTCCCCTTCTCTGCTGTTGGAGATGTCCTTCTTCCAGTGCCTTGCAGTACCTCCCCAAGAGCCTGGCCGCTTCTTATGTTAAAAGCCAGCACCCAGCCTCTTGTTGTCCTGCTTCGCAGGCCCTCTTGCTGCTCCCGTCTGGTATGCCCCGGAGGGAGAGCCTTCTCCGCCTCCTGGGTTCCCCAGATGTTCCCACCTTCAATGGTGTAGAGAGCCTCTTCTGGCTCTCCTGTCCCTCCGGCGTTCCTGTCTTTGTCGGCGCAGAAAGCCTCTTCTGGTTCTTCTGCCTCCTCGCCGGGCTGTCCTCTGCTGGTGCAGACAGCCCCTGCTGTCTCTCGTTCCCTGGGAATATCCCGGATGGTGTCCAGCATCAGCGTCTTCCCTGGCTCTGCTCTCCTCCCTCCACCATCTTCCCCGGTGGTCCGTTTTATCCCCACTGGCCGGTGATTGCCAATGACGTCACCAGCCGGCTTCAGCTGGATAAAGGTGTGGCTTACAACCCGCACAGCTTTCCTTCCTCGTTCTGGCTGCGCCATGGGTCCTGCTGCCAGTAAGTATTTTTCTTGAGTTATTTTTGTGTTAGTTTCTCTTTTTATGCGTGGTTCCTGTCCCAGGGTGTCCCCATTTATTGTTTGGGGTCCTTTCCACTGCTCTCCCCTGGGATACTAACTTCTCAATTTTTTCCAATAGTTTTAAATGTTTGTAATTCTGATGGAAGATGGCAGGTTGATACCACTGGAGAGGAAAGATTCCATTCCAGAAATCTCATTGATCTGCAGCACAAGCTTCCCACATAAACCAATGTGCCTCTGGCCTCAAACAGAGGGACCACATCAAGGCATAAGAGAATAGTTCAGTCATTGGTTGTTCTAGTCCTTGACTTCTCTGCTAAGATAACAAAATAGAATGTCTGTTAGGAGAGTGGTTTTAGTGACATAGACACCTGTCTACTAGGAACCTGTCTGAGGCTTTTACTGACTCAGTTTTGCACCAGCCAGCAAAG